>NC_135929.1:11799166-13010000 GCF_964058835.1 Carex rostrata
TATATCATCACACTTCGAGTTTGACCTAGTTTTGTTCTAATTGTACTAATTAATTTCGGTGATAAAAACTTAAAAGTGTATAATTTTTTTGTTTTACTAATTTCCACCTAGTTATTTAAACCAATTATATCTAGTAATATGACATGGAACCAACTTTTCTATTCTTTAATGGATGTTATTTTCGCAACTCTAAATAAAAAAAAAAAGTTTGAAATTGATTCACAAATAAAAGAAAAAAAATTACCTTATTATGGAGTCTCTCATGTGTAGAACAATTCTCCTATGAAGGATATACCCTCTAAATTGCTGATTAAAAAATTGTAAATAAAAAAAAAAACTTTAGTTTTCTTTCCATATTCATACAATTTATGTTCTTATGTATGATTGATGAGATTACACTTGTTTCTCCATATTTTCTTGTGTTATAATATTTATGAAAATGCACACTTATATTTAAGATAGAAGTTACATGTCACACATTGAAAAACATTGACAATCATTTTTATTTAGACACATGTGCTAACATAAGTTTATTTTTATTAATGTATTAAAAATATAAATTGGCACAAAAAAGCCCTTAATAAAATGCTTGATTCAAGCTATAGAATTCTAAGAGTATAGATATTGTCTAATGAGTGAGGTTTGGGTGCTATGGATAACATAAGGCCTTCCGTGTTACGGCTTCAAAAACCTATCATATAAACTTTAAACTTCGATCTAAGTCCAATAAATTGGTTATATAATAAACTTGTAGAATACCAAGTTTTACTATTTTTTATATTTTTTTACTATTTTTTCTGATTTATGAAAGATGGCAAAAAATTGTCTAAAATATTGACAATTTCTTTTATTTTTAAGCCATTTTTTCATCTTTTATAAATCATAGAAAATAATTTAAAAAAAATCAAAAATAGTAAAAATTGATATTCTACAAGTTTATTATATAACTAATTTATTGGGCTTGCTTAGATTGAAGTTTAAAGTCTATACGATAGGTTTTTGAAGCCGTAGCACGGAATGCCTTGTGTTATCCATAGCACCCAAGCCTTACTCATGTCTAATTATAGCTAGGATTTATGAAACTTTACCTGGAGGCAAATCTCACAGTTAGTATTGCCTTTTTCTTGACACCATCTGAGCACACATCTTGGATGAACATACTGTCAACAAACAAAATTAAGTTCCTGTAATTCAGAATTCCAAAGGAAGCATTGCAAAACACTGTACAATATATGAACTTTTGGGGGCTAAAAGGGAACAATTACCCTATATTGGTACTTTCATTCTGCCTATAATTTGCAAGATAAATTTGATTTTTTTCAATGGATTTGTGAACATTTGGCTTAATATGGAATTAACAAAATCGATTGTTGTTTAATGACTCCAGTCGTCGGCTTTAGATTAACAGTGTTCGGTTCTATTTAGCCAATATATTGAATTGTGTTTAAATCAAAGGACAATAAAATTTTAAAATGAAAGTAATTTTTCAAATTGCCTAAAATCCAACTGGTTGTTATTAATTTTTACCTACATGGAAAAGTGGCTGCTATCAAAATTACCAGTATGATACAGGAGAGTACAATCCAGAAAAACAATTACCAGTACCAGTACATAAGTTTTTATGATCTCAACTGTATACAATAAAAGATTAATTCTAAATTTTTTACTGAAAAATAATGACCTTTAAGCTACCAATGCACGAGCACGGAGCATCCATCTTGCACGCTAAATCCTCATCGTGGCAAATCCGGCACTGCACCAACCTCTCATCACAATTTGATTCTCCCCCCTCCTTCACCGAAGGTTCCTCATCGACAATGCATGCGCTTTCACTTGAATTCATGCTTTCTATGACCACGTGTAGTGTTGCTTCCGTGATCATCCTGTCTCTCATCAATGCAAAGTGGTCGCCCATCCTAAAATTGCAAGTTTAAAATCAGGTCAAATTCAAAATTTGTTGTTGAATCATCAAAATTTTATTTATGGAATTAGGGTTTTTATAAAAATCTAGTATCTGACCCAAGTTACTGATATGATGCCAGACATGTATGAATTCACATCCTCTGAGATATCTCATATTTTGCGTGACTTTTTGGAAAATCTCAACCGTTGCAATACGTTCTGCACGAATCTCAAAGCTCAAGTAATACTGGACCCCTACATCACCCCCCGAATAGGCACCGGACACGTCAGTCACGCAAAATATGAGATATCTCAGAGGATACGCACTCGACATGTATTACATATATATGTTCTTCTCCTATATATAAAGCGCATCCATTCGAACTGTCACGTAAATTATATACTAACAATGGAATTTCATAAATTTCATTATATTTGTGTACCAACAATGGAATTTCATTGAAAGAAAGAGGTACCAGGATTTAAAAAAGGAAAACATAAATTATAAAATATTGAAGCACCTGAGAGAGAAGAGGTGAGCAGAATAACATGAATTGGCATACAACTTGTAAAAGGAGAAAGGAGGTATCCGAGAGAAAAAGCTTCCTTGCTTTTCCCAGAGGAAAAAGGAGAAATGAAGGAGAAGAAAGAAAGGGAATCAGGCGCCAAAGAGACTTCCCAGGAGAGATTGGAATTTGTTGAAAATAGAATGAAGGAAGAGAAAGGAAAGGAATAAGAGCGAATCCTTTCTGTGTTTAATTGGATCAATTTGCGGCAGTGTGGAGGGAAAAAATGGATAGCCAGACGAGATTGTGGCATTGTGCCACCTTTTGGTGCTTTTTGCGGTTATTCGTTGGTTACGGGTAGATTTATTAGGATTCTCTGTGGCATGTAGTAACAGCCAAACGTGTGTCAAATCACCAAATTTTCATGTCACTCTTATCATAGTGACAAATGAATTATTCGGGTTCGGTTCGGCGATGTTAAAAATTCGTGATTCAGAAATAATTTGTGTATAATTCGGGAACGATTCGGAATTATCCGGATCAGAAATCTCAGTCCTACAAGAGAGCAAAAAAAAATGTTATGGAAAAAATTCGCGAATAATTCGTAAAATTTGCGAAAGTTCGTAAAATTTGCAAATTATTCGGGTTTAATTCGCGAATAATTTAGCGTTTGGTTCGGCATTACCCAAAAAACGAATTATTCGGATATAATTCGCGAATCTTGTGACTATGATTCTTATTCTTATATAATTTAATTAATTGTCATTTTGTCATAAATGTGAATTTTCTAATTTGATGCATCTGAAGTGAGTTTTCAAAGATAAATTTAAATAACATTGACTGTTGTCTGTTGATAAGACAAATTTTTACATGAATTGGAAGACGCGTGCATTTATTAGAAATAGTTGCGGATTAGATTTGGAGTTATCTTCTTCTAAATATCTGTAGATTATTTTGGGAATTTCTAAATTTCCTCTCAGCTTTAAAAATGATATTGATATAATATTTTATAATTTTATTTTTTTTCTAAATTAATTTTATATGTTGCTATTTTCGATGTGTTTATTATTAAATATAAAAGTTTATTCAGGATTACATTTTTTATTTCTAGTAAATAATATTTTTCTGTGATTACATTTTTAATCCTAGTAAATAATGTATGCGGTCGTCGGCTTCATAAATTAGGCCTTAAAATCTTCTAAAATAAACTCAAATATTAAATTCCAATCCGTTTCAATTTAAAAATTCATAAAACCTTTTCAACATTCACGTCAAACGGATCCAACAGTTCGGATCGAAACTCTTTGGAGTTTGGATTAACTCTGAGCATGGCATTATTAGAGTTTATAATCTAATGTGACAGTTTTTAATTCAATTTCAGCGATGTGAGAAAATTTCTTGTTTAGAAACTATACAGTAAAATTTCTTATTAAGAAACTGTTTATAAACTTTATGCTTGCCAAATAATTTGCTCAAATTGTTTTTTTTTTTTAATTTGTTGTTGACATAGCTTAATAGAAACTTTAAAATTAATTTCAAGAATGTAAAAATTAGAAACTTTAGAGACCTTAATTTTTAAAAAAAGTAGTTAACAATTGTTTAGAAGCTCATTTTGAGTTGCTGCCTTGCTGGGATGTAGATCGTTCGATCAGAATTCGAATTCGAATCTGATCGAATTAATTTAGTCCGAAATAAAATGCACGAATGTTTTTGTCCCATGGCAGATTAGACGGTCTGGATCCAAACTTAAAATTTGGGTTACTTTAGGAGATCCAAATTCCACTCAAGGCCCAATAGATGTATAAATTGGGTTCCACTCACATGTTCAATTAATCCAATAGGAAAATATTTGAACCCAAGTTACCCAACCCAAATTGTTTGGGAGGCTTCGCCTGATCATGTATCCCAAAAAAAAAAAAAGTTCTCAAAGTGCCATACCTAAAATAAATTACTCAAAAATAGTAAAAAAAAAACAAAATTCAGGACTAAAGCTACTAGGTGAGAGATACCAAAAAAAAAATTCAGTGGTTTCCTCTATGTTCTACAAGCTCTCTAGTTGCAACTAATGTCGCGAGCAACACTGCAATCACGAGCTATTTATCATGTGATTACCAGGTAATAACTCGAGACGAATGAACAGTTCATGCAAGATAGATAAATCAGAAATTCATGGAAACCTCATATCGAACCATTCTCAACTTATCAATGGCTTTTCGTTGAACACTCGCTCTCTTGCCTGATTTGCCTGCACAACAATTGTGTTAATTTAATCCTCTTAATAGTGCAAAAAGTACAATTGATTTATTAGATTTATATTATGGTTTCTTTTCTTGCTTCTTTGGTGGTTGCATTCAATTAACTTAGAACACAAAAATATTACCGATTTCAGTATAATAAAATAAATGGTTTACACTTATAGCAAGGATGGCAGTTTCTGCAAATTTATGTCATGATCTCGACCGGTAAAAAACAAAGCCCAACCAAATAGAAGTAAAATATATGAAAAAAAACTAAAAAAGAAACAGCAGATGATACCAACATCAAACCGGTGCCCAAAAAATTAGGTACGGTATTGATAAAGTATGCCAAAACAATTTTGACCTTTTACCTCTGGCAACTATATATTCTCGACTAAGCTCCGGTACCAACTTCAAACTAGCGTATTAATACACATAATCACAACTTATTACGATAAACCGAACAAAACAGAAGAAGAGAACAAACCATTTGTTGCCAATTTGTGAAGCTCGTGATAAGAATGAGAAGCGTCGACTGAGAAACAGAGCCGCAAACAATTCCAATCCAGAGACCTCTTCCTCCCATCTTTAGAAAGAAGCCTAAGGTAACTGCCATTGGAATCCCGATCAGGTAAAACGAACCCAGGTTAACATACGCACCTAAATGCTGCCACCCACATCCTCTTGCAACTCCTGTTATGTCAAAACTTGTTAATATTTGTTATAACATTCTCCCATGTTTGGCAAAAAAAACAAAAAGGTTGTTACTACATAGAGAAAAGATTAACCTGACAAAACCCCTTGCAAGCTATCTGTAATTACGGTGATGCAAACCAAAGGCACCATTTTGCTAACATATGAGATGACCGCCTCTTCATTGCTATAAGCATATCCCAAAATGCTGTGTGATGTCAAGAGGGCCCCGCTCACAACAACCGCCTCAGCTACTTCGATAAACATCACAACACGAACAGCTGACCTCGCTTTTTCTGGATTACCAGCACCTAGTTCATTTGATACTCTTGTGCTGATCATGCATTATAAAATAACCAAGGTCAATTAATTGCAACATTTTTTAAGATATTTTTCTTGTTCAACCTTGAAAAACTTCAATTATCCAGTGTGTCCCCATTGAAAATCAAGAATATCTGTTTTAATTAAATCGAAGAAAAGAACTAACACAGCTAGCATCTTTCTTACTCCTCTGCGAGACATAAGAAATGCCAGAAAGTGAGAAAAATGAGGTGGGGGTTACGGAAAGATTTCTCATGTTTGTTCATGGGATACAGAGGAAATTGCAATTTTGGAAGGATAAAGGATGTATAGGAAAGTTTGAGCTTCTGTTGAATTTATTGCTATGCACCTTACAGCAGCGCCGAATCCATATGGGATAGTATACAACACTGTGATGCTGGTCAAGCTGCAAAAATAAAGAAAAAGAAAAATAATATAAACAAACATGAATGGGTACATAGCAGCCTGTATCAATCAAGTGGATTAAACATTTTATAAATTTGATTTACTAAAGTGGGCTACTATTTTTACCAACTTCTATGTATTAGTTGAGGTTAGTTAATTCTCCAGTCTCAATGATCACTTAACTATAAAGAGCACCAGTAAAGCCTAAAAGTGTTTGATATTTTATCTATTGTGCACTTACTAGTGAATTTTCAGTGTCATTCCCATCAAAATTCAATAAAATCCATTGATCACAACCAACTAGTTAAATGTAATAAAAATACGACCTTCAAAAAAAAATCTGTGACCTTCAATAAAAGTAATAAAAATTCAAGTTGTAGTTTACTTCATACCAAATTGAAAGAACCGATGTTTCAAGTTGTGGATTAGGTAGAAGTCCCGAAAGAAGGATTAGCATCTCAAAGGACCACCATTCCAGGCTATAATAAAACATCATGAAGCATTCAAACTAGTGAGTTACGAATTGAAAAATAGAAATCAAAACTTTAGGTGTTGTTTATGGAAAGCAACACCGAATCTCTTTGCTGAGAGCTCATTACAACTTACCATACCATCACAGCAGATGGCAAAGCCAATCTCAAAAACCCAGTAATTTCTCTAAAGGCCCCTGTAGAAAGAGGCGAGCGGGTCATCTCACAAGATGGCGAGTATCTTATGTACAACCCAAGCATTATAACATTCAACCAATACGAAATGCTGATGGCCAGAGCTGCTCCTACATTTCCAAGGGCGCTAAAATACACTAGTACATAGCAAAGAGGGACATGGATGCATAATGTGGCAATAGAGGTAAACAGCATTGGTAAGATTAGGCTCTGTGTCTGTAGAAACTTTACGAGAGGTTGCATCACAGCATAGGCGAAAAGGCCTGGGATAATCCAGACCGCATATCTGCCGGCCTCGTACGAGATGAGAGGATCCTGGCCGATGAAGGCGAGAATCTTTGCCATCGAGGCCCAGATCAAGGAGATCGGAATGCACACTATCAGAAGAGTGAATATAGCTCCATAAGTTTGTGATCCAAGCTTGTGGTACTGTTGTGCACCAAAAGCTTGGCCACAGAGCGTTTCGAGCCCACTTGCCATTCCTAGCTGCACCATATTTTGTGAATTTCAGTTGTAAGGTATACGACTGCACATTTGTCATACTCCATTTTAGTACTTGATAAGAAAATGGAGGAATGGTGAAACCCCCAATTAAGCAAGCTATATGTCATTTTTTATGATAAAATTATTATTATCGTTTCACTTTTCAAACACGAAAACTGCCCCCAAATATGTAAATAAAACTTATTGGATTTGGTACCAACCCACTTCATAACAAGTCTTGTTATAATTAGAGCAAAACTAGGGTGTGATGTGCTTATCAAGAGGAGTTGGTGAGCACACCTCCAAAAGACTATCAGATTGACTTCAAACTACGAATACAAACTGTTGAAATCCATATACTTCATGAGTGATGCATGTATATGCAAAAATTTGTAAGTTTTGAATTTATTTAGCACATGGTCAAGCGGTCAAGACAGTGAAAATTTTGTAAGTTATTTTTTTAATTGTTTTATGTATTACTTTTTCATTATTGTTTTGATTACTGGACCATGTATTAAATGAGTTCAAAACTTTAAAAATTTTGTATGTACATGCATCACTCACAAAGTACTTCGATTTCAACGGTTTGAATCATAGTTTGAAGTCAATCCGATAGCCTTTTGGAGATGTGCTCACCAACCCTTCTTGGTGAGCACATCACATCCTAGTTTTGCTTCTATAATTAATTCCTATTGGATTTGGTACCAACCCACTTCATAACAAGTCTTGCTATAATTAATTTTGATGAATCTGAATGTAAACCATGTCAAAGTTTGCATGCCTCTGGATATACACTAATTTCTCAAGCTAATGATAAACTAAAATACAGTACAAATTTTCAAAAATTAGAAATTAGAAACTGATAGAACAGGACATATTACTAATAATAAAATAAAACAACTTGATAAATCTGAATGTAAACAATGTCAAAGTCAAAGTTTGCATGCCTCTGGGTGTACACTAATTTCTCAAGACTGATAAATAGAAAACCAGTAGATGTTTTTAAAAATTATGAATTAGAAACTGATGGAGCAGGACAAGTATAACTAATAATAAAATAAACAACTTAATGAATTTGAATGTAAACAATGTCAAAGTCAAAGTTTGCATGCCTTTGGGTTTAAACTAATTTCTGAAGCTTCTGATAAACAAAAAAAACAGTAGAAGTTTTGAAATAGTATAATTTATGACATACAAGGAGGCTGAAGCCTGTGACAGAAGTAAGAGATGTTGCGACAGCAGCGCTAGACAGAGCGAGCGAACCGAGGTGTCCGACCATCATGTTAGAAACAACCTGCCATATACATGCACATAGACAGTAAATATTACATATTTACCTCAATTACAATTTTATTGTACAAAGGAATTAGAAGGTTTTATTCAAATTTTGGAGACAGATACATTCTCTTTTGCACAACTAATTCCTTGAAGTTCTTTCATAAATTCCTTAGATTATATAAATTATAGGGGCGAATTTCATAATTATTACATTCTGTTCAAATCAAGGTAAATGTGTAATGCATGTCTTATGTTGAAATCTTACATTCTGCCCCTTGAATTATTACTGTTTCATACTAACTGCACAAACAAGAACAAAAAAGATAGAGAGAGGAGAGGAGAGGAGAGGAGATGTACCTGGACCATGTATTGGGAGAGAGTGACGGCGACCATGGGCCCCGCAAGATGAGCGAGTTTTGTTCCTTCCTCTTTCATCTCCTTTTTCCATGATTTCATTCTCTCGCGCCATCGCTCTCCTTCTCCTCTCTCTCTCTCCCTCCTCTCTTCTCTCTCTGGCAACAGCGGTTGCTCCATCTATCTCTCAAGTCAACTCAGGCGATCGTGTTGAAGGGAACGAAAGCTCACAAATTCTCTCTCTCTCTCTCTCTCTCTCGGATCAGCGGTTGAGTTTTAGACCGCAAGAGAAAGAACGATGAGGTGCAGTGCAGAGTAGTAAAATTTGTGACTGTCAGAATTGGTTCCCTTCTCCCGTTTTGTTTCTTCTCACGTGATCTAATAAATGATTCTTACTTTGTCCGTGGATCCGTATCCTCTCAGGTACCTGACTCAACACAATTGAAACGGACAGTCCAGATTTAATCTCAGGTACCTGACTGGCGCGGGAAGGCATATTACTTGTGCTTTGAGATTCGTACCATCTTAAAATTATAATTTTAGACCGTCCGATTCAATTGTACTCAATCAGGTAACCGGAGGGGATGCTTCCTACCGCCCGTGAACTCGGATCCCCCAAAATATGTTGACATTAATCATTAATAATGATTAATGATTGGATTTTCAATGCTGAAGCTGAACTAGTTATGCAAACCCAACGAGTGAGTATTTCGTTCCATAATTCATTTAAACTAATTATTTTTTATGCACACATCCTCACAGAGAGATAATTAAATATCGAATCATATTTAAATAACTAATTAAATTTAAATTCGTTAAAAAATTAAGCAATTGATAAAAATAATGCTTAAATTTATACTTTTTAAAATTTTGACTTTTAATTTATGTTTCTGTAATCTATAATTCTGAGATAATTAAATATCAAATAATATTTAAATAATTAATTAAATTTAAACTCATTAAAAAAATTAAGTACTTGATAAAAAAAATAATACTTAAACTTATATTTTTAAAATTTTGACTTGTAATTTATGTTTCTCTAATCTATAATTCTAATTATCAATCATTAATTTACAAAATTTATTTTAATTTTATTCCTAAATTTAACCTCAATTACCAATCAAATATCCATAAGGGAGCAAAAAAAAAAAATTCAGAGGAACAAAGTCGATCAGAACATCCTGATATCTATTAAAACTCAAAATCCATGGGAAACAGTTGGGATCATGTGAGTCCGCCCCTGCACACAAAGATATGTAGCTAATTACTATTAGCTTAATACAAAGAGTTATATGAATTAAGTGTGTTTCCTTGGAATTTATAGCTTAATACAAAGAGCTATAGGCAATTAAAAGTAACGCTCAATGGTCATTAAGTGAAATTAAAGGGCCCAATATATAAAAACTATTAATTTGCAGTGTATTTTTGGGGCAGTATATAAAAATTATTAAATTGCTGGTTCAATTTGTACCTCATTTCCAGCTAATGAATTTGCAGGGTCATAAAAAATTGAGCAAAACTGGTGTGATGTGTGAGCACACGTTTAAAAGAGTATCGGATTGACTTCAAACTACGAATTCAAACCGTTGAAATCTATATACTTCGTGAGTGATGTATGTATATGCAAAAAATTTAAAGTTTCGAATTAATTTAGTATATGGTCAAGTGGTCAAAAAAAATGATGAAAAATGAATACTTAAAACAATTTAAATAATAACTTATAAAATGTTTATTGTTTTGACCGCTTGACCATGTGTTAAATAAATTCAAAACTTTAAAGATGTACATATACATGCATCACTCACGAAGTACATGGATTTCAACAATTTTGATTCGTAGTTCGAAGTCAATTTTGATAGCCTTCTAGAGATGTACTTACCAGTACCTCTTGCTGAACACATCACACCCTATTTTTGCTTAAAAAATTTAAAACGTCTAGAACATTCAATATATAATAGAATTTTCAATTTGTAACTTTATATTTCTTTGGCAGATTTGTAATTGAGAAACTTTTTTCCGACTTCAGAAAAATGACCAATCAGATTAGTTAAAACTTAAAACGGAGTCAAAATTATTTCATACCTATATTATAAGAAATTATTAAATTGCATGTTCAAATTGTATCACAATTCCAGGCTATATAATTGCAGCATTCAAAAATATCCAAAACGTTTAGACCACTAAATATAATAGAATTTTCATTTTTTTTTTTTTTAATTTAATAGTTTCTTTGACAGGTTGTAATTGAGAAAACTTTCTTTTTCCAAATTAAGTAAAATTACTTTTGAGTTGTTCCTTGTTGGCCTACCATTCAATTGCATGAATTATGTAGATTCTCAGTATCTGAGTCAAATGACAGCATTTGAACTGAGAAGAGATACAATTATGAAAGGAGAAGCTTTCAGGAAAGATCAATAAGAAAAAAAAAAAAATTTAAAAAAGAAACAAAAAAAAAATCACAAGACGAACTAGCAGACAGCATATTACCATCTAACTCAAGTTGGAAATTTTAAACAATTCTGCAACTACACAAATCTGAGACTAGTTAGCAAAATCACTGATCTGACTTTTGACTTCTCACCAAGCTCAAAAGGGAAATCACATTTCCTTTTTCTCCAACAAAATCAACCCACCCTTTCGCATCATCCACCATCAACCAGCATTTTTCCTGTCTACAAATTAACTAAATCGAAATGCCTAGACTAGCCTTTAAACCGATCGAAACAACCATATTGCATTTTGCATGGACACAATGCCATGTCAATCAAGCGAAACACCCCCACCACTTGCCGGGATTCCAGGAGAGACAGTTGGTGGCGGGTCCACCGGCTGGGCATCAGGCTGGTCCTGGGTTTCAGTCTGGGTTGCGTCATCACCGGCCTCAGGATGGAAATTGATAGGGAACTTGGTCACACGGGGCTTGTCAGCCAGGATGTTTCGCTGGACCCGGTCCAGGATGACCCGTTGTGGCGGCTCCTCTCTGAGCTGTTCATTGTCATAGTCATTGTTCACGTAGTAACCCACTCGAATGAACTCTTGCCCCATGTACGAACACGTCAGAAGCAGCACTGTCACCCCTATTATGTCTTCTTCCCGAATTTTTGAAGGATCCGGTGGATCAGCCTTCAAGGCAAAAATAATAAAATGAGATAATAAACACTTCTATCTTATGACATGTTAACTTTTTGCATCCTTAATGGATCGTGTACACATAGTAAGTACTGAGAATGAAACACCAGGTTTCCCTAGAGTAGTACTGGTACGTTCTGGTGTGAAATCTTGGCTGCTGTCCAAATGACAGATGGATCGTGTATAATTCAAAAGGAAGAACAAAACATTTTTTTTCCTTTCATACATTCATGTAGTTCAAACAATTTTGAAAGTAGATTTAGAAGAGTTTGCCAAGTTCTCCCTGTTCTTTTTTTTTTTTTAATAATCTGAGACAACAGTAATATTTAATAAACAATTTTTGAGGTAACTCCATAAACATTTACCTGCAGCACAAAGCGGTAGTTTCCAGCATTGACAGGGCCAACAAGCACACTTTCAAGAAGCTGATCGTAGGTCTCGTCTTCGGCCGATCCAACATATATCAGCTTCCATTCCAAGTCTGGAAAAAAAATTCATCAAAAAAGGGTAAATTGATTACCATTTCTTTGGTTATACAGAGTAGATAGTCATCATAAGATAGTTTTCTCTTGAAGATACAGATGCTAATTTTTTCTATCAACTAATTTGCAGACATGTATTTCTCATGAACTTAAAAAGAGAGAATAGAAGGTTAAAAGTTGAGCTTTCGGTTGCATATACACAAACTTAGTCGGATTAGTTTACCATATTGAGATTTTATTTTTCTCTTTTGCTTTACTAATAGAAATAGCTCATTTCGTAAACAACAAAACAGTAATTAATGCCAAAACTACCTAATATAACCTTTGAAGTATTTCTATTAGTTTAGAGTTAAGTTTAACAATTTGCACACTATGTCGCTAACATTAAATGCGATAGAATATGGCAAAATCTAATCGACTGCTTAAAACTACTACTTGAACTTTATTGGCTAAATAAAAGTTAAAGAATCAATTTAAGTTTGCCATCAGGTTAATTGATCAACATTTATACTATTTTTTATCTACAGAAAAATACTAGCTCATTTTGCAACTGATAAAAAAACAGATAATTAATTCTAAAACTAACTAATATCTTCTTTGTATTATTTCTATTAATTTATGTAAGTCTGAAAATTGCTCACTATGTCGCTAACATTAAATGCGACACAACATGGCACAATCTAATTAATCACCTCAATGTAAAACTACTATCATTTCTATTATCCAATATTGTGTAATTAGAGAATACTAAAATCTTCAACTTCATAAACTAATATCATCTTTGTATTATTTCTATTAATTTAAAAGTAAGTTCGACTCACTGTGTCGCTAACAATAAATGCGACACAATATGTCACAATCTAATTAATTACCTCAAATGTAAAACTACTATCATTTCTATTATCCAATCTTTCGTATTTAGAGAATACTAAAATCTTCAACTTTGCTAACTAGTATAGAAATTAAATAACCGATATAAGTTTGCCATGTGTTGGGACATTTTCTGTAAAGATTGAATGAACAGTCATAAACAGGAATTTAGTGACCAGCTGTTATTCTGTCCTAAGGAGAATGTCATGACAAGCACCAAATATTTTATCAGTTCTTTTGAACTTTTCAATTGGTCAAACAATGCAGAAGAACTTAACTCCTGAATAGATTTGATAGATCTAAATATGGACTGATAATTTTTCAAATCATGCAACAAATAATAAAACTCATGTATCAATTTGATGAATTTTGACATCATTTGTCTGATAATTATCACACTCCATGCATCAGATTTCAAATTCAAATGTAATTTGTATAAATTGTTAAGATGGTCCAGTTAAAAGTACTGTCATCAAATACTGGTCATAGTTGAAAATATATCTTATAGCACCTGCACCTCCCTTTTGCTCAGGTCTAAGAAACCAAAGTTGTTTGTATAATCAAAACTCAAGATCAATATGCATGCAATCAACAATCCTAATAGTACATGGCAATTAAGAATCCTAACCCTAATCAGAGCACTTACTGGTAGTGACTAAGTCTAAGCTATTTACAATAAGTAAGAGCATGAACCAAGCTTGTAACCCTAAGTAGACTATTTCCCTAATAAGCTAAACCAACATACATACAATTCCAGGTTTAGCAAAACAAACAAATCAAATCATACAATAAAACCAACAAAAATAGAAATAAAATACTCCTAAAGCAAAGAAATTTCGATCTAAACCTCATCTGAGCACATTGAAACCAGGCATAGCCAATAAAAAAGTAAAAAGAGATAGAAGGTGAGAAAACGAACCGTCTTCGAGGGGAACGAAGCACTCGTAGGAGATTTCGAACTGGAAAGGATTGAGAAAAGCAGTGGGATTATCGAGCACCGCCACGTTGGTTATACTCACGGCACTCATCGCATCTCTCTCTCTCTCTCTCTCTCTCTCTCTCTCTCTCGATGAATTCGAGGAAAGGAAAGGAAAGGGTTTGATAGTGGAAATTGAAAAAGGGGGGGAATTGAGAGAGGGAGGCGGAAAAGAGAAGAGAGGCGCTCCACCCGGGAAAACAGTTTGCTTTTGTCAGTGAAGGAAATGAAAACAAACCCTACGGCTACGGAGTGTCAAATAAACCTATTTCATTTCGGAGTTCGGACCCTCCTCCATGGGACCGGACCGGGATCAAATCCAATTCTACCGTCCGATTCGAATCCGTGACAATCCATCCAAAGTGGAGCGCACCTATTTCGAATGACCTATTCGAATTTCGAGACAATTCTGAGCGATAGATTCGAATCATACAGTTCCAATCTAAAATAAAAAATTGAATTACTTTAGGGGATCCGGACAGACCGGGAATCGTGCTTGACATGAATTTTGTGTTTATTTCAGTTATATTAAGTATACATTCTACTTGCAAGCACAATGACAAATGAATTAATCGGATCCGGTTCGATGAGGTCAAAAATTCGTGATTTAAAAATAATTTGGATATAATTCGAAAATGATTTGGAATTATTCAGATCAGAGATCTCAATCCTATAACAGAGCCAAAAAAACAAAAAAACAAAAAAATTCTGGGAAAAGTTCATAAAATTCGTGAATAATTCGGTCAAAGTTCGGTCAACCGAATAATTCAGTGCTCGGTTCAATATTACAAAAAAATGAATTATTCGCGAAAATTCGTGAATCTTGTGACTATACTTGTAAGAAGTGTTCATTCTAAATCTCTCTCTGAGGACATGAATACAATTATTAATAATTCAAATAATAAATTGAAAGTTATCAAAATGTATTTTGATTTAGTATGTATGTAATAATTACCATATTTTTATTTTGAACTAAAATTATTTTATATTTTATATTTAAGTAGTGTACATTGTATGTTGAATAATTTATTCAAGTAGAAAAAATATATATACATTACATTACAGGGGTGACAAAATCTCGGAATGTTGGTCTCTGTAATCAGTTTGTATTGTATCGACAACTTGTTTTATATTAATTATTTTTAATTAAAAATATTTTGTCACCTTTTTATCTCTACAAATTAAGAATTGTAATGAATTTGTATTCTTAAATGATATTTTAAAAGCGAAAAAAAATTAGGACCAATCATCTAACATGTGACAACCAAATAAGAGAGTTTATGAATGTTTTAAAACAAATTGGTAAACATGTGTGGCGAGTACGAGTACATGTTTAAATAGATTTAAATTTCTATACATGAAGAAAAAAAATGATGAATAGAATTAAAAAAAGGCAAATTATTTTATTGAGGAATTATTCAGCGTTTATCCATTGCCAAGAAATGCTGAATAATTTGGAATTTGAATATATATCTGCAGAAAGAAAATATGATAAATAAGTGAATTTATACCTTAATAATTTTAAGGGAAAATTGGTTATTTGTCACTCCAAAATCTTTAAATTTGAAAAATGTCATTTCGAAATTTGAAATTGCCACTCTAAACTTCATTAATTTTTAACTTTACCACTTCAAATAATTAATGACTAAAATACCCTGAGTCTTCCTCTCCTCTCCTTGCCCGATACATGAACATGATGTTCATTTTATTTGGAGGCGCTCCAAACTGTGCTGCGCATGGCGAACCGTTTGAAGGGCTTGGAGATAACTTTTGTTAGAACACTTGCGATATTAACCTCCCTCGAATTTTCAGGAAATGATTTTGGAGGCAAAATACCACAAGAAATTGGAGAACTCAAGATGCTTGATTTGCTTAACATGTCTCATACGGGCCAGATATGGGCCCGATCTGACATGATGCTTCGGCCCAATTTGGTGTTGATCCATATTAAAATTTTTGCAAAAGCAAAACTCAAGCGTTAGCTCAATAGACTGAATTAGGGTAGATTTTGGATGAACTGGGTGCATGTGGCCAATGTGGGAAAAAAAAATCAAATTAAAGGAAGTTTAATTTGCACAACCAACATAACAATTTTACGGTGTGTCATTGACAATGTATGCAATTTGAACAACAATTTTTGAAAGAAAAATGTCAAAAACTTTTTCTTTTGTTTCTTACTATTAATTAGTTACGAGGACGGATCTACAACCAAATCATAGAAATGCTTAGCCCCTCATATAATTTTAAATGTTTAATTTTTTTTTTAAATATAGATATAATTAAGCCTCCTTGTAAAATACTAAATGTGTGCTTATAATTTAGAAGTTATATTATATTTTATAATTTTACATTCAAATTTTATCTACTATATATTGTGCATTTTAAATTTGAACTCTTAATTTTAATTTTCTAATTGTGCCTTGTCCGTAACCTACTAGTGTCAATTTATTATTATATCTAGAAGGTTTGATTGGTTGACTGGTTGATGACTTGGAGGATTTGTATCCTGGAACCAGATCTCCTGCCCCCAGAGTCACTGCGGGCTGGGTCCGGTTACTGTTAAAGGGTTTAGGGTTAAAGTGATTTTGAGATTAGGGTTATATGGGGACCCACTCTGCAGTGACTCTGGAGGCAGGAATTTCCAATTCGGTTCCTTGTATCCTCTCCAATGGTGGGGATTTGTTTTGGAACATTATAGATCTACAACTTTTGGCATTTATTGTTCCTCATTTTTATCAAAAAAAAAAAAAAGTTTTATAAATATGTCCATAATTATTTTCTTTTAAGTTTTAATACAAGGAACAAACTGCAAAAATGAATAAATTATCTTGAGTGAGTTGTGATTGAAATCAAAATTTGACCATTTATTTATTAATTTCCTTGTTAGATTTAATACAAGAAACAAATTGCAAGAATGGAAGATGAGTATTTTGAATTGATGATTTGATGTCAATTTTTAACCAAGAAAGATTATTAATACAATGAATTGATGATTTGATGTCAACATTTTATTTTATATTATTTTTCCTGATCATAATTAGATGGAGATAAGCATTGAAAAGATAAGCATGTTTTTTTTGCTTTGAGTCGTCTCTCTCTTTCGTGTCAACGCCACATCTGTCATCATCAACGATTTTGGTTTGTCAATTTCTTGTCCCTTTCCATTTGGATATTAATTTCTTTTCTAAAATTATCATGTCATGCTTCTGTCTCCACGACGCCGCTAAGTAGCACCCATTGATGTACCCCTATCACATTACCAAAAAAAAAAAAAAAAATTATTCGCGAATTATTAGTGAATCTTGTGACTGTACTTGCAAGAAGTGTTCATTCCGAATCTCTCTATAAGACATGAATATAATTATTAATAATTCAAATAATAAATTGATAGTTATCAAAATGTATTTTGATTTAGTATGTAATAATTATCATATATTTATTTTGAACTAAAATAAGCAGGTCTTTATTTTGTATTTAAGTAGCGTACATTGTATGTTGAATAATTTATTCAAGATATACATTACATTTTAGGGGTGACAAAATCTCGAAATGTTGGTCTCTGTTAGTGTTTACCAAACGGGTCAGATTGGGTCCCATCGGCACGAACCCGCCTGGGCCATGGTCCTCAGGTCCTACGGGTCTACGAGTTGGCTAGGGTCGAGTCTGGCTAGGGCTGTAAATGAGCTGAGTTTGAGCGAGTTACCTCCAACTCGAACTCGGCTCATTTAATAAACGAGCGAGCCAACTCAAGTTGAGATGATAATAATGAGTTGTAGAGCCAACTCGAACTCAGCTCGTTATCAACTCTAGTTGGCTCACAACTCGTTTAACCAGTGATAGTATTACAAAACAAATTCAAACATATTTTATATGAATCTCAAAGCACAAATAATAGTCTAGAGATTCGAGTTTGATTATTTTGGGATTTATTGTGACCAATACCATGTAACTTTATATAACTCGAGTTATAAATGAGCGAGTTGGGGCCAACTCGAACTCAGCTCATTTATTAAAAGAGTTGGCCAACTCAAGTTGTAAATGAGCGAGTTACGAGTTCGAGCTCTTTTGCTCAGCCCTAGGTCTGGCGGGTCCCATTTGAGGGAGTTGGACCAAACCCGTGCACCCTTGATCCAAAATTAGCACGGGTTGGTCCGGGTCAGGTGCAGGTCTGGTTCGGATCTATTTTTTTTTTTTTTAAAACAGTGGACTGTCAAAACTAATTAGCATATGTCATAATTAAATTCTAATACGGGCCAGATATGGGCCCGAGCTGATATGATGCTTCGGCCCAATTTGGTGTCGATCCATATTAAAATTTTGCAAAAGCAAAACTCAAGCGTTAGCTCAATAGACTGAATTAGGGTAGATTTTGGATGAATTGGGTGCATGTGGCCAATGTGGAAAAAAAAAAACAAATTAAAGGAAGTTTAATTTGCACAACCAACATAACAATTTTACTGTCATTGACAGTGTATGTAATTTGAACTAGTGTTGTAAATAACGTTGTATGGTCGTCGGATGGACATGATACCGCTAAGCGATTAATCGGGAATAATCAGTCGATTAATTGAAAAAATCCATAACGATTTGATTACTGCCAATGACTAATCGGCCAATTAATCAGGCTAAATAGTCGTTTTTTACAACACTGATTTGAACAACAATTTTTGAAAGAAAAATGTCAAAAAGTTTTCTTTTGTTTCTTACTACTAATTAGTGGTTATATTATGTTTTATAATTTTAGATTCAAATATCTACTATATATTATGCATTTTACATGTCAACCTAATTATAATTTTTTAATTGTGCCTTGTCGGTTACCTACTAGTGACGTGGACAATGCTAATTTGATGTTATATTGTCGTGTACACTTTCAATATATAAAATTTAGATTTGCTTGGTTGTAATTTTTTTTGCTCCTCTCTAGACGTTTTTGGTTTATAATTCGGGTTAAATTTACGGTTAAAATCAAAATAAGTTTTTTGAATTATAATTGGTAATTAGAACTATAATTTAAAGAATTATAAATTACAAGTCAGTGCATTGAAAAATATAAGTCAAGGCATTATTTTTTTATCAAGTACCAAATTAGTTAATTATTTTAAATTTAATTAGTTATTTAAACCCGATTTAATATTTTTTTGCCCCTGATAAAAATCTTGGATCTGCCCATGCCTAGTTGCATTATCTTATATATTCACTATACATTGAGTATGAACAAGTGCAAGGAAGGATATTCAACTTAGTTTGTTGTTTGTTTTTTGCTGTTGATTTTCAAAGAGATGATAAAACCCATTTCTTTAATTAATTGTCTTTGTATGCTAATATATCTAGAAGGTTTGATTGATACAAAATAAAACTGTTTTATAAATATGTCCATAATTATTTTCTTTTAATACAATAAACCAACTGCAAAAATAAATAAATTTTCTTTTAATACAATATTTAACCATGAAAGATTATTATGTTAACAGGCAATGAATTGATGATCTGATGTCAGCATTTTATTTTATTTTATTTTTCCTACTGATAGTTAGATAAGCGATTTTTTTTTATAAACCATAATTAGAAAAAAGATTTTTTTTTGAAACCAACATGATTTTTATTTTTTTACAAAAATCATAAGAACCGAAATGTTATTTCGGTCTCGATTTTTTTTTTTAGACCGAATTGACAGTTCGGTCTCAGATATTTTCACAATTTTTCAACGTATTTTTCTCTCAAAATCTGTGAAAACGGTTGGAACCGAAATGACAATTTGGTTCAAAAAATAAAAAGGGACCGAAATAAATCTCGGTTCTTATTATGATTTTTATAAAAAAAACGAAGTAATCAAGTTTATTTGATAAAATTTATTTTTTATTTGTGGTTTAAATAAAATTCTAGATAAGCATTGAGAAGATAAGCATTTTTTTTTTTTTTGCTTTTGAGTCGTCTTTATCTTTCGTTGCAACGCCACATCTGACATCATCAACGATTTTTGTTTGTCAATTTCTTCTCCCTTTTCATTTGGATATTATTTTCTTTTCTAAAATTATCATGTCATGCTTCTGTCATCCACGACGCCGCTAAGTAGCACCCATTGATGTACCCTGTTGGTCGCAATTTTCATGTCACTTTTCCAATTTATTTTATTTGCTACGTCGTTATGTGTCAATTTATTAATGACATCAAAATATCTTTTAAATTACAATTGGTATTAAATAGGGGATCTGAAATATAAATATTGAATTTAAAAATGAGCTAGAAATTGTAATAAGCTAGTAATATTTTGTATTTAAGTTTATTTTTTTAGAATTCTGATTGAGACCAACTTGAAGTCGGTCACAAGTCAAAACTAATCAGCAGATGTCATAATTAAATTCTAATACGGGCCAGATATGGGCCCGACCTGACATGATGCTTCGGCCCAATTTGGTGTTGATCCATATTAAATTTTTGCAAAAGCACAATTCAAGCGTCAAGCTTAATACACTGAATTAAGGTAGATTTTGGATGAATTGGGTACATGTGGCCATCAATAACAACAACAATCAAGTCTTTAATTTTAAATAAGTTAGAATAAACTAGAAATAAAACTCAATTACAATCATAAAATCAAGATTAGTAGTAATAATAGTTACAGTAATAGTAGGCATACTAATAATAATACTGGTATTAATAATAATAGTAATAATACTAATACTAATATTAACTATATTCTACCCAAATTATCAACCGTGAGGGTCAAAGCCCTAAGCTTAAATCCTAGACTTCAAATTACTAGTTCTATGACCTAAGACCTGTAATACTACATCTAAATAATCCCTGACTACTACTAGATCATGATTCCGGTACGCGGATCACTATCTTTCATGTGCTCAATAATAACAATTTATTATTTGAATTGGTTACATGTGGCCAATGTGGGGAAAAATCAAATTAAATGAAGTTTAATTAGCACAACCAATGTAACAATTTTACGGTGTGTCATTGACAATGTATGTAATTTGAACAACAATTTCTGAAAGAAAAATGTTAAAAACTTTTTCTTTTGTTTCTTACTATTAATTAGTGGTTATATTATGTTTTATAATTTTATCTACTACATATTATATTATATTATGCATTTTACATTTCAACCCTTAATAATATTTTTTTTAATTGTGCCTTGTCGGTAATCTACTAGTGACGTGGACAACTTGTCATGTAGAATTTCAATATATTAAATTCAATTTGATGTTATCTTGTCATGTAGAACAAGTGGAAGGATACTCCTTTTGTTTGTTGTTGATTTTCAAAGAAAACCCATTTCTTTAATTAATTGTCTTTGTATGCTAACATATCTAGAAGGCTTGATTCATACAAAATTAAACTATTTTATAAAAGAAACCAACTGCAAAAATAAATAAATTATCTTCAGTTGTGATTGAAATGGAAATGTGACCATTTATTTCTTACATTCCTTGTTAGATTTTAAAAATATTTAATTTTGAAATATTAAATAAAAGAATTTCAATCGTCCAGAAAGCTTCAATTGGGTCAAAATAGTTTCTCTGATTTGACTTTTTTTTTTATATAAATCTATAGCCAATTTTTAACCAAGAAATATTATTATGTTAACATACAATGAATTGATGATTTGATGTCAGCATTTTAATTTTATTTTATTTTATTTTTCCTGATCATAATTAGATAGAGATAAGCATTGAAAAGATAAGCATGTTTTTTTTTGCTTTGAGTCGTCTCTCTCTTTCGTTGCAACGCCACATCTGACATCATCATTGATTTTGGTTTGTCAATTTTTTGTCCCTTTCAATTTGGATATTATTTTCTTTTCTAAAATTATGATGTCATGCTTGTGTCTCCACCACGCCACTAAGTGTCACCCGTTGATGTACCTGGTTGGTCGCAATTTTCATGTCAATTTTCCAATTTATTTTATTTGCTACGTCGTTGTGTGTCAATTTATTAATACTTCAAAATAACTTTATTCATGTGTTTATCTTATTATGCATTGTTTACAATATAATGAAAATAAACATATAAAATCACCATTTATTATAAATTAACAATCATATATTATTATCACTTATTGTCAACTCTCAATTTTCCAATTATAAATAATAAAAAGTGAGGTGTCAACTTTTTGTACATCCAACTATCTACTCACTTTTTGTTTTATTAAGAAATTTGCATAATAATTAAAGAACTTTTAATGTTCATATAAATTTATGTAGACTTTATAATATCTTTATAGTTAATAATGATTTGTTTTTTTAACTAATAAATGCCGATAAATAAATATAAATTTTGGTGAGGGGATGGATTTTTTATATTTAGAAAAAAAAATGCATTTAAACGAAAAGAGCACTTTTGATGCTAGATTTCCGAAAGGCAACTCCACCGAGATAGTGCCTCAGTGGAAGGTGGAAAATTTCTTCGGAACCAATTTCTGACCCGCCAGTAATCCAGCCAGAGAAGCGCCATTGAAAATTTACGATTTCAAATTTTTCTTTCCCTCCACCGAGGCACTGCGTCAGCAAAGACGTGATGGCTATTTATATTAAAAGTCAAATAACTAGCGATTCATTTTATAATTCATAATTCGTTCTATTATTCACTAAAAAAGTTGTTCTATTATGAATCACATTATATTAATATATTCTATTATGAATCGATATACATCATTGTATTGCATTTAGAACAAGAAAAATATTTTTTACTCACAATTTAACATTGATTGTATTATTTTCATAATATTATGTTTCTGTTTCTTTTGTTTGAAAATTAAAAAATGTTGAAGTCGTTTCCAACGTGACAAAATAAACAGATATACTAAAAACCATACATTTCAAAAATAAAAAGAGTTATACGAATTATTAAATGCAATTTTCTTTTCTAAATAACAAAAAAAATATATAAGGGGATACATAAAAGCGCCACCTAAAATTATATTAGATATATAATATAATAGAGGACAGGTGTCGCAATCATACAGAAGCGTAGATATTGTTGAGCCCACACGATTTCATAGATGACGTGGCATGTCACATTATCTCACGTTTTTCTTTTTTACTTTTCATGTTTCCAATTCATCTCCAACTTTGAAATCGTGACAAAAAGATTTTTTTTTTTTTTTTTTTCATCTCACTCAAAAACTGTGGAAAGAGAGGATTTTGTTTTTCAATTTAAATTATTTTATCTGATTTTTTGTCTTTTCTATGAATATTAATGTTTTTGATAATTTTATTTCTCCATTTGTCTCATGAAGACGGGTCAATTAACATTACAATTCATTAATTTAAACTTTATGATATTTCAATCAAACGATCCATAAAATTTCAGATAAAATACAGTTCAAAGACATTCAGACATGCTCCTGATCACCCCAAATAATAATATTTTGAATTGATTAAATATTATATTTGTTTTACTTAAAAAACTATTTACTTGTTACACATAATATCGACCTTTTAATTAGAGATCAAAGAGGAACTAGAATTCATATTCCTCCAGATACCTGAGATGCAATTATTAAATCTGAACTGTTTTTTTGAACCTAGAACGAATCTCAAAACATACCACTTACATTTTTCACAAGCACCGGATTGAGTTTGACCTAGCCGGAACTAATTCGGACCGTCCATTTATATAAATTACACCGCAAGTACTCGGGAGAGAGTCTGAATCTGCTGTAATCCCGAAAGGAATTACAGGACCCTGAAATTTCAATATCAACCGTTCAAATATTTTCTGCACAGATCTCGAAAAAAAGTAAGTTTTCATGCACAAATCTCAAGAAAGACCAACGGTTCGGATTGGGATTACAGGGTCCTGTAATTCCCAAAGAATTACAGCAGATTTATTTTCCTCGGGAGATACAGAGTTCGGAAACTAAGGGAGGCAATTTATACAGAACAATTTTCAATTTTTACAGAACACTTTTTTTGGATAGACCATTTTACCCTTCAGTGAATTCGGACTCAAGATTGGCTAGGTATAGAAAGAGAATCGAGAGGATATGAACAGAATTTTTTATTTTTAAAAATAGATGAATTCTCTAAAAATTTATATCTCATAGAAATAATTAAATCGTTAATTGAAAACGTAAAGAAACCAAATTATTCTGAAATTTTTATTAATAACATGTAAAAATATTAAATTAAATTAAATGAAAATAATAAATCTTTCTGTAAAATTCAAAAAATAACATTTTTATTGAATAAGAATTATTCAGCGGACTTAAAAATATCAATTTCACTTAATAATCTAACGGACTTGAAATTAAATTTTATTTTAATATTAAATGGCCCTGCTTGATTTGATGCTTTTCAGATGACACGTGTCATCATGATTATTCAATGCTTGGTCCGCCAATCAAGTGAGCCATCAGCTATATATTTTAGTTATTAAATGAAGGATAAAATGGTCTTTTCAAAAAAAATGTTCTGTAAAAATTGAAAAGTGTTCTGTATAAATTGCCTCCCGGAAACTAAGACAAGGAACTGGACCTCTCCAGTTCTCAATACTGGAGACGACCACTAACAATAAGCCACTTGAGCAGTTGGAAATTATAAGAAATTTAGTAATTAATTAGAAAATTCCACGAGTACAACGCCATGAATGGCGTAGTAGATGAAAATAAAGACGCGTTGACCAGAGAGCGTAATGAATCATGATTTAGTTTCTATATTATTTTCATTAGGGATATTAATTGTTTTTTTTTGGGACAACATGAATTAGTCACATTATATGTAAAAATCTTTTTATTGCAAATTTTTAGGAAATTTCGGAACCCAAAACCGTGAATTAAATGCACGGTTTTAGTTTAAGATCGTAAAAAAAAAGTTTCAGTTTTACAAACGGTAGATTTGTTCTGCGGTTTTGAAAAGACTAAAATCATGAATTTAATTTGCGAAAAGTATGTCCAAAACCGTAAAATAAAATTGCAATTTGAGTATTTTTTTTTAAATTTGATTAAGCAGAGCGTAGAATTTAAAATTTATTATTTTTTTGAATATTAATAAAATTTTTGAGATAGATATACTACTTATTATATTATAATAAGTATATAATACAACGGTGTTTAAAACATGGTACGGTGGCGGCTGGGAATTGGTCCATTTCTTTGTTCTTATCACCTTCTTATTATCCATTCAAGATCATATTTCATCAAATTTATTTCAATATTAAATTTCAACTGTTTAATTTGCATTAAAATTTGTTTATGATATATATTTATAAATAATTTAGACATAAGTCAAAATATCTATATTTATTATTGAATCAAGTTTGATCTTATGCTCATCGAATACATGAATATACTATTCAAGAAACGTATTAATAACACGAGGAGGGTTTAAATACCTCTATTTTTTGTGTCTTAATTATGCCTTTAATTTTAAAAATTGTAATTACTCAAAATTGAAAATTTATCTCAAGTCATTTGGTCATAACAGATTTATCAAAACTTGAACAACTGTGAATTTATTAATCAAAATTCCTCATCAGCAAGTTTTGATAAATCTGTTCTGACCAAATGACTTGAGATAAATTCCAACAATAACAACTTTACGGCGTCAAATATTTATTTTTCAAACATTTAAAAAAAAATTACGATGCTTTTAGAAAGTACTTTTCAAAATTAAATGATCATGTTGGATCATAATTCAACGCTGAGCATATATGTGATATAATTATAAATTGTATAATGTTATATATGATTGTCACAATTAAATGATTTGATATAAAATTAAAATATTAGACAATTTATGTATCTAATATGACGTGGTTCATAAATGTGTATAACAATTTAGGCAAGTATTAAATCATTGGCTGATTGATTTTGAGATTTGTAATTCAGAAAATTCATCACAGTTGCGGCTCAGTGTGGCCACACAAATTCTCTACGGTCAGACTTAGCCCCATGAAATTCTAGAGTATAATATTTAGCCTTACAAGGCATTGGTGCTGCCGTTTGTGCGATCATACAGACAGAAACTGGTGCGTGATATTTTTGGACCTGGAAACGTGGCTGAAACAAAGGCAGTTTTGTAGCACAATCGACTTGGAAACGTGGGCTGAAACAAAGTCTTCTTGTCATTGAATAGTTGTCTCGCGCACACGGAGACGTCTCTTTGCATTTGTGTCATGAAAACATTTGTGAAATCAGGTATTATATTCCGCATTTCTGACTTAAATTTATGGTTGGATTTTGATATAAGACAGTACTTAGATTAAGATGGAGATTGTTTGTTCTTCCTGAGAATGTAAGTGGTTGATGATATGAGATGTAATTGTTTAAACTCTAAACAAATCGTAATTGTTGACCTTTATGATCTCTAAACAGATCAATGTTAAAGGGAAAGAGAAGGGGAGAAAAATAAATGCAAAATAAAATAATAATTACGCCATCAGCAGATTGATAACTATTTAGTCAATGAATATTAAATACAGCATATATAAATAAATTAACCAGATATTTGCTGAGTCATCTACATTTTTTTTAATAAAATACTATCAACAGGATCTATATTTTTTTTTATTAACTGACGTGGCGCCGTTGACTACCATCCAAATATGAACTGTTTAAAATAATAATAAAAAAAAAGATTTTGGGGCATATTTTTGTTGAGCTCATTGGATTTGACGTAGAAGCAGCCTCCACATAAATATCAGTATTTCTTTTCTCACCAATCCATCACCACTTGCATTAAGTTAAATAAAAAACAATTCTTTCTCACCTGGCGCTGGCGCCTCAATAATTTCTCATGATTTTTTGTGGCAGAAAGTAACGAGCAACACTAAGTACAATGTACAAACACTAATTATGTTTTCTGATGACGTCACAGAAGATCAAAGATTATTTTATGCCAAGAATGACGTCATGCTTTCGTTGGGTGTACCAACCAAGTAAATAGTTACCCTCACGCCATACACGAGGAATCCGCATCACCCCAGGTACCTCGGGTGCAAGTGCTGAATCTGGACCATTCATTTCACTTGCCACGAATCTCAAAGCATGCCCCCATAGCCTCAACAGCTACTGGATTGAGTTTAGCCGGGATAGAATTAATCTGGGCCGTCCACGAGCACTGGGGACTGGGGACCAAAATCAAACTAAACCTGGGCAGCGTTGCACAATTAACAAGCAAATTCACGTATGTGCCATCGTGCATGTGGGCCCCGTGCAACAACCCCGCCAGCCGTTTGATTTTGCCGCTAATCTGAGGTAGTAAGACTTTGATATGGATCAGACGGTGGGCGGAGCGCCGTTTCGTATCCTTTTCTCGAAACAAACAGCTGCCCAATAGTACATTTATGCAAACTCCATCTGGCACGTCATCTGGAATGCTGTTTCGTGTTTGATGACGTAGTTAGGTGCCTTTCTGCCTAACGGATACCGTCAGCAGAGAGAGGATCAGCTGACATCCAAGTGGGCACGTCAATGCGTTCCTCTCCTCTCTAATTGTACAAATGCGGTTGGATTCTTTTGTATAATCAGGACCGTTCATTTAAAATCGACAGCTTGGATCATCCCATTTTATATCAGGAACCTAATCTGAACCGTTCGATCTCACGGGACTGTGCAGATTTTATGCTAAGAGAGGAGGGAACCCCGCAGGGCTTCTGCGATGCCGCGTCATGCGTACGCGACTCTCGTGTAGCTCGCGAGAGATTTCGCTGTCGGTGTTATTAAGCACCAATTTTGCCCCCACATGGTCCGTAATATTACTGAATCATTCTTTGATTGGTCACTAAACATTTTACATTTTTTAGGTTTGTTACTTGAGCAGATTAAATATTTTAAATAATTTTTAAAAGTGAAAGAAATATTAAATTATTGTAATAATTGCAGTATATTGATTAGATATTACCTTTTATTATCTGAAATTCTGAATATGTTACATGAATTTTGTAACCACCAATTATCCGTCAAAATGTATTTTTGTGTACAAACTGGATAAGAGAAGCAGAGGCGTGAGGCGGGGGACAAATCCGCTGTCGTTCAATCTTATGGGACCCACACGAAATGGGTCTAACTGCTTGCGCTCAGATGACGTCATCCCTCGTTTATAATTATATATATGACCTCGCTCTTCCCCTGCTTCTCCCCCTGCTTAGCTTCGTTCCCATTACAAAATCATTTCCCTATAGGAAAAAATAACAAAAATCAAATCAAGCAATCTCAACGAAAGAGGAAAGTTAAGCAAACACAGTGAAAGCAAAATCGAGAAAATGCACCAAGCAATTCCATGCAGTAACACCCGCGCGTGGCCCCGCCCGGGCGACATATCCTCTTCGCCACCTGTGCGGCAATCAGGCAACGTCAGACAAGTCGTAGAAGACAATCCGGTGGTTGTCGTCGGGAGAAAAGGATGTTGTATGAGTCACTCTGTGAGACGGTTGCTACAGGGGCTCGGGGTAAATCCAACGGTGTACGAGGTGTCGACTGAAGAGGAGACGGCGGTTGCAAGAGAAGTTTGTGGAACCGGCGATGCGGCGTTTCCTGTGGTGTTTATCGGGGGAAAATTTCTTGGATGTATCGATCGGCTCATGGCTGTGCACATGTCCGGTGAACTCGTGCCGATCCTAAAGGAGGCCGGTGCGCTGTGGCTTTGATTTGGATTATGATTTTGAATTGGAATTTTTTTTGCTGAAGTTTTAGTTAATTTTGTGATAATAATTAACCATTGGGTTAATTAATTAGATAGGAAGAAAGAAAAAGGTTAATTAATTGTGATTTGATTATTTTACTTTACTTTACGGGTGTTTTAATTGGTTTTGGAGAAAAGAAAAAGGAAAAGGTTGTGCAGCTTAAATATTTTTCTTAATGTTAAAATAAAGAAAATGGATTGGAGGAATTAACAATAATTTAAAAAAGAGATTAGCGCGTAATGGGTGGGATAGACGACACGTCAACACGACACTTGTGTTTCGTGTGCGTGTGTGATGAGGATTAGTTAAGATTAATCTTTGTTTAATTGGTAATCCGACACGGCGACACCTGACACCTGACACCTGACACCTGTTCCTCTATCATATTTCTCGCTTTGTATGATTGCAATCACACTTTTTACGAAGCAGATGAGACGGAATTGATTTTTGAATCTTCTACTTTGTACTTTGAAATCTACAACAGTAGGATCACGACTATTTGTACTTTGAAATGTACAAATACTTGAATATTTTTTTCTTTTATCTCCACAAAATTTTTATTTTTCATTTTCAAATAAAAACAGTTAGATGTGACATATATTATTTTCTCGCATTTACAAAACCATCACTTTTCGTGTATAAAATAATATAAATCATTTATAAAGATTTTATTTTAACACGTAAGTTTAAATTATTAAAAAAATTAAATTTAGAAGCAAAATAAAAGTATTAGAAATTGAAACATTTGAACATTTTTCTTATTTACATTGTTTTTAGAAAAAAAATTTAACCGTCCATTTAAATCGGACAGTTCAAAAAAATCTCCGAATGAACAACAGTCGTAGATATTTAAATCGAAAGATAATCCGGATTGATATGCAACAATGTTGTAAATAACGGTATGTGGTTATTAGACAAACATGATACCGCCAATCAATTAATCAGAATTAATCGATCAATTAATAAAAACAAATTCTGTGACGGTTTGATTACCTGTAATAACTAATCATCTTAAACAGACTTTTTTTTTTACAACACTGGTGTGGAATCATACAATGATATGAGCGAAGAGATGACGTATGGATGATTGAATTTAAAAGGATGACATCACCTGATAACTCCCTTGAAAAGGACAGTTACGGGCAGCATTGCCCAACTCATGCAAACTGCCCGTATTTTTTTCTCGTGTTGTCAATTGTCTCCATCATTTGGCCCTACTTTTTTTTTTTTTTTTGAGAAAAAAAAATCGATGGATGAATAATATTAAATTATATTCGTATTTGTTTTAAAACAATTTCTTTAATAAATGTTGGAGGTTCTCTATTTAAATATTTAATATTTATAAAGGAATATTTTTTTTATATTTTCAACTTGCTACATTTTATACGAAGAATATTGTCTTTGCAGATCAAAATTGTTTTTTAATTTTTAAATATGAATAGTTTTGAATTTGATGCAGATAAGATATTAAATAAATGTAAATATGGATCGATACAAAAAAATAAATAATTAAATACATATAGAAGTTTAATATTATATTTAAAATTAAATCATCACCCATTTGCAAAAAAAAAATACAACATTATGGTAAAAAATATTTATGTATCTAATAGATTAGAATCCTAATAATTACCATATTATTAGTAAACAAAACATCAGCAAATTGTAAATTTTAATAGAAAAATGAAAATTGATTAGGCGTGAGATAGTAACTATATCTAAATTTATTTTAAATTATAATAAATCTAAAATTACAACATTATACTTCAAAATTAAAATCAATATGATACATAAACCTTATAAACGGATATTCATATTTTTATACTTTAAATTAAAGAAATTGCATATTCTCCCACAAGGCCACAAGGCTTGAAAGTTGAGAGCATAACAAATTAAAAATCGAAATTTAGATCAACAAGTACTACAAATGATTGATCGGTATGACATCCGATAATTGTTCATATGTTGCATTGATATAAAATTTTATTTTTTTGACGAGAAAGATGAAGGTCGTGCCTTCAGATTTCATTAAAAGAGACATCAGTGGTGTCAGTTTTACAGATATAAAATTTTATTTAAAATTAACAAAAATCTACTGATTAATTCTACCAATTAGGCGATTATCCAGTCATTAAAATATCTCTTGCTTGCTTAACTTTTTTATACAAAACCGTGATCCTGCTCAATATTATCGTTACAACGATACAATATTAGATGTTGCGATTACTTGTATATAGACTAATTATAATTTGAGGAAAATTGGTTCTTTGCTACTCCAAAATCTTAAAATTTAAAAAATACCACTATGAAATTAGAAATCACTCTAATGCCACTCTAAATTTAGTTAATTTTTAATTTTGCCACTCCAAATAATTAATGACTAAAATACCCTCTCCATCTCTTTTTTCTCGGTCTTTCTTGGAATTGTGTTTGATTGTTGATGAAATTTGTTGGCTTCGCAAGGGAGGAACAATTCTCTCAGCTGGTGCTTTTATTTCTGCCTTCGTTGTAGGTGTTGTGGCAATCCAAGCAGCTCCTTTCTCTGTTGAACCAGCCTCATTTATCAGAGATGTGTTCTTCTACCTGGTTGCTACCTCAGCACTGTTTTTATGTGTATCTAAGTGTTGAGATATACCTCTGGCAGGCTGTTGGGTTTGTTGTGTTCTACCTATTCTTTGTTGAGTTTGTCTTTTACATAGATTATTTTTCAGTGGAGAAGAAGAGAGAGAGAGAGAGAGAGAGAGGTTGAGTTAGAGATAGAGAATGTTCAGAGAGAAGAGGTCTTGAAAGGTTTTCAAAATGGGAAGCACGAGTTCAGTAATAGTGGGCTTCTCAGCAAGGTATGTGAGATGAAAAGGGTATTTTAGTAATTAATTATTTGAAGTAGCAAAATTAAAAATTAATTAAATTTAAAATAACATTAGAATAATTTTTAATTTCAAAATAACATTTTTCAAATTTTAAAATGACAAATAACTAATTTTTCAAACAATCTCTTCTTATCAGGGATCTCTGCCAAGGCGCAGAAAAAGAAAAAAAAAGAGGCGATCTGTTCCACGAAGCTGGTTGGAGAGTCGGCCGGCTCCACCGCGCCTCTCTACCTCGCCCCGCCACCCACTCCTCTTCGTCTGCCCGATTCAATTTGCTGCATTTCAATTGAGCGAATGGATTCGTTTAAGGATTCTGCCGCTTGTTGTACTTTCCGTTTGTCTCGACTTTCCGAGTTTGATTGAGGATTTGTGAATTCATTCTGCGCCGTAGTATCTACTATATCTATATACGAATAAGATATGTATTTTGGTTGTTGCCGATGACGAGAACGCAACGAGTTGTCTCCTTTCTTCTCTCTTTCTTCTTCTTCCTCCTTCCTCAATGGTGACTGTCCTGGTCCGGTTGATTCAATTCCCGGTCCGGTTTGATTCAGTGCCATCTCGGTTGAGTGGTGGTTGTCCTGGTTCGGTTTGATTCAGTGCCCTCTTCTTTCCTCCTCTCGAGTGGTGACTGTCCCGATCTGATTTGATTCAGTGCCTCTCGACTGTGAACTCTTCTGGGCGGCGTCGAATTCGGAAAGAAGAAGACGTTTCGTCATCAAGAAAGGGTTCGATGCGGCATAGTCCGCGGGATATGCAAACTCGAAGAAATCATTACTGCTGTGTCTACATTATCAGAGAAGAAAATCGGAAGGCCCACCTACTTGTTATTCGGGCGCGAATAGATCAATTCGCATTCTCGTACTTCACGTATCTTTTATTTTATGGCATAGCAAATTTGATAATTGTACAAGTAGCTCAATGTATAGGTTTTAATGCTTCTTAATTTTAACAAAAAAAACCTATGTAATAGCTACTTTGTTAATCATTGAATCAATGCAATTGCATACGGGTTTCAACCCAAAAATAACTAATTTTTCATGTCTGCAATTTGGAGCTGCTCAAGAAGACGACTGAACAGTACCTAAACTTTTATCTGGAATTTCTATGACCGAGACTTAGTCGTCTTTCGTGTAACGGATAAAAGAAAAGAGCTGTAATGGGTCGACATATGACTCATGTAATTCAAACAGACATTGCTGAATAATAGAGGAGAGAGATGGGTGTGCCTGCCATGTGCTCTCAGTTTGCGGAAGCATATCCTCTGCGTAGTTTTTCCGTGCGGAGCTTTTAATCTAGTCCGTTCGTTTTGAATCGGACGGACCAGATCAGAACTTATCCGAATTTTAAAAAAAAAATTTGTGAAACTTTTAATCCGGTCCATCCAATCTGAAACGAACGGACCAGATTAAAAACTCTGCACAGCTTCGCACGGAAAAACTCCGCAGAAGATATCATTTGCTCAGTTTGCAAGTTGCAACTATTTTTTTTTTTTATTGAAACTCCATAGGTGAAGTTGCAACTAGTGAAGACTGGAGACAAAATGTAGAATTAGACGGCGGCGAAGGTAGGTGGGTGTACAGTCAGTGTTTCTAAAAGACTACTTACTGTACTTTACTGCACATGTCGTTGCGTGGCTCTTTCTGGCACTCATGATTTGACGAGTGACATCAGCAGAATCGTAACAAGCTTCATCTTCAAAGAATCAAACTTTCTAGAATTTTCAATTCTTACTCCATGTGTTTTCTGATCTCCGTTTTTCTAAATGCAAAATGAGAGGACAAATGTTGCCGAAATTTTTATTAATATTTTAATTTTTTAATAAATTTCAAATTATATTAATTTTGTGCAGGATTTCGAAAATTATTTAAACCGGTCAAAATTTTGCCAGATTTTCAAATTGGAACCGGTGAGATTCTTGTTGGTTTCAAAAAAAAAATACCGGTGAGAATGAAATTTTTATTGATATCCAGAAAATTAATAAATTTCAAATTCTTCCAATTTTTGTGCAGGATTTTGAAAATTGTCCAAATCAGTCAAAATTTCGCCTATTTTTCAAATTGGAACCGGTGAGATTTTTGTCGGTTTTGAAAAAAAAAACCGGTGAGATTCTCACCAGTTTCTGTGTTTTTTTATTTTTTTTACAAAACATAATTTATTTAATTTTTTTTTGTATTGAAATATTATAAATGTTTAGAGTAGAAATGGGTGTTCTTAAGTTCACCGACCTCTTTGGTGAACTCAAGTCTAAAACCCGTCAAAACAATTTTAAATGACGAATCCGAACCGTTGAAACCTGCCTACCTTACGAGTGATGCGTCTACGTGTAAAAAAAAATTAATTTTGCATAGAGTCAAGTTGGTAAAAAAAGTTCAAAAAATGAATACATTAAAATTAATTTATTAACCTTCTAATTTTAATCGCTTGACTTTATACTAAATTAATTCGAATATTTAAAATTTTCACATGTAGATGCATCACTTGTAAGGTAGGCGGGTTTCAATGGTTCAGATTCATCATTTGAGGCCAATTTGATAGGTTGTAGACTTGAGTTCATCAAAGGACTTGGTGAACTTAAGAACACAATATAATTTGATTTATTAGAAAGACTGTGACAAATAACCCGCATCAACAATTTTCAGGGCGGATTTTTTGCGACTGTAAAAAAAATTAATATATTTTGTTGTGTTATTGGAAAAAAATGCTTTGAATTTGAGTTATTGATCGCTGTTTAAAAGTTACTTCTAAGTAAATACATCAAATATTATCATCCTTCTAGTACATTTAATTTCTAAAAAGTTATATCTATTTTGAAAATTCTTATTGAATAACAATTATTAAATAATTTAAGATTTTTTTCAAAAACAGATACAACTTTTTAGAAATTAAATGTATTAGAAGGATGACAATATTTTCTGTATTTACTTAGAAGTTACTTTTAAACCGAAATCAATAACTCAGAATTCAATCATGTACAAAAGTGGATAGAATTAAATTTTTTTTTTTTTTGGATATTATATAAAAATTTCGGAATTCTTTTGACCTTCTAACCTATAAACACGTGTCGTATTGAAACTTGAAATAATAATCAGAATTCAATCAAAAAAAATTTAGACATAATTTTAAAAAATGTTTCAGAACTGACATATTTGGATCTGGGTTCAAGTAGGCGGATGAGTTGAGAATTGGGCAGATTAGATAAATTAGTAAATAAATAAATCACAAATCGAAGGTGTCAACGGATATGATACGAATCGGTAGAGATATTTTCATATATGTATCCGTTATAATAATAAATTTTTTTTTTATTTTTATCATTTTTTCGAATACAGTACGGATCGGATAAATAGATAAAAAAGTGTCATTGACATCTCGATTTGTGTTTTCAATAAAATATTTTTCAAAACAACAACAACAATAATAATAATAATAATAATAATAATAATAAGAGCATCTACATCCCTGAAACTCTTGGAGTTTCTAAATAACTGTTAACTAATTTTTAAAAACTTTATCTCTGAAAGTTTATAAACCCTCACATCCCTGTAACTCAGAATTAGAGTTTCTTAATTGCCACATCAGCAAATAAATTACAAGAGAAAAGAATTTCAGCGAATTATTTGGCCACGTCAGAGTTTATAAACGGTTTCTTATTAAGAAACTTTGGAGCAAAGTTGCTAAATAAGAAACTTATCTGCATTCCTGAAACTGGTTTAGAAACTACCACATCAGATTAGAAACTCAAAGAGTTTCAGGGATGTAGATGCTCTAATAATAATAAATACAACTAATTTTTATTACAAAAATTAGTAAAATACAAAGCTTTATTGCATCATGATAAGATAGTTTTATTTATAAAAATTATCTTATAGAATAACGGGTAAGATAAGCAAAATCGTTACACTTACCCATACATGATAAGCTAACCCAAAAAAAAATCTTATTCTTAAATGTTTTTTCAAATAAATATCGGGTTGAATAAACAGATAAAAGGATGTCATTGACACCTAGCTGGGCAATGAGTAAATTAATTCAAGTAAGACGGCCAATAATTGAATCATATTTATTTGTAATGATGTACAAGATATTACATTTAATGAAAAGGGTGTTGAAGTGGTGTATCCAGATCAGTGTTGTAAAAAATGTCAGTTTAGGCCGATTAATCGGTCAATTGGTATTGACGGTGACTAAACTGTTATGAATTTTTTTGAATAATCGACTGATTATTTTTTATTATGGCCGATTATTCCCGACTATTCCGGAGTAGTCATTTGGCGGCACCCTATCCGTCCGACGACTGCATACCGTTATTTACAACACTGATCCAAATAAGTAATATTTCTGTATTAACAAATATACAACTCAAAAAAGGTAAGGATATATAACTACATCCTTCGAATTAGATTTTTAATTAGACAATTATGTTCTTATTACTTGTGTTATTTGAATAGTGCACAGTGACTTTGGCCTTTTTCATGAAATAATAATTAAGTACCATTTTACTTTTTGCATGTAAGGTCCATTATTTATAACATTTGGCAACCTGGACTATATTAAAAAAAAGACTGACATTCATTAGTAGATTAATGTAAGATAAGTGGCATATTCTTTTTAAATAAAAAAATAAATTTGTCTTTTCTTTTTAAGTATATTAATAGATAATTGCAAGTGAAGGCGAGGGATTAAAAAAAAAAATCTAAAATATTGATCAGAGTTTGCAAATACATGAATTGTGGGTTTTTTCTTATTTATATTAAAAGGTCAAGTAGTTTACATCCAGCTAGTATTGTTCTTTTTTGTCAGAACAAAAATCCAATTGCAAATGAACAACTACCAAGCTCCAATTTTAGAAAAAAATAATTGGAAAGCTCTATTTGTCATTTGAATTAAAAAATAAATTTCCGATTCTTCTATTAAATAAATTTGAATCTTAAGGTTGCTATACCATCTGAACTGCTTCAAGATACGTGCGTGCTAGATCAACACCACTCTTGAAGCGAACACGCACGTATATTTGAAGCGACGTGCACAGATCTTAATATGATGCATGCGGATCAGAAATGCTTTAAGATCCGTGCGCGTTGCATCAACAAGAATCTTAAAGAGGACACGCATGGATATTGAAGCTACATGCACTGATCTTAATGCGATGCGCGCTAATCGGACGGTAGAGGAACTCTTTGGATTGAAATTGAGTATAACGGGCATTTTATGTTTTAATAAAGGGTAAAATGAATATTTTATAAATTTAGAATGAGTTTTAATATAAAAAATAATAAAATGGATAAATTTGTGTGTTTTTTAAGTTTAGAGGGAGAAATACGTAATTTCAATGTTTAGATGGAGAAGTAAGTAATTTTGAAATTTTTTGAGAGGTTTGTGTGAAATTCACCCTTTCTTTTGTGTGGTGGTTTCTGGCACTGACGACTTGACGAGTGACATGAGTAGAATCGTCACAACTCACAAGCTTCATCTTCAAAGTATCAAACTTTCTAGAATTTCATTTCTAACTTCATGTCTTTTTTTAAATGCAAAAAAGAAAGGACAAAAGTTGTTTGCTCATCTAATTTGTTTTCTGCCACGTTCATGGAAAAATAAAATAAATAACCCAATTAAAACTTCCGAATTCTAATTCATAAATTTTGAAAACTAAATTGTTGAATGTAAAGAATCAAGAAACAGCTATTAAAATATGAGAATTCAAAAATTTATTAATTATATATTCTTTTCTTAGAATATATATATAATTTTTTTTTTCAAAAATTATCTTATAGAATAATGGATAAGATAAGAAAAAAAATCATTACACTTACTCGTACCTGATAAACTAACAAAAAAAAAAAAATCTTATCCTTACCAATCTTTTTGAATACGATACGAGTTGAATATAAATAGATAAAAGAGTATCATGGACACCCCTCGAGGGGCTAAGAGTAAATTAATTAAAGTAAGACCACCAATAATTGAATCATATTTATTTGTAATGATGTATAGTATATTACATTTATTGAAAAGGATGTTGAAGTGGTGTATCCAGATAAGTAATATTTCTCTATTAACAAATATACAACTCAAAAAAGGTAAGGATATATAGCTATAAGGTTGAATAATGCACAGTGACTTTTGCCTTTTTCATGAAATAGCACTCAAGTACTATTTTACTATTTGCAAGTAAGCCCTCCTATTTATAGCATTTGACAACCTGGTCTATATTAAAAAAAAGAATGACATCCATTAGTTGATTCCTGTAAAATAAGTGGCATATTCCTTTTGAATAAAAAATAAAATTTTCTTTTCTTTTCAAGTATATTAATAGATAATAGCAAGTGAAAGCTAGGGATTAAAAAAAAATCTAAAAGACTGAGCAGAGTTTGCAAATACATGAATTGTTGGTTATTTTTTATTTATATTAAAAAGTCAAGTAGTTTACATCCAAATAGTATTGTTCCTTTTTGTCAGAACAAAAATCCAATTGCAAATGAACAACTAGCAAGCTCCAATTTTAGAAAAAATAATAATTGGAAAGCTCTATTTGTCATTTGAATTAAAAATAAATTTCTGATTCTTCTATTTAACTGGGCCTCATGTTGGCCCATAAAAGAGAAGCTCTTACTTTTGCACAAAAAGAGCAAAAAATTTATCTGGCATTGCATCACCACCTTTTCTAATATCTCTAACAAGTAGCTTTTCTAATTAACCTTTTTAATATGAGGGAATACCGGAATAGGGTTGTTTAAGTAGCTTAACCTAATGCATTAATTGAATGTGTTATGCAGGTCGACTGGTCATGGACATGGTCCCACAGATAAGAAGAAATAAGTTACCTTTTCTAAATTCCTATATTGGTAGAGACAACAGTATTTTTGTTTGAACTAGTGTTTGTTGAGGAGTTCACTTTTTTGTGATCAAAGACATCAATTGCTTGAATCATTTGCTGTGCAATTATTTTTGAGTATGGAGATTTTCTAAATCTGTTGAGCCTTGTGGTTTAGTTTATACTTTATAGCTCTGAACTCTGATTTTGGTTCAAAGAATTTCCTTGATTAGTCTCTATTGATCTGAGAAAGGTGTACTTTGGCATTGGCATTAATTACCAGGAATTTATTCTTGGTATTATTTTAATTTGATATTCAAGATTATTAGGTAATCAGGTTCTACTACCAACAGCATATACCTGACAAAATCATATCAAAAAGGCATTTACCTGACACAAAACCATATAAAGTTTATGAGGTGCTTTTTTCTTAGATCAGTTTTTCTGTATAGGTAATTGTTTTAGCTAAACGTAAAAATCATTTATAGTTTCAAATTAAACTTGAATGAGAAATAATTGACATTTATGTCAGTGAAACCAACTTTTCATTTTGATTTATAGAGTAGAACTAGGGTGTTCTTAAGTTCACAAAGTCTTTTGGTGAACTCAAGTCTAAAATCCATCGAATAGGCTTCAAATGATGAATCTGAACTGTTAAAATCCATCTACCTTATGAGTGATGCGTCTACATGTAAAAAATAATAATTTTGAAATGAATTTTGCATAGAGTCAAGTGGTAAAAAAAGTTCAAAAAATGAATGCATTAAAATTAATTTATTAACTTTCTAATTTTGACCGTTTGACTTTATACTAAATTCATTTGAATGTTTAAAATTTTCAAATGTAGACACATCACTCGTAAAGTAGATGGGTTTCAACGGTTCGGATCCGTCATTTAAAACCAATTCGATGAGTTTTAGACTTGAGTTCATCAAAAGACTCGGTGAACTTAAAAACACCATAGTTCTACTCTGATTTATAACTCCAGAAATTGAAAGTGTCTTTTCAGATTGGTTTACAATAAAATATTTGCAAAGATACAAACACAATAACAAAAATACATACTGCAATAGGTTACTGAATACAAAACACTAGCAACGTAATTGATTCCAGCGAGAAACGCCAGAGACCAACATCAAATAGTTATAGCAATTAAAATATCAAAATAAATTGAAAAGTTATAGCCGAACGTAAAGGACAGGGTCCGGGCTTTTGGATGAAACGGATATGGGCCGGGCTTTCCTTTTCAAGTTTGGTATGGACAGGGACCGGATATGTTTTGGGCCAAAGGCCCGTCCATTTGCACTCCTAAATTTTATCATGGAACTCTCAACTCAGTGTGTCATCTTAATGGAATATCAAAGATCCTTTGAATTTGATATGTGTCACTATATAAAAGAAATGCTTCCATCTCATAAAAGAAAAATAAAAATCATCAACAAAATTACACTAAATGCTGGAACAAATGGACAAGGCAGAGATTTCATCAGTAGCTTGCTTCACAGCTCGAAAATTTGAAAACAAAAGATGCAAAATAAAAAACTAATTGCTCTTAGTAAAAACGGGTAGCAGCTACAATAACCTTTTTTCATCTGCCTTTCTAACCATTGGGATCAGAGCATGTGAAATAACCTAATTGCCCCGAAAATCAACTAGTACTCTATGCCTACAAAAGAAAGAGAAATTTTTTTTTTTCTGTACCTCATAACGAATCAAACCAAGAATCAAAGTCATCGACTTGCTTTGTTGGGACAGAGCTAGAAGAAATATCTACAGACAACTCTCCTTGCTTATCCTTTTTCACATCCATCCCAGCTTGCCCCAACAAATCATCGATCGATTCATCAAGAGTTCCAATTATATCTTTCTTAGAAGAAACACTATCTACAATTTGATCACCCTTTAACAAGGAAGCCTCAGCAAGTAAGTCATCTAGCACATCATCCAAAGATGAATCAAGTTTCTTCTCTGATAAAACAATTGATGTATTTGTGCTATTTGTTGATCCTCTTGAGATTTTCGTTTCATCAAATGAGTTGATAAGTTCGTCAAGCTCTGTCTCCATCGGGGATTCAGATGTAGAGGTCAAGGATTGAATCTTTTCTACAGATATATTACCAGAAGAGACATCTTCGCTCTCTGCATTGCTGCTGCCATCTATGATTGCTGGTCTATCCGGCTGCTGGTTGTTCTCCTTTGGTTCAGATACAGGCTGGAAAATGATAGAACAGAGAAATTAAATTGATACAATTACTAAAATTAATTGAACACATCTGATCCCATTGGCCTTGCTGGTATCAAACACAATAACCCCCATAAAAATGAACATGGTACCATTTCTTCAATAAACAAGTCATCTTCCATAAAAAGCCTCTGTGACGTCTTGACTTTTGAGAGTTGTCCAGCAAGTGCATTCAAATCCATTGAGAGGAACGAAACCTATACATGTATAGTGAAACATTATAATAACTCGCAGACAACACTATGATCTGGCAAATCTTTGGTCAAAACTAACTTCACAGGTGTAAATAACACAAAAAGCCAGATAACTATCTTAAATTTCCGATATTAGCACTATACATTTCATTTGTACCAATTTTGGCCCTTGTCATCGGAACTGACTAATAGAAGATTTTACAGAACAAATTTTTGATTGAATTATCTACCAAATTTATGATCAGGTACCTCATAATTGGGTGAGCTGACATAATCATCAACAATAAAATTATCGTCTTCGCACAAAGATAAAAGCATCTCTCCTTTCACGGACAACATCGAACTGGAACACTGCAAAAAATCTAGTGGACACAAAACCAAATATATTCAGTAATATGTGGAAGCTCTCTTCTGCTTACAAGACTACATTCTAGAAACAAGATCCAAAGAAGAACATATGCATTTCAGCATTTCAATTATCACCGTTTCAATGAGAATTCAGGGAAGGAAGAAAACTATTTCAATTACCAAATGCGAATTCATCAGGAAAGGAAGAAATTGGTTGGGATTGAGAGCGCGCCTGTTCGATCAGATACAGATAATCAGCCCCTTTGCTCTTGGCCAACATCTCACTCCCTTGCGCCGCCATGGCAGCCGAGCTCGATTCACCTTTCTCACCTCCCATCGCACCAGAACAATCGTCGTCTTCGTCGTCGTCATATCGATCCCAATTGGACGGGAGCTCCGGCTGACGCCGAGGCCGCGGAGCATTTCCCTTCGACTGAACTCCGGCACCTGAGGCGGAGACGGAGGTGGAGGCCTTTTTCTTGGCGGCGATGGCGGAGGAAGAAAGGTTGTTTCTCCGGCCGTGCAGAGAATGCCCTCGCTTCGACTTCGCTGTTGCTTTTGGATCCATAACAGTGACTTGTGAGAAGCACACTGCACACAGACTCAGAGAAGCTTCCTGTAAACAATCCTGTAAGCAATCCTGACCGTACATAATGAGATCTGATTCGTCTGTTTCAATCTGGCACGAATCTATTACTAAACCCTACATTCTAAGAGGCACCAACCGTTCGATACGCATTAGAAGTCGTGCGCCTGACGCAGCTGATTATAATTTAAATTGTTTGCACGAATCGCGAAGCAGATTGAACGGCTCTGTAAACCTGAACACTCCAGCTATCACCTAAAGTAACTCAAATTTTCATTTTAAATATGGACCGTTTGAATTTTGATCTGCATCAGCACCAATATTAAAGGAGACCCGTCAATAAATATCGGGTCGGATTGGTCAGGATTCTGATCAGACGGTTAATATATAAACACAAAATTTGAGTTACTTTAGAGTAACCGAACTCTACGTTGTTGTACTCACCATTCTCTGCCTCGTTAGTCGTTGCGCCGCACTAGTCCCCAGCGAAGAGACGCGATGCGGTTCACTGATTCGCCGGTGATCGAGCTTCCGGTCACGGGCACCGTTCTCTCTTTCGAGCAGGACAACGGGTCGATGCACGTGGGCACCTCCGTATGGCCCTGCTCTCTCGTGCTAGTCAAGTTCGTCGAGCGCTGGCTCACCCCCTCTCATCCCGACTCTCCAAACCCTTATTCTCACCTTCTCAACTTCTCCAACAAGCGGGCTGTCGAGCTAGGATCTGGTTGCGGCCCGGCTGGGATCGGGTTAACCCTTCTCGGGTTTGATATCCTGCTAACGGATATTGCGCCCGTTATGCCCGCTCTGAAGAGGAATATAAAGAGGAACAAGAAGTTTCTCAGGAAGGCACCCAAGTATGCACAGCTGTATTGGAATAATGAGAGTCAGATCCGGGCATTGGGTGCGCAGTTTGATTTCGTGGTTGCGGCGGATGTGGTTTACATGGAGGATTCAGCGGTGCAGCTGGTCGATGCCATGGAGGCGCTTCTCGCACCTGATGGTGTAGCTTTGCTTGGGTAATGCTCTACAATACCAACTAATTAAGGACTTAAGGTGGTGTTTAGTTGAGGTATGAAGTTTTGGCCTTAGTTATTTCAGTGACATTGGGGTCGCAGGGGCTTAACTCTCAAGTCACCTGGGTGGTTTACATTTAGAGACCCAATTTTAGAGTTACGCTTGGTTAGACTCCTTCAAACAAGTTGGGTAAGCTAGAAATGAAACCCAACTGGAATCATCAACACAAGGACTTCTCAGGAGGTCACCCATCCTAATACTACTCCTGCCCCAATTCGTGAGGGTTTCATTTCCATAAAGAGGCTGTTTTTTTACCGCTAGCTCACCAAGCTATCATGAACCCTCCTCATTTTTCCTGGCTTGAGACAGGCTATGTAGAAACTACACTGGCAGAATTGGGTATTGGGTGAAATAATCGGTGTTGGGTGAAATAACTTAGGCCAAAACCCTCTTATTCCATGGTTTAGGTCTCAACTAAAATCCGCCTAAAATTGGAGTTCTTTGTTGTTGATTGAATTAGCTATATTCGAGTCGAGATGGTGAAATTAGCTATAATTATCAGCCTGTTCCTTACATTTTTCTGATCCAGCAATTAGGCCCCAATCAAAATCAATCCTTAATTGATCAGCTAAGCTAAAATTGTGTTATGAACTTTAGTTAGCCTAATTTTCCGTCCTGATTTAAGTTTTAGGTTATGCTGGTAGTCTCCAATGCATCTAGATACTGAACAAGCAAAGAAGCAACATAATAGGATCCTGATTTTACCAATCAGTGGATAGTAATTATTGTTGTTCCTATTTTAGTTTTTTTTCAAGCCCACACAAACTTGAGATTCTCAATAAATTAGTGTTATGTATTTTTATTTTATGAGGAGGGCTAATAGTATGTTATTTTTTGTAAAAAATAAAATTTTCAATTTACCCTTTCCCCTCCATCTACTTCGGTCTCTGCTTACAAATGCATGTATTTGTGTAATAGGTATCAGCTAAGGTCGCCAGAGGCGCATGCTGTGTTTTGGGAGAAGTTACGAAGGGTTTTCCCTTCCATTGAGAAGGTACCACATGAGCACCTACACCCTGACTATGCATACGAGGAGACAGACGTTTATATAATCAAGAAACAAGCCTAAATCCCCAAAATTAATATATGTATGTTCCTAAATTTTGAAATAATTTGTTATTTGATGTTTATTAAAGTGTACCAGTGCTAGAGATTACAAGTACCAATGGAAGAGGATATTGTGGGTACTCATTTAAAGTTGCTGAGTTATATATAAATCTTATCAGGCAATTAGAAAAATATAATTTTTTTTTTCTCTTTTGACGAATTTTCGTGTCTGTTTGATAAAAAAAAAACATATTGTTTTGATCAGCAAATCGTAACTATAACAAATTTGAACCTAATCTGATTTTTTGGTTGACAATTTTGGGGCAATGGATAGCTGAATGAGAAAAAAATGTGTCTCCTTGATCTTTTGATTGAAGGAATCACTGTTTAATGAATTTTTGGTTTGTGTTAGACAATGATTCAATATAAGCTAGGGCTTGATAGGAAGTTGTTAACCTACAAAGAGAGAAATTTGCAAGCCATAATTTTTTTCTTTTGAAGGAAATGATGATAAAATGAGAGAAACGATGTAACAGTATCCACTTGATATCCTTACATGGTTTTTACCAAATATATATATATATATATTCTATCTGATTACATATAAATTTATGTTTTTACCTGCCCTGATTTTTAAATGAATAACTATAATATCTTCATCTTCAAATATTTGACTAATTCGTGTCTATTTTATAAAAACACATGCGTTCACATCATTGTACCTATCAAATATCTGTGTAAGCGAAAAAATAGAACATTCATTAAGGTATGAGAAGGTACAAACAAACTTTGTGTAATTTCCTAATATCATCTTAGTTACTAATGTTTGTTCATAAAAAAAGCAAGAGGCAAATGGTGAGATGCACTTGCTTCTACCCCTTTCTTTCTTCCCTCACCAATGATCCATCACATTTTATATCTTTGGAAGCAAAATAAACAATGTTTATCTCATAATTTATACTTACAATATTTCAAAAGTAACCTTGAAAACCTGAAAAAAAAAAAATCTAAGATCTTTGACTAGATACAAATACCAAAAGTTGCATCCTATAACACTGTGATTGACCTGTTCAACATATTTTTTTTCCAGCCAACAAAAAGGAATCTTTAGAAATATCATGAATTATATGTAGAACAAAACAAAGTGTAAATTTTGCCCTATTTCTCCTTATTTAATTGTAATTCTAAGATGAACAGCATCCGGCTGCCTTAACATCCGACACATCATCCTTGGTACCTACATTAATAGTCTGACCCTTTGGTGGGGCCGACGGGTCGACACCGATATCAAGTGCCTTGCGACTAACAACATGGTATATTTGTGTAAGCACCTCAGTGAAAGCAGTTTCCACATTCAACGCCTCCAAAGCCGATGTCTCCATGAAGAAAGTGTTATGGCTCTCAGCAAATTGCTTTGCATCCTCGACTGAGACAGCACGGAGGTGGCGCAGATCAGCCTTGTTGCCTACCAGCATCACAACAATGTTGTGTTCGGTGTGGTCCCGTAGCTCCCTCAGCCACCGGTCCACGTTTTCGAATGTGATGTGGCGGGTCACATCATAGACTACAAGAGCACCGACTGCACCACGGTAGTATGCACTTGTGATAGCACGGTACCTGTTTCAGATAGGAATCAGAATATTTAGCAATGTAAAACTACTGGCTTTCCGGAACGGGTCACTTCTGGGTCAAGCCAAACCATCTTGTCAGGTGTTTTAATAGGGAAAATCTATGTCTGGAATTAAGACAACAACCTTACCCATTTTACTGGTAAATTTTTTGAAGTAATGTCTCAATAGGTTTGAAAGTGGAAAACCCAGTAGATTCCAGTGCTAGAATTATCTATATAGGTGAATATAAACTGTAGAATCCTTTAATAAAAGTTACAGTTGTAATGAAAAACTTGAATATGTAATTTTTGTCTCTAACGAAACCAATAGAAATTAAGTTCTCAAGCACACAATTATTCCATGATCTTGACCTTAAGTGATATTGTGACTCGTGTTTCTAGTTCGCATACGGAAACCAAAACTCTTTTACAATTTGAATTTATTGGTTTGTTCATCTTTCTAAAAGAATCGGAGATAGAAATGCTTACATAACAACAAGCTGGCTTATATAATCTGATTTATGTCAGGAACTTAGATTTTGAATGCAAAAAAGTTTTCTGGTATTGTCAGATTGTATTGAAAAGTCAAATTCATGGCTAAAATTAAATTAATCGACATTTCAATTAGATGACATCAAATAATTTGATTCATTTGTTGATAGAATGGAATGATTAGAAATATATATACCTTTCCTGACCAGCTGTGTCCCAAACCTGAGCCTTGATGACTTTCTCATCAACTCTAATGCTCCGAGTGGCGAACTCGACCCCGATCGTAGATCTCGAATCGAGACTAAACTCATTTCGGGAGAAGCGAGACAAGAGATTAGTCTTCCCCACACCTGAATCTCCTATCAGCACCACCTTGAACAGATAATCGTAATCTTCGTCTCCTCTATACGCCATGCTCTACCACTCTAATGGCTTCTTAATTTTTTATGGTTTTTTTTTTCTTTTTTTGGGTATTTTCTCCCTGCTTTAATCTGAGTATATCCAATATCAATATGCTATGCTAAGAGAATGAAAGAGATCAATTAGGAGAGAGAGAGAGGGAGAGGTGGGATGAACGTCTGCTGTTTTTAGACAAGGATAAATGAATGAATGCTTGGCACAATGGCATGGACCTGGTTCATGAATAGCACCATTAAGTAACGCCTATTTTACAGGGACGCTCATTCGGCAACCCAATGTGCACCCAACTCCTCCCAATAGAATATTCGGTTGGTTGAGTTGAAGAATCATCCTTGCTCTGCAGCAAGTTATAAATAGTAATTATAGCGCTATAGCTTTTAAGGTTCGAAAAAGCTATGATACATTTATAGCATAGCTATAGTTAGCTATTTAAAGTTATTATAAAAGAAAAACGATTAATAGTGTTATAGTTTTTGAGGTCTAAAAAAACTATAATGTAACTATTGTGTAGCTATAGCTAGTTATTTAGAACCTTGCACTGCACTGATTTCTTTTTACTCATAAATTAAAAAAAAATTAAAATTATATCAGTGGCATCATTTGGAGAAAACATTGAAAACTAGCACAAATAATTATTTTTACTAAAAACATATATAATTAAGCCTGTAAAAAATTAAAGAATAAATAAATTCATAAATAATTATTTTTAAATGATACATTGCCTTATAAATTGAAGTGGGGTCATTTGTCATAATATTATTTAAAAAAAATCAGGAATATTTAATTGGTTGGTTGAATTGAGTCATTCATGCATGTGTCTTACCAGACAACCAGTATGATTTTGTCAAACTCTCCAATAATTTTGTATGAGATAGTGGTTATCAAGTACATAGTTTCACATTAGCATTTTCTCATTTTTTTTAAGGCATTTTTTTTTTTTAATTTCAAGCTCGCATTTGAAAGAGAGTATTATGTCATAACAGTACCATTTGGTTTTTCCTTTTTGTTATTGACAACAACTAACATAATCAGAAGTAATATTGCGAGTGAAACTAGGGTATTCATAAGTTCACCAAGTCTCTTTACGGACTCAACTCTAAAACTTATTTTATTTGGTTTCAAATAACGAATCTGAACATTTCAAAATCCATTTAGCTTACGAGTGATGCATCTACATGCAAAAAAAAAAAAGTTTCGAATTTAGTATAAAGTCAAGAGGTAAAGATTAGAAGGTTTATAAATTAATTTTAATGCATTAATTTTTTGAACGTTTTTTACCACTTGATTCTATACAAAACTAATTCTAAAATTTAAATTTTTGCATGTACACGCATCACTCGTAAAGTAGATGAATTTGAACCGTTCGGATTCACCGTTTGAAGTCAATTTGATAAGTTTTAGAGTTGAGTTTACAAAGGAACTTGATGAAGTTAAGAACACTCTAGTTCTACTTCTAATATTGCATTAGAAAAAAAGTTCGTAAGGCCTTCATTGGAGGATTTAAAGACGTGGTGATGATTTATAATCTCAAACAATTTTTTATCCATAGCTGTTATCATTAGTACCTTTGAAGAATTTCAGTGCCTTTCTATTCTTACATTTTATAAGAATAATACTTTTGATTGAATATAAATATCGATAAAAATTATTTTTTAATCTACACTAGAGATGATGCAAGTTTGGGGCATGTCAGCAGAGGTGGAATTAGAAAATTAAAATTTTAGGTGTCTATTGGCTAGACAATTAAATATTTTCTATTTTTATTTTATGAGTGAGACTAATAGTGTTATCTTTTGTAGCAATTATAGTTCTTAAAAGATAAATTTTTCTTTTTCAATTTGTAAGTGTGTGCTTAGCACCACTTTCTCTATGGCTAGCTCTATCTGGAATATTTTTTATATACCATAATTAGAAAAAAATATTTTTATGAAACCAACATGATTATTGTTTTTTTTAGAAAAAAAATATTTTTTTTGGGACTGAAATGACAATTAAGTCCCAAGTATTTTTACAATTTTTCAACGTATTTTTTTCTTGAAATCTGTGAAAACGGTTGGAACCAAAATGACAATTTGGTAAAAAAAAAAGGATTAAAAATGACATCTCGGTTTTTATGGTTTTTGTAAAAAACAAAGCAGTCAAATTAGTTTGGTAAATTTTATATTTTTATTTATGGTTTCTAAGAAATATTCCTCTATCTGCTCCTGCATGTTGATCAGCTGAGTTCACATAAAGAGGGATGGGAATCAGCTAGCCCACCCATAAGATAACCTAATAATGTATTAATTACTTAGTTTATGTTTTATATATCCCTCGTTCATTCAATGAGATGTAAATACTTGATATGTACTTTTAAAATGGTGTTAATGAAATGCTGCTGAAGTCTTAACAAAGATTGGCAATACATGGTACGACCTGGTCCAGGAGCAACTGCTATTTTCTTGATTGAAGAAACGGTCATAATTACGAAAAGGAGTTCAGCTTCTCGGAGAAAGGGTCAAAACCTGTTGAGAACCTTGAATGGACCCGGAGCATAAATTTCCAAGTCAATACTTGATAACTCGGTTTAGTCGTTGGGTGCACAAGTCGTTGAATGGAACCCATATTCCCATAATTTGCTTTTTGATTATTTTTATTGTTAGGTGATAAATTTGAAAAAGAATGAAGCAACGACTAATTCCGTGTGAGCTTTTCTTTTCTTTGGACTGTTGTTTCACATGTCTAGACCGTGTCATTCACGAATTCGCATCCTCTCAGGTATTGCAGAGGATTATCCTCACTTTACAATTTGAGATTAAATCTCAATCGGTTTAGAATTCAGATCACCATAGGAGGCAATATTATTGGGCTTTGAAATTCGTGCCAAGTTAAAAAGAACGGCTCAGATCTAATAATTGTAAAAGATTTCCTTATGAGGTATTGAAGAGGATGTGAATTCGTCATCCACATCCTTCAATTCTTATTACAAATGAAAATGAAATATGTTTTCCACTGTCAAGTCTTTCAAAAAATAAAATAAAAAATAAATATGTTTTTTATTTTCTTTGATCCATTGCGTTCCTCAGTAAGCATTTCATTGGATTATGTAAAATTACGGAAATCTAAACTTCGGCCCAAAAGATAAATAATATGGACAGGTAACCTGAAAATAGGTAAGCCTTCGGCCCAAAACCATTTTTCGCAGATCCAAATTGGGCCTGGGCCCATAACAATTAATCTTGTCAAATGGATCCCCGTTTTCTAGCTACATCACATAATTTTTTTTTTTTTTTGAAACAATTCCAGATAAAACAATTCCTCCCCATGCTCATGGGCCAGAACACAAATAATGTGGACAGAAATTAAATGGACAAGTGGACCAAGAACATTTTTCACAGAACCAAATTGGTCATGGCCCAAGACCATTAAATCTTCGATGAAACGGTCGGTTTTGTGCCTTTAAAAAAAATTTGAACTTCTCAAATGAGTTCCATTTAGGGGTGAACGGTGTGGATCAAATACTAAATGTGCATATCTGATAAAATATGTGTAGATATGGATACAGATAGGATTTTATGTTTTAATAATTTGTATACGAATAGTAGATATATATTATTTTAATAATATTTTCAGTCTTATCAGTTTCTTAAAAACAAAAATTTCCGATTTGATGAGATCATTAAGAAAAAATATCATCATTTTCCTATTTTTTTCAAAATAAAATAAAATAGTTATCCAGCCGTGATGAAATGTACATATTTGAACGGAACACTCTATCCTAGCCGGAGTCGAGACCGTACGTTTCATGACAACAGGATGACCGGTACGTTTCATGACAACAGGATGACCGGTACGTTTCATTCCCTTTTTTTATTTCTGAATATATTAGAAAATTAAGCTACCGATTTTATTTATATTTGTAATGCTATAAATAAAAACATATGCAAATTTTTTTTATCAATAAAAAAAGCAATAGGGAAAGAGAAAGAATGGAGGAATCCAGTAGGGTATGAAAATGGAGATACAATAATGTGAGTCAAAGGGTGAAAGAAAGAAAAAGGTTGAAAAGCTCTCAACAAGAATGAGACACTTTTCGTGAGGATAAAAAAGTGATTTTTCGCGACGAAGTACCGTTATTGTTCAGCTTTCTCTTTTTGCGACGGTAGTTTTCGCGAGGGAGTACCGTCATAAATGCGTTTTTTTTCTCGCGAAAAGTGTCTATTTTATTAAGGTTCCATTTGGTCTGCTGACAAATGCAGTTGCGGCCCTCTTTTTTTTTTTTTTTTTTTTTGAGGTGAAAGCCCTTGGGCGTTTTTGATTGAATTGATAAATTGTTCTTAATACATAACTAAATCTTAACTACTTCCCTAATGTAATAAAAACTGAGAACTAAAGAACAGCATATAAAAACTGAAAAGTAAAGAACAGTATAAAAACTAAAGCACTGTGATAGGGTTGTGTTATTTGCTTGTCAGAGATTTCCTTTCTTCTCTTCTGTACCCTATATCTATATGAATTGGAAGTAATTCATATTGATCCTTGTCTCTATGTTGCAGCATCTATACTGTTTGTGTTTACTGCCATTATCAAAACCTGGCAATCTGAAAAAATTACAAAATTGCCCTGCTGCTCCAATTGGTGTTTACTGCGCCTCTGTTTGAAGCCGTCCCTGTTCATCGTAGTGAACTGCTCCCCAGCCCGCTTTCAGTGTGGTCTCCCACGATGCATCAATCAACACTGTTTTGGTGCCTCTCAGTATGCTCTGTACCTGTATAGTATTGCTCCTGTTTTGCAGCTGTTGTTCTTGATGTGGCTCGTGCCCGGTCATCATGCGTCCCACCTGCAGTAAAATTGAGAATGGTGTGGCTTTTTTTCCAGCAAAAATTCTTTCATTTCTTGCCTTCCAAATACACCACATGGTGTTTCCAAAACTGACCGTTTGCTCTTCATTCAATTGGTTGGTCACCTCAAGAAAAGCTGTTGTGAAGTCCAAAGGCAGATGAGATGATCTCCTCTAATTGATAGCTCCGATGCATGCCATGTTGCTCTAACAATATCACAGAAGAAGAGAACATGCATTGTGTATTCATTTTCTAAACCACATATTGGACATTTCGGATTAATGGCTCTTATTCTTGTATGCAGATTGTACACTGTTGGCAGCCCATGTTGCGGCCCTCTTTCACGCTGCACCTCGATCTTCTGCGACACATGTTTCTACAACCCTATGTATCACACACTTCTTTTTTCACACGTTTCCTCCTTGAATATAATTGAGTCATTCCTGCATGTGTCTTACCAGGCAACCATCATGATTTGGTCAAACTCTCCAATAATTGTGTATGAGATAGTGGTTATCAAGTACATATATAGTTTCACATTAGCATTTTCTCATTTTTTTAAGGCATTTTTTTTTTTAATTTCAAGCCCGCATTTGAAACAGAGTATTGTCATAACAGTACCATTTGGTTTTTCCTTTTTTGTTATTGACAACTAACAGAATCAGAAGTAATATTTTATAGCTCTATTAATACTAGTATTGCGAGTGAAACTAGGGTATTCATAAGTTCACCAAGTCTCTTTATGAACTCAACTTTAAAACTTATTTAATTGGTTTCAAATGACGAATTTGAACGGTTCAAAACTGTTGGATTTAATAAATGGTACGCCCATTATGGGAAACTAAAAACCCGACCCGTTATGAAGAGGTGCCAACCCATTAAGAAAAGGTGCATTGGTTTTATATAAACTATGCATATCATTTTCTCTCTGACTCTAATATGATAATAAATCCGAAATTAGAGACTGTCAAGAAAGAGAGAAAAGCACTGTGTTAAGGTGAAGGTTTTAGGTCGTGGAAAACGCAGGGCTTCCGGCTTCGGCTTGTGATTCCTTGCAGAACCAGTGATACTGCTACACTTGCAAGATCCGCTTCCGCACGAAGATTAACGGAGTAATTTGTAAGTTCTATCCGTTAATTAACATTGGTATCAGAGCACTAGTTATGGCATGTATTCTGGTTTTAATACACACGTAAAATCTGTTATAATTAATTTTTTTTCTTCGAAAATTTTCTGATTTTATTTTCTTTAAATAATTTTTTTCTGAAAATATTCCGAAAATTAATTGTAAAGAAATTTTCAGATTTTTTGGAGAATTTCCGAAAATTAATTTTAAGATTTGATTCACATTTTTTTTTAAATACGTATTTTCTGATTCACAAATTTTTATAAAATAGGTTTTATAAAAATAAATACGTTTTATAAAATTATTTTTTCAGATATAAATACGTTTTATATTTGTATTCATTGTTTTGAAGATTTTTTAAATGTATCTTTTGGAGATGCATTGCAAAACAGTGATGTTGTATAGTGGAAATGGGAGATGCAAAGCAAAACCTTGCATTTTTAGTTTATTATGGATCTAATACAACTGGTTGGACAATTTTTTGGTCCAAATGAATCACAACCGTTTTTTCTCAAGAATTTTCGGAACTTGCCGAATTTTTTTTTTTCGGATTTGATGGGTCATGATCGGTGTGTACAATTTTTATACTTCCGAATTGTATATAATCCATTTCTAGTTCAAACAACGCTATTGGATGTGTCCATTACTGTGCGAAATGGAGAGATTGTATGCATCGGTTCAAACTAAATAGACTTGGTCCATTCCGGGATGGTGAACCGCGAAAAAATTCCATTTTTGAAGCCGCTTGAACCCGGTTGGGTGCCTTGAGGAACAATGGTCTTACCACTATACCACAATCTACTTTATGTTATGTTATTCATTCTATATATTATATACACTATAAAATAGATTTTTCTCTACTTTGCAACAGGATTTTTTTTTGTTTGTATATATTATATATTATATATTATATAATATATTATATCTATTTTCATGGAAATTTTTTTTGGATTATACGGATTTTTTTTTAATCTGTTTACATAATTTTTTTTGTTTGTTAAAATTATATATTAAATGTATAATTTCAGTGGGAGTTTTTGCACAGTGAATAATTAATAGTAATAAAATTTATAGAATTAAATGATGATTGTGAAACTTAGTGATCTTTCGATTTTAATCTATAAGTATTATTATTATTATTATTAAATTATTTCACAGTTGTTGTAAAACTAGAATTGTTATGCTAGGTATTAAATAATTTGTATTAAGCCATCAAAACTGTGATATGTCCTAACTTAGTTTAATTGTAAATTCTTAGTGAAATGGCATCTGCATCTAGGAATATTGTGGCAGAACTCAATAAGGGTGAAAAACTGAATGGCGATAATTATGAAATTTGGGCCATGAAAATTCAGTATGTCCTGGAAGAACAAGAGGTTCTTTCGGTCCTGGATCATATTCTAACCGAACCAGAAAAAGGTACAACTGCAAAGCACATTGCTGATAGTACTGCATATGAGTCCTGGAAAAAGAAGAACTCCATTGCTCGTATTACATTGTTGAGCAGTATGGATAATGATGTGATGCGTGAGTTTAGGCAACATGAGATTGCAAAAGAGATGTGGCTTGCTTTGAAGCAGAAGTTTGGTGGAACTTCTGTTACAAAACTGAGACAACTCACCATCAAGTTTGACACTTACAAGAAGCGTCCTAATCATAGCATGCGGCAACATCTCAGGGAGATGTCAAATATGATTAGTGAGTTGAAGGACGCTGGCCATGTTTTGACTGAAGAGCAACAACTTCAAGCAGTGATTCGTTCACTTCCTCATACTTGGGAACACATGAAGGTGAATCTGACCCACAATGAGAGTATTAAAACTCTCAACGATGCAGCAAGGCATCTGGAACTTGAGGAAGATCGTATTGAGGCATCCAAGCCTCAATAAACTGAATCAGCTGTGCATTTGGCTGGTTCAAGCTCTCATGGAGGGCAAGGCCAGAAGCGTAAGTCAAATTATGGTCAGAAGGGCAAACAAGAGAAAAAGCACAAGGGGCAAGATCGTGGCAAGGGAAAAGCTTCTCAGAATTTTAAGAAGCATAATAAGGCCAAGATCAAGTATTTCAATTGTGGTAAGAAGGGTCACTATGCTCGTGAATGCAAAGAGCCCTGCAAGGTACAAATTATAGAAAAACTTTCATATTTTTCATATGTTTCCAGTTCGGTTTTTATTGCTGATTCTCATCCTTTGTGGACTGTAGACTCAGGGGTAACAGACCATGTAGCCAAAGACCGTGATTTGTTTGTGGATTTTCGTCGAATTCCGCAAGGTTCAAAATGGCTTTATGTAGGAAACAACTCTCGTGTACCAGTCAAGGGTATAGGCACATGCAAGTTGGATATGCGTGATGGTCGAACCCTCCTCTTACATGATGTTCTCTTTGCACCTGACATTCGACGAAATCTTGTATCTGTAGTAGTTCTTCTTAGATTTGGATTTACTTTGAACATGTGTGGTACTAGTATTAAGTTGTATCTGGATGATGTGTGTTATGGTTATGGATATGTATCAAATGGTTTTATTATTCTGGATGTTATTAATATGATGACTTCTTCTAATAACTATTTTTCTTTATTTACATCATATGCTGATGAAAATGTTGATGTCAATGTATGACATATGAGATTAGGCCATATTGGACAGCAACGGATGGATAGATTAGCCAAGGAAGGCATGTTAGGCCAAATTGAAAGGGTTAGTCTACCAACATGTGAAAATTGTTTAAAAGAAAAAATGACAAGAAAACCATTTGGAACAGGAACCAGGTCTGAATTTCCATTGCAATTAATTCATTCTGACATTTGTGGACCAATGAATGTGAGGGCACGACATGGAGGTAGATACTTTATCACCTTCATTGATGATTATACGCGATATGGTCACGTCTATTTGATATCTCATAAATCTGACGCTCTTGCTTGTTTCACGAAATTTATAACTTTATGTGAAAATCAATTAGACAGAAAGGTTAAGGCCTTAAGAACGGATCGCGGTCGCGAATATTTGTCTGATGAGTTCAAACAAATGTGCGAAGAAAAAGGAATACTAAGGCAATTAACCATGCCATATACTCCACAGCAAAACGGAGTGGCTGAAAGGAGAAATCGGACTCTTTTGGAAATGGTTAGGTCAATGATGGCTCAAGCAAATCTGCCAATCAATTTTTGGGGTGATGCATTATTGACAGCTGCCTATATTCTAAATCGTGTACCTTCTAAATCTGTTTCTTCAACTCCTTACGAACTTTGGACTAATAGAAAACCAGATCTTAGTAATCTGAGACCTTGGGGATGCGCTGCCATTGTTCATGATTCGTCTCATCAACATGGTAAATTGGGTCCACGAGGTAAAAATAGTATATTTATACGATACTCTGAATATTCCAAAGGTTATGTGTTCATTGGTGAACAATCGAGTGGGAGTGTAACAGAATTTGAGTCCCGAGATGTCATTTTCTTAGAAAATGAATTTCCAAGAAAGGGTGAGATAGGTCAGGAATTTTCTCTATATGAAGTAGAGGAGCAAGATGATTTGATTGTTGCAAATCGTTTGGTGCATATTCCTGAACCTCCAACAGTATCTCATCCAAGTGGGAGCAAGTCTGTAGATGATGCTGAGCCAAGTTCAGCACAATCACAAATTAGGCAAAGCAATCGTGCTAGAGTCCCTAAACGTCATTTTCCAATCGAAAATGAATCTTACATGATTGTCATGCAAGATGAAGAAGAGCCAAGAAATATTCGAGAGGCTCTCACTTGTCCTGCTAAAGAGAAATGGATGAAAACAATGGAAGAAGAAATGGAGTCAATGAGATCAAATAGTGTTTGGGAATTAGTTGATCTCCCTGAAGGACGCAAGGCAATTGGAAACAAATGGGTTCTCAAGATTAAACGTCTATCTGACGGCTCAATTGAGAGGTATAAGGCACGTTTTGTTGCTAAGGGGTATACACAGCAAGAAGGGATAGACTACGAAGAGACTTTCTCTCCTGTTGTAAGATTTACTTCCATACGGTTGATACTAGCTATGGTTGCCAGTTTAGATTTGGAATTGCATCAAATGGATGTTAAAACTGCTTTTCTAAATGGCAATCTGGAAGAAGAGATATATATGGAACAACCTGTCGGTTTTGTTGCCGAAGGACAAGAGCACAAAGTGTGCAAATTGTTGAGATCCATTTATGGTCTCAAGCAATCTTCCAGACAATGGTACATTCGGTTTCATCAAGCAATCATATCATTTGATTTCGAAATGATTGATGAAGACCATTGTGTGTATGTCAAAAGATCCAAAGACAAATTTGTGATTCTATCGCTTTATGTGGATGACATACTGTTGGCTAGTAACAATAAAGAGTATGTACAAATCATTAAAGAATGACTATCCTCCAATTTTGATATGAAGGATATGGGTGAAGCAGCATACATTCTTGGAGTGAAGATTGAAAGAGATCGTTCCAAGAAGATGTTAGCTCTATCACAAGAGCATTACATCAAGAAAGTACTTGAAAAATTTTATATGCAAGACTGTAAACCCATTGATACTCCTATGGAAAAAGGCGAAGGTCTTAGTTTAAGAATGTGTCCAAAGACTCCAGATGAAAAAGCACAAATGGAAAAAGTTCCTTACTCAAGTGCTGTTGGCAGCCTCATGTATGCTATGATGTGTACTAGGCCAGATATCAGTTTCGCTGTTGGGATGGTGAGTAGATATCAAGCCAATCCAGGACAATCCCATTGGAAAGCAGTAAAAAGAATACTTAGATATCTGAAAGGTACTGCAGATTATTCATTGTGTTTTCAAGGAGAAAATCTGCAACTCATGGGTTACGCAGATGCTGATTGGGGAGGAGATTTAGATGAAAGAAAATCTACCTCAGGCTATGTTTTCTTACTTAGTAATGGAGCTATCTCTTGGAGTAGTAAGAAACAAAATTGCATATCCTTATCCACAATGGAAGCTGAATTTGTAGCATTTTCAGTAGCAGTACAAGAAGCAGTTTGGCTTAAAAGATTTTTGAATCACTTGGGTTTCGGTGAGAATGAAACTAACTCAGTGTTGGTATACAGTGATAGCCAAGCAGCAATCGCTTATACAAAAGATCCCAAGTATCACTCAAAGACCAAACACATTGATACTAAGTATAACTTCGTTAGAGACATGGTGGCGAGAAAGCAAGTTTGCATGCAGTACATATCTACACACAAAATGGTGGCAGATCCTTTTACAAAGGCAATACCTAGAGATGTGTTTATTGGCCATGTGAAATCTCTAGGGTTACGTAGATTGTAGTTATATATATATATTTTGATTGAACAGTATATATTATGTATATTTGTATTTGTGGGATAAATGCAATGAATGCTATTTACTTATACATTTATGTTATAATTGTTACAAATTATTTAATATCATTATATTTAGCATAACACATGAGATATAAAATGAAAGGTATGTCAGACAGTTGATTGGCCTTCTTACACAGGCAATCGCTTCTATGTCTTGGTAGGACATAGAAATAAGATTGATTTTAAGCTAGACATGATACAAAATGTGAGAGCAAGTGCTTAAAATATACATCGCCTTGATAGAGAATCAAGATGAGGTCATATGAATATATTATTATGACCGAAGGTGAAATACCCACTATTCACCTTAACTGTCTTATGCTAAGTGGGAGTCCTGTTATTGAATTTATATGATAAGTAGAGTTGTGGACTCAAGTTAGATATTATGTATATCTGAACTATCACTTGTACGGTATTGGATTTTAAATTAGACATATGCTCCATAAGAAATGGAGAATAATACCGTAACATATGTTTCATACCATATGTGCAATTGACCAATAGGGTAACAAAAGATATGATCTCTTCTTCTTTGTTGTGTGAGACCCGCGAGATCAAAAGGATCTCATAGTACTCTTCGATTTTTTACTAAATACTTGAAGTTTCTTTTCAATTAGTTATTTTGGAATGTTGCCAATGATCATGAATGATACGATCTAATGGAACATATCTAAATAGCAATTGATTTGGAATGAATAGATTCTAGATAAAAGAAAAAGATCATTTGAGTGTTACATTAAGTTATATTCACTGGTGCACCAATTATGTTTATGTAACATAATTGTGAATATATAAGTATGGTTGTATCAATAAATAAAAGAGATCCTGTAATACTTAAAAATGTAACTTGATGATCTGGGGTACTGCATATTTACTCTACTTAGATGTTGTTATACATACCTAACAGTTGGATAACAACATAGACTCTCAAATTAAGATATGCTGGTCACGGCCTATTTCCTTGTATGAATTTTAACAGAGATTAGAGATTACGTTCTCTTAGTTTATAGCGGGTATCCCATTTTGTGCGAGTGGGAGATGTTGGATTTAATAAATGGTACGCCCATTATGGGAAACTAAAAACCCGACCCGTTATGAAGAGGTGCCAACCCATTAAGAAAAGGTGCATTGGTTTTATATAAACTATGCATATCATTTTCTCTCTGACTCTAATCTGATAATAAATCCGAAATTAGAGACTGTCAAGAAAGAGAGAAAAGCACTCTGTTAAGGTGAAGGTTTTAGGTCGTGGAAAACGCAGGGCTTCCGGCTTCGGCTTGTGATTCCTTGCAGAACCAGTGATACTGCTACGCTTGCAAGATCCGCTTCCGCACGAAGATTAACGGAGTAATTTGTAAGTTCTATCCGTTAATTAACAAAAACCCATCTAGCTTACGAGTGATGCATCTACATGCAAAAAAAATTAAGTTTCGAATTTAGTATAAAGTCAAGCGGTAAAGATTATAGGTTTATAAATTAATTTTAATGCATTCATTTTTGAACGTTTTTTACCACTTGATTCTATACAAAACTAATTCTAAAATTTAAATTTTCGCATGTACATGCATCACTCGTAAAGTAGATGAATTTCAACGGTTCGGATTTATCGTTTGAAGTCAATTCGATAAGTTTTAGAGTTGGGTTCACAAAACAAACTTGCTGAATTTAAGAACACTCTAGTTCTACTCCTAATATTGCATTAAAAAAAAGTTTGTAAATTTGAGGCCCTCATTGGAGGATTTAAAGGCGTGGTGATGATTTTATAATCTCAAACATTTTTTTTCCATAGCTGTTATCATCAGGGTCGGTCCTGAAGATTTTGGGGCTCGGGGCGGGACAAAATTTTGAGCTCTTTATATATACAATTTTTTTATGAGACCACCTAATACACTTCCATAAATACTTCAACACCATATGCTTATTAAGTCATTTTTGCATTTTCAAAGTCCAAACAGTTGATCGGAATCCGTATTAAAACGTGCTTGGAGACCAAATTCTACATTTTTCGGAATTTTTTTACTATTTTTTAAGATAGGTAGAAAATCCATTGATTTAGAAGATTCTGAACCATAAAAAACAATGATTTTCTACCTACCTTAAAATATAGTAAAAAAAATTCAAAAAAAAATGTAAAATTGGTCTTCGAGCACGTTTTAATTTGGACATCATGTTGAATGGTTTGGATCGACTATTTGGACTTCTATAAAGCAAAAATGACTTATAAGCATATGGTGTTGAAATACTTATGGAAGCGATTAACCGGTCTGATTTTTTATTGATATGCCAATATATAGATCATATCTATTTATAGAAAAATTCGAGCCCTTTATATATACAAAATTTGAGCTCTAATATTTTATTTATCTTTAACATATACAAATTTATTTAATTTATATATATACAAATATTTTTTTTTGGGCCCCCTTGGATCTTGGGGTCCGGGGCGGTCGCCCTTGCTGCCCAGCACCAGGGTCGGGCATGGTTATCATCAGCACCATTGGAGGATTTTAGTGTCTTTCTATTCAATTCTTACATTTTATAAGAATAATACTTTTGATAGAATATAAATATCGATACTAAATTTTTAATCTGCACTAAAAGTGATGCAAGTTTGGGGCATGTTGGCAGATGTGGAATCAGAAAATTAAAATTTTAGGTGGCTACTGACAAATAAATATTTTTCTATTTTTATTTTACGAGTGAGACTAATAGTATTATCTTTTGTAGCAATTATAGTTCTTAAAAGATAAATTTTTCTTTTTCAATTTGTAAGTGTGCTTAGCACCACTTTCTCTATGGTTGATCAGCTGTGTACACACAAAGAGGGACGGGAATCAGCTAGCCCACCCATAAGATAACCTAATAATGTATTAATTAGTTTGGTTATGTTTTACATATCCCTCATTCATTCAATGAGATGTAATACTTGATATGTATTTTTAAAATGGTGTTAATGAAATGCTGCTTTGTGATAGGCTTGGCGAGCCAGCGGTAAAAAAACAGCCTCTTTATGGAAATGAAACTCTCACGAATTGGGCAGGAGTAGTACTAGGATGGGTGACCTCTTAAGAAGTCCCTGTGTTGCTGATTCCAGTTGGATTTCATTTGTAGCCTACCCCAACTTGTTTGAGAATAAAGAATTTGAAGAAGTAAATGAAATGCTGCTGAAGTCTTATGAAAGAGTGGTTAAACATGGTACGACTTGGTCCAAGACCAACTGCTATTTTCTTGATTGAAGAAACGGTCATAATTACGAAAAGGAGTTCAGGCTTCGGAAAATTTTACAAATTGCCTTACTTTCTAAAATCTTCAAATAAAATATCTCTTCTCTAAAATAATTAACAAAATGTCCTTGTAGACCCCTCCTTTTCACATCTCTCCCTCTCTCTATTCCTATCTCCTATTTACTCTCATCAAATTTGGCACCTCCTTATCTCTCATTACTTTAATGAATGCATAAAGATTTAAAAAAAAAAAATGTAATTCAAACAATAATTTTTTTGTAGACATGCAACAAAATTTTCAGTTAGATAATATATATATCGAATACATATTTTTTCTGTAAAAGTATTTATACTAATCTGCATCATGATGAAATTATTTACATGATTATACAGTACGTTATTAAAAAGATAAACTCTTAAATTTATATTTTACTTATTTGATAGTATTTGATTTAATTAAACTTTCTTATAATCATTCAAAAAGAAATATATATAATTGAAAATTTTACAAAAAAAATATAAATACTTTTGAGATTTAAATAAGAAGTACAAAATATGAGATACAAAAATAATTTATCTCCATGTGTTAACACAAAAAATTATATGTTGTCAAGATATTTTCTTCTCCGTTGGTTACAAATAAGACAGTACTTAGATGAAAATGACAATTATCTTCGGTATTGATGGTGTCCAATTAGTAGATTGAAATGGAAATATGTAGTAGTGTTTGATTCTTGCATTTGGGATAGGTTCTTTTTTGTAAATTTAAATCGCAATACATCAAATTAATGCATATATACTCATCAATAATAAAAAAAATTAAATTTCTCAAAATATGATTATTATAATTAGCCTTTTCGAAAAAATAACAAACATATGATCTTATTCTTCAAATATGTAAAATACAAATTTAAGAGTTTATCTTTCTAATAACGTACCGTATAATCATGTAAATAATTTCATCATGATGCAGATTAGTATATATACTTTTAAAAAAAACATGTATTCGATATATATATATATATAGAGATAGGCTAATATCAAAACGTTTGCACCAACCTTCCCGTGCAACCGATTCAATTTCCGATTTTTAAAGTCCAAATGATAAATCTGAACCGTTAGATGTGTTCTACATATTAAAATCTGTTTGGAGACCAAATTTTACATTTTTTGGAATTTTTTTACTATTTATTAAGCCACTTTGAAAATCGCTGATCCAACGGTGGCTGTTTGGAACAGTAAAATCAGAAGCCACCGTTGGATCAGTGATTTTCAAAGTGGCTTAATAAATAGTAAAAAAATTCCAAAAAATGTAAAATTTGGTCTCCAGGCAGATTTTAATATGTAGAACACATCTAACGGTTTAGATTTATCATTTGGACTTTAAAAATCGGAAATTGAATCGGTTGCACGGGAGGGTTGGTGCAAACGTTTTGATATTAGTCTATCTCTCTCTCTCTCTCTCTCTCTCTCTCTCTATATATATATATATATATATATTATCTAACTGAAAATTTTGTTGCATGTTTACCAATTTTTTTTATTTGAATTACATATTTTTTAAAATCTTTTCTGTACTCATTAAAGTTTAATGAGAGATAAAGATGTGTCAAACTTGATGAGAGTAAATATGAGGTAGAGATAGAGAGAGGGAGAGAGGGGAAAATGAGGGACCCACAATGGCATTTTGTTAATTATTTTAGAGGAGGGATATTTTGTTTGAAAATTTTAGAAAGTAGGGCAATTTGTAAAATTTCTTGAGAGAGGGGGAAATGAGGGGCCATAAGGGTATTTTGTTAATTATTTTAGAGAGGAATATTTTGTTTGAAAATTTTAGAAAGTACGGCAAAAAAATTCACTGACATTTCGGAAAGAATAACGTCTTAAGACTGGTAATTAGATGTGATGCACACTTAAAAATGCCAAACGTCTCAATATAATATTTTAAAATGAACTTCTTCCTCAAGACTCTAGGCTCTACCTCTCTAGCTATGCTCTTTTGAGGTATGTTGGAAAATTCTCTCTCCAAACCATTTAACATTTTTTTTTCCGATCGACAAAATGTTATTTCGGAATTGTATGCTTTACTTTATGCATGACTCACAATCTTAATTTAGAGCAAAAACTTGAAGAATTTATAATGTTTCTTTAGAAAAAGATCTGCACACTGGTCTTACTAATTAATTTCATAGAATATCCTTCTATTAACAAGGGTCTTTAAACTTTTGTAGTTTCAGGCTTTCAACATCATTTGAAAATTTCCAAAGCTTATATCATCGAAAAGTCTGTAAATTATCACTTTTTTCCCTACAAAACTTCCACTGAATAATATCATTCAACAATTTCACTTCACTAATTGGATTCATTTATGGAATTTTTAGATCAAATTTTCTTTGTCAAGCAGCAAGCAACATGGCTTTGCCAAAAGAGAACAACTCAGGGTCTTTCAAGTCGAACGAATTGCATGCGCGCACGGTTCCATTAATAATTGTAATCACACAAACTTCTCACAAATTCTCCCTAAAAAAGACACAAACAGCAACCTTTCTTAGATCTAACAAGAGAAGTATGAGATACTTATAGATCCAACAGTAGAAAAGATTTCATCTCAGCCTATAGATCGAGAAAAACAAACGGACAGCCCTCATGTGTATGCAATTGCAGATGCTGCATTTACTGGAATGATGCGAGGTTAGATTGGTAATTTTACTTTCAAATCATGCCATTTTATTACTTTATCGTTCCTGTGGATTTGCGAATGTAGTTGTTTAGCTGGGTTGGGTTTTTTCTGATGCATATTTTTAATTTTGCAGATGGGATTAATCAACCTATCATAATTAGGTACACTTGTCTTCTCATATAAACTACATGGTACGCATTACTCTATAGGTCTAAATCCTAACTGGTAAGGCACTATTAATTTGCATAGTCTACTTAAACTTTCAGAAAGAGAATTGCTGTCCTTTGCGGAGTTTTTTCGTGCGGAGCTGTGCAGTATTTTTAATCTGGTCCGTTCGTTTCGGATCGGACGGACTGGATTAAGGGTTCACCAAATTTTGAGTTTTTTTAAAATTCGCACAAGATCTGATATGGTCTGTCCGATTCGAAACGAACGGACCAGATTAAAAGCACCGCACGGAAAAACTCCGCAGAGGATACTTTTCCTTCAGAAAGATGCACATCACAGTCTTTACTTGGGGAATGTGCCTCATAATTTAAAATTATTTAAGGCTATGCATGCAAAGTACATCACAACTATCTCAAACTTTGAGGGAACCGAATCTCCTGCCCCCAGAGTCACTGCAGGGTAGGACCGGTTACTGTTAAAGGGTATTAAAGGGTTTAATTATTGTTACTGTTTTTAAATGAGGGTCCACCTGCAGTGACTCTGGGGGCAGACGATTCGGTCTCAACTTTGAGTGTTTTTTTTTTTTTTTTTGGAAAATCTCAACCGTTCAAATACGTCCTACACACTCTCAAAGGACAAATGATACTAGCAATTGCTGAATTCTATTCATGAGCCAAATTGATTCTTCAAATACGTTCTACATGATTCTCATGCCAAGTTTTCGTTTTTTGATTATTCAATTACAAAGTTCTCATTTTATTGGCAACTGCTAAATTCTATTCATGAGCAAAATTGATTGGCTGCTCTAGCCCCAAAATATTAATATTTTTGAGATAAATTTCACCTTTCTTTTTTTTAATGCGAAACTTTGAAATTTATTGTTTCTCTTAGTTGTATACATGAATTGTAGATGTACCATAATAATTGTATTAGACTGTAACTTGATTCAGTTATTCAGCGCATATCATTTCAATTTTCTATTGGAAAAAAAAAAATTAGAGCTAAGAAATGAAGAAGTTTCAGAGCTAAGATTGAAGAAAAAAAAAGTTACTTCCTAAAAACAGAAAGTGAAGGAGCTCATAATTGCTTTTATTATTGACGAACACATAATGAAAAAACTAATTAAAAATTAGTCGCATTAAAAAAACTTAAAAAAGTGATGAAAATAATATTTCAATCCCCGTTGCAACGCACGGGCACTTGACTAGTGTACCAAAATGTATTACTGTGAATTCAACCACTCTACCAATTATGTTTTTAGTTTTCTTCTTGCTACTTTTCCTTTTATTATTTGTATACTAGGATTTTAACATCCCTTAAGAGCAATTGATATTTGAAATGGAAAGCTAATATACCAGAGCCCTTGAGGAACACCCAAATTAACCAAACATGCACTGAGAGCATGCATGTCATGAACCAGTAGAGTAGGGAAGTGAGACAGTAGAAAAGTGTGTATAGAGTAGGCAAGAGAGTAGAGGAAGACTAACTTGTATCATTCAATTTGTCACTTTAATTTCTTCCAGTACTTATCACACTATTTATCCTAAAAACAACTCGTTAACTACTCTTTATTTTATATCTCATTTATTCTGATTAATATTTAATTGTAAAACATCACGTAACATTTTCTATGAGAGCAGCTTTTATTCTCTTGGATAAGAATTAACAGCTATCCTTAACATACTAAATGACATGCCAAAAAGAAAGCATTTACCAAAATACAAGGGGTTGGAATCCTCTGCTGTGCTCCACCACTGCTCCCTTTAAGTGCCAGGAACAAGAAAGCATTTACCCCAATCCACTGCGAAATGCGAGAACGTCTGAACTGGGCCCTCACACAACTGAAAATTGAATTATACTACCCTAATTCAAGCAAGAATTTGCTGGGGTTTTGCTATGACACAGGAGCAGAGAGAATAGCTTTTGTAAGGTACAAAATCAGGGACCTAAACAGAAAAAAATTGAATATTCTGATAAATTGACATCAAATTGGATATAACAAATTACTTTCTATATGTTATGTTATCACTCAAACAACCTTTTTATATGTTATGCTGACCTGAAAAAGATTTTTATCAGTTTATGCTTGTATCAAGATATAATTGCAATTTAGCCCAATAATTTACATAATTTGCAAATAGCACCCAGCTTTTGCCTTCCGGTTTTGCCCAATTTGCACAAGAGAGGGGCAGGATGGGATGGTTAATTAATTACATCTATCCTGTTTCATTTTTTTTTTTTTGTTGGAACTAAATAATAAAATACAGAGAACAAAAGGAAATAATTAGAGAAAATTGTCGGAAAGACATGTGGTGGAAATTTGAGATCGGTGACCACATCCTGATTAAAGGATATTCTCTAAAATATCCAAAAATACATGCCATATTGTCTTAGAGTCAGTTGAAAAAGTTTACTACATGAAGTCAACAGAGACCTTTGAAAAATCTATGGTATTATCAATGATATCAGTTGAAATAGACATTTCACCAATACCAGGAAGAAAAATCACTATGTTGACGTTCTAGAAAGAAACAAAACCAATAAGACTGATTGTTATCTCACCAAAAAAATTCCAAAAACAGAGCAGAATTGAAAATAACACCACACTCCCCAAACCGCCCTCCCTTATTTTATTTCTTTTCTCTGATAAAAAAAAAAAAACTTACAAGAGATTAGACCATCCTTTATATCCAACAGGATTGTCCTCCAAGTTTCTTTTGTTTTAGTAATATATGCATACAAGGAGAGAATCTAATATTTTAGGAATATAAATATACAAGGAAATAAACTAAATATGCAGGCTTGCAATCTTCTTTGTTTAGGCGCATATCTATCTTGACCAAATCTTCTAGCTGGCGCCTTTACAGCTCATCTTTTCACACAAACTACTCAATATAATGTCTAGCAAGCTTCTTCCTCAAGCATCTAGGCTCTACCTAACTGGTGATGCTCTTTTAAGGTACGCAGTAAAATTATCTCTCCAATTTTTTTTTACATTTTTTTCTGACAAAAGTGGCCTGAAATCAATGAAAATCATCAAAACTAGAGCAAAAAGGAAAACTAATAATATAGGGTGTTTGGCACCCTTTCTTTCTTTTTTTTTTTTCTTTTTTTTTTTTTCTTTTCTCCGGATTTTAGAAACAAAAAACAAGTTTTCATTTTTCTTGTTTTATTTATAGAACTTCCATTTTCTTTTCTGAAAGTTAATGCAGGACACTATAAATGCTTAATTAATTAAGGACTTTTTTGAAATGATATGTTTCTTGCTAAAACTAATGAATTTCTACCTTTCTTTTCACATGTTAGTATCTGCATAGCTAGTTAAATTAAAGAACAGTTGACAGCTGTTGGTTTGTTTAGTTACCTTATTACCTTACTACTTCATTACAGGGAACATCTATTTTAAGTGCCCCAATCACAACATTATGACTCGAGAAAATTTTTTATTTCTTGGTATATTTTGTCCCTGGTAAATAAGGAATTTAAGAACAAATAGATACTGAAATTGATGCTTTTTTTATCAAATTTTTTTGTTGATTTCTTACTTGTGTGTTTTGCTAACGATTTAAGATATATGATCTAACTAATAGTTACATTATTTCTTTTCTTTATAATGCTTCTTATACTTCATTACCAAATAAATTTAAACTAGCCAACTATTAATGGTGAAATTGTAAATAAATAAAGTTCCCTAAATAATACTATTATTCAACAGTTTCACTTCACTAATTGGGTTCTTTATGAAATTTCTAGATCAAATTTTCTGTCAATCAAATTTTGGAAGCAGCAAGCAACATGGCTTTGCCGAAAGAGAACTCATGGTTTTTGAAGTCGAACGAATTGCACGGTTCCAATGATAATTGTAATGACACAAACTTCTCAAAAATTATCCCCGATAAAGATTCATACGACAACCTTTCTCTGAACCAACAAGAGAAGTCTGAGATACTTTTAGACCCAACACTAGACTACATAAGCCGCTATTTATTGGAAGAAGAAATAGATGAAAAGATTAATGGTTATCAAGAGGCAGCTCTCAGGGACATGGAGAAACCCTTTTATGATATCCTTGGGGAGAAGTATCCACCTCCACAAGATAATCAATTGGTATCAAAACAATCAGAGGTAAACCCTGATTTTATAACTCCTGATTTAAAAGATCAGGTAGGTTCAACCTTTAGTGAGAATTTGCAACAACACCCGCATATATTGAACTTGTTGGCTATTGAATTTCAGAGAGGTGTAGAAGAAGGATTGAGGTTCCTTCCAAATCACAATAGATTGGCGATTAATTTGAAAGTGAGTAATCTTTCACTTAATCCAATGAAGAAATGTGATAGCAACCCACTAGAGAACAAATCAGGGGAAGAGAAAGGAAGTGATTTGCTAAATAAGTCTAAGGGTAAAAAGAATACAAATGATGCAAACTTGGACCTTTTGGAGGGACGAAATTGCAAAATACCCATGGTATCCAGTGAGGAAACTATTAGAGATGAGATGTTTGATGAAGTACTACTATACCAGGGGGAAATAATCAGCTTAAGAGAAATCAAGGAGCTCGAAGCGAAATCATATAGTGAGAATCAAAAACAACACGACCATATCAATCTCAGGAAACACCTCATCTCCTGTGCAGAGGCAATATCGACGAATGATAACAAAATTGCAAGTGAACTTATAAAACAAATAAGGAAGGAAGCATCTCCTATTGGAGATGGGATCCAAAGGCTTGCATGCATTCTTGTTGATGGACTAGAGGCACGCTTGGCTGGTACAGGAAGTGTGACCTATCGTCAATATGTCACAAGGAAAGTACACACCATCGACTATCTAAAGGCCTATTATATGCTGACGAGGGCATCTCCCGCTCCCAGAATTGCATATCATTTTGCTAATGAGAGTATTCTCAGTGTTATAGGCAATGCAACGAAAATCCATGTAGTTGATTTTGGCATTACTTTTGGATTCCAATGGCCATCTTTAATCCAAGCACTTGCAAAAAGAAAAGGTGGGCCCCCGAAACTCCGAATTACTGGGGTAGATTTGCCACGGCCGGGTTTTCACCCTGCTGAAAGAGTCAACGAGACAGGAAAGAGGTTGGAAGATTATGCTCAAAGTTTTGGAGTTCCTTTTGAGTATCAAGGGATCGCCTCACAGTGGGGGTCAATTTGTATTGATGATCTTAGTATCAATGATGATGAAGTTCTTATAATGAATAATATGTATAGCTTACCTAGAGTAAGGGATGAACTTTTATCAGACAGGAATAATCCTAGGAATAAACTCCTCAATCTGATTGAACAGACCAAACCGAAGGTTTTCATTCAAGGAATATTCAACTTTTCCTTCAGTCCCTTCTTCATCCATCGGTTTAGATATGTTTTGTTGCAGTTCTCTAGGATCTTCGACATGCTTGACATGTTGGTCCCACGCGACTACAAGCATCGGCAACTAATGGAAAGAGAAATGCTAGGTCCTTCTATAATTAATCTGATAGCATGTGAAGGATCAGATTTGGTCATAAGACCGAAGACCTACAAGCAGTGGCACATGCGAAATTTACAGACCGGCTTTGAACAGCTTCCGATAGATCCACATTTAGTGAAAGAATGCCGTGAAATTGTTAGAAATGATTATAACGAGGCATTTTTTACTGAAGAAGATTGCAATTGGTTCCTTTGGGGTTGGAAGGGTAACATAATATATGCTGTTTCATTGTGGAAAGCTAAAGTAGAATAAGCTTTGAGGTGATCTTCTAGTGTACAGAAACTTAGAAATTTTTAATGTACTTTTTTTAGCAAAGCACTCATTTATGTACCAAAATGTAAACTATAAATTTAAACACTACAAATTATCTTTTTATTATTCTTCTTGCGGCTTTTCCCTTAAACAATTGTAAACTAGGATTTTAACATCCCTTAGAACAATTGATCTTTGAAAATAAATGCTAATGTTGAGGAACACCCAAACCAAACAGATGTTGAGAGCATGTCATTAGCCAAATAAGTAGGCCATCAGTTTGAGAGCAATTGGAGAATCTTTGTGGAACATTTTGGTATTTTAATATAAAATGGATATAAGGGAAAAACAATTCATTTAATTTAACATGTTGATTACAAGAATTACATGGTTATTTAATTTATGGCTAATTTCTTCTACTTGTCACTTTAATTATCCTAAAACCACCCATTAACTACTCTCTATTTCTAAAATTTACAAACAAAATACCCCTCTTCTAAAATAATTAACAAAATGCCCTTGTGGATCCCTCATTTCCCCTCTCTCCCTCTCTCTATCTCTACCTCCTATTTACTCTCATCAAGTTTGACCTCTTTATCTCTCATTAGACTTTAATGAGTACATAAAAGATTTTAAAGAATATGTAATTCAAATAAAAAAAATTGGTAAACATGCAACAAATTTTTCAGTTAGATAATATATATATATATCAAATACATGTTTGTTTTTAAAGTATCTATACTAATCTGCATCATGATGAAATTATTTACACGATTATACGGTACGTTATTAGAAATATAAACTCTTAAATTTGTATTTTACTTATTTGAAGAATAAGATCATATGTTTGTTATTTTTTTCAAAAAGGCTAATTATAATAATCATATTTTGAGAAATTTAATTTTTTTATTATTGATGGGTATATATGCATTAAATTGATGCATTGCGATTTAAATTTACAAAAAAGAACCTATCCCAAATGCAAGAATCAAACACTAATATATCTTTCCATTTCAATCTACTAATTGGACACCATCAATACCGAAGATAATTGTCGTTTTCATCTAAGTATTGTCTTATTTGTAATCAACGGAGAAGAAAATATCTCGACAACATATAATTTTTTGTATTAAAACATGGAGATAAATTATTTTTGTATCTCATATTTTGTACTTATTATTTAAATCTCAAAAGTATTTATATTTTTTTTGTAAAATTTTCAATTATATATATATGTTTCTTTTTGAATGATTATAATAAAGTTTAATTAAATGAAATACTATCAAATAAGTAAAATATAAATTTAAGAGTTTATCTTTTTAATAACGTACTGTATAATCGTATAAATAATTTCATCATGATGCAGATTAGTATAAATACTTTTACAGAAAAAAATATGTATTCGATATATATATTATCAAACTGAAAATTTTGTTGTATGTCTACAAAAAAATTATTGTTTGAATTACATATTTTTTAAAATCTTTATGCATTCATTAAAGTTTAATGAGAGATAAGGAGGTGCCAAATTTGATGAGAGTAAATAGGAGATAGGGATAGAGAGAGGGCCGGAGAGAGGGGAAAATGTGGGGCCCGCAAGACCATTTTGTTAATTATTTTAGAGAAGGGATATTTTGTTTGATATTTTGTTAATTATCAAATCTGCTCTCAAAATGTATTTTTTTTTAAATGCCCAAACCGGTTTGGAAATTAATTTTTTTTTTTTAAAACCGGCCACTTAGTGGCCACCTAATAGCTGGCTTGGACATTTTTAAAATTATTTACGTTTTGGGAACAGATTTGATAATTTTTAATTAAAGTTGGATATTAATAAAAATATCGGCTCTATAGAAGTTGCACTTTCTAAAAGCTTAATTCTATTTGGTATCATATATTTTTTTTATTACCATCTAGACATTCATAAAGTTAATTCCTAAACAATTTTTTGAAGCTATCTGACCTTTTGCACTTTTTAACCACTTCAAATTAAGAGCATTGTGTGTGGTTCAATAATGTAGTTGTGTTAATAAGAATCCAACATGGAAAATTTTTCTTTGGAAGCTTGTATCAAGACAAGTTTTGTATTTGTATAATAAGATGGAGGGAGAGGTGACAAAATAAGTCTCGCATCCGCTCTGGAAAGTAATACAAAATTTAATTTCGAATAAAAAACTAACAACATTATACTAAAACAAACTATATTATTCAAAATATGATAAATTATACTAAAATATATTAAATTAAACTAAGTTATACAACATTACACTAAAATTATATAAATTATGCAAAATATGCAAAATTAAACAAAAAAAAAAACTGTTTTCTGCCTCTATTTCGGCATTTGTTTCTGTTAGGAACAGGCTGCTTTGGCCTTTCCAGAACTAAGCACATTTCTGCATTGTTGTTCCTGCCAGGAACAAATATGTTTCGTCTAGAAATATGATTTTCCGTCCTCTGTTTCGTCCTGGAACAGATTGTTTCGGCCTTTCCAGAACCAAGCACATTTCTACATTGGTGTTTCTTCCGAGAACATCTATGTTTCGGCTTGGAACAGGCTATTTCGGCCTTTCCAAAACCAAACACATTTCTGCATTGTTATTTCTTTCAGAAACAACTCTGTTTCGGCCAGGAACTTAATCTTAGTATTTAAAGATTTTTCCTTTTTTTGTGAGCTTGGTGAACTTACATACACCTTAATTCTACTCTTACATTTGTATTTTTTATTTAACTAAATATTTGTGTTCGCATTTGCACATACTTACAGAAACAATTATTAAGAAAATACCCTCAAAAGCAAGATAAAGTCCAACAACAACAACTAACCTGCATACAAAATAGTCATACCAGCTCAGGTAATCTCAAAGTTCAAACACAACCCTGTAAGAATTCTTACTAAAATAACAAATTAAAAACATATAAAGTTGCACTTAACCATGCAACGATTTTTCTTTGATTTATAATTCGGCCCAGTTGGGACTTGAGACTTGGGACCGTGATTTAACTGTATTGGGCTGAGATTCAATCCAACCCCAACCCCTTATTTTGATATGGGTCGGATTTGGTTCTAATATTTGGAAGATTAATTGACAACAACTGGAATAAGTGGATATAGTTCAATGTTTGCGTCAAGCTTGTGTTATCTAATGCTAGATTGCCAGTATATATATTAAAAAAAAAAACAATTATTAGTGAAACAAAAGGAAGTTATATATCCACGAGTACATATAAATACAGAAAACAACAATGAATTCACTAATCAGATTCAACATAGACTCCACAGGTATCTTTTAAAGCATAGTTTTCTTGCTTATAGAGCCCCCCTTGAAAATTATTTTATCCGTGCTGATATCAAATTGTGTGTATTTAGAGTATTTAAATTCCTTCTTTCCTGATCTCTAGCCCTTGACCATTGTCCCCTTTCTAAATGTACATTAATATCCATGGAATCTGCTCTAAATCTCCATGCAAATTTTATGGACAACGCTCAAGGCCTTAACATAATAAGCAGAATCTAAACTCAGAATAAAATATACATACCAGCATTATCATTTAAAAGGGTTCATAAGCAAACCCAAACTAATATAACAAATTTAATGATCCATAAACCCCTCAAAAATTATCTCAAAAACAATAATCAAGGGCAGAATGACACCTCTGCACCCCTGTGACTAGGGATGGTGAAATGCCTTATTCTGTTCTCTTGCTCCTTCAAGTACCCTTCACACAAAAATGTTTTAGAAAATTTATCCTCGACTTCTCGATTAACATCGTGCACAAAAACTTCCGTCTCGCCTTCTCTCCTCTGCCGGGCCACCATTCCTGCAGTGTATATCGCCCCCATCCTACCAGGCGCCTCAGGTATCCACCCGGTTGGTGCATCCACCATTATCAAGTCCCATTCCACCTCGTAGAACACACTAGGCAACCCCTTCAGTGCCAATTGACATGAAGGAAACCGTATGTCACTCTCCACATTTGTACACTCGGGCAATTGCCCGAGCTCTAGCAGACTATCTGCATCAGTCAACTTTGTGTTGTATACCACATGGTATGACTCCAATGAGGGATGTTGCTCTCGAATTGTCGCGATCCATGAACTATCTTCTTCTAGAAACACGGTACGGCCACCATGGTTTAGGGCAGTCCACATCAAGCTGTCATGACCCAAGCCGAAAACCAAGAAATTGCACGGGGATTTCCTCTCTAGCACACGAGCGGTAACCGATATCTCCTCTAGGGTTTGTTGGGGAGTAATGTTCGAGGTGGCATAGTGGATGATGGTGTTAGCAAGTGAAGGAGGAAGTTTTGTGCATGATGGCGATTGAGATATCATGACATGGTTCTCTTGTTGGATTGGTCTAATTGGTTGAATTTGTTGGTTTTGTGTTGTAGTATTCGTGGCGGTGTTCGATCTAATTATGAACAAAACCATGAAGAGGAGAAAGAAACCCAAGAGGACCAGCTTTAGGTTGAGGTATTTCTGGGTCTTGGCTTTCATGGCTATGAGATGTGCAGCTTTTCTGATATTCATGGGTTTTTGGAAAGTTGGAAGAGATGGAAACCAAGGCGTATTTTTGAGCTTAAATGGTTGAAAGATTGAAAGGAAGGTTATATTCTTTTGTTTGTATGGTGTGAGGTGTGGAGGGTGGATTTTGTTATAACTTCAAGAGAAAGTTAATCATTTAGATTTTGTTAATTAAACTTCCGAGTTGTCTGTTATTCTCATCAATTGCAAAATCTACAATTTCTAAATACATACCCAAAATATATCATGGAAATCTTAACTGAGGACTTCTATTGTTATTCAAGAAAAAAAAAAAATTCAACCACCGAATTGATTTTTTGTCAAGTGGAAATTATTATATATATACTGAACATTTTATCACGTTTATATTTAGCTAGTATATTTAGATTTAGTAACTTACCTTTTTGGTCATCAAATCTAAATCTATTTTTTAATCAATTGTAGTTATCTTTTTGATAACTTTTCTGGTGTTTGAAGTTTTGAACTTGTATGTAATTTGATTACTGTTATAGTATTACTTCGAATTTATTATTCACCTTTAAAGCCACTAACCATAATTTTTTTTATTCACCAATTTGCATTATTTCAAATTTGAATTTAATTTGAATACATATAAAACTATAAATTTAAATAATTCTTGAAATCATTTATTTTTAATAACATTTTGTTAAGTTTGAACCATTTAAATTTCCATTCATTTCCTGGTAAGTTTGGATCAGAATAATTGCACATTTTACAATTGGCAGAAATAGTAGAGGATGTTGGAATTTGACAAAACTTTGAGCAGCAGAAAAGAAAATGGCACTTGATTGACAAGGACTGTAGACCTAAGGTTTGGTGGGGCAATTAACCTTCTAACATTTTTCAATAATTACAAAGCAGAGTCACATTTTGTGATAAAAATTGCAAGGTGATGCTTTGTTATAATGGGTCCACCAATCTGGTCTGGAAGGAAGTTAGCTCTCTAATTTGAGGTGACAAATTAATACGTACTGTTGGGTTGTTTGCACTTTCACTGAAGCTAGCAAATAGTATTAATATCTAATCAAGTAAGCTTGTTACCTGTCTAGTTATTTAAGAGTAATTAAGTCTTGTGCTTGTGTGATTTGTGTTTCTTTTCTTTTGTCTTTATTTTCCTTGTCATTTACTTCACAGTTAGAGCATACATCGAAGAGAGAGAGAAGGGTTTCCAATTTCTCATTAAAGCGGCAGCTAAGTGTCAAAGCAAGAGCAAAAAGTGCCACTGAAAAGAGTGAAGCAGTTGCAGGGTGGTTCTAACAATATTATTTTGAAGTACTAGAAAAATTAAACTTTTGGCTGACATGTTAAATTGAGACATGATATTAATTTCATGCAAATGATTTTGATTGAAATTAATTAAGTATGATTAAAAAGTTAGAAAAGGCAAGCTGTCCTCAGTTATTTAGAAAAAGGTAATCACATAAATATACTAAAGCAAAGCAAAGCAAAGCAAAGTTAGGTAACCGTGCTTTGATAATGCAGCTGGGTCCCGGTGGCAGGTGTCGTGGGATTGCTTTGATTGGAAAAAAGCAGATGGTAGTTCACCGATTCCACCTCATAATACCACCTACTGGTACTTATGAGATGAAAGTGCGCATGTACTAACCAATAACTTATAGTGGGATTTGTCTTTCTTTTTTGCTTTTCAGTATTGCTGGTAGTTCTAACTTGCAACAGCAACGTAACACAGTACATCATATATTTATTCATGAGTTTAGCTAGTATATATCTCATTCTGCTCACATCACATTGGTTCATAAGCCCATAGACAATTTCATTTATTAAAAGAGTTACAAAATAACTGTTACATAAGATTAGACAAGTGTCTTAAAAAATATACAGCTGTAAACATACTAAAAACACATAAAGATATGTGCATCATGTGGACACAAATTTAATCATTTTTACTTAATGAAAATAATAGAAGCCTACCGATTGTTTCATCTATGCGCGAAGTTTGTCCTGCTGATAGATTTTATCATAGAAGGTACTGAATCAAATCTGATCAGAAACTGAATCAACCAGACCGTGTCATCCACATCCTTCAATCTTATTGAAAATGAAAATGAAATATGTTTTTATTTTCTTTGATCCATTGCGTTGCTCAGTAAGCATTTCATTGGATTCTTTGTTCTTGTTAGCAAGTACAACCCCTTCCATTTAAAGCCCAGAACATATATAATGTGGACAGATAACCTGAAAATAAGTAAGCCTTCGGCCCAAAACATTTTTCACAGATCCAAATTGGGCCTTGGCCCATAACAATAAGATGCACAAGGCCATACCTTGTAGGCTTTCATTTAAAAGGCCAGAACACAAATAATGTGGACAGATGGACTCAAATTAAATGGACGACTGGCCCAAGACCATTTTTCACAGAACCAAATTGGTCCTGGACCCATAACAATTAAATCTTCAATGAAACGGTCGGTTTTGTGCTTTTTTTTAAAAAAAAAATAAATAAAAAATTGAACTTTTCAATTGAATTCCATTTAGGGGTGAACGGTGTGGATAATAATGATCCGTATTTAAAAAATTAAATGTGGATATACAATATTCGAATATTCGTATGGATATGAATGCAGATAAGGTTTTATGTTTTAATTATTTATATTTAAATAGTCGATATATATCATTTTAATGATATTTTCAGTCTTATCGGTTTCTTTCAAACAAAAATTTCCGATTTGATGGAATCATTAAAAAAAAATTACATCATTTTTCTAATTTTTTTCACAATAAAATAAAATGGTTATCCAGCCGAGGCGAAATGTACATATTTGAACGGAACACTTTGTCCTAATCGGAGTCGAGACCGTACGTTTTCACGATTTTATTTATATTTGTAATGCTATAAATAAAAACAAATGCAATTTTTTTTTAATCAATAAGAAAAGCAATAGAGAAAGAGAAAGAATGGAGATATCCAGTAGTATATAAAAATGGAGAGAGAATAATATGAGTCAAAGGGTGAAAGAATGAAAAGAAAAGGGGTTGAAAAGCTTCCGTTTGGTCTGCTGACAAAAGCAGTTGCGGCCCTCTTTCACGCTGCACTGCACATTGCACACGTTTCCTCCCCATCGATCTTCTGCGGCACATGCTTCTACAACCCTATGTATCACACACTTCTTTTCAAATGTTTTTCAACAATTGAAATTAATTATTTTGACAAAATCAATTAATTTGATGGATTGTGTTCATTATTTTTTTGTTCAGCTTATACCATCTTCATTCAAATTCCAATTGTAATGATCTCGAACTCTATAGAAGTTGGACTTTCTAAAAGCTAAATTCTATTTGGTATCTCATATATATACACACACACACACACACACACACTACTATCAAATTGATTGTTCGTGAGATCCCGTGCAACTAAGTCGTTTTTCAATTTTTAAAGTCTAAAAAATCGATACAAACTATTAGATGTGATCACTATATTAAAATGTGCTCGGAGACCAAATTTTAAATTTTTCTGAATTTATTTTACTATTTATTAAGCCACTTTCAAAATTGTTGATCTAACGGTGACTTAACAAAACAGTAAAACTAGAAGCCGTCGTTGGATCAACGATTTTCAAATTGGCTTAATAAATAGTAAAAAAATTCAGAAAAATGTAAAATTTTGTCTCCGAGCACATTTTAATATAGTAATGACATCTAACGGTTTGAATTGACTTTTTGAATTTTGAAAATTGAAAAACGATTTAGTTGATTCCTAAACAAGTTTTGAAGGTAGCTTACCTTCTCCACTTTTAACTACTTCAAACTAAGAGCATTGTGGGTGGTTGAATAATTTAGTTGTGTTAATAAGAATCCAAAATGGAAAAATTTTCATTGGAAGCTGGCATTAAGACAAGTTTTGCATTTCTATAATAAGATGGAGAGAGAGGTGACAAAATAAGTTTTGCATGATCTATATCATGCATATGTTATTTGATTTCTGTTTTAAATATCTTATAAATTATCTCGATGATACAAGTCATGAATTGTTATTAACAAAGAAAATAGAGAAATTTTCAGCAACTAATTTCATCCTCATTTTATATAAGAGAGAGAAATAAAATATGTTTATAATAGTCGTGTTATTGATTTTATTTATATACAATTTTAAATATTGCAATAAGAAATCAGTGAAAATCATCAAAAATCATTGAAAATATATATTTATTTACAAATTTAATTAGCTTCCATGTGTTGTTATTTCCCAAATAATTTAAAAATTAAATTAAACAAAACATGTATCATTTGAGAAGAAAATTAGTTATACGAGATAAAAAACTTAATAAGTCCACCACAGTACCAGTAAAAATCACTTTTTTGAGATTTCATATTTGCATCCATAGAATAGTTGAAAATTTGAAATGATCTTTTAATTCAAGAAACTCAAAAATAAAATATTAAAAAAAAATATTAATGGTGGAGGATTGAAGAAAAGAGTTTGCATGTATATGAACGCAAACAAGAAAATTAATTATTAGTATGAAAAATTGAGATTATCGCTAACAGTCTAATTGGAAAAGCATATCGGAGCGACATGGATTCAAATTCTTCTCTGCTTATATATTTATCTAATAATTTAATTAGCTCCCGTATATTTATTTACTATTTTTTGTAGTTTTGGTTTGAATCTGAAGTAATCTATATATCGATGCAATTGTCAATTGGAAATATTTTATTTTAAAAAAAAATTGTTTATTTTTTAAAATAAATTATCAATTTGTATAATTGTTTAAAAGTATTTGCTCCATGTTTTTTTTTCCAATTTTGATTGAATTAGATAAATTTTACGAGAAATGCCTAGATTGCAATTTTGATGAAAAATGAACTGAAAGATAATTGAAGGGGTCACATGACAAATATTCACATTATCGTATATATATGGCCTACCACATATATGTTGATATATTTTGTTTTATTTTACGAATCGAGAGAGGCATGCATGTTTAATTCACCCAAACTGTACTAAAGTAATAAATGTCAGAACTAATGTGTGAGAACTAATTTTGAAAAGAAATATATAAAGCATGATAAAAGGATGATAAAAGGCATGATAAAAAGGCTCTATTAATTTGGAGATGAATTAGACCGTTCCAAATAAAAGTTTTTTTTTTATTAATTAAAATTATATGCACACATTAATTACATACCAGTCAAAATTCACAGAATATATATTCGTTCCAAATGAAAATTTTAAGTACACACGATGACACGAAGCATGTGCATTCTGAATATATAAAAAAGGATTAAATTGGATTATATCCAATCCGAACTTAATATATATTTAATATTTCTTCAATAATATTATATGTTTTTCTCTAAATTCTCTAAAAAGCATTATATTATTTATGCAGACTAAGGCACAAATTAATTACTTCCCTTAAAAAATGAAACATTTGCTTGTATATTCAAGAAGGTCAAACAGCTAATCAAAAGAAATAATATTATACTATTGTCATTTATTTGTTTTTTCTTGTTATATGAACTTATGCAACAACAAAATTGCAACAACATCAATATGAATTTGTTATTAAAATTTGCAAATTATAAATATGTACATCCAAGCTAATTTATTCTTATTAATCAATAAATTGAACATCTATCTGGTGTATATATATATATAGAGAGAGAGAGAGAGAGATAGTAAAAGAAACAGGCAAAGTTCTCATATTTCAGCTACAGTAGATATTGTGCATGCAGTTATTTAAGTATTAACAAAAATATGTTTATAACAATTTTAATTTGTTTGAAAAATTAGGGATGTGTAATTAGTTGAGAAATGAAAACTGAAAGCTACTATTGATGAGGAACAAAGAATTAAAGACCTCCTGATATATCATCATATAGTAGTAAGATAACATGCTGCGCGCACCAGTTCATCAATTTCAGATTGAGCATACAATATAATATAGCACATTTGTTAAAGAACTTAAAATAAATAAAACTACGTAAAGAAACTCAAACTATAAGCCCTGCAACATCCAAGAATCCTTCTCTAGCTATCTCTAAGCCACATTGCTAAACCTGGAAATATATATACACAAAAGCTTTTAGATAAGTACATGCATGCATATGTTTTTTAAGTTCAAACACATTCATATAAACATATTGAGAGAGAGAGAGAGATCAGACCGAGACGACATAGTAGAAGGCGCCGTGCTGGAGCGGCTGCAGAGTGTTATGGTATTCGTCTGTCGGCACTGGATAGCCGGAGGGATGACAGAGGATGGCATTAGGACCGAACACCATTTTCACATTGACTGGTGCTGCTGGCACTTCGCATGCTGTGTCGTTGATAAACACCGTTAACCGCCCCATGCCTCCGCCTCCGCCTCCGCCCTCTCCACAACTGTTATCTAAACCATTGCAACAACAAAACAAGCACCAACTAGTTGAGTTAAATTTGAAGGCGCCATTGTTAAATAATATATGAAATATGTTTTATTATATAATCAAAATTGCACACGTATCTGATGCATATATGTGTGTGTGTGTGAGAGAGAGAGAGAGAGAGAGAGAGCGCAATGAATATAAGATAGATGCTATTACTAAATTACATGTATATCTCATGCATTATTTAAAATGATTTAAGCAATATAATTAAGCAATATAATAGAGAATACAAAACAAAATGATGAATAGTACGTAGCATTTACTGGACACTGTAAAACCATGAAATAATACCGAGGCAAAAAGTTACAGAAACCCTAATTAAATCCGTTCAACGCATCCCATTATGGTGAAACATGTTGCCATAATGTGCGAGGAAATCCAAGTTCTGAGAAATACCCAGTAATAAATGGTATTTTATTTGAAAAAATATTGCATGCACAGTTAACCTGTATATATTATAACTAGTCACTAATTTTAACTTATCTGTATGATTTTGATTTTTTAAATAATAAAACAATGCACACGTCCAATCTAGGTAACAGCGCCAACTAATGGAGGAGCCAGTTGCCAGTGCAAGAACCAGAATCAGACTTAAAAGGTGCTGTGCTGTGCTAGCTAAGTATGAAACCAGACTTAAAGTGCCTCTCTCTCTCTGGTTTGTTTTTTGTTTTGTGTGTCGGTGTGTGTGTGTGACACATTTGACCACCACTATGTCATCTTTCTCTATCTTTTCAAACAATGTACAATGTGTCAATGTTAAACTACCCCCTCGAGAAACTATAATTGACATGACTACTCAGAAAACCCTCATTTATTATCTCTTCTTTTAATTTTGTGTCCCCTTTCCCCTCCATTTTCACAAACAATGGAGGCATCATTGTCTCCTTATTTCCTTGAAATCTTATCTTCTAATTCATATTTTACTCGAAATAATCATCAATATATAATGATTCAACCTTAAAATGGTATGTAAAGTTGCTGATCACAAATTAAAACAATGATATTAATTACTGATGTTAATTAAATCAATAGAGTTTAAAATGGAGAGGGTGTTGAATGCATATGTTAACTAAGGTACAATTGCACTTTAAAAGGAATTTTCAACAGATTTATAGTATGACGCTAGCATTGCATGCATGACTTGATTTCTAACAACATGATCTTTTTGTCATAAACTCTGCCATTTCTACCGTTTCATGCATGATTAGATATATATATATATTCATGCAGTAGTTGGTACAAGGAAGGAAGAAAACAAGAGGTATATATCTTGCATCAATCTTGTCTCTCATGTCATTTTTCTTTACTAAGACTTGTTTTACCACTATGTTTTTGTGGGACCCACTTTAGACTCTTTCACCTAATGCCAAACTTGGAAGATAGGTTTGCAACACACGTTAATTCATGGGAAAGATTGATTGGATGGAAGAACCATATAGCCAGACATGATGGATAAGAAAGAACTAGAACATTAATTAACTGTCAAGTGCATGCAACAAAAGGGATGAAAGAAAGAAAGAAGACCTAGCTAGCTAGTGTCCTATGGAATGCTACAACACTCTTTGTAGTATTTGAAAATTTAAAGCTGGAAATTCATATTTTTCCTTCAATTCATGTCAATATGTCATGCAATGCAATACATATTAATTACATGTAGAACAATAAGATAAAATAATTGGACTTTGAGAGAAGGGTTGAGCTATTGTCAATAATATATACTCAACATTTTCAAATATAACTATCAATTTTAACACCATAAAATAATTCAAATATTTAGTTAGAGGATATATATATATATACCATTTAATCATCAAATGGATAATAACATCCATCTTTTGATCACAAAAGTAGAAGTTAATTAAATAACCATCATTCTACTCTCAAGTACTTCTATGTACTCTAAAATATCTCCATGGAATATACAGTACTGTTCATCAGATTTGCTTGTTATTTTCATAATTTTAATTAGAATTAGGAAACTGATTGGCTTAATTAGGTCATGAACAAAAGCACAAAAATATATATAAATTAAATTTGAAATTGAAACAGATGTCATGAAATGATAATGACCATTTGGTAGAGATTTTTGTCCATGAAACTTTGGGTACTTTGTAATGATGTAATTGAAATTTTCTAAATCTACGTACCTTGTATCACATTGAAAGGACATGATACCACTGTTGTTGCAGCACAAGTAACATGATCAGTAACTCCAGTTGCAACAGTAGAGGGAACAACAGTAGTTGCTGTGGGTTGAAAGCAACAATCCTGTTGGAGCCCAATCTTCACATTCTCTTCTGCATCTCTTGCAAAGAAGCCCTTGTAATCTTCATGGTTTACTAACTCATGATTAGTTAAACCCAAACCACAGTGCAACTCATCAGCATTGTTCTTGCGTTTAACCCCCACCTCTTCACTGGTGGCTGCACCGCCATTCCCCATTGGCTCGTTGCATAGTCCTAACCCGAAACCAGTAACATGGTCTGGTGTAGCTATCAGACCAGTGAGCTCTGGTATGGCAAAACAATACCCATGAGGGTTTTGAATGAAAAACGGCTCGGGAAGATATGAGAGCTCCATTGAACCGTGAAAACTGTTGTACATGTTTATAGGCTCAGGAATGTTCATCGCTAACGGCACTGGTTTTATGGGTTTGCTCGAGCCCGATGACCCCTCTGATGAAGAGGAAGAAGGGGAGGTCAGTGTGGTCATGGTAACCGGCATTGTGACATTAGTTGACGGAGAGGTCAGAGAATTGGAGTTGCTAGAACTGTTGAGATTGCTGAGAATGCCGATATTTGGTGTGGAAATACCGGTAGTAATGGCAACGGCATTAATGTTGGTGCCGGTGGAAGGACGAGGGTTAGCTCGGGATGAAAGGAGCTGGCGGTTTTTGCTTTTGGTACGAGATTTGCGGTTTTGGAACCAGTAGAAAACATTTGCATCCCCTACTTGACCGTACTGCTGGAGCTGGATGCGTATCTTGCGGATCTCTTCCCGGGGCGGGTTGACCATACCGGAATTGAAGATTGCTTCAAGAATTCGAATTTGCTCAGGTTTTGGGTTCCACCGTGGTTTCGGCTCAGGGGTTCTCTCTTCGCATCCTACTGACAATTTTGTTGCCAAAATAATATATATAAGTTCTTGTTTCAATCATAAGATCTTGTATAATAGTTCTAACTTCATGAATAAACAAAATTAACCCTAGATCTTGTATCAAAGTTCTAACTTCAGTATAATAGTTCTAACTTCTTTTGTATATGCAAATACTTGATATCATTTCACTATGTGATATATATGTAATGGGAATAAAGTGAGGTATGTAATATCATATATATACTTGAAGAAGTATTGCTTTAATAACAAGAAAAATCTAAAACTAGGTGCAGAGGTAGCTCCTTTAATTTAACAAAAGCTTGGTTCTGACATGAATGATAGAAAGGCGGAACGTAGAACTGCTACAGTTTCTAATCATTTTAAGCAAGGCATCAGTTCAATTAAATATCAACAGAAAACCAAAAAAAAATGATATAAAACGTTCAACATTTAAATATATTTTATTAGTGAAAATTGATTGAAAACTGATTGAAAAAGAGTACATAGAAATATAGATGAACGATGTACCTGAAGTGTAAGGGGATTTCTGGCAAGCACTTGACAATGGAGGTGGAGTGCTGATGTCATGCCATGGCTGGTTACAAGGCTTGGACTTGAACATGCTTGGCCAGTGCCTATTGGATGAAGCCATAGCCTTCTCTTTCTATCTCTCTCGTTTTGGTTTTCTTCTTTGCAAGATTATATATGATGCACTTATGATTAGCTAGAGAGAGATGTTTCTCTTGGAAGGAAGATAGAGAAGTCCCTTCTAACTTGTTATATTATGTGCTCCAAAGCTAGCTACCTACCCCTGTACATAAAAATTCTTACACAATCAATGCCATAGTTTATATTTATTTTATATTTCATGAGTTTTTCGGTTTATTGTTAGATATTGAAACAGTAAAACAGTAAGGGAGAGATTTGTTAGACAGTACAATTCCCTTTCCACATTTCAAGTTTTCAACTGCTAGTAACAAAGAGAGATTTTTCACCAGAAGAAAAAAAGAGAGCACAAACAGACCAGAACAAGAAACTTCTGTCAAGAGATAGAGACTGGTAAAAGACTGGGAGTAGTACACTTTAGTCTTTACACAGCCATGCTTTTGCCATAAAGAGAGCATTAAAAGGGGTAGAAGAAAAGTACACTGGAATTCCCTCGTATGCTTAGCAAGAAAACATGGAAAACCCCATCTGCCTGGCCTATTTCAGTACTTCTTTTTTATTCTCAGATAGAGAAAGAGAAAGAGAAGAGAGAAAAAAAAAAGAAAATTAATTTTATGTGTACAGGAGGACTTCAATTCAATGCACACAGAACCAGGCAGGAGAGACATAGACAAAGAGTTATCTTAAAAAAAAAAAAAAATAGAGAAAGAGAAAAAGAGAGAGAGACCTAGGGATTGACACCAAAAACAAAGGAATTAAGCAACAGGAAGGTTTAGATATATATACTGGTACAAGAAATAGGAGAAATTTGGTTGATGAACAGAAAGATAGTATTAATTTCTCATGACCACTAATTCTGATATTTTCTGAATGCAAAATTCCTTTAATTAATTCCAACTGCAAAAATTAAAAATTATCCCTTCATTAAATTATATCTTTGTTATTAAATTAAATTCATTAATTTCCCATTTGTGGTTGATGGGGTTGCAAACTATAGGTCAACATGTCAGTCAAAATGTTATATGTACAGGGACCTAGCTAGGTAAGATATATAGAAAAGAGAAGATGGTTCAGGGTACCCTATAAATGATTACTTTTAGAAATTAAGGGGTAATAGATTTGCTCTGACTAGGTATGAACAAACATGAAAAAGGATACAAACCTCAGAACTTTGTTTTATAGTGCTTTGCTTTGTTTTGAAGAGGTAGGAGAAAGAAAAGCCTTACAGTCAAATGAGAAGTAAATGGCATGGATCAGTCTTCTATATCTATCTTTATCTTTTCTCTGCCACCTTTTCTCATGTTTGGTTTTTATCCATCTTTGTAGAGAGAGAGAGAGAGAGAGAGAGAGAGAGACAGAACTCTAGTCCAAACTAGTACCTTTGGTGCAATAAATGGGAGCAAGGAAGGTGGGGTCAATAGTCGTCCGGATCCTCTCCTTGTTTCTTTCACTGTTTGCCTTTCATTGCACTTTTAACTTTGTTTTTTTTATCAGTAAAGTCTGTAAAAGTAAAAATATAACTGTAATGAATTGATAACCCCAAGTATTAGGGTTTGAGATATATGGCGACTAACTTTAACATTATATAGAAAATTGTATTAGTTATGTAGGGGTTATATATAGTACTGTCATGCATGAATTGATCTAATTAACTAAGTATTCATATTCTTTTTTCGTTTTGTCAATTATAAACAAGCAATTTAAAATTGTCAGATGAGATTCATTCAATAATAATGGGTTTATATATATGAGGAGGGATCCAATTACATTATTTTTTGTTGACACCAGATTACACCCTATGTTTACAAAGTCCAAACCATTCAACTTGATGGTATGTTAAAATGTGCTTGAAGATCAAATTTTATATTTTTCTGAATTTTTTTACTATTTATTAAGATGAGTACAAAAATTTAACAGTCTGAATATAGCGATTTTGTTAAATACTTAATAAATAGTAAAAAAAATCTAAAATTTGATATGCAAGCACATTTTAACATATTCATTATGTTGAATGATTTGGATTGATTGTTTGGAATTTGAAAACTTTGAAAATGGAGAGTGTAATTCGGTGTCACAAAAAAAGAGTGTAATTGAATCCTATACATATATATAATTAATCCATGCATGCAATAGGTAAATATTGTAGGGAATTAAAGCATGCAGATGGATGGATGCATGGAAGGGAAGCAGTAGTGTATAATAAGTGAGGTGATTATTCTAATAGGAGGGGTTGTTGTAGGAATAAATGTTGTGAGAATTTGAAAGTCAAGATAGCATGGAAAGGAGTCACTTCTGATTGGAAAATGGGGGTGGTAGCTACTCAAAGGATGCAATTAATTGCATTTTTTTGGGTTATTTTGGGGCATGGTGAGGTGCTCTTAATTCACCATGGATTGACTCGAGACTCTAATTAATTCTCTCTCTCTCTCTCTCTCTCTCTACATCAATTTTTTTTTTTTCTATTTTTCCTTGTTTGAATAAGCATTTTACAGATTAAAAGTGCAAGGAATCAGTGCTGGTGTCAATATATACATGGAATATATAGATATGTGAGGTAAACACAGACATACCTTTAGCATTGTAATCTTCATAAAATAATTATTATTTCATGTTCTATCTATATATATATATAGCTAGTTGTGGATGTGCTTGGTGCACATGTTTATATATATAAATATTGGAATTTTTTGTGTGGAGAGTATCTCGCCTCAAATCATGTCAGCAATAAATGTTTATGTCATTTAATTCAGTTAAGAATATTAAGTCCAAACAAATCATAAATAATACGGGCCTAAGTCAAATATTGGATTGCTTTTGTAGTGTTATTTTGTTCCCTAACTTTAACTTACAAGCTTTAAATAAGGTGATTTATATATATATTTCATTTTTTTCTAGAATAAGTAGTTATGGTGGTCAATTAAGAAAATGTGGTTTGTTTGTGATCATCTCTATGTTATTATTAATTAGTCAGATGTGATTATTCATGTATGGTGTTAATTAATTTAGTCAATAAGAATAATTAATGTTTTGATATGTTTTATACTGTGTTTTATAGGTCTCCAAGAAGTAATAAATTAAGTGTGTTTTGAGAAATGACAAGTGCAGTTAACAATTATAATTAACAATAAGGTATATGTCTTTTTGGAGCCAAGTATAATTATAAAAAACAGCTTATTTAGAACTCAGAAATGCTTTTTATGGACTTGTTATTGGTTATTATACTTTCTTTATAATTATACAAAAAACAACCGTAACAATGCTATATATATATATATGAGGAGGTTCCAATGCCTCATTTTTTTCATACCTCATCATATCTCATATTTTATATTTTTGTTTTCAAAGTCTAAATTGTCGATCCGAACCGTTCAACAAAGTATTTATACTAAAATATGTATGGAGATGAAATTTTATATTTTTTGGAATTTGTTTGCTATTTTTTAAGATAGGTACAAAATCACTGTTTTTGAACCGTTCAAAAAACAGTGATTTTCTACCCATCTTAAAAAATAGCAAAAAAATTCCAAAAAATATAAAATTTCATCCCTAACCATATTTTAGTATGGATATCATGTTGAACGGTTCGGATCGACAATTTATACTTTGAATATGAAGAAAATGAAGATATAAAATATGAGATATGATGAGGTATAAAAAAATGAGGCATTGGAACCCTCCTCTATATATATAGAGAGAGAGAGAGAGAGATAGGCTAATATACAATCGATTGCACCACGCCTCCCGTGCAACCAAGTGGTTTTCCAATTTTTAAAGTCCAAATGATCGATCCGAACCGTTAGATGTGTTCTCCATATTAAAATCTGCTTGGAGACCAAATTTTACATTTTTTGGAATTTTTTTACTATTTATTAAGCCACTTTGAAAATCGCTGATCCAACGGTAGCTTCTGAAAATCGCTGATCCGAACCGTTAGATGTGTTCTCCATATGTCAATTTAATTATTTTGCGAGGTACGTAAGAATGCTTCTATATATACAATTAATGATCATCACTAATTATAATTTTTTTTGTTTGTTTGTTTAGAATGCTTGTTCTGACAAAGTGATAGTTGTTATTATATATATATATATAACATTGAATTGTGGGTATGTGTATATATATATTAAAAAGCTGGTGCAATTAAATACGTACTATTTGTGATATATGATACATGCAACTTATACAAAATATAGCGAAATACAAATTAATATTTATATTCCCTTAAAAGATATACTACAAAAAGAACACCTGAACTTCTATAAATTTATAATTATTTTTTTGTTGTTGTTGTGGTTGTTGTTGTACTTTTTGAATTATGAATATAAACTATAGCATATAATTTTGAAATTTTAGTTTTCGAAATATTTGTGTTATTAGGAGATAGATTTATCCTTATCCACTTTATATCAGTTCTATGAATTAATGGAGCGAGGTTATGGTAATATGTATATTACAGATCATATCAGTCTATGTTAATTATAAATTTATAAATATTTTTTTTTCTAAAGTCCAAACAATTCATTAAAATCGTTAAAATCATATTTTTCTTTAACGATTTTAATGATTTTTGTATGATTTTTACTATTTATATGAAGAAATCATTCAAATATTTATAATGAAGTCCAAACAGTTTAATTAACGATTTTAATAGTTCATTATACAAAAATCGTTAAATATGATTTTTTTTTAAGTCTATCTCCAAAAATATTTGATTTTAACGATTTTACTATTTATATGATTTTTTGAAGTCCAAACAGTTCATTAAAATCATATTTTATTTTTTTAGACATGTAGAAAATTTCTATTTTTGAATGGTCCGTGTAATTTTTCTAATTGTTTAAATAAAATAGTAAAAAAATTATAAAATTTGATCTCCAGCTATATATATTTTTATATGAATATTATATATTTGAGTCGACACTTTACATGTTGAGCACGAAAATATAAATTTAAAATACGTTCTATAATATGCATGTCATCGTTGGGGTGCAAACGGATCAGATATTTTCTGTCCATAATCGGATCCGTATCTAAGGATATCCAATATTCAAATATTCGTGCTGATACAGATTCAAATAGTAAATATATATCATATAGTTTAATATATTATTAAAAAAATTAGGTATATATCTATGAATATCTGATCCGTATTCATTTAATATTCAATCTGCATTTGCACTCCTATATCATTGTAACCTCACTCAGGTTGTGCTCCAGAATGCAGAGGGAAACCCCTCATTAAAGGGAAGGGAAGGAATGAGCGACGGAGGTAGCCAACCCTCCGCACAGTGCTTTTTACACCCCAAATTGGGTGTACAGATTTGGCCAAAACAAAGCACGACAGTCTCTTCTCTCCCCCTCCTCACAGTATCACGTACCCTCCGCTCTCTCTTCAATCCTCTCCTTCTGAAGCAGGGGAGGACCGTCAGTCAAATACGGTATGGCGATGACTTAACCTCCGCACAGTATTTTCCTCCTCCCTTCCCTCCGCGTACCTTCAATTGGAGCACGCCCTCAGAGTTATATATATTTTCACCCAAACAAATCTAAAATCTATAGCACTAGCGATTCAAACCCTATTTCTAACGAGTTTTGAGATCCGGAAATGACCTCATTCAAGCAAAGTGATATGACTAGAAACCTACATATATTCTCCCAAACCAGAAACAATTCAATTCCCAAACTGACACAATATATAATCCAATCCAATCCAATCCAATCGATTTTTAATTTGTCACATCTTATCAGAGCAAAGATTTCCGTATATAAAACCAACCAAAAGTCCCACAATGACAATGACAAGAAGCTTCATTAATTATTATTACCAGTTGTAACTGTAAGTAGATAATTTTGTTGATATAGAAACAGAAATGATATATATATATATATATATATATATATAGATGCAATGAATGAATCATGTTGGTTTGTATTTGTATTAATTATTGTATATGAAACAATGAATTAGGTGGTTAATTTGTCTCCTGGTGGGGGACTGACTTAAATTTTGCATTGGATGGAATTAATGGAATACACATCACGAGGTGCATTCACCATTTCACCTCTGGCCTCTGTCTTTCTAGAAATTAATAAATGATGAAGATATATAAATCATGGCATAAATTAGCAAGATGCAGATCTCACCAGATCATAATATTCATGCATATATATATTTAAAGAAGAATACTGTAATGAGCGAGCTAGGATTCACTGACGTGGAAAATTAGGTATTAATTGTTTGTGTAGAATGTAAACAGTAGGAGAGAGGATCACATCACAAGTTGCATGCTTAATTCCTCTCCTCTCCAGTCATCTTTACAATTCTTTTTTAAATCTAAATAAATCTAATTTTAATCCTTGATCAAAATTAAATAAAGGATACAACTACCATTTTTTTTTTACTGATGGAGGTAGGGGTGAAAACGGTATGGATAATATTCACTCTGTATTTGAAAAATTAGATGTGGATATTCAATATTTGAATATCCGTGTGAATAAAGTTACTAATATGGTTTTATATTTCAATTATCTATATTTTAAAATATAATATGAAAAATTATGTTATTAATTATTATAATTAGATATATAATATGAACTTTAGTATTTTTTTAATAACTTTTATTTTAGAGATGAATTTATATTATATGAATGGAGGTTAATTGACCCTTATTTATTGTCAAACTTTATATTTATATCTTATTTTTAATATAGTTAAAGTAAAATATTATAGATAGTAATGCTTAACTCCTATAGTCCGAAAGTCTAGCTCGGTTTCTAATCTGATCTACATATAAATTTTAAGAAATGATTCGATTCTATACAAAATGTCTAAAAGAACCGAATCATTCTTCTATGGCATGGGATTTTTTTTTTTTCATCTATCTGATATTCTGATTATGTACAAAATATATTATATATTTTTAAAAATAGAAATTATGTAATCAGAAAGCAGCAAAAACAAATTGTGAGGTCATTATTTGATGACTATGAATTTGTACACATTTTCTTTCAGTTTTAAATTTTAATGAATTAATTTTCATTAAAGCATCAATGTCGGGAATCTTTTTCTTTGCCGTGTGAAAGGAGATGTTATTTAATGAAGGGTAAAATGGAATACATAGATACATGTGCATTTCTGAGTGCACGAACGGATTTGCAACGATTTCAATGCAAAGTTTTTAAATTAAAAATATATATATATTTGTGTTATATTATCTCTTAGTTTAAAGCAGTGGTGTAAATATCGGTATAATGTCGTCGGATGGACATGGTACTGTCAAGTGATTAATCGAGAATAATTGGTTGATTAATTGAAAAAATTCATGACAATTTGGCCACCGTCAATGACTAATCGGTCGATTAATCGGCTTAAACGAACGTTTTTTACAACACCGGTTTAAAGCCCCATAGTTTACAATTTATTACAACTAAAATATTTTTCAAAAAAGTTGATAAGCAATTACCTTACAACATATATTTTATAAAAGAAAATTAACAAAAAAACATTCATTATAACTAAAACATTTCAGTAAATAAACATTATAGAAAAAAATGACAAAAAACTTTATAAAAAACTTTAAGAACAAGTATAAGATTAATAATTTTAATCAGTGTTTTGAATAGCGTGTTATAGCAGTACAATAATATTTTCAGACTTTAAAAACTATAACGCTATATACAGTATGTATTTTAAACTATAGTATTTTTTTAATCTTTCAGCGATAACGTGATAAATATTATTTAAAACTCGATGTTAATTAATAATATAATAATAGTATAAAAAGCGGCGAGAAAAACCAAAAATAATATTTGTTGTTTAGTTAATTATTTAAAGGAATAAAAGGTCGCATATATTTTGGCACTTTGCTATTATTTGTACACTATTCCTGTTTGCATTAAAATTTGGTGGCAAAATGGTTTGACTACTTGCACGCCTTTCCTCATCAAATTATTTATCCTTTGTCTTATTTAGTTATTTTCTTTTATAATTTAAATTCAAAATTTGAACGGTAGATCGGGTAGTTAATTTCGATCTACATATTTAATCAATTACCATTGGAAATTGGAATGAATGGTCTAGAGTTATTTAGATCAATAATTTTTATTTTTATAAATAAAAAGTTAAAATTTTGCAATATAAATAATTTAGTTTAACAATAATATTTTTAATATACCTATCTGAACAAGCGGATTAACCAATCGTTCAAATTTCGAAATTCAAAATTAATTGGAGACCGAAAAGGCAACAATTTTTTTACCTCGCAAAGCACCTTATCACAACTCCTCGTGCGAAAGAATTTAGATGCATTAGACATACTTATTATCTAACTTATTTATGTCATCATGAAAAAACAATTCAATTAAATTATCAATTTTAATTTCTATTTTAGAATGAATTTAACTAAGTTCATACAATGCAATATATCAGGTTAACAACTTCTAGATTTCTTGCTAATTAATTTAATAAAGTTTAGCGCGTCATACATTAGAGATGATACAGTAACAACTGTTTCATAAAAAAATCAAAGACTTGAAGAGCGTTCCATTATATATATATATATATATATATATATATATATATGGCTGGCTAATTTGCTGCCGGCGGTGCTGCCGCGTTTTATTTATTTTGTGATGTCCAAATAACAAATTCAAACCGTTAGATGTTTAATCTATACTATAATCTACTTGGAGACCAAATTTTACATTTTTTGGAATTTTTTTACTATTTATTAAGCTGGTTTGAACCGTTGTTTTCAGTAAATTTCTGCTGCATTGAAAACAGCGGTTTTCAAACCAGCTTAATAAATAGTAAAAAAATTCCAAAAAATGTAAAATTTGGTCTCCAAGTAGATTATAGTATAGATTAAACATCTAACGGTTTGGATTTGTTGTTTGAACATCACAAAATAAATAAAACGCAGCAGCACCGCCGGCCGAAATGCTGCCGGCAGCAAATTAGCCACAGCCTATATATATTTTAGTGATGTTAAAAAATAATATAGTCATTCCAAGTTGTTCTAATAATTATTTGTGCAAATTTTCTATAAATGTAATCTGGACCGTTGAAACTTAATCCAGCGATTCACTCATGCCGATTTTTTTTAAATACCCTCCAAAATAAATATCAAATCTACTCTCGGTTTTCAAAAAAATTGAAAAATACCCTGACCGTCCCACAGTGAGGCGGTTTGCTATAAATTTTTTTTTTTAGAGATGTTTAATGTGTATAAAATGAATGTTTTAAAATTAACTAGACACTAACAGTAAATTAGTTTCATTGCTTTTATGATTTTTTTTTTCCTTCTAACATATGGCGGCTGTTTTATGTTTATAAAAAAAAAAAAATACTTGACATCATGAGTCAAAACACAAACAAAATATTTTTGTTTTGACTATAAAATGGTGGGAGTTGATAAGTACTTGGCAGGAAGCTCGATAGAAGAACAGGAAAAAAGAATCTAAAATGCATGTATCTATAATTATATATTGTATACAATAAATTCACATGGGCTATAGTTATTGCCTCCGTAAAACATGGAAAAGCCCATAATACTATGTTGGGGCTTTCTTTCTTTCTTTCTTTTTTTCAATCTTCTGTAAAAAATATTATGACATCACAGAAACCTCAACATATACCATGTTCCACATGCTCACACGTGGAAGCTCTAAATGCACACTGTTTATTATTATTATAATTATTATTTTAATTATTATTATAATTATTATTTTAATTATTATTATAATTATTATTTTAATTTAATCAGGGAAGGGTTGCGCATATACCATTTAGGGGTGACAAAAATGTTCTTAGCTCATAGTTGGATCGTGACTCGTATCTGATTCGCTCGTTAATAACTTGTTACTAATTCGGTTCAGAATTAACGAGTTCAAGCTAGAAACTAGCTTGCTCGCGAGCTAGCTCGGCTAGGCGTCAACTTGTGAATTTGTATAAATTTGTGTGCAATTTATACTGTCTAGCTCAGTTCAACTTGATCCAAAAAATTTATAGAATTCATTTTCTTCTTAAAACAAGATTCAGCCAAATCCAGTGAGCCAGCTTGCGAGCTAGCTCGAGCTAACTTGTCACGATTTCTCTCTCATGTGAGATATATTGTATATTTTTTTTCTATATTATTAATTTTACAATCTCTCTCATGTGAGATATTTATACTCTTTGAGCTTAATTTGTACCGTTGGTATTGATATAACGGTAACATCATTAAATGCGTCTATTACTTTTCTATTTACAATTCTACCTTTTAACTATTTATATTCTCAACACTCCCCGTCAAGTTAGATTATAAATATCGGTTAATTCAAGCTTTTTGTTATTTCTTCAAATACTTTCGGAATGAGACCCTTAGTTAAGACGTCGGCTAATTAATCTTGACTCTTCACATAAGGAGTTTCAATTTCTTTTGCTTGCACATTTTTTCTTATGAAGTGACAATCAACTTCGATATGTTTTGTTCTTTCATGAAACACTGCATTTGAAGCAATATGCCTTGCCACATTGTTATCACAAAATATCTTCATTAGTTTATCAATTATGAAATTTAACTCCTCAAGTAATTGTTTAATCCACACGAGTTCACTAGCAGTGGATGCCATGGCACAATATTCAGCTTCCGCACTTGATCGTGCCACGACATTTTGCTTTTTGCTTTTTCATGTGACTAAGTTTCCGCCTACAAACGTGCAATAGCCGGTTGTTGATTTTCCATTGAAGCTCTCAGTCCAGTCTGCATCGGAATAGCCACACACTTCATTAGATTTATTATTTTTCATCCATATACCCTTCTCAGGTGATTTATTTAAATATCTTAAAATTCTATCAATTACATCCAAATGCGTTTTTTTAGTGAATGCAAACTAATTTGACTTACCGCAAATGATATATCCGGTCTAGTTATAGTTAGATAAATTAATTTACATATAAGCCATTGAAATTAGTTGATATTTTTCAACAGTTCTCCATCTTCGGAATTTAATTTACAATTACTATATATGGGTGTTGAGGATGGTTTGGACCCTAATTTTTCCGTTTCTTTTAAAATGTTAATGGTATATTTTCTCTGTGAAATAAATAATTCCTTGGTTGAATGGGCTATTTCAATTCCTACCATGCTCTTGAGAAGGGTATAAATTCCTACCTGAACCCTAGAGGCTCACTATATATGTTTGTAATTAGCGCCACCACCTCAAAACTATTATAAACCTGAAAACCTAGACTTGTGTATATTGTTAAATATTTAAGATACTATCCTTGTGGATCGACACCCAACATTATTACACGATAGGATCATGCGCTTGTAATCTGAACGAAAATAGAATTAGGGTATAACAAGTATATTATTGTATACTAAAAGTAGTGTACTCATTTAGAGTCATTAGATTCTTATGATATTCATCTTTTCTACCGGAGCAAAGGTCACTTGGTAATCAATACCGTGTGTTTGAGTATACCCTTTGGCAACTAGCCGGGTCTTATACCTTTCTATGGATCCATCACTTTGGTACTTTATCTTATAAACCCATTTGGATCCTACGTTTTTATTTTTATTTTTTGGTAATGGTTCAATGGTCCATGTATTATTTTTTTTCTAAGACTAGAAGTTCTTCTTTCATAGCCTTGCACCATACCGATTGGTTTATAGCTTCCTCAAAATTTCTTGGTCCTTTCATTTTAGAAATTGAACTAAGAAATGCATGGTGATGTTTTGAAATATATTTTTATATGAAATATAATTTTGAATAAGATATTGAATCTCATAGGTTATAAAATCTTGTAATCTTGTTGACGGTTGAGTAGGCCGAGTTGATCTTTTTAGCTGAATTTCTTCAATTTTATTACTTTCAGTGACAATATCATCACTTTCTTCTCTAGTATTATTATTTTCTTCTTCCCCGACTCCACTTTGAGAAGTGTTGTTATCTTCGCTTTCACTTCCTTCTTCATCATCATTTCCTACAATTTTTTGCTCAACAATTTGATTAGTAGACATAGGAATGACAAAATCATTTTTAATAATATGATTATCAATCCATTTTTATTTTCTTTAAAATATGATTCATTAAAAAAAAATTACATCTCTAGAAATATATAATTTATGATTTATAGGATCATAACACTTATAACCCTTTTTTTGAGATGAATATCCAAGGAAAATAGTTTTAATAGAAGTGTGACCTAATTTGTTTCGTTTATTTTAGTGTACATAACATGTACAACCGAAAATTCATAGATGATTAAAAATTATTTTTATTTGGTAAATAACCTCTAGTGGGCTTTTCCAATTTAAAACAACATTTGGAAGTTTATTTATCAAATATGTTGCGGTGAGAATGACGTCCGACAAATAAATTTTTGAAACATTGGTTTAAAACATTAGAGCTCTTGTCATTTCAAGTAAATGACTATTTTTTCTTTCGGAAATTCCATTCTTTTGTGGGGTATAAACACAAGTGGTTTGATGTATAATTCATTTTTGTTTCAAAAAATTTGAGAAATTTTGATTAACAAATTCTGTTCCGTTATCGGTTCTAAGAATATTAATCTTCGTTTTGTATTGTGTTTCAACTAAATTTGAGAACTCTTGAAATCTATTTTTCTATATTAATTAATAATAATTTATAAAAAAAATTATGCTTCGAATCACTCGGATGCAGGACCTAATCCAGCTTTGACTTGGCACTTTCAATAACTTCGAATCACTGCTCTAGTTTATGGTTGCGATGGTTTTGTTCTAAATCGATCACGGTCGTCCGATCAGAATATGGGTCAATCTGATTTGAGATAGAATGCACAAGCTAGTCTTCAGATTTTAATTGTACGGTTCAGATCCAAATATAAATTTTATGTTAATTCATCACCTGGGAACATCAAAGTAATTAATACTCCAACCGTTATGGTAATAAAATTAATGTTTATCATTCCTTCAATTGATATACTGCATCAAGTGGCCCAACAATATAGCCCAACTGGCGGCCCGGCCCAATTCATCATATATATTAATCTCATAATTTTTTTTTTCAAAACAGTAACAACAATAATTTTATCATTCTTTTTACTACGTACGTATTTCCTTTAAAACTATGATACAAGTGTGAAGAGCGTTAATCCCAAAATCAAAACGCCAAGGTATAATTAAATCAATTGAGTTATTATTATATTTATATATGGCAAATAAATAGAATATATATTATTGAAATCTAAGACTTGTTCAACCGGCTGGAACTTCAATCCCTTTGACATTTATTAGTCCCACATTTCTTATTGAAGCAGTTATCAGATAACTATTATAGAGATTTGAGAGGAGGTCCGAGTTGCTTTAGAATCTATACATATGAAAATTAAGATAGATGTGCACGAGATTTAAAACTAAACACACGCATCTTAAAGCAGATTAAAAAGTGATTGAACCCATCAAGCCAATGCCAAAGTAAGTTAATTTAATGGACATCAGACCATTGAAGATTGTTAATGGCAGACTCTTGATCCCACAAGCATATGACATGCATGTGCTTAGCATTTTTTTTTTTTATCATTTTAAATTTTTAATTCATTTTCAATATTTTATTGTTTGTATAACAGACATGCATGTTTTTATATAAGAAACAACGATACAATTTTTTTAAAGAAAAATGAAAGTCAAACTTTCAAATTTCAGATTTTCATTAACCCTGACGCCAGTAGAGTCAAATTTATACAGTTTTCTTTTTTGTTAAAAATAAAGTGAAATATATCCTGGCAAAGTCAGTTTTTTACAAAAACATCCTAACAATAGTTGTCATGTTCGATCGGTAGCTATATTAATATTTCTCTTCTATGCTACAAACCATGATAGGACTTAATTTCAGATTTATTAGAAATCGTTATGATTTATATATGTCCTCACATTCCTACAATTAATATGCATTTAATCGTTTCTTATACTACATACAAGAATTCTCACTCACAATGGCGTAGCTAGGATTTGAGTTGGGGGTGGACAAAAAATTTCTAATTACCGGGCCAGTGGACAAAATTAACTTACATATTTGAATCATTTTAATCGATCTTACCAAATTCTAAATTAGATTTAAATAGAAATAAAAAAAAATAACACTCAATAATTTTAGTCAATTATCAGTCGTAATATACAATTTAATTTATTCGATTAGATTGCAGTATTGAATTGTTAAAGGATAGGGGTAGACAATCTAATTTTCAGGAGTGAGCATGCCAACATATTTATACTACTTCATTCTTGATTTAAAAATTCCAGAGGTAGATTATTGCTTACCCCTGTTACATGGGAATCCGTATCCTCTCAGGTATTGCACAGATATTGCAGAGGATCACTTACTTTACGGTTTGAGATTAAATCTCAATCAGCTTGGGATTCGGGTCACTGTAGGGGCTGTATTTTTGGACTTTGAGATTCGTGCCAAGTTAAAAAGTACGGTTCAGATCTAGTAATTGTAAAAGATTCCCTTATCAGGTATTGGAGAGGATGTGAATTCGTTACATGGTGGCTCCGCCACTGCTCACTCATATCATTATTGCAGCAGTACTATTCATTCTAGCTACAACACTCTTCGAATCAAAGATTAAATATATACTAGATGGGGGCTTCGCGTTGTTTCAGCAATTTTTTACAATAACCAATGTGTGTGCAACTTAGCTTGTGGCATTTGAGAAGTTTATGATGTGTGCAACGCGAAGCCCCCATCTAGTATATATTTAATCTTTGATTCGAAGAGTGTTGTAGCTAGAATGAATAGTACTGCTGCAATAATGATATGAGTGAGCAGTGGCGGAGCCACCATGTAACATAAGCCAGTACGTGTAAGGTAAGTAAAAATTTGTAAGGCTCGGAACAACCGGTGATATCAGTAGCAAACGAGGATAAACAAATGCACACAGAACATTTTGCAAAATAATTTCTTGCTATCGATACCAACAACGATCAATTGCAAATGTTACATAAAATTCACAATTTAGAAATTAAATCCTAATCATTCGCTAATCCAGTGCATCTCTCAACACGAATTTTGATAAAATTTAACAGTTCAGATTCTATCTTGCACTTGAGGGCAGAAAAATTCTGCTCACATGGAAGCGGAGGATTCGGTTTTTTTTTTTTTTTTTTTATTAGGAAACGTAATAAAAAATAAAAATATAACAATAGATGTTCGTTGGGTGGTTTTTTACAAAACCTATGAGTGCCGAATGGGGAATGTTGTACATCCTAAGGTGTACTGAATCTTTGATTCGGTAAAACTCTTTTTTACCCCTCTGAAGTAGGCAGTCCACAGAAAATCTCAAAAAGAGAGGTACCGAACTCTGGATTCGGTACACCTCCAATTATTATTATTTTTTTTTAAAAAAAAAAAAGGAGATTTACCGATTAATAGATTCGGTATCGCAAAGGGAGACCAAATCTATGGCTCAATACACCCCCATTTCTTACAAAATTGGGTGTGGTCTTGTGTGCACCTTAAGATCATAGTGACAAATGAATTATTCGGGTTCGGTTCGGCGATGTCAAAAATTTGTGATTCGGAAATAATTCGGATATAATTCGGAAATTATTTGGAATTATTCAAATCAGAGATCTCAGTCCTGCAAGAGAGCAAAATAAATAAATAAATATGTTATGGAAAAAATTTGGGAAAACTTCACGAATAATTAGTAAAATTCGGAAAAAGTTTGTAAAATTTGTGAATTATTCGGGTTTAATTTGGTCAAAGTCCGGTCAACCGAATAATTTGACGTTCGGTTCAGCATAACCAAAAAAAAGAATTATTCAGGTTTAATTCAAATTTAATTCGCAAGTTCTGTGACTATGCTTGAGACAGGAGGGTTCATCGAGGGTAGAATCCGATACCCCGTGGGGTGTACCAAATTTTACCTTCGGCACTGATGGTTTTTGTATCTTTGAAAGTAATCACCCTCTTTTGTTAGTATTTTTATTTTTAATTAGAATTTATAAAAATAAAATTCAAGAAGCAGTAACAGTAACAGGAGCAGTAGCATTAGCATTAGCAGTAGCGACGATATATAATATAATAGGCTGAACTCTTGGACATCTGCAAAAATACCCATGAAATTTCTGGGCTTTTGAAAATCTCAACCCAAAAAAATAGTAACTCCCCAGTGCTAACCTCTGTAGTAGCTCAAATATTGTGTTTATATCTGAACCGTCCAATCAGAATCTGAGCCGAATTGAATGCCACTGAGCCTCTTCAATATTCGTGTCAAAACAGATCTAAACTGAAAATTAATTTGAGTGACTTTAGTTAATATGAATTCACTCCAATCCAACTCACCTCCCAGCTCCTTTCTCATATTTCCAATTCTCTGTAGCTCAACAGAGTGCAATATTTTGTGTGGCGGGTACTTGATAAGTTGAGAACTTGAGATTGCCAATAAATATATGTAATTGTATTGTAGGTTCCATATCTCGACTCTCTCTACATATAAACACACAGGACTGAGCATAGAAGATCTATACTGATCTCTCCCTTTCTCCTCTCGTCTTTCTCACCTCCAAATTTCGACAAAACACTTCTCCAATGGAGAACGAAAAATCTATATCTATATCTCCTATTCTAGCTACTTGATAGCATTTAGGATTCAGTGATTTTTTAACGAAAACTTAGATTCTATTTGTTCCTTTGTAAGGATGATAATTGCAATAGCAAAACATTAGATTTGTATCTACTTTTATTTCTTATTTTTTTAGTGAAAATTTTCTCGGGGCTAAATCATAGCTCTATTAACCTACTTGGATTTTAGATACTATATATTATTAGTATTGTTGCTATTTTCAAATAGAAACGGTAATGCACCATACGAGACATTTTATTAAGTGAAGTAGTAGTAGTACATATATGATATCTTTTGTTTCTTCTTTTCCTTTTTTTTTGACATGTATATTATTTTAAAGTTGCTAGGCATATCATTAAATTTTGTATAATTATTCTTCTTTTAACATTAGTAGGTCATTAGAAAAGTTGTACATTGTTCTTAATTAGTCTAATTAAACATAAAGGCCATCGAAACTTTTTAAATTAATGAGAACATATAATGAAAATAAAAAGGGAAAAGTACATGGACGCCTATCAAACACACGTCCATATATATGAATTCATATCCTCTCTATTACCACTACTACAGAATAAGTGATTGTACACGGACATAAATAGGAGAGCTACACGGATTTCCTACCGTGTGGAATGTGAGGGTTTAGAAATCCCTGAATATTTACACACGGATATTTACCCGTGTGCGATTATCGAGAACTACACGGATTATTACATAAACAACCGTGTACAAACGCTTGCCAGCGTCGCTCTCAAAATAACCGAGCTACACGGATATTTACATAAACAGCCGTGTATGATTACTCTTTCTACGCGGACATTTAGCTAAATGTCCATGTACGATTACTCTTTCTACACGGATATTTAGCTAAATGTCCGTGTAGCTCTCTTATTTTTTTATATGTTTAAATACCTTTCTACACGGACATTTAGCTAAATGTCCGTGTACAATTACTCTTTCTACACGGATATTTAGCTAAATGTCCGTGTAGCTCTCTTATTTTTTTTTATATGTTTAAATACCTTTCTACACGGACATTTAGCTAAATGTCCGTGTACAATTACTCTTTCTACACGGATATTTAGCTAAATGTCCGTGTAGCTCTCTTATTTTTTTTTATATGTTTAAATACCTTTCTACACGGACTTTAGTTAAATGTCCGTGTAGAATTGTTTTTTTTTTCAATTTTTTTAATGTTTAAATACCTTTCTACACGGACTTTAGTTAAATGTCCATGTAGAATTGTTCTTTTTTTCCCATTTTTTTTTTGTGGCTAGCTTCCAATTTTGTTATCCATTTAAAATTAGAATTCCAAAACAGAGAAACATTAAACAGAGGTCTTTTAAACTCATAATTCCAAAACTATACAACAGTATAAATAATTTATGTACACTAAATTATACAAAATTATACAAATCCATATTGAGCATTACAAAATTTAAATTGAAACTGCCTTGTCCACATACATCTGACATCGTCAATTTGCTCCTTGATGTAACACTTTTGCTTTGGTCCATACTACAATTATAATTTGGTATTAGTTAGTAACAAGAAAAGGTAGAAGATTACAATTCATGCAACATATATATATACAAAGCCTTTTGTACATGCAATCTCATGTGATAAAACATAACATATACTCCTCATGATCCAATACAATGTTTGTATAAAAGTTATATCCTTACCACTTAGTAATCACATGATCAAGCTTTGGCCCAAAACTCTTGGTTATGATCTAGTTTGGACCGAAATTTCATACAAACTAAGGCGTATTAGATCCAACATACCAAAAAATGAGCTCCCATGTGATCCATGACATGATGCCTCTTGGTTAAAGGTCTCCAACTTATTGCATCTCCAACATATTGCATATATGTGCATACATAATAGGGAATAAAAATTCTCCTTTAAAATTTTCATCCAAAATTATAAGAAAATATTTATATATAAAATTAGTTGAATCTGTCTAGCTTTTATACGAACCATTGAAAATCAATTTCGTAAAAAAAAATTATTGCATCTTATATGAATTTACGATGGCTCTGATACCAAATGATAGTCTTAATAATTCATGACGTGTTTTGCAATTAAAAAAACACAAGCAATCCAAAATCTGTAAATTCAAAATAAAATAGCAAAGTAATTTAAATCTTACAGTTCTGAAGTGCAGACATCTTTAGGCAGAAACGTTAGTACTGATCTTCAACGGTTTTTCTCAGATCTGATGATGGAGACCTTAGGCGTTTTCTTTACTTCTCACTTTCAAAAAATGGTCCACATTACACTAATTATTTACATTATCTTAACAAATCAAGCATGCATGCATTAATTAATAATTGACCTAAATAAGCAATAATAAGCTAGTAACAGAAAAGAGAAATATATATATATACATGACTAAGCTTAGCAAGATAGAGAGGAGAAATACAAATTAACTTCAAAGATCTCAGATCCTAGCTCTTTGTGCACAGAAATCAGAATGACACTTCTGGAAGGAGAGAGAGAGAGAGAGTATTAATTGATCAAAACGGCGCTGCTAGAAGGAGGTCTTTTATATAACCAAAACCCTAGAATAACCTTTCTACACGGATTTTTTACTTAAAAATCCGTGTAGCTCTCTCAAGGCTTTCTATACTGTTATTTAAACAAAAAACCGTGTACAATTTTCACCTTTCTACACTGCTCTTTATTAAACGTCCGTGTTGCTCTCTCAAGTTTTCTACACTGCTATTTAAACAAACATCCGTGTACAATTCTTACCTTTCTACACGGTTCTTTAATAAATATCCGTGTAGCTCTCTTAAAGCTTTCTACACTGTTATTTAAATAATAATCCGTGTACAGTTCCTAATAAACGTCCGTGTAGCTCTCTCAAGGCTTTCTACACTGATTCTTTAATAAACATCCGTGTAGAGATCCCACAGATATTTCGGGCTTCCAAAAAATTACAATTTCTCCACGGTTTTTAGGTAAAATTATCAAATCCGTGTACAATGTGCAGTGTACAATGACCATTTTTGTAGTAGTGTACTTTAGGGAAGCAAATCTGCTGCAATCCTGTAGGATCGCAAGTTCTGCGATTCCAATTCCAGCCATTCATTTATTAGAATGTAGGAATCTTAAAAAGAGATAGTTTTTGTGCACAAATCACAAAATATATAAACGGTTGAAATTAAGAATGGCAGGGGCTTGCGATCCTGTAGGATCGCAGTAGATTTATTTCCATTACTTCAGATGCATTGTTCTGTAGAGTGGGATGATCTAGACCGTTCTTTTAATTTTACACGAATCTCAAAGAACAAATAATACTAGCCCCTACGCTATTCCGAATAGGCACCGTTTTCGAGTTAATCTGAAGCCATAAAGTAGTGGGCCCCACCATACGGTACATTTTAATATGAAAACTTTGGTCTCTAAGCACATTTTAATATGGAAACTTTAGATCGACTATTTAAACTTTGAAATCGCAAAAACAAATTGGTAATACCAAGACTCAGAAACTACCATGCACTGTGATTTTTGCCAACTTCTATATATATATGGGTGTTAATTAATTACCTCGACGCTGACATAGATAAATTGCACCAAGTGTGATCCGTGGTTTTCTAACCTAGTCAGGGGTTTAGCAATTAGCATACTGTCGGTATATACATTAGAATTGCAACATAGTGAATTGCATAAAGATAAACCACCAGTACACACACAACTTACAACTTACATTAATTACATGCATGATATTGTGAAATAAAGAAAAAGATACAAGATAATATATAAATATAAGTGTATACTTAGCTTAGCGCAATCATTGTAATTTATAGTAGCTAAGCATACCATACATGGTTTGAAGAAAAGTAAGGACAAACAAACAGATGCCGGCAATGACGGAGGCAGTTATCCATGGATTTGAGCAGTAGCGGCTCTTGAACTCTCCATAGTATCTAATGACACTTCTTTGATGATTTGCCATCACCTTCGCAGACAAATTGGCAAGGTCATTCGACATAGGGACATCATCGCAAAGGAAAGTTCTGAACTGTTTTACAGAGCTCAAAACTTCCTTTTCGTCATTCCTTGTGCTTGGGATGATACCCTTGGCTCGCAATAGTTGAACATCTTCTTCTGTTTGTAGCAAACAAACCATGCATGCAACATAAGCTGTGAAGGGGTATCCACAAAACAAGCCGTAACCCCGTTCAAATCTTAAAAGACTTTCGTAGATTTTAGGGCTGTATTCGGAAATGTGCCAGGGTGCTAATTTCATCACTCCAGATAATCTCCTGTGAGAGTAAGACACATCAATAGAGCCATCGGCATGCTTTTTGAAAACAGTTTCAGATAAGTGCATGCTTGATGCACTAGGTATATAGAAGCTATCCATCTTCTTAAAGGGCCGGGATATAGTCCGAAACTTCCCTTCTGGACTTCGAGACCAATGGAAGATGTGTAGTAGATGTTTGAAGCCATCTGGGGCGAGGGTAATGGTATCATAATGCACTTTGGACTTGTGCATTGATCTGGGATAGAACTTTTCAAAGCATAAGAGCGCAAGTTTGTGGATTGGGATATCAAAAATTTTGTTTAGGTTTGAATGCTTTCTATATACGGCCTCGACCACAAACCACGGTATCTGGTAGTCCATGGTCAACATGTAACGTTGGGTCGGCATTTGCTCTCGAGTTATAAATCGTAATAAATTATAACACTCTCCCGACCTTTGATAGTTTGGATTATAAATTTCCTCAATTTCTAAACCCAAACGACTAAATAGGCTCTCGTTCTTTGTTAATACAACCATCGCAAATATTAAGAAACAACTATTGACCAGTAGGTGTTCTATGAAACGTTTGCTCTTTTCAGCACGAAATTGTTTATCGATCCCATTAATATAGAAGCTCCAGACATCATCTTCCTTCTCTTGGATGTGCTCAAGGTATGAAACTATGTTGAGACCACACCACCGCTCCATATATTTAACAAATTGCCACTTTCTGGTTTCAGGTAAGAAAGAGAACCCAAAATCATCGATCCCAACTTCGCCAATTACCATGTATCGATCGATGGCCATCCTTCACGGATGCCATCTGTTAATCGATATTCTGGTTCGATTGGCAGGGACATGTCCTGGTTGTCTACTTGAGATTCTAACTGCAGAAACCACACTGCAATTTCTTTTGATCTGGGTACTGTCGACCTCGGTGACTCAGACTGGTTCGAGGCCGATTCTACCTGCAGGAATCGGCTGGAGCCGAACTGAAATGAGTCCGAGTCATGCGCATCGCGAGTTTCATGAAGAAATTTTTTTAAATCAAGGGACTTGGGATCTTTTTAAGCGAGTTTTTGTCCGCATCGAACTATTTCTCACTTTGGGGGCCGATTCTGATTCGATGTTCGACATACTAATTTCGTTTCCGGTTTCGATTTTCAAAGCCATCTTTTCTTCTACAGTTGAAGGGCATCATTATATTAGTCCACAAAGAAGTTGTTCTGAGATAATGTAGAATTAATGTGATTAAATATTTATTATGTACATATATATGTTAACTGAAGAAGCATGGCAACAAATTAAACAACATGCATCCAGACTAATCAAAAGTTAAGGCATGATTAGATAATTTGTTGCTTGCTTTCACGTGAAAACGTGAAGGCATTTTCTTACACATATTCATACCCATATAAAATTAGTGTTAAGTTAATTATCTATGTTCTGTCCACACTCTACTCTTATCCGTTAAGTATTAACTTTACATATATTCTACCCTTATTCATTAAGATAATGAATATCAAAATGAATAATGAGTATTTATCGAATAAATTGATAGTTTATATAATTTTTTATTCAAGAATATGATAAATAAATAGATATATTAAATATATCAAGTACGTAGTATCATAAAATGCAAAAATAATTATTTTCATGCCATTACTTTAAATTATAAATTATAAATTAAATTAAAATAATATAAATTTTATATTAAATAAAACGATAAAAATTATTGTATAAATCGAACTTGTCATGAAATACTAAAAAAATTATTATATAAAACGGTTTAAAATCAATGTAATCTTAATAATAAACTTACATAGTTATAAGTACAAATAAAAAAATTATCATCAATAATTTTATCAATTAACCATAATTATATAAATATAGGAGGGTTCCAATACCTCATGGCTTTCATATATCATTATGTCTCAAATTTCATATCTTTGTTTTAAACAATGTTTGGGGATGAAATTTTATTATTTTTGAAATTATTTTACAACTTTTTTTTTATAGGTACAAAATCACTATTTCTGGACCGTTCAAAAACAATGATTTTGTACCTATCTAAAAAATAGCAAAAAAGTTTAAAACATTATAAAATTTGGTCTCCAAGTTTATTTTAATATGAATATCATGTTGAGTGGTTCAGATTGACAATTTAGACTTTGAAAACGAAGATATAAAATATGAGACATGATAAGATATTGGAACCGTTCTCATATATACATATATATATAATTCATGACAATGATATACTTTTCGCTTTTCATACTAACTTAAAACTTCAGCCACATTAATTTTAGTAAGTAAAATACAACTTATAAATAATACTATTTTCCAGTTTGACAATATTGTGTTATTAAATATTTAATCTAAATATTAATGTCATTTGACTAACAGTACTAGACGAAGTTTTAAGCAAACAGGTCTAACTAAAGATTGAAATTAAACTAAAAGTCAAATCATCATTCAATCTTAAAATGATCTACATAAATTGAACGGAAATTAAATCTTAGTAATGGATAAGGGCCTAAGTAACATGACTAAAATAACCATTTAGTGGGATATGAAACTAACAAATCTCTCAACACAACAATTCACAAACAAATCGATCTAGTAAGTGTATATATATACACAGAACCTGTTGTGTAAACTTATATACTGACCGGATGATCGATCCACTAATTGAGATCTGGGTCCAATGGTGGATCCATATACAAATTGGAGTAGGCACTTATCTATCTCTGGATTTGAATTTTTTTTATCTCGATTCAGTACTAATTGTTCAATGTGCCTACCCTTGGTTTGATATAGTGCCTATCTTGGTTCGAGTTAGTTTGATTTTTTAACCGATTCTTTCTGAGTTTTGGTCGATTCTATGTATTTCGTTTTTTTTCGGATATACGATACTCTATTTTGTAAATAGAAGGAAAGAGAATAAGAGAACAAGAAAGATCTAACGGTGAGACTTATTACTACAATTCTAAGAAATAGATTGGCCGAACTTTTTATGTCTTTTATTATTCAACACATATATTTTGTTTAAAAGTATATCTAAATTTTGATTTCAATTTGTTAATTGGCTAAGAGCAGTCCCACTTTGAATTGTGCCAAACAAATTTTTAATCAATTTACTAAAAATATTTCAATACTGTGTCAATCAATTTTATAATTATAACAGATTTTATAATAAACATAGTTATAGAGATTGAGTTGTAATTGTGTACCTGATAAGTTAATGGGTTTGAATCTGATTAGCTATTTGAATCCGATTAGTGCCCTATCCTAAAAAAAATTCTAGATCTGCATCTGTTTGGGTCACCCAATTACGATTTGGACATATAAGAATTAGTATAAAATAAAAGATGCTGAGAATTAGAGAGAAAATTATGTAGAGATAAGTACCAAAAGAGGAGAGAGAACGACTGTCTTCGTAATTTATTTTAATTTTATTTATTAGGCAACGAGGAAACACCGAGGTAAGGTAATCACTCTTATATATAAGATAAATTGGGAATAATATTAAAAGCATGTCTCTAACCCACTTCACAAGCAAAGGCATTAATATATTCGAAGGTAAAAGCAATTCAAATTGGTATTGCCTCTCTCTCTCTCTCTCTCTCTCTCTCTCTCTGGCTTTTTCTCACTTTAATTAGACAATTAATTCATCTTAATTAAGTAAACCTATACATTCCATGCAAATGGAAGACAAGAAAAGAACTGTTGAGGCTCTTTATTTCCACGTGCATGTACAATTAATGCACCTTAATTAAAGAAATATATTCCATGCGAAAGAACGACAAAATTAAAGAAGCCAGGCTCTTTATTCCCACGTGCATGTACTGTTATATTTATAATTAGAGGAGATTATACTGTTATATTTATAATTGAACAGTAATTCACCAAATTTTTTTGTGAATTACTCCTTATATTTTTATATTTTTAAAGTTTAAATAGTCGATCCAAACCGTTCAAGTGTTAAAATGTACTTGCAGGTGAAATTTTACATTAATTTGAATTTTTTTTACTATTTGTTAAGATAGGTACAAAAATTCAACAGTTTGAAAATAACAATTTTGTAAAATAATAAATAGTAAAAAAAATTCAAAAAAATATAAAATTTGATCTGCAAGCACATTTTAATATATCCATTATGTTAAACAGTTTAGATCGACTGTTTGGAATTTGAAAACTTTGAAAATAGAGAGTGTAATTCGAATCAAAAACCATCTTATAATTAATGCTCTTATTTTGTAGGACTTTACAAGCTATACATTAGACTTCGGCTGAATTCATGCTAGCTTGAATAGTGATTAGCAAACGGGCCGGTCCGGTCCAAACTCGGCCGATCAATGGGTCTTAACGGTCCATGGGTCCCTCGGTCTACGGGTTGGCACGGGCTGGGTCCGGCGGGTTCAATTTGGAGGGATTTGCCCAAACCCGTACCATGGACCATGGTCCAGACCCACACGGGTTGGTCCGGTTCGTACGGGTTTGTCAGGTCCATTTTTTTCCAATGAGCCATTTCAATTTTTTATCAAATTCAAAATTTGATTTAGACCAAATGACTGCATGAATTTTTGTGTTCTTTATATCAAATTAAAGATATTGAAGTCTAGTTTCCATATAACATAATTTTTGTACACAAAAATGTTATAGATTTGTACGGTTTTGACGATTAATTGACAGAGACCATAGTAGCTTGAAAATCCAGTGAGCAGTCCCAATTTTTGACCAGATTTAAAATTTGATTTAGGGAAAATTCCTACATGGATTTTTATGTTCTTTATATCAAATTAAAAGTATTAAGTCTAGTTTCCAGATAATATAATTTCTCTATACAAAAATATTACATATTTGTACAGTTTTAACGATTAATTGACAGAGGTCAGAATAGCTTGAAAATCCAGTGAGCAGATCCAATTTTTGACTAGATTCAAAATTTGATTTAGAGCAAATGACTAAATAGAGTATTGTGTTCTTTATATCAAAGTAAAGATATTGAAGTCTAGTTTTCAGATAACATAATTTTTATATACAAAAATATTACATATTTGTATGGTTTTAACGATTAATTGATAGAGATCAGAATAGCTTGAAAATCCAGTGAGTTGTCCCAAATTTTATCAGATTCAAAATTAGAATTAGAGCAAATGGCTACATGGATTTTAATCAGTGTTATTCTGAATAACGTGTTATAGCAGCACAATAATATTTTCGGATCTTAAAAGCTATAGCGCTATATATCAGTTCGTTTTTGAAGCTATAGGTTTTTTTAAGTCTGTCCGTGATGACGCAATAATCACGGTTTAAAACTTGATGTTAATTAATAATATAATAATAATATAAAAATCGGCGAGAAAACAAGAAAAGTAAGATAGAACCAAAAATGATATTTGTTGTTTACTTAATTATTTAAAGGAATCAAAGGCCGCATATATTTTTGGCACTTTGCTATTACTTGTACACTATTCCTGCTTGCATTAAAATTTGGTGGTAAATTGGTTTGACTACTTGCACGCCTTTCCTCATCAAACTATTTCTCCTTTGTCTTATTTAGTTATGTCCTTTTAGAATTTAAATTAAAAATTTTAAAATTCAAAATTTGAATGGTAATAGAGTCGTCAATTCGATCTACATATTTAATCAACCATTAGTATGAAATGGTCTAGAGTTATTTAGACCAATAAATTTTATTTTTATAAATAAAAAGTTAAAAATTCTGCAATATAAATAATTTAGGTTACCAATAATATTTTTAATATACTTATCTGAACAAGCGGATTAACCAATCGTTCAAATTTTGAAATTCAAAATTAATTGGAGAACGAAAAAGCAACAAGTTTTTACCTCACAAAACACCTTATGACAACTCCTTGTGCGAAAGAATTTAGATACATTGGACATATATACTTATTATCTAACTTATTTATGTCATCATGAAAAAACAATTCAACATTTATATGCATTCAATTAAATTATCAATTTTAATTTTAATTTTAGAAAGAATGTAACTAAGTTCATACAATGCAATATATCAGTTTAACAACTTCTAGATTTAATTTTTAATTCTAATGATTAATAAAATTTAATAAAGTTTAGCGTGTCATATATTAGAGATGATACAGTAACAACCGTTTCATAAAAAAAAATTAAAGGGACATAAAATTTTCCAAAAATCCTCCAACTATAACAGTCAAAGACTTAAACGGTTAGATCACATTTTAGAAGGTCGACGTCTACCGTATTCAGCGTGCCATTAAAAATATATATATTTTAGTGGCGTTAAAAAATAATATAGTCATTCCAAGTTATTCTAATAATTATTTGTGCAAATTTTCTATAAATGTAATCTGGACCATTGAAACTTAATCAAGCGATTCACTCATGCCAGATTTTTTTTTAAATACCCTCCAAGAAAGAAATATCAAATCTACTCTCGACTTTCAAAAAAATTGAAAAATACCCTGATTGTCACACAATGGGACGGTTTGCTATAATTTTTTTTTCTTTAAAGATGTTTAGTGTGTATAGAATTGATGTTTTAAAATTAGTGTGAACTAATAGTAATTTGATTTCACTGCTTTAAAAAAAAATTCCTTTTTTTTTCTTGTAACATATTGCGGATGTTTTATGTTTATAAAAAAAAAAAATACTTGACATCATGAGTCAAAAACACAAACAAAATATTTTTCTTTTGATTATAAAATGGTGGGAGTTGATAAGTACTTGGCAGGAATTCAGATCCAGTGAAGTAACTCAGTCTTTGGGTTTTAAATCGAGACCGTTTGATTTGAATCCGCGATAATTTATCTGAAGTAGAGCGCATACATCTCGAGAGATGAATTTGAATCTCGAAACAATCTCGAGTGACGGATTCGAATCGGACGGTCCCGATCCAAAACCCAAAGACTGGATTACTTTAGTAGATCCGGACCCACTTGGCAGGAAACTCCATATAAGAGCAGGAAAAAAGAATCTAAAATGCATGTATCTATAATTCTATATTCTATACAAGAAATTCACATGGGCTATAGTTATTGCCTCCGTAAAACATGGAAAAGTCCATAATACTATGTTGGGGCTTTCTTTCTTTCTTTATTTTTTTTCAATCTTCTGTAAAAAAAATTATGACATCACAGAAACCTCAACATATACCATGCTTCACATGCTCACACGTGGAAGCTCTAAAATGCACACTGTTTATTATTATTATTATTATTATTATTATTATTATTATTATTATTTTAATTTAACCAGGGAAGGGTTGAGCTTGAGCATATATTACCATTTCATAGTTGGGCTACAAATCACAGAGTTATGTGATGGGCTTCATATTTATTTTATTGGGCTGGGCTCAAATAATTTTGTGAGAGGTCATTCTAAATTATCATTACAAAATAATTAATTCGACACACTATAGTTGATTGGATTTATTAATTTCACCAATTAGAATTATCAATTATGTGAAATTTCCCCTCCATTTCCCTTTCATAAACTCAATTAATTCTGATCTTTCTTCTCGCCTAAACAATTCTGCTCTGAGAGACCAAAAAAGTACCCTTAAAATTAACTTTGTCACTAAGGAGTAAGGAAGCTTCCAATTTAGCGATGGCAGACCTGTTGCTATCAGCTCTGGTTCCAATCGTGGTGAAGAAATCAGGAGACTTACTGGCGCAAAGAATCAGCGAGATGTGGGGCATGGTTGACCTGAGCAAGAGGCTCGAAGACAAGCTGCTTGAGGTCCAGGATGTACTTACCGACGCCGAGGAGCGTGGGAATACTAAACCGTCGGTGAGATCCTGGTTGACCAAGCTGAAATCAGCTGCCATTGATGCTGACGACATTCTTGACAAGTACCGACGCCAGGATGCCGTGAGACGCGGCCACAAGATCGGGAATGTAAGTGTCTTTTTCTCCTCTGAAAATCCAGTTATCTTTCGATTGAAGATGAGTAGAGAGTTGAAGAAGGTTCTAGAAGGGATTGATGAGTTGGTTACTCAGGAGGAGGTTGTACGAGTCAGAACCCCGTTGACCCATAAGAAAAATAGGAAAAGGAAAAGGAGTGAGCAAGGTTGTAATAAAAAGGAAAAATTAGAAGTGGCTGGATTGAAGAAAAAGAAAAAAAAAGAAAGGGTTTTGTTCTGACTCATACATGTCTCTAAAATCTCACTGATGGGTTTGATCTACCTTTCATACTTAGCTTTCTTTGTTGTTTAATCTCTTACACAAACTCTCTTTGAAATAAGTTGCGGTTTGCGAAAGAGTTTAAACATCAAGGTAAGCTAAATACGAAAGATAGGTCAAACTCAACAGTCTATTTGAGAACACGCCACATAATCTTTCAGACACTGCCACATGATCATTCATACACTGCTAAGTATTATAATATTTGTTGAATATATATTTGGGAACATGTATGTGTATATGTATATTGAATATTGAGTAGAACTAGGGTGTTCTTGAGTTCACCAAGCCTCTTGGTGAACTCAAGTTTAAAACTCATCGAATCGGCTTCAAACAACGAATCTGAATTGTTGAAATCCGCCTACTTTACGAGTGATGCGTCTACATGTAAAACAAGTTTAATTTTGAAATTAATTTTGTATAGAGTCAAGTGGTCAAAAAATGATCAATGCATTTAAAATTAATTTATTAACCTTCTAATTTTGACCACTTGACTTTATACTAAATTAATTTGAATGTTTAAAATTTTCACATGTAGACACATCACTCATAAGGTACACGGGTTTCAACGATTTGAATTCGTCATTTGAAGCCGATTCGATGAATTTTAGACTTGAGTTCACCAAGAGACTTCGATGGGTTTTAGACTTGAGTTCACCAAGGTCCCTTGGTGAACTTAAGAACACCCTAGTTCTACTCTTGAATATTTGTTGAATTATGGATGTTTATGTATGTTAAATGTTGAATATTAAATATTATTTTCTGTATGTTTTGTATGTTGAATGTTGAATATTGAATATTAATATTGTTTTATGTATGTTGTAAATGTTAAATATTTTCTGAATTATGGATGTATATGAATGTGTAATATTGTATATTTAATAACTAGCGAATATGGAGCTAGCCCATTATCAACTGTATAAAAGAAAATTACAATTCATATACGGTTCTTAAAAACAAACCGTGTAAGAGGGTAACATACATGGTTTATATGAAGCAACCGTGTATGATTCCCTTGAATCATACGCAGTTTCTTTGGTGGAATTGTGTATATAACACTTGCTATCATATACAGTTAATCTGACCTTGTGTAAATCTTCTGTTTTAGCGCATTTTTTTTTAGATCTGACACGATTCTCTTGTAGTAACCGTGTATGTAAAGTTTATATAGACACGGTTTTGCACCCGTGTCCAATCTATTGACACTTTCATACATGATGTGCGCGGACACGGTTGCAGAAACGTGTTTCATTAATATGATTTTTAACTGTGTATAGTCGCCATTTATGTAGTAGTGTAATACGAAATTTTTTTTTTTTTAAAAAAAAAAAGTATTCAGTACATTTATTTTTAACTGTGTATAGTCTCCATTTTTGTGGAAGAATTATCTCATTTTGTATAGTTTATGTTTAATTACTTTCTACAAAGAATGTCTCTTTTGTGTAGCCTTACATAAACTTATAAATTTATAATTTTCTGTTAACCTGGTACAAGTCTCAGATTTGAGTGCATTATGTGATTTTCAGAAACAATAGGGTTCATTGTGTAAATTTCACAATACCCTTGTCAGACCTATGTATCAAGGAAAGTACTAGTACAACCTCATTTTTTAGCAACAGTGTTTCAGAGAATTTTAATTTCTAAGGCAACATATCTTGGCAGAGCACATAAGGAGGTGTTTTTAGGAGTAGAATAATTTGTAGTTTGTTTTTAAGTTAGGCGTTTTCAATTCCTGTTTTTCCTTTTACCAGTTTTATTATATTTCTTTTAAGGTTCTGTAGGTAAGTTTATCTTTCAAGCAGTTTATTTTTAAGTTCTTTTTAGGTTAAATTAATATCCTGTAATAGATAAGATGTTAGACGTTTTAATTTTATGAATGCAAACCTAAGGGTGTTTCTCCTAAAAAAGAAGAGTTATTTTCTTGATTTGAAAAAATAGAGCAGTTGCTGGTACCTTAATCTCTGGAGCTTTTGTAATTAGCTAGACTGTGTGCTAGTTTTGAAATGTATGTACCACTAAGTCTATGGAAAGTGACACCGCTGCATCCTAAAAATATTGACCTTGCACAAAAGAGCTCAAACAAATCAACCTAAGACTTACCAGTATGGTCTGCAGCTGAAACGGTAGCACATTGTACCAGGTTAGACTCTTACAAGGCGTAGATGGAACAGTGGCAAGACTCTTACAACTAGAGCCATGCCGAGACCATGTGATCTTCAACTTGGAACTTTAGAAATCCAATAATAGGATACTGTTAGATAGTTATGTAGTTTTTTGGTAGTAATTAAGCATAGTGATATGCAATTTTGTTTTTATTTCAGTCTTTCAATATGTAGTTACTAGGTTTGTTTCAATTATGGTCTGTACTCCAGCATCAGTTAAATTGTAATATCATGTAACAAATGATTTTTCTTAACAAATAGGTGACGGTAAGCATATATCTTACTGGATGGATTCATTGGGGGGGGGGGGGGGGGGGGGGGTGTCAGAACTGCTGATTTCTCTAAAGGAAGCATGGGAAAAGAGAAATGGTGACTACTCCTTTGACAATGGTCTCCAGGAGCTTCACCTAACCTCTGACAATGATGAGATTAGATGGAATTGGGAGGTCTCCGCCAATTACACAGAAAAATCCATCTACACACTGATATCTTCTGGTGGAAAAATAAAATGGCCATTTTGCACTATTTGGACTAGCAAGGTTCCACCTACAGTTAAAATATTTGCATATATGGTACTGCAAGATAAGATGCTGACCCGGGATGTGCTAAGGAGAAGGGGAATATTATATTGGTAGACAGACATTGTGTAGTATGCCAAAATTGCCCTTTTGAATCACTGCCGCATTTGCTTTTTTTTATGCCCCTATGCGGTAGAAGTGTGGTTCCATGTAGCATCTCTACTTGGTAAGCATTTCATGAAACCGGCTCTCAATGTACCAGAGATATGGGAGGCTTCCTGGGAGCAAGCAAGAACGGTACACAAAATGAAAAAAAAAACTACAGGTTGATAACAGAAGCATACAAGACATGAGGAATTGGAGCCGAATCCGAGCCGAGCTGAGCCTTCGAGGCTATTTCAAAAACTACAGTGTTTATTTATTTCAGTTATAGTAAGTATACATTCTACTTTCAAGAAGTGTTTATTATGAGCCTCTGAGGACATGAATATAATTATTAATAATTCAAATAATAAATTGATAGTTATTAAAATGTATTTAAGTACGTAATAGTTATCATATCTTTATTTTGAACTAAAATAAGTAAGTGTTTGTTTTATTTTAAAGAGTGTACATTGTACGTTGAAGAATCCATTCAAGGAGAAAAAAAAAAGTACATTACATTTTAGGGGTGACAAAATTTTGAGTTTAAAAATGAATGACGTTATTTTAAAAACTATTATGTGTTTATTTTAGTTATAGTAATTATACGTTATACTTGCAAGAAGTGTTCAATCTGAACCTTCAAGGGACTTGAATATATTTATTGTCACTCCAAATATAGTATGAGCCGAGCCGAGTCAAGCCAAGTGTTTACATGAGTCGAGCTGATCTGAGTTTTTTCTTTCAAAAACGAACCGAGTTAGAGCCGAGTCATTTTGCTTCTCTCATTGAGTCGAGCCGAATTTGAGCCAAACCTTGATCATTAGCAGCCCTAGAACCTTCGGTACCCTAGAGTTTGTATGCACAAAAAAAAGCTGATCTACATATATTAAGAAATTATTCGATTCATACAAAATGTCTAAAAAAACCGAATCATTGCATCAAATCTTTCAAAAAAGTTGATAAGCAATTACCTTAATTACAACATATATTTTATAAAAAAAATTAACAAAAAAACATTCATTATAACTAAAAATGATTTTAATTAGTGTTTTGAAAGCGTGTTATAGCAGGGCAATAATGTTTTCAGATCTTAAAAACTATAGCGCTATATATCCATTTGTTTTCGAAGCTATAATGTTTTTTAAGTCTCTCCGGGATGACGCAATAATTACGGTTTAAAACTTGATGTTAATTAATAATATAATAATAATATAAATAATTTAGTTTAACAATAATATTTTTAATATACCTATCTGAACAAGCGGATTAATTAATCGTTCAAATTTTGAAAATTCAAAATTAATTGGAGACCAAAAAGGCAACAATTTTTTACCTCGCAAAGCACCTTATCACAGCACCTTATTATCTAACTTATTTATGTAATCATGAAAAAACAATTCAACATTTATATGCATTCAATTAAATTATCAATTTTAATTTCTATTTTAGAAGAATTTTAACTAAGTTTATACAATGCAATTAATATATCAGTTTAACAACTTGTAGATTTAATTTATAATTCTAAGGATTAATAAACCCTTGCTAGACAATTTAATAAAGTTTAGCGTGTCATACATTAGAGATGATACGGTAACAATTAACCGTTTCATAAAAAAATTAAAGGGACGTAATAACAGTCTCCCTACTAAAATTTTCCAGAAATCCTCCAACTATAATAACAAGTAGGGGTGTTCAAACGGTTTGGTTTAATCGGTTTTGAACCGAACCGAATTAGTTCGGTTTAAATGGTTCGGTTATTTCGGTTTATTGGATCGGTTCGGTTGGCTTTTCAAAACCGAATTATAACTTCGGTTCGGTTCGGTTTGAAAATTTTCAAAACCGAAAAAACCAAACCGACCGAACTTTCATATAATATGAATTTGATCGGAACCACCCTGGTTTATTTTTTAATACTCCGGTTTATTTCTTAATCAATTGTTTTAAATACTTGGTTTATTTCTAAATATCTTAGTTTATTTCTTAATACTCCAGTTTATTTCTTAATATACTTCGGTTTATTATAAATCAATTATTTTAAATAAAAAAATTAATATATTTCGGTTTGAACCGAACAAACCGAAATAAAACTTTGGTTCGGTTTGGTTCGGTTGCAATGCTAATTCAGTTCGGTTCAGTTCTATTTTTAAAACCGAATTATAACTTTGGTTTGCCAAGTTCGGTTCGGTTTCAACCGAACCGAACCGATGAACACCCCTAATAACAAGGAATCATATTCAAGAACGGTAATAACAAGGAATCATAATAGCAAGGAATAACAAGGAATAAATGAGGAATGCCATTTTGTGGCGGGAGTTGATAAGTACTTGGCAGGAAGCTCCATACAAGAACAGGAAAGAAGAATCTAAAATGCATCCATCTATAATTCTATACAATAAATTCACATGGGCTATAGTTATTGCCTCCTTAAAACATGGAAAAGCCCATAATACTATGCTGGGGTTTTCTTTCCTTTCCTTTTTATCTTTATATTTTCAATCTTCTGTAAAAAATTTATTACATCATAGAAACCTCAACATATGCCATGCTCCACATGCTCACACGTGGAAGCTCTAAATGCAAATGCACGCTGTAATATTATTATTATTTTTTAATTTAATCAGGGAAGGGTTGTGCATATTTTACCATTTCATAGTTGGGCTGCAAATCACAGAGTGGGCTTCATATTTATTTTATTGGGCTGGGCTCAACTAATTTTGTGAGGTATATTTTATAGGAGGTCATTCTAAATTATCATTACAAAATAATTAATTTGACATACTATAGTTGAGTGGGTTTATTAATTTCACCAATTAGTTTATATATTTTGCACTATTGAATTTGAATTGAAGAGAGTGATTCCAGTTCAAATAACAATGAAAAATCAGATAAAACAAAATTTGAGTCACCAAAAAGGGTACCAGAGAATAAAAACTTAATCCTTATTTTGTAGTATTTCAGATGTTACAAAATATTAACCAAGAAAGCAGAGATGATAAAATAAAGAGTGATGCTTCTATGGACATAAGGACCTATTTGTAAAATGAACATATTTTTATTTTCAAAGTTCAAACAGTCGATCTGAACCATTCATCTTGTTTTCCATATTAATATGTGCTTGGAGACCAAATTTTACATTTTCCTGAATTTTTTTACTATTTATTAAGATGGATACAAAAATTATCAAATTCAGACCATTGAATTTTGTACCCATCTTAATAAATAGTAAAAAAATTCAGAAAAATGTAAACTTTGGTCTACAAGCACATATTAATATGGAGAACAAAATGAACGGTTCGGATCGACTACTTGAACTTTGAAAATAAAAATATGTTCATTTTACAAATAGGTCCTTATGTCCATAGAAGCCTTTGCCTAAAATGAATATTGGAAAATGAGAATAAATTTGCAATTTGAGGAATTTATAAGGATCCCTATGTAAATAAATTTTGTCTTTTAGGTAAACATCAAAACTTGGCTTGTGAGCCATGAGCCCCATAAGAGCATGAAGGATGAGATCGAATCCTCTGCCCCTCTGGGGACAGGAAATTCCTGTCTCAGAATCACTGTTGGTGGACCCTCAGTTTAAAAATTAAAAGTGACCGACCCCACACGACAATAACTAAGAAGGGCAGGAAATTCCTACACCCCCGGAAGCAAGTGATCTCAGTTCCACGAAGGATGATGCCAATTTTAGCGCACAGCCACAAAATTAGAGGAAACCCATAAATTTGACCTAACTGACTTGAGCAGTTGGAGTACCAATCTCCTCTAAATTTCACTTGTAATGGAGATCTCCCTTCAATGGAGATTAATTTTTTGTTGGATTGTGTGTAATATCATATATTTTAAATGTGTTTGACTGTTTGTTTAGATAAGTACATCTCTATATGTGTACTTACCTATAGATTGAAATTTATTCATGACAACATCTTAGTTTGACATTTTTTTAAAATAAAATATTTAGTTTTAAATTATGACATTCGTTTTTCAAATCAGACTATCCTGTTTTTTTATGGACTTGTTGTATGCTTGCATATGATTATGTACCAATTTTCATACAATCCAACATGTTTTTAATATTGTTTAGTATTATTTATTTTTAAGAATTGCACATGCATCAACTTGAAAGAGAGACGAGAATTCGTACCACTGTACCAAGTCCGCAATTCATGCCTTTAATATTATAAATTTCAGTCACATTCATCCATCAAACTCTATAAAAAACGATTGATTTAACATAAAATAAAATTACTATAAAAATTGCTAAAATAAACAATCAACAGTCAATTAATTGACAATATACTAAAAACATTACATCTCAGTTTTAGTATATCGTTTATTGTTTATCTCATACTATTATTTTTTTTCCAGAGGGAATCTTTTAAATATATTACTGGTAGCTGTTGGTAGCTGCAGATTGAATTGTATGAACTGGAGAAGAGCAACAACAATTGTATTCTAGCTACTTCTCTGGTCACGGACTTTGGATTATCTGATTTCTCCAATTAATTTTTAGCCTGTCCATTCCAATATTTTTTTCTTATTTCTTTTGTCTTCTTCAAAACATGAATCCAAAACACAATCTCTCTTTCTTTAGTTTGGTTTAATTCTCCAATGGAAAACCACATCTCTAGTCTCTATCTCTTTCTAATTATTTCCTTCTTTTTCGTCTCTTCTCTTGTACCAGCATTACCAGCAGTACTGGTACATCCAAATAATAATAATGCCACTAGGAGAAGAGCACCAGTTCACCATGATTTATCACTGGATTTCTATTCCAAGACATGTCCTCAAATTGATCAGATCATTTCCTCTGTTACCACAACTCGGTACCGTGATTCACCCGCTGCTGGTGCCGCCACCATTCGCCTCTTCTTCCATGATTGCTTCGTCGAAGTATGTAATTTTTTTTAAAATAAATTGTATGAAATATTAATTAATTATTACAATTTGCGTGCATTTTCATAATGATTGTAGGGTTGTGATGCTTCGATATTGATCGCCCCGACACCAGGAAGCACGACGAAGGTGGAGAGAGAGATGGACGACAATAAAAACTTGGCAGCTGAGGCTTTCGAGACGGTGAACATGGCAAAAGTAGCGGTAGAGAACAAGTGTCCCGGAGTTGTTTCCTGTGCTGACATTCTCGCCGTTGCGGCTCGCGACTTTGTTCGTTTGGTACGTGTTCATCGATATATATATTCGCCTATAAATTAATTAATTGCCATTTTTATGTATAATTTATCAATATGAACATGAATTTATTATAGGTCAATTTTAGTTTTATTTTTTGTTTGGATAGCGTACAACAAATAACTTAACACACTGATATATTCATACATGACAGCACAATGGTATAATGTTTGAGCTTCAACTTAATTTTTTTTTATATGATATATACTATATACTGGCAAGAAAAATGTACCCAAAAAATTGGAAAAAAAAAAGTATATCTTTTTCCACTAAAAATAATGTTTTGGGACTGAGAGCATGACTAGGAAACAGAGTAAACTTTTTACTTTTAATCTTTTTCCCTTACAGTTGGTAAAGGTCTAAAGGTAACTCAACTTTTTGATATTTTTTTTTAATGCCTTGATGGGATGAAGAAAAAGATAAAATACTTTTGGTTTTGCAACCTGTTTTGTGGTTGTGGAGCACACGTGACTATCTTAAAGTGACAGTTAGTTAGGTTTACTTTTTTTTTTTATTGGCATGCATTTTTGTTTTTAAAAATATAAAAATATTTTTTTCAAAAAAAAAGAATATATTTTTTTATATATATAACCAGTACTGTTTGAACAAGGATTAAAGGAACCGAATCAATAATCAAATAACCTAAGGTAATATTATTGATATATTGTTTACTAATTATTTGTTTAGTGTTGTAATAGTTTCTAGAACAAATTACATCTTAGATTTCCAACTAATTAAAGGTTATATCTCTATCCTGGAATTGATAAGGTGAAAGAATATATAGATGCTTTATTTTATATTACATTGCATGTGTGTATTTACAAATTGTAGAGGAAGCACAGACAAACCTTAATACAAACAAAAGAAGCTCATTTGTCACCTAATAATAAGTCTAAATTAAGCAATGAAATACCAGCTTGTCTAATTAGCTGTTTTGTTTCTGAATGTGGTCCCTGTAATTTTCATTTTGCTTAAAAAATAATAAGCTATTTTAATAGAACACTAAATTTATTTATTGTTGCATCAGAATTTAAGCATCCCCTAATCCAAAGAAATTTGAAATATAACCATTTAAACTATAAATTTTGTTTTATCAGTAGTTTATTTTTGCCATCATTTTTGTTTTTTTGACACTAATTTACTTTATGTTTTCTAACACCTTGTATGGATGAAGTATAATAATAGAAGAAAATGGAATTGAAAAAAAAAAAGATTAACATATTTAATCTTTTCATGATTGGATGATTAATGAGGAGAAATAAATTTAATTTTTCTTTCTCTAGTATTTCTGTTTAATTCTATTAATTACAATTATACAAAATTAAACTTTTTTTTGTATACCCTTCACCTCGAACATAATTTTATCAACCAAACACAATTAAAGAGAATTTTTTTTATCCTCCCTTCCCTACTCTTTATCCAAACAAGGTGTAATGAAACCAGCTCTAATAAAACCAAGAAAAGTCAATCCCAATCACAGATTCCTGTCCCCTTGTCACATTTCAGATTTATTGTACAAAACAATTATTTGCCAGAAGATTCGTCTCTCCCTCTGTTCTTTTGTTGACTCTGGTTTAGCTGTCAAATGTTCCTAGTTAATTATACAAGGTTTCTGAGGTTTTGTCAAAAAAAAAATAATAAAGTGATGATTTCCAAAGTAAAATTTTAACTTTTAAAAATTAAACAGATTTTTTTCCCTTATCATTATATATGGATGAAAAATAATAGTAATTTATTATCAAGGGGAGAAAACTATTTCTATTACAATTTAACTGAAAAGCCCAAAAACCTGTTATTTAGTTATTTTCCTTGCAATATATTAATTCCAACATATAAGGCCTTTTATGACCCAAAAAAATTGCAGGCTGGAGGCCCGTATTATGCGGTTAAAAAAGGCCGAAAGGATAGCAAGGTGTCGCTAGCCGGCAAGGTCCGGCCCAACCTACCGCGCACCAATTCCACCGTCGACCAACTCCTACGGCTATTTTCCTCCAAAGGCCTAACTGCAACCGACATGGTCGCATTGTCCGGTGCCCACACCATTGGGTACTCACACTGCGATCAATTTGCAAGTCGATTGTATGATTTTCATGGCACCAAGCGCCCTGATCCTGCGATGGACGCACGTTTGCTCAAGGCATTGCGCATGTCATGCCCGCAATTTGGCGGGAATGTGGATGTGGTTGCACCGTGTGATGTCAAGACACCGTTCGACTTTGATCACGCGTATTATGGGAATTTGGAGAGTAATTTGGGCGTGTTGGCGACAGACCAGGCGTTGTTTTTGGACCCACGCACCCGACCGATCGTGCAGGAAATGGGGCGGGATAAGGCGAGGTTCTTCGACGCATTTAGCACCGGAATGGAGAAAATGGGGACTATCAGAATTAAGAAAGGAAAGAGGGGGGAGATTAGAAAGGATTGTAGCAAGCACCTTAGTTCTTGATTTATTTATTTTTATTTCCTTTTTGGGATCTTTTCCTCCAACCTTTTTTTTTTTCTGAGATATGTTTTGTAAATGGTTTGTCTTGTTTAGATTCTTTCTCATTGTTCATTTTATTTGATTTTTTATGAGTTCATTTCACACTTTTACAAGTTGAGGCTTTGAATTTATAGCACGCATTGTTACATATTGTAATATTATCTAGATTTTGCTTATCTAAAAACAATCATTTTAAATTAAAAAATACTAAAAAATAGATATACAAACTTATTCCTTGTGTAAAGAATGCACATTATGAATAATAAAATGCATTTGGTAAAGTACACATCGAATCTAAAATACTGACTACTACTTGCCATTATTAGGTCTATTTTTTTATCCTATGAGATTTTCTTATTGTAAATTAAATTTAGTTCAAACAAAAATGATATATTATTCAAATTAATCAACAAACACCTATTTTGGCTTAATGTTTTAAATTGGGTACATGTTTCTTAAATGAGTACGGCCATGGTACTATTCAAAGCGCGATTGGTCCGTATTATGTATTTGTATCTTCGTTTTTAAAGTTCAAATAGGTCAATCTGAATCTTCAAGTGAAAATTTACTTGCAAACTAAATCGCAACCCGACCCTCCTCTTTCTCTCTCACGCGATCCGCTCTCTCTCTCTCTCTCTCTCTCAGGCGATTAAACCTAAATCGCGCCCCTCCTCTCCCTCTCCTCTCATCTCTCGGGGTCAATGTCGCACCGCCAGACCATCTCCAGCGAGTCCTCTCTCCTCTCTCGATGTATCGTGTAATAGTGTTGTCTTCTCTCTCTCTCTCTCGATGTATCGTGTAATAGGTACTCTACGGAGATCATATGCTTGTCACCTGATATCTAAAGGAGATAATTTGGGATGCTTCTGGTTAGTGTTTTCTTTGTTGTGTGTAATTTGATTTACTTATTACATTTGGTGTTTGCTAATTTTACAATTGGCGAAGTACTGATCCGAACTGGTGCTGGTTACTTCATCACAGGAAAAATTATCTTTCATTTCAGGAAATAAGAATTACTGTTCTCCGTATTAGAAAGGAGCTATTTGCTCATGAGTGTCAAACCATATAAAATGTGTATAAAAATTTAATCTTGTTACCGTTTCTTTGTTTTTTATTCTTGCAGGAGTTTGACTGAAAGGATAAAGGTATTTCCTTGTAGACATACCAAGCATCTAATCTGTTAGATACTTAGATCAGTGGTTGCTGGAATTCTATTTTTTTTTTCCCTTGACCTATTGTTGTTTGTTCTTTGCCAGATAGGAGCAGGGTATTACAGTAATTATGCACCTAATCATAGCAATGTAAACAAAGATTTAGGAGACAAACAATTTGGATTCACAAACAAGGGCTTAAAGGTTGGATATGTGAAACTATTCTCCTGTTTTTTTTCTTTTTATTTCTCCAGATTATTTTCTAGGCTAATATGACATGGATATTCATAGAGGTATGATGGGACAAATAATCAAGAGCAAAGAAGAGAGAGTGGAATGTTAACTAAACCGGTTGGAAGGAAAATCTCAGCAGCTGAAAAGAGAAAATTTCTTATCAACACGGTACATAAAATTGCACTGGATATCTTTTATGCTTCCACTTGCTGCAGATTTTATATCAGGTAGTCGTCCAGTACTGACCTGTGTGACCTTATTATCAGTCTTGTACTGTCTGGTACAGTTTTATTTTCTTCTTCTTCCATGTGTGTAAATCAGATTAAATTGTGGGTTCATGTAGGCTAGATATTTGGTTTTATTGCTACCTATTTGTTCCCATGTGGCAGTCTGATTGAAATTTTCAAACAAACAATCAATCATTGGTCTCAACATGATGTAAGTGTCATATAATATACTTTATGAAAAAAAAAAATTTAGTCTTTTATTCATTTTATTTGTTGTTTGCAATTTTGTCAGCTATTTGACCTAAAGGACTCGAAGCAATCTGTTTATGGAACCCTAGATGCATGGGTTGCCATGGAGCCAACTTTTCCTTTGGCCTCACTAAGACAAGCCCTTGTTGTTCTTCAAAAGCATGAACAATGGCATCGGATTGTTCAGGTACTATTTTCATGGCCTCATAGATTATTGGTACCAGTTATGAATCAATTCTCACATCTCTGGTACCTGATTTTGACCTGTATGGAACTTGGGTTTTGAGGATTGGGTGACAATCCTAGGCATGGGATTATTTTGGTTTCAGGTTTTTCAGGTTACGGTTGCTTGAATGCAAATTCCAAATTATCATGGTTAGTACCAGTCAGATATTCATTTTGTGACCTGACTGGTACCTGGTATTATATTCACCGATAAGTTGTAAAAAATGTTCTCATAGTGTTTGTTTATGGTTTCTAGGCATTGTCATTGCTGCCACCAGTCATGAATTCAATTATAGATTTACCTAAGACTTGGTTAAAGCCTTTATATTGAAGACACTTCGTGTAAGACATTAAAAAAAAAAGTGAGGCTATTGTAATATGCATATTACAAAGGGAAAATTTCTGGTGTACCCATCCAAAATTTCAAAATAGCCAATATCCCCATAAATACATCATAATATCCAATATGTGTATGCAAACTTAACTTCTTTTCTTCTATCCCCTTTTATTTATTTTATTTTCTATTTAATTATATTAAAAATTGAATTGACAATTATGTCCCTTCCATTTCAATCCTCCTCTCTCTTCTATTTAGCTATTTTTCATTCTTCGTCCAAGATGTTAAGCTTTCTCAAGGATCGATTTCCAAGCACCAAAAATCAAGAAAAGGAATGTCATGTTCTTACAGCCAATTAGATCAATCAAGAAGTAAAACACAAACTGAAAGCACAAATCAAACAAATTTCTATTAAACTGGATAAAAGATACAATAAAATGGCAAGCCAAATTTGAGAGAGAAAATACAATTGGGTTCAAAATTCATTAAAATTGACCTAACTCATTATTTTTGTTTATATTGGCGATGCTTATCAAACAAGAATCTCTTTCATAAAAAATAAATAAAGAAAAACAAGAATCTCAGCCTCCATCATCTCTAGTTTGGTGTTGCCCGTTCTGTCCAGTACTGACAAAATGGGGACCAAGCTTCAGCGACACTTCTCTTCAATGAACCCAGTCAGGCAGGGATTTAAGTGAGGGGCCCAGTTGCGGCTCAAACTATTTAAGCTGCACAGTTCTCTGACTTGCTTGAGCGCTCCTCCTCCAATTTGAGTGTTGAGTTTTCAAAATCAAATCTATTATCCACAATTCACGTTGGGTTCGTGACAAGGAATTTCAGATAAAAATGAAGAATAAGTTGTGAACTAGCGAATCATTTATGAGGTGATTTCCACAGAATCTGAGAAGAATGAAGTTGTGAACTGGCGAATCATCTACTCGTCCTTATTTTTGTGTATCTTTATTAGTTCGCATTTTAATTTTCTTCCATTCAAGTAGAGAAAACTGGAGTTATAGGTCCATGGAGGAGGGGCCCAGAAAGGAAGGTAAAATAAAAACTGAGAAAACTAATATACTGAACGAAGCTTGACATCCTAGACAAAGAAGGCAGCTAAATAGAAGAGAGAGGAGGATTGAAATAGAAGGGATATAATTGTCAATTCAATTTTTAAAATAATTAAATTAAAAATAAAATAAATGAAAGGGCAAGAAAGAAAGGAAGTTAAGTTTGTATGGGTATATTGGATATTATGATGTATTCATGGGGATATTGGCTATTTTAAAAGTTTGAATGGTACACCAGAAATTTTCCCTATTACAAAATGGCCTGCTCTATGGACTCATATCTCCGTTTTTCAAGTCAAAATAGTCGATCCAACTGTTCAACATTTTCTCCATATGTAAATGTACTTGAAAACCAAAATTTACACTTGTTAGAATTTTTTTTACTATTTTTAGATAGGAAGAAAATCATTTGATTTGAAAAATCTGGACCATCCAAAAGCAGTGATTTTCTACCTATCTAAAAAAATTCTGAAAAATGTAAATTTTGCCTACAAGTACATTTTCATGTGGACATCATGTTTAACGGTTTGGATCAACTGTTTGAAATTTGAAAATAGAAATATGGATCCATAGTACGGATCGATCCGTAATATGCATATTACCATAACCTCACTCAAAAAAAAAAAGTTTTGTTGGGTGGATGTGAGGTGTACCTTTTTTTTATGGGTGTGCATAATAGATGATATTTCGTATTAAGAATGAAATTTCCACAAAAGGCATCAAATTGTCTGTACAATTTTCATAGGTACTAAAATGGATACTGAGCAAAGGTCAAGGGAATACAATGGGAACATACAAGCTGCTAATAACAGCACTAGAGAAAGACAATAGAGCAGAAGAGGCTCATAAAATTTGGAAGAGTAAAATTGGCCACGATCTGCATTCTGTGTCGTGGGATTTTTGCGACCTTATGTTGTCAATTTATTACCGCAACAACATGCTAGATCGACTAGTAAAGGTACCTTATATTTTCTTTTAGAGTGAGGATACCTACTATGGATCAATATCTCCGTTTTTGAAGTTCAAACGATCGATCTGAACCGTTCAACATGATCTCCATATGAAAATGTTTTTGTAGATCAAATTTTACATTTATTAGAATTTTTTTACTATTTTTTTAGATAGGTAGAAAATAATTTGATCTAAAGATCTAGACCGTTCAAAAATAGTGATATTCTACCTATCTAAAAAAATATATATAAAATTTAGTCTGTTGTACATTTTCATATCGAGTTCATGTTCAACGGTTTAGATTGGACTATTTAGAATTTGAAAAAGAAGATATTGATCCATATTACGGACTAATATGCACTATGCATAGTACCATAGCCTCATTCTTTCTTTCGTGGTCTATCTTTCTTTTTAGTTCGGTGTGTTTTCTCTTCCATCTGCTTTTCCTTAAAGCCTATTAGGGTTTACATTTTTGTGAGAAACTTGTAAAGTCCCGTGTTACCAGTGAAATAAAATGCAGTCTATGTGGCCGCATATGCGTATTTGGTTGTAATCTGCATAGAAATATGTATGCGGTCAATATATGCGGTTTCTCATATGCGGCCGCACATTCGACTGCATATTCAGCTGTATATTACTACCACATATTCAGTCGCATATTATTACCACATATTTAACCGCATATTACCGCATACTTATTTGTATGATACTGAATATTACCGTATATTACCGCATATTGCTGCATACTTGTTTATATATATATTAATTCTCATTTTAAAATCCGCATATGCGGTCACATACTGCATATGCGGTATGCGGTGACCTTTCACATACCGCATAGAAACTGCATGTAATAACATTGCGTGTCACTGAGAAATTGCACTAGGAAAAAGATCTGGAATTTTATTAGTTAGAAAGGTACTTAAACCTTTGACACTGGTGGTTTTTCTTATTTGAATTGGCATAGATGATGCATAGCAAGAGCAAAAAATAACAACACGTATCATTTTTAAACTAAAGGTTCAAAAAAATTGCATTTAATTGATAGTCCCCATGTAAACTATGGCACACCGCTCTCATCACCTATGAGGAGCAAATTTTATACAAGTCGAGTCTTAGTACTTCTCAAAAGGACTCATTTTTGTTAATTTAAGAGGATTTTATTAAAATAGTTCTTTTACAAAGTCCAAGTAATAACTTTTTATGCGCAAAGAAGATCTGGAATTAGCCTTTTTATTCTTTTTTCCCAACTTTTTATTCTGTTATTTTACATAGCTGTTTAGACATATTGAATCATATGGCCGAAAGCCGCCTAGAAAAAGTATTGTACGGAAAGTTGCAGATGCATATGAGGTGCTTGGCCTCTCAGAAGAAAAGGATAAACTATTGAAGGAGTATAGCTATCTATTTGACAAGTCATCAGATGAGAATAAAAGGAGATATAAGCATTCTAAGAAGACTAACAAAGAAGGTTACCTTGTTACTTGAATACAAATATATTTTTTTATCCCTTTCTCATTTTTGCGTGATGGCTTCTTTAGCTTGTTTTGAATTTTGACTTTAGCTGTGTAATTCTGCATGCATGTCCCTGGTGTATGTTTGTTTCTTACCTTTTTTATTTTTTAATTGATTGTCAATGGCAGAAAGTGCGTCTACTTTTTTTTTATTTTGTATCTGCCATCATTGATTTTAATCTATGGTGTTTTAGTAAGCCCCACAAAAAAAAAAAAAAAAAATTCCAGTACAAAGGAATAACATTATATGAGAAAAATTGTACTATGAATCTATGATGGTGTTGTTTCTTCTTTTCAGATAAGAAAGAAAACAGCAAAGTAAAATCGTTGAATAGTATGGCTGTTGATTCTGGACCTTCAGATGATCAAACTCAAAAGCAATGTTCTCAAAACTCCTAGCTGTTTTTTTTTTTTTTTTTGTCAATCCTACCATCTAAAGTGTTAGTATAATTTTGTCAAGGTCAGGAAAATGATTACTTTGTTCTGTAATGTTTTAGATGTTTTTTTTATTTAAAGTTAATATATAAATTACTTATTCCTCGCGAACATTTAAAAGTGTTATTGTTCTTTTCTTTTGGAATGGAACTGGTATAGTGATTGCTATAGGATTGATGAACACAACGTGAGAAATTTCTATTCTTTTGGAATTTAGTTGGTACCAGTAACTCGTACAAAAATATGGATAAATAAAATAAAAGTACTCTTTATGTCAACATGAATATAAAGTAAAACAAAAAGGAGGGAGAGAACTGAGAAGTCTAACATATTGAAATAACGGACAAAACCTCTATCAAGCAAAATTGCGATGCTAGCCTAGAACTAGAAGGCTTTATTAAGAAGCCTAGAACTAATTAATTTACTGTCATGAATTCAGTTTTGACGTTTTAATTAATTCAGATGTTCAGAAATAAAGAAAAAAAAACATCTTTCGAAATTAATTGCTTTAATAATTATATGTTCGCGTATTAGATTATTTTAAAATATAAACTTCGATTTTGATAGTTTAATTATTAGAAATGACTCTGTAATTAATCAAAAATATATATATAATGTCAATTGTTACTGGGTCTATCTTACCATAAAAACTTATATATATATGCTTTCACAGTTGCTCTAATAATAATTTGTGCATGTTTTCTATATTATTTGGATAATAATTGTTTCTTAGAATTTAACGAAAACATCTGATATGCATGTAATTTTCTTTAAATGCATTACTATTTTTTGTTTGTTGGTTCCAAAGACACTTAGAGGAGGTGAATAGAGCATTTTTAAACCTTTTAATCTAAGTTATAAGTTCTCCTAGTGTGTCTTAGAGCTATTCTCGGCGGAAACTCGAATAACTTGGTTCTAAACTAAAAACAATAAATAATAAAATAAAGAGTAGAGTTTAGAGGCACTTGACATAAGAGTTGTTTACGGAGTTCGGCACTAACGCCTACGTCTCTGAGACCCGCGACCTTCAAGATGGCGTGTCTTTCTTTACCTAATAAGAAAGGAGTACAAGGTAGAACCGATGAGCCCTTACATTCTTCTGGGAAGTCACACGGCCCGAGCACAGAATCTGCTCACGAGCACTAAAGCCTCAAAGATAACAAAGTGGGCAACTAAGGCTCAAAGGTAACAAAGTGAGCAACTAAGGCTCAATGGTGAGTGGTTGATTTCGCAGGATCACTCTAAGAGTTGTTGTATTGATTGAATAAGCTTGAGATTGATTATGATTATTGAAGTTTAAGTGCACAAGCAACAACGGCTTTCTCTAGATCTAGGAATTCAAAATATTAAAGTTGGGGGCGGCTAGAGTTCTTGTCCAAATCTTGGAATAGAGAGCTGATAAAAACGAGGTAAGTTGCTCCGACCGTTGCAACGGTTCATGGACCGTTACAACAGTAGGTCAATTTGCACAGGTTTGGACTGAGGGAACCATAGCGGTGGATTTTATGTATAACGGTCAAGGACTGTTGCAACGGTTCCCTCAACGGAAATCCCCTGGAATGCTGACCCTCAAGTGACAGTTCTGATCGATTTAAACCATCACAGACTGGCTAAGGATTTATTTATTCCATTGCAACGGTTCCTGGACCATTGCAACGGTAGACCTCACATAGTTCATTCTCAAACTTATTTTACCAATTTTACATATTAAATATCATAATCTTAAGATGATGCTTTTGTCGTCCAATGTCTTGTACTGCATAACTACACCCTTGATGTTGTATAGCAGTTTATTAATTCATCATTGATGTGTAATTATTGAATCTTCTGTTGCCATAAACCTGCACAATATCTTAAGAAGAAAAACTGTAAAATGCAATTTATATATGTTTTGCAAATCTAATCAAACATACAAATAGATTACGGCACAAGCCAACATTGTTCGCATAAATATTGATATATTATTTTGAAATTGCTCTAGCAATTATTTGTTGAAGCATTAGATAATATTTGAAATATAACAATCATTTTTATGATTTGATCAGCAGAAATGGCTCCATAAATAATCCAAAATATCTATCACGCCTGCAATTGTTGTAAATGATATATTGCAGCTGCTTATTTTTCATAAAGAAAACTGATATATGCTTTCGAAATTACTCTAATAATAATTTATGCAGGTTTTTGACGATTTATGTGTGCAGAATTAAACAAAACTATCTAATATGCATGCAATTTGCTATTGATCAATTATTATTTCTCATGTTGCATTATAATTCATGTATTCTTTCGAAATTGCTCAAATATTTTTTTTGTCGACAAACAAAATAACATTTGAAGTATAACTGTCAACTTTGATTATTTAATCACTTTTAATGTCTAAAAATGAATCAAAAATATATATTACGCATGCAAATTGCTACAAGTGCTACATTACAGTTGCGTAAAAATTAGTTTATGCCTTCAAAATTGCTCTAATATTAAATTTTTTTCATGTTTATATATTGTTTGAAGCATAAATGTCTGTTTTTGGTGAGTTAATCACTTTAAATGTGTCCTAAAATAAAAATAAAAATATCTTATATGCATGTAATTTTCTATAAATGCATTATAGATTTTATTTCCGTAAAAAATGATGTATTCGATCAAAACTGCTCTATGTTTACATGTGTGCATGTGTTGAGTAATATTTCAAGTATTGCTGTCAATTATCGACAAATGAAACATTTGTAACAAAGGAAAAAATTGGTGGAAGAGAAAAAAAAAAAAATGGCGCTATGCAAAGGTAACTAACGAGCTGCTAATAATGGAACTAGATAAAATAAAATTGGTCACAATCTGCTTCTGTAGTTCTGCATTTGAGAAATTTGTACAAGTTCCCTGTTTTCTTGGGAAATTGCTTTTTAATAGTAAATTATTACTTTATAAATTTAAAATTATTTTAATAGAAAAGTTGAGTAAATATGTGATTTTAAAATTTAAAAGGATGAGTATGATATTATGAGTTTTAGATGTGAATACGTAATTTCAAGATTTTTGAGGGGTATACATAAAATCCGCCCTTTAAAATTTGTAAAGGGCCCGGCCTACGTACTGATCGGGTAAAGATTTTAAGAGAGTAGTTTTTACTTCATGCAGAGCACTAACCATTTGCAGCCGATTTTTTTATTAATATCCTAAATAATAAAGATAATATCAAATTTGCCCTCGAATTTTTTTTTTTCAAATATGTCATATCCGTCCAAACGTGAGGCTGCCAGGTTTTTCTACCAGACCGCCCCCCGCGTTGAGGCGGACAACTTTTTTTTTTTGACCAAATCACCCAGAGGCGAGGCGGTCAGTAAATTTTTTTTAGAGAGATCTCAATATTTTCCTCTAAAAATGAGAAATGAAGATTATATCAATTTTTAATAAAAATTATTTGTTAACTTTTAATATATCAATATTTTATATATCTACTTTTAATGAAGATTATTTGTTAAATTTCGAGTGCCACGTATTAGATCAACTATAAAAGAAAATGACTTAATATGTACGGAACTATAATAACAAAGGAATTAAATTTTAACAATAATAAATAAAAAATATAACATATCAAATTATTTATTTGAATAAAAAAATATTTAAACATTTAACATATATATGAAAGTAACTCTTTTGTCCCATCTCATAAGCCGCACCATATACAAAGGCATAGCCATAAATTAAAATATGAGAAGTCAAATTGAATGAAAGAAGATATCATAATATTAATAGAGAGAGCAAGGTAATTACTCCATTAGATACCACCAGAATAAAAGACAGGAGCACATACAACTAATGATTTCAATTCTATGGGCAGCCGCAGCACTGTTTTGATTCTATGGGCCGTGCGCTGCATGAAGACAAAACTACTCTGTTAAAATATTTACCCGTACTGATCTTCGTGTTTTTTTTATAAACTATTTTTTTTACTTTCTCCTTCTGAGTTCTGATCAAATTTCTTCTTCAAATGCTCAATTTTCGACTACTTCTCCGTTCCTCTCTTTCGCATTTTCACGTTGGCCTCAAAAGAACCTCCTCCATTTCCTTCTCTCCCCTCCTCTCAACAAACCGTAGTAGAGTGATATACAGAGCAATGGCCACCGCTACTGGCGATTCCAAGAGGTTTTTGTTCAGGCAATTGTTCGAGAAGGAATCTAGTACCTACACTTATCTATTGGCAGATCTTGCTCACCCTGAAAAACCCGCTGTGGTGAGATTCCTTACAATGTTCTTATTCTGTTTTGTGTTTAATTGGGGCAATTCGCATCCCCTGAGATATCTCAAATTTTGAATTGATCTGTGAAAAATCTGAACCATTCAAATCCTTTCTGCACGAATATTATAGCAACAGTAATACTGAATTAAATATGCCTGGCTTTAGATAAATTGAAAATTTTCAGTTACCTCAGAGGATGTGTGTGTGTGTGTGTCTTACTGGTAAGTTTATTTCAGTTGTCTTCATTTGAAATGCTTATTTGGTTGTTGCAAAAGCATGTTAGTAATGTTAGTTTAGTGTAATTTCACTGTACCTTTGTGTCTTCTAATTGTTGTACAATAGTTGATAGACCCAGTTGATAGAACTGTTGAGAGAGACATGACACTTGTTAAAGAGTTGGGATTGAAGCTCATCTATGCCATGAACACTCATGTGCATGCTGATCATGTCACTGGTACAGGCATCATAAAGGTTACCATCTCTCTCTCTCGGTAAAATTTTACCTATTTTTTTATGAAACTGCAATCAATCTGGTGAATTTTTGAAATTTTGAAGAACAATTGATTCCAAAAAAATCAAAATATTGAAGAACAAAAATATAGAAACGGCGCCAGTGGGATAATGGTTTGCAATTTTGGCCGTTGGCCCCAAATGTTATAATTAAATCATGTTTTCAGTATCCTCTCCTGCTGGTTTTTGAATGCACAGCTAACTGTAAACTAGGCTAATTTGAGTTGATTGCCACAATTGAACCTTCATTAAGCCTTAATTGCAATGATGAGCATAATTAGGTTACAAAATGAAGCTAACTTGATGGAGAGCATAATTGGGTTACAAGATTTTTCAATAATTTTAAATTGGTTCTTTCTTAGAATTTCCAGTTTATTGGCCTTGAAAAACATGAAAGATATAAATGTATAACTCTGCAAATGAGATATTCTATAAAGCTTGAAGAAGTTTCTTTTCATTTTCTTTTTTGACCTAATCCTTCTGTTGTTGTTTTTTTTTTTTTTGGATATATATCTTACTAATAAAAATGAAACTATTTCCAGCAAAAGGTACCTGGTGCGAAGTCTTTAATTTCTAAAGCTAGCAATGCAAAGGCCGATCATTTTGTAGAGCATGGGGACAAAGTGTATTTTGGTGATCTTTTTCTTGAGGTAAGTTTGTCAATAATTTTAAGGATAATGTATAACCCTGCAGTATGAGAATACCTGGTGCCCCGAAAGAAAGTAAACATCACTTTTGAGTTCACATCCGCTGCCATAGTTTGTAACGGCACCCGGTGCCATTGAGTATCTGACAGGTGGGCCGTAAAAGTCCCCTCTAAAGAGCCACACCGTGAGTCCCGCATGTCAGTGACCAATGCCACCAGTGTCATTACCAACTGTTACAGCAGATTGGGACTCATCCGTTTTAATCTCCCCTCTTTGAATTTTCCTCTAGATGCTCAAATTCACCTATTTTTGTCATGATTATGAACAGTGAAACTATCGAAATGGAGGCATTTTCAATCATCTTTTTCAGTAGTTGAAAGTAGGGGTACAAATATATATATATATATATATATATATATATATAGAGGTTGGCTAAGATCAAAGTGATAGTTCCTGAGCTTTGGTGCTACCAATTCGTTTTTCAATTTTCAAAGTTCGAAACGTCGATCCGAACCGTTCAAGTCAATCTCTATATTAAAATATGCTTGGAGACCAAATTTTACATTCTTCTGAATTTTTTTACTATTTATTAAGCCACTTTGAAAATCGCTGATCCAACGGTGGCTTCTGATTTTACTATTTTGTTAAGCCACCGTTGAATCAGCGATTTTCAAAGTGGCTTAATAAATAGTAAAAAAATTCAGAAAAATGTAAAATTTGGTCTCCAAGCATATTTTAATATAGAAATTGACTTCAACGGTTCGGATCGACGTTTTGAACTTTGAAAATTGAAAAACGAATTGGTAGCACCAAAGCTCAGGAACTACCACTTTGATCTTAGCCAACCTCTATATATATATATATGGAATATATATATATTTTTCATATTTTAAAGAGACATATACAGTATTGCTTCTGATTTTATGGGTTTGCATGGTTCTCTTAGAACCTGCAGTTCTAAAAAAAAAATACTGTGTGTTACTGGTCTTCCTTTTTTTGGTTAAGGGTTGTTATTATTTTGAAGCAACTTTGGATTGTGATGTATGTCATATATTCAAAAAATCCATATTATCGGTAGAAGTTTAAATTCCATACAGGTGCGTGCTACGCCAGGGCATACAGCAGGATGTCTAACCTATGTGACAGGAGATGGACCTGATCAACCAAACCCTAGGATTGCTTTCACCGGTGATGCACTACTAATTCGTGGTTGTGGTAGAACCGATTTCCAGGTTATCTCTTTTTCTCTTTTATTATTATTTTTTTTTTCTCATGTCTCTTGAAACTCTACCTAAACAAGCATTGCCTTAAGACGAAATTGACATCTTAGATTTTGTTAACATAGTAAATTACCAGTTTACCACTTTGATCTGAATTTATCTTGATATTTTTTTTAACTTATTTCCTTTACAGGGAGGAAGTGCTGAGCAGTTATATAATTCAGTGCATTCACAGGCAAGTTGATAATAAATCCCAAGCAATGCTCTATTGAAAGTACAAAGCTGTGTTTTGCCAATTAATTATTGTATAACTTTTGGTGTAAAACAGATATTGAGCTTGCCCAAGGATACTCTACTCTATCCTGCTCATGACTACAAGGGTTTCTCGGTACATAAAGTCTTTAGTACTTGGTGCTTTACTTTCTTTTAACTTCAGCTTAAGTTGTTTACATGAGATGTATACTACCACTTTGTGGCTAGTAGGAAGGACTATTCTCTATTTCTATCCATGCACAAATTCCAACTTCAGCATGTATACCATCTTTATCCCTGCTATCTTCTCTGATTTCAATTGGTGGAACCCATAAAATATTTTATTACATTATAATATTAGCATTTGCCATTTTCGATTGCACATCTCTTTTTTAATAGGTCTTGTAATTGCCGCATCCGCTTGTAGGACCTATTTTAGCAAGATTGCCACATCAGCCATTGTGATTGATTTGCAATTGAGATGTACATGCTCTAAGCCTGAGCATTTCCTCGACTTTCTTGCTTTAAAAACAATATTTATCACTCTTTTTAGGTCACTACTGTAGGAGAGGAGTTGCTTTATAATCCTAGGTTGACAAAGGATAAGGTAAATTATATCAAAATTCTATCCTCTGTTGATTTTTATGGTATCTTAAGTCAGGATTTTTGTTGTTGCTTTTTCACTGTTGCCAATTTCTTCTGTAGGATACATTCAAGAACATCATGGCAAGTAAGTACTTTAGCTGCTATATATTTTCTAGTTCAAGTTGTTTTTAAGAAAAAATTACAACTGTTTTTTGTTTCGATCTTTATCTGTTCACAGATTTGAACTTAGCTTATCCAAAGATGATAGATGTGGCAGTGCCAGCAAATATGGTTTGTGGATTGCAAGATGTGCCCAAGATATGAACAGCAAAGAAAACAACCATCGAGAAGTGATTGCATATTAAGAAACGATGAATAAATTTGACTGGTATGTAAAGAAGGCCATGCGGTCGGACCAGTATGTGTGCCCCTCTTCTTCATTGTAAATTCCTTTTCAGGACCTTTTTTTCCTTCTGAGAAATAAGCAGCACTGCGTTGGTTGGTGTTTTGTTTTAGTAATGGTTATATTATATCTTGTTAAGTGTGTTGATTATTTTAGGAAACCAGCTTTAAAATTGTGTTGATTGTTTTAGTCAAGTCTTTGTATTGCAAAATCTAAGCACACAAATTGTTGCAACAAAATTGTGTTAACGTGTGGAATTGAGCCAGGGAGGAGAGCTTCTCACGCATGTATGGCTGCTGATGGGTCACATGGGCATTGGAGAACAGTACTGTATCAAAGCTGGACATACTGTTGCCACCGAAATTTTTATTAATAGAAAAATAAATAAATAAATAAATATCGACAATGGAGAAGGAAATGACATAAATTTGACATCTAGAAAAAATGTGATAGATTATAACGTTCAGAGGTCATTATAAATAATAACAATCAGCTTAACGAAATTTAATTACTCTCTAACTAAACGGCAAAAAAAAAAAGATTATGGACTTCATAGTCCATTATGGTTAGAGAATACTTCATACCTCTGTGGCTTCGAAGTCCAGAGAATACATCAAGTCCAGTATTCTTTGACTGTGATGGACTATGAAGTCCAGAATTTTTTTTTCCGCTATTTAGTTGAGTAATTAAATTTTGCTAAGTAGGCCATGACTGTTTATAACATCCTCTGGACGTTATAAACTATCACGTTTTTCCTAGATGTCAAAATTCTGCCAGTTTCTTTCCCATTGTCAGATATTTATTTTCCTATTAATAAAAATTTCGGTACTGTTGCAACGCTTGCCTTCAATAATTGAAATATGTAGCAGATAATTATGAAGTGCTCTAGTTATAAAATTAGTTCAACTTAAGCTGTAAAACTCTTGTTACTGCTGGACTTGTTTCTGTTTTAAGTTATATCTTCTTAGTTTTTGTGGATGTTATATTTAATACTGGATTGCTGTGTGCTGTACTACCCTGTACCAACTTAAATCCTTTGTTTGAGCTCTTAATAATTCTGTTAATTTGATATTTTCTACTGTAGATATATCCTTGACATATACTAAAATGGTCATGTTCCAGCAAATGACAATATTGTTGCCTATCACAAAAAAAAAAAAGGAATTTCATTTCACATATTACAGTCCCCAACAAACACAATCAGATCAAAACCAAATTCCAAAACTTTCTCCAGACCAGCCCCACATTCAATTTCCCAAACTACATAGAACCCTTTGTACTTCTTTATATATGTTTCTACCTCAAGACTCGAAATGAGAAGAGAGGAAGGGGCTAAAAAGGAGAAGAGAGCATACAATTACAAAACAAAAGATGTTAGCAATGCCAATTCCGACCCACATTGGTACCGGTCAAAACTGAACTTACAAAATTAGCCATTCTTGTTTATGATACATACTACATACATAACCACACTAGGGGCAACACCCAGTTGCAACCAAGTGTAATCGAATCGAAGCAAATGATAAGAATTCCAATTCCATGGACAAGGCAAGATGGATCATAATAGTTTAAAAGGGAATTAAAATATCAATAAACATAGAACAAAACAAAAATACCAACTTCTACGTACATATTAATTGAACAAATACATTACAGAATTTACAAATGCGGCCTAGGTATGATTTAACTTCAACAACAACGGAAACAATAAATATACATGCCAAAGAAACCATTCACCAGATAGCAGAACCGTTTGTTAGGCCTAGAAGAAGTGCAACCGCAGCAATAAGGGCCTGTATGGTATAAATCAAACCTCCCTTAAATTAAATTATTTCATGTATGATATTATAAAAGAAACAAACAGGAGCAAAATGATGTATAACATGAAAAAAAATTCTCCTCCCCACCCCCAAACAACAACAGAAAGTGGACTTTAATTTTTTTTATCTGCACCATACAGGTATTACAATTAATTTAATTGTTTGTTTTGCCCTTTTTGTTATCTACGAAACTTTAGCAGTAATTCCAGCTTTGCTAATATTCAATTTAGGCATTAAAATATGATGAATAACAATAAAATTTATTTTAATGGCACATTACAGGTAAGGTTCTCTATCATGTTATACAATGTGCACAGACTATTCAGGTTTCCTTAAATAATTAACATGTTATACAATGTGCTTCTTTGCAAATGGGAGGAAATAGCAAGGGCACAATACTTTCTATTAGCGCCTTTTACCAGTGGATGAGTTATTTAAACACCTTTCAAACAGGCTTTCATCAAACAAGAGAAGGGCAGAGGTTTTTATTTATATGGTTTGTCATTCAAATTAAAGCTAGATAAAACTTGCAGAGTAAATACTACTACGAAGTATACTTTCTTTTTTTACCCAGTGTATATCTTCTCTAATCTAGATCTTCCATGCTACACCGAATCCCCCAGAATTTCCTCAAATAACCCAATTCACCGAATTAAGTAACTCATGACCAAACTAAATTGACAAATTTTGACAAAAACCGAGCAACCCTAACTAAATTGTACAAAATTCCAAAAAAAGGGGAAAAAAAAATAGAATTATAACAGAAAACCCAAATAATTAATGGTGACAACCTTCTGTTGGTACCTCAGATAACTAAATAAATTTCATGTTTTATAATGGTACAAGTCTTAGATGCTTAATTAGCATATATATATATTTCATAATGATGGGCAAAGGGATGCCTCAAAAGACAAAGAGGACTTCTAAAGGAGGAATTAAAAAATATTGTCATATAATTACCAGGTTTCTTTAAAGCGGCTCTCTTAGTTACTCAACATAATATACTTGCAAAAAATATGTGATGTATTTATAAAGGATTGCCATAGCAAGTGCTACTTACCGCAATTGTGCAAGCAATTAGACCTGGTTTCTCTTTATCGTCGACTCCAACACAGAGAAAAACAAATGCACCGACATACCATGGAATTGCCGCAAAGAAGAAACCGGCAATAAACCTTTCATCACAACAATGCAAATTTCCATAAGACACATTGAAGGGCAAAACTCGTAAATTTCTATTTATACTGCACATCCTTGAAAAAGGAGAGAATAAAAAATTATTCCTCCTACAAAATGTAAGCTATATGGGTTGGTACCACTCCTTTCACTGGTTTCTTTCGAAAAAGTGCAAATTACCCTAAATTTCTCATTGACTCATGGAGAGGATAAAATTTGAAGAAAAGGTATTCATAAAAAGGAAATTTATTGAAATATTACCAAGTTGATATGGGTATATGGGCTTACTGGCTTAAAATAACATATTTTCTGGTATACAAAAAGAAGTACATAAAAATGCACTAGAGAAAGGATCTTACAAAAGCCAACCAATTCCAATGCCGCAACAGGAAGTACATACAGAGTTGCGGTGCAATCTTATGGGTCGTCCTTCACTAACAACAGCATAGCCTTTATAATCACAAAGCAAAGACACTTGCCATTCAGATAATTGAATTTCAGTTGATTCTTACTTCAATTAAGAAACAATTGAATTCAGTTGGTACTATAATTGGGCAGAATCATAATGGGAAATGAAATCAGGGATAGCCAACTGGTACTGATTTTATTTCAATGCAGTTATATGCAAAGTCACAAGATTCGCGAATTAAACCCAAATAATTCGTTTTTTTGGTGATACCGAACCGAACGCCAAATTATTCAGTTGACCAAACTTTGACCGAATCAAACCCCAATAATTTGCGAATTTTACAAATTATTCCCGATTTTTTCCCAAAATTTTTCCATAACAATTTTTTTTTTTGCTCTCTCGCAGGACTGAAATCTCTGGTCTGGATAATTCCGAATCATTCCCGAATTATTCCCGAATCACGAATTTTTTACCTAGCCGAACCGAACCCGAATAATTCATTCGTCACTATGGTTATATGCCAATTATTACATCTACATCATTAGCCACACAGAGTTTCTAATCTCTCCAGAAAAAAAGGTAAAATGTAAGTACCTGAAACGGGTTGGAACCCTTGGGGATAGTAACCCGGTCCGGCCAATCCAGGGGGAGGAGAAGGCTGAGGGAAGCCGATGGCCGGTGGTCCGCTTGGCTGGAACGTGCCGTAGTGCTGCTGCTGATGTGGCGGGTACTGGGACTGAAACTGATACGTGTACTGCTGGTATTGGCTTGATTCTGCCAAGGTGGGCCCTCCCTGGGATTTCTCCTCACCTCCGGTTTTTTTCTGGGCTTCCATTCAAGAGTATAATTTTCTTTAACTTTTCAGTGATGGAAATGGAGAAATTGGATAGGCGATGAGGATACAGGAGCGGTCAGCTAAGAAGCAAGCGAAATAATGGGATCTAGTGTTTGTAGATGGCAAGTAAAATGAGATATCTCATATTTTGCGTGACCGACGTGTCCGGTGCCTATTCGGGGGGGTGACGCGGGGGCTAGTATTATTTGAGCTTTGAGATTCGCGTAGAACGTATTGTAACGGTTGGGATTTTCCATAAAGTCACGCAAAGTTTGAGATATCTCAGAGGATACGAATTCAAGTACTTGTCTCGCAAAAGTGTGATATACATCTTTCAGATGACCGTTTGATCTTTTCAAGATTCGTGTAACGCAATCTCCAAGAATTTTGTGTCGTCCGTGTACTGTGCAGTGCGCATCCTGTAATGCATAGGAAACAGTCAAGAGACCGCGTGAACGGAGAAAGGGAGGAATTCACATCATCTGAGATATCTCATATTTTTCGTGACTTTTCGGAAACTTTTAACCGTTCAATAACGTTATGCACGAATCTCAAAGCTCGAACAATACTGGCCCCTGTACTATCCCCGAATAGGCACCGGACATGTCGTGACCGACGTAAGATATCTCATTTTTTGCGTAACCGACGTATACCCTTTCTGGGGGAGTTCGTATCCTCTGCATTAACTCAAAAAATAATCTTTTGAGTTAATGAATCTGGACCGTTCAATTTGCTTTGAAATCCGTGTGAACTAGATCCACACTAATATTAAAGGGCCCCTGAATTATAAGATGTGGCCGGATTGGCTCAATTTAATATCAGACGACCGAAGTTGCTATGTCTTAGCCGAAGTTGCTATGTCTGTGATGTCTGAAGTTTGATCTTTTAGATAGTTAATAAAATATCAATTTAACAACAGAATTGTTAAGCACATAAATTTAACAGCAAAATTAGGGTGTAATCACTAAGAGGGGTTGTTAAGCACACTTCTAAAAAACTATCGGATTGACTTTGAACTACAAATCTAAACCGTTGAAATCCAAGTACTTCATGAGTGATGCATGTACATGCAAAAAATTTAAAGTTTTGTATTCATTTAGTACATGGTTAAGTGGTAAAAAAAAATGATGAAAAATTAATATATAAAACAATTAAAAAAATAACTTATAAAATGTTTATTGTTTTGACCACTTGACTGTGTACTAAATAAATTCAAAACTTAATTTTTTTTTTGCATGCATGAACATACATCACTCACGAAGTATATAGATTTCAATGATTTGAATTCGTAGTTCGAAGTCAATTCAATAGTTTTTTGGATGTATGCTCACACTAACCCCTCTTAGTGAGCACATCACACCATAGTTTTGCTCCATAAATATTGTCTTCATCCTATTATGTCTAAAATATTTAAGTTGGCACATAGTACTAAAACACACAAGCAATCCAATAGTAAATAAAACATCCAAAAACCCTAAGGCCGTGCTCCAATAGAGGAGAAGTGACCTTCATTAAAGGAAAGGAAAGGAAGAGGAGGTGAAGAGCGACCAGACCGTAACCAGTTCGGACTCCATCACCTGCACCAAAAGCGGGGCAGTGAAGTGGGAGCGGAGGGGAGCCAAAGGGAATTGACACTGTTCGGAGGTGGACACGGTGTGCATTTCGCTGAGATTTGTTACTTCCAAATTGGAGTGTACGAAATATTATTCGGAGGTGACGATGCACTGATTATCTTCCTCCCTGTTTCTTTCTATTCCCCTTTGCTCACAGTTTCTGAAACACAGCCTAAGAAGAAATAACTTAAAACAGAACATCATAAAACTGAACTAAACAAAAAAAAAAATCTAACAATTGACAATGACAAGACTCGTTTAGCTAATCTTACTATTTTATTATATTCATCATTAAAAATTAATATTTTACAAAAAATATAACCCCTGACAAGCAATTGAAAAAAAAGTATATAATACTAAAAAGATGTGTCTAATCCGATAATTAATATTATTTTAGGAATATGAGACATGAGAAATGATCTGAACTAGGAAGACATGACAAAGATGTGTTTTTTTGTGTCTCATCGTGTTTCATACTTGTTAACTTTGTTTTTAAAGTTTATAAAATCGATTCAAATTATAAAAGACATTTATTATGATGAGATATGAAAGACATGATGTATTTAAATACTCTCTTTAAAATTTAGAGTAGCTAGATTCTACAAATTGTGGAACACACCCATCATATTCTACGTCGAGAATTTACTTTTTATTTGATTTCGCTCTCGTTTATTCTATGTGCTACCTAAAATCTTAGTTTTAAGAGTATTGATGACGATTTTTATATATTGATTGAAAATTGAAAATTAATTTCCAAGCATTTTTTTTTTCTAAAATCATGTCTATCAAGATTCTACATTATTTGTTTTGGTAAATGAGAATCGGAAATACATTTTTTTCTCCAACTTGTGACAAGAATCGTATTAAAGTGATGTGGAATTGTGAATATTCTTGCTTCTCCTTTTTATTCTTTACTTGTCAGAGAATATATTTTGCTGTCAAAATGAGAAAAACAAACTCATCCCTTCGTTTTACTTTTAGTCTTTTATCATCTTAAAAAAAAAGTTAAACATATAATCAGAATTTGATCAGAATTTCATTCTTCACACAGCCATAATTTGAAATTACAGACAGAAACTGGGTGTCTGCAATTTCAAGTCGAGGACACATTTACTTTATTTTCTCAAAACTTTGATTTCCAGCACTAATTAACCATGAAATGTATTCTCAACTTAAAATTACAGACACCTAATTTCTATCTGCAATTTCAAATTACAGCCGTATTAAAAATAAAATTCTGACTATATAGTTATTTGATTATTTTTTATTAAGATGATAAAAATAAAAATTTCGGTCTTCGGGGCAAACTCACAGATATTTTCTTCATGTAATTTCTTGCATAAATTGTTGTTCTTTTTGTCTTTGTGATTTTTGCTTGTACTTTTAACTAAAGTAAAAATCCTACATGAAATTACATAAACAGTGAATTATATGAAACTTTTAGATTATTAAAATCTGGCTGATATTGAATTATTTAGAGAGTGAGACTACGATGATAGATGATATGCATATTACATATTGATTAGTTTTATGGATCTGTATTTTTATTTTAAAAGTTCAAACAGTCAATTTAAACTGCTCAATATGATAATTCATATGAAAATTTATTTAGAAATAAAATTTTACATTCTTTTAAGAAACTTTTTCATTATTTTTTAAATAGATAGAAAATCACTTATCTAAAAGAATATGAACCATCTAAAAATAACAATATTAAGAAACTACAAAAATATAAAATTGGGTCTTCCAAGTAATTTTCATAAGAAGATCATGCTGAGTAATTTGAATCTACTATTTAAACTTTAAAAGTAAAAATATAAATTCATAGTACGAATCGCTACACAATATGAATCCATATCCTTACTCTCTTTATATATCTTATTCCTTCTAATTTTAAAATTTTAATCAAATATTTTGAAATCAATGTTATTAAAAATTGAGGGTTGAAATGCCTTTATTTTTTGTACCTCAACTATGCCTCTATTTTTAAAAGTGTTAATAAGTCAAAATCTAAATCATAAACATCAAAATAAAACCATTAGAATGTAATCTATGTTATTTTCTCTATGTGCTCATAAAAAAAATATTACATTTCGATTTTGTTTTTATGTGAATCAATTATTAAAAAATCAACTTCTAAAAACTATCCACATTAGTACGTCTAGAAATTATCAAAATTTCAATGACAATCAAAACAAAGTTGAAATGTCATAATTTTGTACATGTGCATAGATAAAATGATGTAGAGCATATCCAACGGTTTTATTTTGACTTTTATGTTTTAAATTTTGAGTTATTAAAGTTCTTAAAAATAAAGGCACAAAAAATGAAGACATTTGAACCCTCCTCTATTAAATTATATTGATCAGAGGCTTAATACGAAGTTGGAGAAATTACGGTTTAGAAATTCTGAAAAGCCAAATTTATTGGAGGGTATAAGTGAATATATTTCCCATGTTATTACTTGGGCTGAGCCGCTGAGCTGAGGTTTAGAGAAAGAGAGAAAGAGAGAAAGAGAGAGAGAGAGAGAATGGCGTCAATGAGCGGCGCTCGCAGGGTTCTTCAAGGCCTCCGCTCTTCTTCTAGAAGCTTCTCCATTGGTGGCGCTAGATCATCCGCTCCTCCTTCTAGGGTTTCTCGTCCCATGCTTTCCTCTCCATTCTCCAGGTATTTCTTTTCTTCAGCTACAATTGCATTGCATTAGTTCTTCGTAGCTGTATGTACAATTCACTGCTCCATGAACTCTCAAGTAGGCCAAATTAACCCAATCTTACCAGTACCAGTGGTTACCGCTCCAGAGGTTCAGTGGAAGTCTTATCACTTATCAGTACCAGTACCAGAATTCTAATTAATCTAGATACCAAGCAGCGTTGATCAAGATATTAATAGAGAGTTTAAGTTAAATGGAACAAAGACTTAGATATTAACAGTTGCATGATGTAAATTTTCCTCTTTATTGATTTCTCTTACAATTATTTCTGAATAAACAAATAATTAACCGATTAAATCGGTGAATGCAAGCATTTGAGTCTAGCACTATTTGTTTCTTCTTCTTTTTTCAATTTAAACTGATAACAAAACTCTGTTAACAATTATATATACCTCATTCCTGTACCTTAAAAAAATAGCAAGGGCAAATAATTTTCTCGTACCAGTACCTGGCTAGCAGGGTCTAATACAAGCACCTTTTTTCCGATTAAGAGAGCACTAAAACATCAATTCTTAGTGGTTTGTTGAGGTTGTCTTTGGTCTTGCTATTGAATTTTCAAATCCACTATTATGACTAAATTCCCTAGTTACTGATTGCTAATGGAACCTTGTTGCATTAAATTTTCAGACTGCCTGTAGAGTTGGGTTGCGCTCAGTCGTTGATGCCACTTCACAGTGCTACAGCTACAGCATTGCTCACTTCAATGCTATCTCAGAAGCCTGGAACTTGGGCCTGGCTTTCTGAAGGTAATCCTGTTTTTTTCTGTTGTATTCTATTTTTTTATTTTTTTACTAAGATTTAATTGCCAAAATGTCACAAGGTTTGAATTTTCTGTAAATAGTATATGTTTCCTTCTTAAAACAGTTTTGTTGGATGAATTATACTGTTTTTTTTGTCGAGGATATATTTTATACCACCATGGGTTCCATTTTGTTGGATGAATTATACTGTTTTTTTTTTTTGTAGAGGATATCTTTTTGGTAAACAATATACCACCATGGCATCTGTGTTTTTTGAATGTAAAATTGTAAATGTATATATCCTCATTTGGGTTGAAGTTGGGGTTTCCTAGTTTGAACAATTGGTTTCACTGATTCAAATAGGACTCAGTTATGATTCGGGTAGACATGAATGGAGCGGGGGGGGGGGGGGGGGAGGAGAATATGCTGGTCAGTGTTTTAGAATCCTCATCTATTGTATGGCTGGCATTAACAGGAGATGATAATTGACTGATGCTTGCATTACATTATACAAAATTCCAAAAGAGACTTTAGAGAGATTTTGAGGTGAGCTTGTCTTCTTGTCTTTTTTGTGGGCTAATATATATTTGTAATAAAAATGTAATGCACTTCGTATGCACCCTTTCATGGGCTAATATATCTTTATCAGATGAAAATCTTGTAGAATTTAGACAGCCTGATTACGTCAGATTAAGTTTATGAGATTAAATATAATTCATAGTGCCAACTGCCAAGTTATAAAAATGTTTCCTTTTATCAATTTTACAGTGATTTTTTTTTTCAATAACATTTTTACAGGATTTGCAGCAACTCTATAGCACAGTGGAAACTCAGAGCATGAAAGAAAACACCTTTTATTTAATTTTGTTTTTTTAGTGATGTAATGCCTTAAATAAGCAGTTTTGTGGTAGATTATACTAAATTTTTTTTGTCATTCTCTGGTGCTTAAGCTAACTGATGGTACCTGACAGATGCTTCATCTCATTTCAATCTTTGCTTTTTCTTTAATGAATGTTAAGAAAACGTGCTAGATATATTGTTTATCATTTTATCTCCAAGGAGTAAGCTAAGTAGTTATATTGCTATGAAGAAACATTTCTCTCTTCAAGTTTGTTTTGTTTGGTTCGGATTTTCATGAAAATTGTTGAGATGAGAAAGTTCATATGTAGGCGCCTAAATCACTTTGTTGATTATGGGTTTGGTTCTAAAGGATTCATATTTGCACAGTAACTATGTTTCTTAATACATCATAACATTTCTATATCAAACAAAAGTAGCCAACCACCTTTTGAACAATTTTATATATTTTTTCAAATAAAGGGCTCGATACACTAGTATTTTTTAGATCTCTTGCAACTGCACTAAGCCCGAAGTTCCACCTCCGGAACAAATTAATAAACTTGTACCAACAACTTATCAATGCAAAAAGAACAAAACATATGTACAAATAAAATTAGCCATGACATTTCATAAGAACTTTTATGAACATCTATGCTTCACAAAATCCCCTAGTAATTCTCTCTCCGCTACTCAAACCAACGATTTCACGGTTAAAGAACCAACCAAGTTCATTGAAAAACTAATCAGTATCCATCAACTTGAGATTTCCCTTTCTGCTGCAAAAACTCGAGATCTTTAAGCTGCCTCTGCATGACTTCCTTTGAAACCTTTTTCTGACCAGGGAAATTGCTCTCACCTGCTGCCACTTTTCTGGCAAGGGAAGCAACTATCCTTTCAATCTCCTTTCTTCCGACAGTAGGGAAAACAGCATTGAGTATGGTGCAAAGTAGCCTTTCATCCTCTTCTTCTATTGGGTCCTTGCCGTAAGAGCAGACATAGATCGCCTCTAGAGCCTTTTCTGCTCTGATCTCCATAGGGATTTGTGGCACAGGGTTCTTCGACTTTGCTCTTTTCTGTAACGTACAATGTTTCGATTGCTTGAGCAAGAAATCCAAGGAAATTACAGCATTTTTTACGGTGGTATATTCTATTTACATTCCTGTTTATCCTTTCTTGTCTTACAATTGATTAAAGAGTATATGAAAACTCATTTCCTGATTAAAGAATAACAATTAGCCATTTAACTCTCTCTAACAGTCTGAAAAGTTGGTATGGCAGTTCATGCTCGTACGATACCATGAAGAAACCCTATCAGTATGTGCAAATTTGAAGTTATCAACCTGAATTGCATTGACAATGGTCATTTTAACCAAAACAGTATCAACAATCAGATTTTTGCAACCAAAAATTGAAAAAACACACACACACACACAAAAAGTAGCTCCTAGAATAGACGGCTTTGGTGAAAATTAGGGGATAATACCTCTCTGGCAGTATTCATCATGGCAAGAAAAGTTTCCTCTTCAAACTCAATATCATTTGAGATACGAAGCCTTGCAACTCCTTCATATATTTCTTCGGTCTTTAAAAGCCCCGCACCAACTGCAGCCAACCAACAACACAAAAGAACGTAAAACGGGTCACCCGCCTGACCAGACACAATGCGAGGAGAACCATTAGACAACACAGTGGCTACTAGTATTAGAAAAAGTATAACTCATGAAAAATAGTAATTACAAAAGTTAAATAGCATCATCGTCACTCCATGTTACTACAGATAGATAAAATTTTGCTCACCTAGATCTTAGTTTGTAACATCTAGCAAATCAATTAAACAAATATTATTTTGACCTAACTCAATTTTACTCGTACCATAGCCTAATTAAAGGAACTGGTAAATAGTACAGTTGGGATTATTTTCTTAATAAGAGAAACTGCTCAATTGTACTGGCAAACTGGTAAAGGAACTGGTAAATAGTACAGTTGGGATTATTTTCTTAATTAGAGAAACTGCTCAATTGTACTGGCAAACTGGTAAAGGAACTGGTAAATAGTACAGTTGGGATTATTTTCTTAATCAGAGAAACTGCTCAATCGTACTGGTAAACTGGTAAAGGAACTGGTAAATAGTACAGTTGGGACTATTTTCTTAATTAGAGAAACTGGTAAATTGTACTGGCACTAGTGCAGATCAGTAAAGGACTGGTTCTAGCTGGCTCTAATCTAATTAATTAACAAAAACAAAAGAAAGAAAGTAAGAAAGAAAGAAGATGTACCCGGCCACGTCGCTCTTTGAACTGGTACAAGGCCTGGGAGTCTGTGATACCACACTTCTTGCCAACGCGCCGCCTAAACTCGGCAAAATCAAGGATGTCTCCGCCGACTCCGCCTTCATCGCTGAAAATCCGGGCGAAGAGGCCGACGACGGGGAGAGCTCCGATGAGCTTGGAGGCAATTGCGGTCGGGGAGTTCGGGTTCCTCTCCATGTATGCCAGGATTTTAATAGTGCGGCGGGGGTGCCGTGAGGAGGAGGAGGAGGAGGAGGAGAGGCGCGGGAGGAAAGAGATGGAGGCGGAGGCGGAGGCGGAGGAGAGAGAGAGAGTAGCCATTGGCGCCACTAGGTGGCGAGGGAGAGAGAGAGGAGCACTGGCAGTTTGAAGGTTATCCCTTGTATTAGCATTTAGCAAAGAGAAAAGAGCAAGTGATAGATAGATAGATAGATAGATAGATAGATATTAGATAGGTCCACGGTCCACCGCGTGCATAAAGATATTGACAGCGCTGATAGAGTATCATTCATATAATTTTTCAGTTTAAACTCTATTATTTATTTATAAAATGAAAACATCTTTGGTTCTTTGGGAGTTGGTACCTTTCTTGGATGCACTGGTACATGACGATTTGGTAACTCTAGTGAAATATAATCTCAAATTAATGTTGCCAGATACCAAAAAAAAAAAAAAAAAAAAAAAAATGTTGCCAAGTTAAATTAATGAATTAATGTTTCTTGCGTGATTAATTACCTTGAGTTGATATTTTAACGAGGAACAGTGTATCTTCAGGTTGAATTCAGTAACCTTGAGTATAGTTGAAAAAACTTAATCTGATTTTATTTTATTTTCTTTTCTTTTCTTTTAATTTACTTTTGGGTTTTCAAATATGTGTTTTATTTTGTTTAACTAATATTTTTTTTTCTTTTTTGAAACTATCACAGGTATATATTGTATTGAGAAAGAACTAGGGACTGAAATAAAATCCATATATACCACAGGAGATTGATAGAACTGTTTATTGCGGCTGATCTATACAGATATTTAGAAATCTTAGAATCTTTATCTTCTCAATACATGAGCAAAATAAAAAGGAGCTTCCTTCTTAAATGCATCCTAATCAAGTACTACATCTTCATTTTCAAGCCATGTATTGTAATGCACTTTTAAAATTACTGATGCTCTCCCTTTTTTGGAATTGAATTTTGTCCAGAGGGCTTTAATTGGAAATAATCTTATCTAAAGTCGTGCCTTATCATTTGATTTGCTTTAAGATTCGTGCCAGTATATTTAAAACTAAATAACTCTAAATGGCTCTGTAAATCTAAACCATTTTAACACAGATCGGATGGTTTACACCTGACATTGGATGAGGTTTTGTCCAAAGCCCTTTGAACAAAAACTCCACCCCCCCCTTTTTTAAGTGTGCAAGAATTTTTACTTGTTCCAAATAGTAGTAGATGGGCTCATAAGTCATAACTGAACTTATTTTGGTGTTGTGCTTCGGTTTAAAAATAGTTTGGATTTGTTGTGAACTGTTTGTATACAGGGGCGGAGCTAGACTTTCAAACTATGGGGGTTAATATAATTTTTTTGTGCTATGAATGGGAGTCAATTTACAGTATCCATAGCATTTCAATCTAAATTATATAGAAAATCATGTACAAATACAAATTTTTTGAAAATAAATGGGGGTCAATTGACCCCATTCCCTTGATGTGCCTCTGCCTCTGTTTGTATTACTCGAGCCCTTTCGGGAGAGGTTTAAAAGAGGAGGTAGCACAATTGGCTAGGAAAAGTCTTATGGTTATTATACTTAAAGGTGGAGAGTTCGATTCCCCCTCACGACTTTGCAGCTTCTGTGAAAGTTTTTAAAAAAAGAGTTTGTATTGATATTAATTTGTTCCCTTTACTTTTGCTTGGTGGTTTAGTAATTACTTATTAATGAGCAAATAGCAGGTTATACGGGATTTTTTAATTTGTTCTCCCGGCTGGAATTGTGCTTTTTGGTTTGTCTTCCTTTTGTTTTAAATTAATCATATTTTAAAAGAGTGATCAAAACAGACTTTCACACCTTGTTTGGATGGAGAGTAGAGGAAGGGAGGGAATGGAAAGGAACAAAAACTTTTCGTTGAATCGTGTTTGGTTGATAAAATTATGTCGGAGGTAAAGGGTACAGGAGGTGAAGAGTTTAACCTTGTATTATTATAATTAATAGAATCGGTTTCTCTTTCAAATTGGAGTGTAACGGATGGAAAGAAATTTTTTTATAAATATTTTTAGAAAAAATGACACAAATGCCCAACCTTATATCTTTCTCATACAAGATTTTTTTTCTCAAACCTACAATAGTCACAGAATTTCTTATTAACCTCAAAAATTTTAATCAACCAAACAAGAAATTAATAAGACCGAAAGAAAAACTAAATTTATTTTCTCTCATTAATCATTGAAACACGAAGAAGTTAAATATGTTAATCTTTATTTCTATTCCATTCCATTACCTTCTATTCTTTACCTCCCATTCCTTCCTCTACTCTCCATCCAAACAGGGTGTCAATCTTCATGGCAACCATTGGACACCTTGGACACTTGACTAGTCTCTTATATATCCTTAATTAATATCATCTAAATTATCACTCGGTATTTTCATGATTTTTGAACCAATCACGAAAAAAAAAAATTCACAATCTACAATCTATACCATATTATCACATATACTAAGAAATTTGAGAGTAAATTAACCATGCTTCATTCACAACCACCAAAGACCAGAGAAAAAAATAGAAAAATATTACTACGTGATAAATGAAGGCAAGAAAACTACAGGAGAGAACATGCACACCACGTAACCGGAACCGACAATAATAAGACACTGCCATCTCGATCGGCAACACTTACGCTCTCAATCGAGGGCCGGGAACAAGACTCCCTGAGGCCCAATATCCAAGGCCTTCTTGGTCCATGCTGTAGACTGCTCGATCTAGCACACAAAGTATCACCGGCGTGTGATGAGTAGTTGCAAGTACTCTATCTGAGGCATTGAAGTGCTTCAGAGATGCTACCTGGGTCATGTTCCATGTCGATGACCACATAATCATAGCCGGCTAAGCCGGCAATCTCAGCTATGGTCGGAGAGAAGGATAGGAGAAATTTTAATTTTGTTTTTATTAGAGAGGTATTTCTATCATTATTGATATATAGCTTTGAGCTTGGGATGAGACTGAGAGGAGAGGTGGAGTTCCTCTAGGTATACAATACAAGTGCGTGCACTGCTTAAATATTGATACTGTGGTCCCAGATACACGCAAACAAATATTATATCATTTGGAATAATTTTCTTTTATTGTATCACGGCCCGAAATTTTTATTAATTGGAAATCAATTAAATAAATATCCAAAGAATCTGAGTTTTTTCGCGATGCAAGAAAACGTGATCTGGACGTTATAGACTATAATAGTCAGTAATAACAATAAATTAATTACCGAATTTATTAATTAACTAAAAAAAAATTGCTGGACGTTCTTCATTATCACGTCCAACAATGCTTTGGCCCATTGAAATCATGCCAATTTGAATGAAAATGAAATCATGCATAGGCTGTGGCTGGACGTGATTAACAATCACGTCCAGTGAATTTTTTTTTTTATTTTGCTTTTTTAGTTAATTATCAAGTGTAAGTGCAGAGATTTACGATTAATCTTGGCCATGATAGTCTCCCTGAGGCCCAATATCCAAGACCATCTTGGTCTATGCTGCAGACTGCTCTGGCACACAAATTAATTTTTGTGAATTGCTTGTTAACTTGGAAACATGGTACATGTTTGTACTCGAATAGCTCGGAATAGCTGCTAACCCGACATTTCAGAATAGCTACTAACCCGACATTTCTAAGGAATAGCGGAATAGCAGCTAACCCGAGCTATTCCTTGTATTGAGAATAGCTTTTTTTTCATCCAAACGTGAAAAACAAATAATAGCTCGCTAGGAATAGCTGCTATTCCTGAGTTAGAGCTATTCCCGTGTCATCCAAACGTACCCCTTAGTAGAATTGCTTGATTTGCTTGCTATCTAAATGTGTGATGTTGAGCTTTGGTCCCTGTCAATATCATACCAGTACACTGATTTGGTACCGACCAAGTTACAATTCGGCCTAAAAATGAACAGATTATTATAAATATTCCAACTTTTACAATTAAATCCCTACAATTTATAAAAATGAGAAAATTAAAAAAATTAAAAATGAGTTAAGTGTATTTTTTTTTTACTCTGCCTCGGATGTAATTAATTTAGGAAATTTGATTTAAAAATTTACGTAGTCCTTGGACTTAATAGAGAATTTAAGAATTAAAAATGAGTTAAGAACTGGACATATACATGCACCCTTAGAAATGACAAACTGGACATATACATCCGGAGAGCAAGTGATCCGGTTCTCCAAATATCCCCAATTGATGTAGGTACGCAACGAACATGCACACTTATTTATTATGTAAATGTCATCAGTTCGAGAATAACGAAATACAGAGAAGAGATTAGAATGTAAAAGGAGAATTGATTTTTCATTAATTCCAAATGTAACTGTTACATGGTATATATAGACTTTGCTAGTCTCATAATTCCTTCTGTTACAACAATATCAGTGCTAACAAACACTCTAACAGATTGTTAGTTGACTGATGAATCACTAACAAACTAAACTAAGCTGGCTATTGACCAACTTGTGCTGTTTTAGAGAAAAAAAAAACACAATTATCGATAACCGCTACATATTTTGACTAATTCAAAACAACTTACAAGCTTACTCTAATACTCTTGAATTATGTTGGAAAAATTAAGTAAGATTCTTATTGAGATTCTTGATAGTATTGACAAAATTAAAATTTACGGAATACATATATATAGACGGATGGATGGAATTATGTCGAGATTCATGTTAAAGTATATTAAATTTTCTTTCATAAGATTTAACCATTAAGACTGCCACGTCGAGCATAAGCGCCCGTAATTTTGTCTCTCTTTTCTTATATTCTATAATCGTAAAAATGAGAGAAGGGTATTTTATTAATGAGTATTAGAGCATTTATATTCTATAATCGTAAAAATTAAATTTCATTTATTCATATATGTAATTTAAGAATTTTCTTTATTTATTGTTAAAATATAAAATAGAATTCAAATTTGTATATAACGGCTAGTTTATTTAATAGAATAGCAAATAGTGCCACGTAGGAAATAGTGTTATGTAATTAATAAGAATAGGGAATAGTGCATTCTAATAGCTAGTTTTTGAATTATTGTAACTATAAATAGGGATACATGTAAAGATGAAAATAAGATTGCAATAATAAGTTATTTTCTTAGTATCTCTTCTCATCTTATAAAAATAACATGGTATCAGAGCGATAGACTCTGTGACCGAAAAATTGAAAAAAACTGCAACAAATTTTAGCAAAAGAAAATGGCTTAAGAAGAAGCAATGAACTTTTCGAAGCTAACAAATACTATGCTTAATGGCAAAAACTACGCTTCATGGGCAAGGGCAACATCCAGGGCCCTGACTAGTCGAGAGATGTTAGAATACATCACTGGTATCAGAAGTTGCAGATGCAAACAATCTAACTCCTAATGAAACAAACCAACAAAACAATAGAGAACAACAAACGATAGAATCATCACTTCACTACTAAACTCCATGGAGCTAGTTGTATCCGACCTCTTTATGATGGACGAAACAGCACATGAGTTGTTAGAAACGATAAAAGCTATGTACACAAAATAATTTCTCACATATTTATCAACTTATGCAGGAGATTCAACAAGAAAAACAAGGGTAGAGAAGCCATACTGAGTACCTTAGTGCTCTTGAGAAAAAACACAATGAGCTCCGATCCTACCGACCAATAACAACACACTTCAGAAGCGAGTTGAGGAAGATGATATTTTTCAGTACCTTGCGGGTCTAAACCAGAGCTATGAAGCCGTAAGATCTCAAATCGATCATGACCACGATACCTCTTCATTCTTATTCTCAAATTAAAAGTTTAATCCAACAAAAGAAAAGTAGGAGATTTTCCATGAATGGTTCACAAAATACAAGCCATGAGGGACACGAGACCCGTGGCTTAGCTGTAAAATATTTCAATTTTAATCAAAACTCTAGCTTTCACAATTGCCCAAATCAATCAAAAAATGAGAAGTGTAACCACTGTAAAAAGGATGGTCACACTCAGGATATGTGTTCGCATCTCTACCCTTATCTTAGACCAAAAAAATTAAAAATCAATGATCAGAATCGAAATTGGGAGAAAAACAACGAAAGAAACAAAAGTTATGTTGTTTCTAATGAAGGGAATGAGTTTAATGGGCTAGTGGGTCTGACTGGAATTGGATTCAGAAATAACACTCAAACCACCACTGGGAGTAGCTTTGTCACTAGCGGACCCGTTAAGAATTTAGGCGAACCCGAATCAATTTTAGGTAGACCTATTAAAATCTTTGGCGGATCCGAATCACTTTTTGTCAGATCCAACAGTAACCCAGGCGGACCCGAATACCCTTTTAGCGAACCTGATATCCATACCATTCGAGGTTGTGGCGCGTTTAGTGCACCAGTTCGAGTATGGCACTACTTACTATTCCCATTAGTTCGGCCAGGCGAATGGAGTTCTCTCCTGCTCATGAGGGATGGGATTGACGATATTCTTACGTCGTGCTTGTATGATTTCTTCTATTTTATATGTTTGGTTAAAGAATCATTTAAGCAAGATGATACCCAGGATTTAGATATAACCATCTGCTAGTGTGCTAGTATCTTATGTGGCAATGCTCGATTCACTAGGCAATATATCGTATTGGATCTATCGATCTGATTGGCACGGCGCAGGGTGATTTTCTATTCGTATTATTATTATACTTATTACTACACACAATACTCACGTACTAGACCCCGATTTGGATATAAATATAACACTCTCCTTATGCTTTCCTTTTGGATTTATTTGCATGTTGGCATAATAGATTAATCACATCATGTCATCTATTATAAATATTTTCTTTTCAATAGTTATTAAGATAAGATATTATAATAACTCATGTGCACATATATTACTGTTATAAACTGTACGTAAAATTATAATTAAAAGTGCTTCGACCATAGAGGATTCCTGGAGGGATAATTCTGGGTCACATACTGGGCGACTAGTCGCTCACCCACGAGTTGTTTCGTGGGTTTTAGATACAGAGACTGACGATTTGTAGCAGGAGTTACTGGGAGCTGTCCCCGATGGCCACCTCGTTTGATTATCTGTCCTTAGGGCTTTTGATTAGGTTTACGAGTTCCTATGTCCTTGTTTTATACATGGGACTCGATAGATCATGTATCATCTTCTTTAGATTGTTCTATTTTATTGTGATGTGGATTGTATGGATATTGTATGTGTATGTTTATTTACGGATGTATGCCTGATGTTATTTTGATCTTATTCACTCTTCCGCTTTAGTTAGTATTTGTGTTTATTGATTAATAAATATGAGGCGAAGCATAATCACATCTTAATCCAAAATTCTCAATTTGGGGTGTGAAAGTTAGTGATCCCCTGAGATACTTAGTGGTCTCTCAAGTAGTTAATGCCTGAGGGGACATTTAGGGGATTTTTGAGGACCTTTAGTCCCTCCCTATTTTATTTAGAAAATTGGTGATGAATATTAGGGATTTTTATGATTATGTTATACATGGATAATCTTCATTGAGTAATAAAATGGAGAATAGTTAAAAATGTAACGTACCAACACCCAAGTTGACTTTAGCCTAGCATGATAATAGAATTTTAATAGTTAAAAGTCAACTATCTGTCTCAATTTGCAGATAATGGCATTCCAATTCCAACTTCAGATATTGCATCAACTACAAACCAGGGCTTCAAGAAAGAAAGAGAAGGTAAAAAAGGATGCACATATGATATCTACACTACAAATTAGCTTTGTTTTCCTATATATATATATATATATGCACTACTTGCATAGCCTTTTAGCGATGAAAAAACTATCAAACCAAAAAAGTAACAAGAAGTTACTATTAACTACGGTCACTGTCAATCGCTGTCTGAGCTACAAGAAACAGCCTCCAAATCTTTGGTCTGATTTTCCATCTGAACACTTTTAAGTTCTTTAATTAGGAGATTTCTTATCCTCTGCCTTAGTGAGGAAGCTTCTTCTGGTTTAAACCACTTTCTACCAAACTGTTAATTTAACAGAGGATCAGAATAACTGTCAACAGTTACAAAATAACAATTTTCTTTGTATAAATTTCAGTGGTAACTGACAAGACTAATAAAACCTGTGTATGAAATTGGTCACTGGACTTCTGTTTCATTTCATACCATCAACTTCTACTCTCTTCAAATTAGATCTCCATATATTTTGAACTTAAAACTCAGACAAATCACAAACAGATTTTGTAAAGCAATTTACTACATTTAGCCACAAACAATCTTTTTGTTAAAATTTCTCAAATATAAAATTCTACGAGAATATAATGACCATAGGTTGGATTTGAAGTCTAGTATGTTAAGTTATGACTTGAAATGTAGCCAGGATAATATGATTGAATTATCACTTGGTATCTTGCGCAATATTTTTATTTGGAATGACTAGATATGGTCAGGTTGGAGTACAATAAGATAGGTATCAAGGGATAAATCAAAATAATATGGCAGCCCGGACAGTTTTGAAACGAAGGGTTATATTTGGTGAAATCCATGAAATTTACCTTGGTTGCTCAAAAAAATAAAGAACTAAGTTTGATTGGGCTTACCATGGCAAGATCATCATTTGTAAACCTATCAGGAGCATCAATGATGAAGCGCTCAATGAAGTAAAGCACAAATAGGCCACAGTCATACTCGTTTTCCTGCTGTGGGACCTTTCCAAACAATATCCAAAAATTAGAAGGTTGTGATAAATAGACACTTGCAAGGGTGAAAATGGTTTACTATCAGAAATTAGGATGGACTAAATGCACTCATCGCAGCAGACGTATATACAATATTTGTTTGAAGGAAAGAGTACCTTAGTGCTTTGTTTCAAAACTAATATCCAATATATGTTTTAATTAAGGCCATATTTGCATTTCAATTTCCATGATTTGTTGTAGTACTTTTAGTTACTAACTAAAGGTAAATAATTAATTCTGGACATAAAGAAAGGTTTTTATTATTGTGCAAATGATGAAAGACGAACTAGCTTTTCAGTATATCATGATTTATAAGGATATTTTGCAAAATCCTCTGATAAGGTAAAACATTACTTAGAATTGCATTTAGTTTTTTTTTTTTTCTTTTGAATTCTTTCTTTGCTCTTTTGGGACAAAAGAATTTTTCAAATATCTATATAACCAATCTTAATTAATTTCATGAACTCAGTTTAATATTTGGCCAATATGATATGTTCAAGATAACAACTTACCGAGACCTTTTCCTTCTCAATTAGACAAAGAGAGTTTTGAGAGTTGCTCTGAGCTAAATGGTGCCACTCTTTCTTCAGATAGCTTTTTCAAACAAAGTTACAGATGATCAGTACAAGTACTAGAGACAAAAAAATAAATAAATAAATAAACAAGTTTGAGACCGTGCATTTTGGAACAGAACAAAGGTGCATCATACTTGCCATCTGACAAATTATACTAAACAGTTGCTCCAAACAAAGTTCAGTATATTTATGCACTAAAAGTGAATAAAAATTATGGGATGTACCTACCATTCAATGGTATTGAAAATAGAGTTGCTAGAGTGACATCCCAAGGAATCAAGATGAATAATTTTAATTGGCCCCGAGTTTCTTCTCTCTTCAGGGATGCATATTATGACCAAGCTCCAATGCAGCCTGATATTGCAAGAAATATAATGAAAAGATTCTAAGCAGATGATGCAAGAATTATTATATATTGCAAATTACCTTCCATGGATCGGCAAAATGATGTATGCCTTCTCAAATATATTTACACCTTTCCACCATCTCCTCAATTTCACAAATAATGAGTTTTGGGCATCCTGAAACTACATACAGTGAATAATAGTTTTACATTCTTAGAGTAATATTTTAGATGTAGTCTATTAATTACAGATTTCCATTTGTTCATGTTTGCTTGTTTAGGATGATGGTTTCTCTCTTTTCTGTGGTAGAGTTTAGGTGTCTGGTGTAATTTTATGGTTGAGGTTCATGTTTTGATTTTTACAGTTTATTTTCCATTCAAAATTTCCTATACATAGCCCATGTTAGTACCTAACCAGTAATCCCGCTAGCTTCCATTCATATTGAAGAGAAGGGAATAATTATAACAATAACTATTTATTGCTAGTGAAGAAAAGGACCTCGTCATCAAAAGCCTCCTCAAGTTTTTGGTAGAAGTATGTGTTAAATATGTAGAACTTTCGTATCGACCTTGAAGTTTGACAAAGGGATTGCTTCAGAAATCTGTTAACAATACCATCGAATTAACAAAAAAAAAGAACATACAACAAATTCAAGGAACTTACAAAAGAATTGGAGAAAACCATTAGAAATTGCTAATGCAAAATTAGAGATGCTCTGGTACCACTTAGAAATTGACAATGAAGACTGGAAAAGATCTATAACTATTAGAGCAGTTAATTTAAGTTTCAAAGTTTTCTCTTACCTTAACTTAATTATGAACCCTTCTCTCACAAGACTTGCATTTATTAAAATTGCAAATTATTTTAACGCTAGAAAGTTCTACTGAAGAAGATTGCATGACTTGCATAAGTTGCATATTCCAAAATTGACCTAGAAGACCTAAAATATAAACGACAGAATTTCTAGAGAGCAAATATTACATTACATTTGACTATTGACCAGATAAGTTTAGTTCTTAACAAAAAACGATTACTTACTGAATATAAAAGTTCATAACTGGGGACGATAAATATTCACATGGTTCAAGGCATTTCATATCTGAATAACCAAGCTCGATAGCTTCTGGATCATTCCTGCTCACAAGGTAACAAATCTAAAATTTAAAAAAAAAAAAAAAAAACATGTAGGATTAAGAAATGACTCGTAGCACATATGATTTACCTTGAAGGATAGTACATCTTATTCTCTTTCCTGAAAATATGCATCAATTCTGTATATTAGTGTGACTGAAATGAGGAAATGGCATACAACAAAAGGAGGGTAAATAATTGGTGGATACTGTACCACTTGTCAGGAACTTACATGTTAGGTACCTGCTCTGGTGTTTCTACGTCATCATCATCCAAAAGAACCACATTTGTTACCTAAACATAAGAGTCAATTTACAAACAATAGAACATTAGGTGTTAAAAGCCATTCATAAAGTAGTGAAGACATTTGAAATAAGGACAGAATTTGAATAGAAGATAAGAGAAATTTGAATCACCTTCTCTGACTCAGAATCAAGCGGATCCACAGATTTAGATACTTTCCTTCGACTACAATAATAAGTTTAAATTATTACAAACTAAATTTCAAGAACCATGAAGTAGTTTCAAATAAATAATACAAAATGGTAAAATAACCCCACGATGGTCGAGAAATTAATATATCTAACTTTTGCTTTTTCTCAGAATAGAGAAAAGAAAATTCCATCATAATGCCAAGCATATGGTCATTTTTTTTCTTTGATAAAAAGCCAAGCATATGGTCATAATCATGACAAAGTCAAAATATGCACTGGACATTGGGAACACAAATGTTTAGACTAGACAATTTCATTTTTGGGATCAATAATATCTATCAGCAAACCTAAACTCCGTGGTTTTACATTTATGAAAAATTATTGGAGCAGTCCATGTTAAGATCAGCTGCCACATAGTGAGATACAAAGTTCATAAAATTTGTAAGTAGCCGATCAAGATGATACTGATCATATCTAGGATATATGAGATCTTAGTATATCTATAAAGACTACAGACAAAAGAATGTAATTACAAGTTACTTTATTTTCTGTTTCATCTACATTCAACAAATCAATATCTATGGAATTCCAAAAGAATCACAAAACCAATAAGGTAACAACAAATTCACATGGAAATGACGCACCTTTTACTTAAAAGGTGAGCACTAAGGTCGTTGTACCGATCTGAACAAACTCGCTTACGAATTCTATCAGATACACTTCTAGAAGGAACTTTTCTTGAAGTTTTTTTATCCTTGCCCTTCTCTCTACTATGGCCTCTTTTGGAGAAGCTTCTGGAAGGTGGTTCTCTTGAAGCTTGTATATCTTTTCCCTTATCCATGGCTTTGCATTTATCACGGCCAAGGAGAATCAATTCAGTTTCAAATGCAACTTTTTCCTGGAAACAAACAAGAAAATTCACTTTGAAGGGAATTACAAGAACAAAAGAGTTCATAAGGCCCTGAACCCTTTTTTCTCTGCATCGCACCTTTTTTTTCATGTCCAATCGAAATCCTTAGATCTTTCATTGTGTTGAATATGGCCCCTGAACTTTCTATTCCAGACAGGCTCCTGAAATCTTTTTATCCAGTAAAAACTATGCCAATTAGCCATAATGCAATGATAATGTAACAAGTGCTTCAAGGCATAAGTGATAGGACATATTAATTCCCACCCATGTCAAGGCACAAAAAGTAAAGCTGAACTAGTGAAAGTTCATATTTGAACAAAGCCAAAGAAGGAACCTAATTGAGAAGGGAAAAAAAAAAAAAAAAAGTTCGTCCAGGGCCTTTTAAGACTTGACAAAAAAAAGAGCTCCTAAAACTTTGAGTTAAAATAGGTAACGGTTTACCTTGCCATAGAAATTATTAACAGATAATGGAGTTCTATAGGATCCATAGCTCTTCTTGAAGGAAAAGGTAGGGTCACTGCAGCAATCTGAAAAGATTAGCAACATGTTTAGAAACCTTTGGTGTTCTTTGTCAGAAGAAATAAAACCATGTGCCACAATTGAGGGGGAAAAAAACAGTGTTTTAACTCGTGGATATGATAAGTTCCATGAGGATATGATCTAGTTCAAAATATACTTAATTCAAACCAAAAGGATGATAATGCGTAAGAAGGATGAAAAACATAAGAATAGAAGAACATAAGAAAAAAGAATTATGTGGATGTAATAATAGCTTCAACAGTAAAAATTCATGCAAGGGTTAAGACGGGAATAGAGATTCTTATTCTAATGTAGATATTGAATAGGAAAATAGGATAATACTTTTAAGATTTTGGGAGGATTAAGGGGAATAAGAAGGATGTAGATATGGAATAGAGATTCTTATTCTAGCGTAGAGTAGAATAAAGAGGGTTAAGACTAGAATAGAGAAGAATAGAGGTTTATTTTTTCTGGAATGAGGTTTTTATTCAAGTGTTGTAAAAAGAGAAGACTAGAATAGGAGCGGAAACTCTTACAAGGTGATTCTCTTGTTGTAGAATGAGAAGTCTTCTCCTTAGCTCCATCGTCCTAGAAAAAATAAACTTATAATTAATAGCAAAAAGAATGAGAAGAAAGAAAAAGAACTACATGTTGCCTCTGTACCCAGCAAATCTTAAAGTACATTCTACAATGGAAAAGTCTTAAATCTAAAATATAAAAACATTTTTTCTCAAAAAGTAAATATACTTGATTTAAATTAATAGAACAAAAAATAAGTCCCACACTCTAAGAAAGCGGTTAACAAGGAGCAGTTCTCTTCATAAGCTGCTCTTGGTGTGCAGCTTATGCTAATAGATTGAAGTATTTTCAATTTGAATTACAACTGAGTTGAAAGAATTACAACAAATTTCTTAGTAGCTTCATATTGGATTTCATTTTTAGAATCTTTCAATCCAATTCATATATTTTTTTTTAAAATGCTGTACACAAAATGTATATATTACCCTATAAAGCATGGAAAGTACCACCAAAAACTCATATGCACTCCCTTGGAAATTGCTATACAGAAATTTGGCAATTTTTATGAAATTTAGAAACTGATGGTAAGTTCATGATTCTCATGTGGCATGCGTTCCCTAGGGACATACGAAAAAGGCATTCCAAGATTTTGAAGGGTTCACCTGAAATTTCTCATGCCCCCCCCCCCCCCCCCCCCCTCAAAATCCCTACCACCAATCCCAATTAAAACTTCGGTGCTTTATTTTCAAGCAGTTATATATGCATACACGATTCTACGGAGTTATGATAAGAATTAACTAATTAAGTAACGTATAAGAAGGTGATTATAAGGTAAAAGAAAATTTTCTCACAACAAACCTTCGGAAATGAAGTAGTTTCTCTCCTACGGAGCTCATCTTGGCACTGAGTGAGATTGATCGTCAACTTCTCCCCTCGATCGGGAAGGCGGTTGTCTTTGAGAAAGCTCCTCAACCTTTGGATCTTCTCTCTCAAACTATGATCGGACATTGCCGCTATCTCCGGCGTCACGGAGCAGTTTGGGGTGGAGGTGGTGGCGGAGGCGGAGGCGGAGGAGGGAACGACCACCACTTCCGTATAATCATCGTCGGGCGATCCCCAGTCGATCGCTACAGAAGCTCCCGCCATGGCGAGCGAGAGAGGAGAGGAAAGAAGCTAAAATGTAAAGTTTTTTCTTTTCTTTTTTTGGTAAATAGCCCCCAGGCAAAATGGAAAGGGTTTTAGCGAGAAGGGAAGGGTCGTAAGGCAAGAGAGGGAAAGACTGGAATTAAAACGAATTCAGATCCCCTAAAGTAACAAAATATTTGAGTTTGAATCTAAACCGTCCAATCTGTGTATGGCACGAATATTAAAGGATCCCGTACATTCCACCTCAGTTCGGATTTACTCAGATTCTAATCAGACTGTAAAGATGTGAACTCAAAGATTGGGTTACTTTAGGGGATCTGACCCAATTAAAACGGGGCTGTGGCAAAAAGGTTTAGAGGGAAAAGAGAGCGCTCATTTTGGAAGGGCAGCGGCATGTATCCGATGGGCATCGGACCAAATTCGATCTGATGTCTCTAAATTGTTCACTTGGCATTAAGATTCTTGTTAGAAAACAAAATTGGCATTAAGATTCGTCTTAGAAACCAATTGAAACCGCTCGCGAGAATCTCAGCGTAGATCTAACGGTCTTCGTTTGTAACAGGACCAAATTTGGTCTTATGCCTATTTGACCCCCTTCGCTCGTTCCCAAATTTTGGATAGTTATTGGACCTGTTGGCACAAAAAGACAGGTTCATCACTTCTCCGGTATCGACATACTGGAGGGTTCAAGACTGTTCAATTGTCATCAACATCAAGTGGTCAGGATCGCTATTGCGCTGCCCAAGCTTTAACAGATTAAAGAATTTTTTTTTTTTTTTCATTTTTCCTGTTACCTGTGCTGAAGTCCGAAATTTAAATTTCAAAATGGGCTAAACTCCATATATGGGCCTAAAGGCCCATCTGCATGTTTTCTTTTAGATATAAATTTTTGGTAATGAAAAATCATAAAATGGTATATAATATAATAAACAACCGCGGATGAATTTATTTTATTGCTTAAATAAATATAGAAAGGTTAGGGCCTGTTCGGCCGACAAATGGGAATGGGCGCGGGCACGGGATTTGAATTGAAAAACACTGTTCCCGTGGGAAAAAAAAAATTCAGTTGAACTGAATTTTTTTTTTCCCACGTGAATAGTGATCTGACCGAACAGGCCCTTAATGACATGGAATTGATGGTCTTGTATCATAATCTTCATTCTTATATTATGCACGCAGTTGTTCTGATTCTCCAACGGTTGAGATTGAAATATTAATGTTCGAATTGAATATCAACCCTCCATCACATAATCTGTCTTTTTTTGATTAAATACATATATTTTATGTGTAGGAGTCTAAATTTAGTTAAAAATATACTCGCCACACAGACTACTACATGGTTTATTACATTACAATTGAATAAATCCCCAGCGATCTGTTTCCTTATTTCTCCTTACAGCTATCTTTGATTCTTGCAATTAAATTATTTTCTTAATTATTTCTCCTTACATATATCTATAGTTTTGACAATGAAAACATAAACAATCATATATTTTCGAATTTTATTTAGTGCTACTATATCTTTGTGAATAGATGAATAGCAGATCATGTGCTAATGTAAACAATCATATCTTTCTAATCTAAAGAGAAAATGAAGAATATCTAAAACTTTCGTTTAGAGAAATGATATGTAGGGAAATTTTCATGAAGAATATATATGTAGAGAAAATCTTTATTTAAATCATTTAATCATATCTTTTTCAATTTTGTTTCTTTACAAATTATTTGTCCTCTAAATCGTTTAATGACATGTCTTGGTTATGGAGACAATTAGATATTAAATCACAATGATACTTCAAAAAAAAAATTCATGTTATATTTGATTTTTTTTTTCATTTGTTGTTGTTTTTTTTTATTGTTATTTATTATTTGGACTTCTATTTTTTTCATTTGTCTTTTATTTTCATTTATATATTTTTTTTTAATTTTGTGTGAATGCCAAACAAAAAGGTATTTTCATATTCTATTTAATCTTATAATATGTCTCCGTTTCAACACAGGCACGATACTAGTAAATTATAGTTTATTTCTAAAAAGAGCAAAAATAACTTGTATGATTTATAATAATCGAATATCACTATAATGATAAACGGGGTTTGCAAACGCTGATGAATTTTTTTTCCCAATATACTTGGTGAGGTCTAAAATTTTAAAAATCTAAATAAGATTATTTCAATTCAGGTGACTTTAAATAATTATTTATGTTTGATTGAAATATATATATATGAGGAGGGTTCAAATGTACCCAAATTTTTGTGCACCCAAATGCACCTTATCTTTCAAATCTTTTTTCTCCGTTTTCAAAGTCCGAATAGTCAATCCAAACTATTAGATGCGATCTATATATTAAGATGTGCTTGGAGACCAAATTTTATATTTTTTGAAATTTTTTTACTATTTATTAAGCCACTTTGAAAATCGCTGATTTTACATTTTCTAGACCATTGGATCAGCGATTTTCAAAGTGGCTTAATAAATAATAAAAAAAATTCCAAAAAATGTAAAATTTGGTCTCCAATCACATCTTAATATATATATCGCATCTAACGGTTCAGATTGACTATTCAAACTTTAAAAATAGAGAAAAATGATAGGATGCCTTTGGGTGCACAAAAATTTGAGTGCATTTGAACCCTCCTCTCTATATATATATATATATGTTATAACTTAAGCTATTGAGAGAAGGAAAATAACTCAAATTAGTCCGGCCTAAAATTAAACTCACTTTATTCAAGAATCTAGATCAACCTAACAATTTTGTATTTGACAACTTGACTAAAATGTAATTTATTTATTTTTTATTTGTACGATTTAGAGCTGAATAAAATATATAGCCCAATATTTTGATTTACTGCTCTGCCCATAGGATAAAACAGGGATATGTGGGGGACCACATGAACAGTTGACTATTGACTTTCAGAGTCGTAGACTCACACAAAGAATGAAAATAAACAAACAAACAAAAAAAAAAATAAGAAAATGACAGCGCAATTAATATAATACTAGTAATTGAGTCAAATGAAATCACCTCACAAGATCGACCCTCTTATTCTTCAATTCAAACCGTTCAAAATCGATCAAACAGCTTTAAATTACATCTTATTCATTTTAATTATATTGATATAAAAAAAAAGGTAATTGAAGTCGTGTGATCAGTTTTGAACGGTTCAGATTGAAGATTAGGAGGGTGCTCATTTTCTCAAGAAAAGAAGTAAATGTGAAATCCTTAATATAGAGGACTTCCTTTCCGGCTAGTACGAGATCAGTGTCATATGACAGTAATTTCAAAATTGATTTAATAGACTTCAAACGACTAATTTAAACCGTTCAGATCGATTTACTTTGATGCATTTACATTCAATTTTTTAAAATATTTTTGAGTTATTTTAGTATCAAATCAAGCGGTCAAAAATGTTGAAAAACAAATGTATTAAGACTAACTTAAAAAATCACACATTTGATCACTTTACTTGTTACTAAATAAATTCTAAAAATTATAAATTTTGTATGTAAACAAATAACTAACGCGGTTTGAACGGTTTAGATTCATCATTTAAAGTTGATTCAATAAATTTTGAAATTGGTGTTATATAGACTGAAATGACACTGATGTTATACTAGCCAGACTCCTCATTAAGCTATCCACATATAGCAAAGTTCCAGTGATTGTCAACATGCATGTCTGTATAACAAAATGCATTTTATGATTTTATGATCAAGTCAGAAATATTTTAACGATGACTTAATATAGAATTACAGAGGACTCATTGTTTTAATCAATAAATTACACAGTAGTACATACTTAACTATTAACTTAATGCATCTTGTCAAGAAAACTATTTAAATTATGCATGAATTTTAAAAAAAATACTAACTTGTGCATGAATTTAAAAAAAAATACTAACTTGTGCATGAATTTAAAAAAATATTAACTTATGTATGATGCATATATACTATATAAGTATATATTATTTTAAAAATTAGCATAACTGATTAATACATATTTAGTTCTTCCATAAGCAGAAATGTAACCACATAGCCCCTTCATAAAATGAGATTACACGACGCTTATTCTGGTTTTGTCCTTATATGTAAGAGTGAGGTGTGATAATATATACATATTACGGCTGAATTCATACTATGAATTTATATCTCTATTTTTAAAGTTTAAACGATTAATTCGAATCGCTAAACGTGATTTTCATATATATGATATTTACTTGAATATCAAGTTTCACATTTTTCTAAACCTTTTAAACTATTTTTTTAGACAATTAGAAATTACTTGATCTAAAAATTTCAGACCAGGAAGGACGCGCATCTAGTGTACTAGTTATCGTGCCAACGGTAAACGCTGGTTAGAAAGTAATAGCCATTTTCACACTAAGAGTTATCCATATAGTGAATTAGTGACGGCATTTCATTCGAAAAGTTGGCTAGGTAGCTAGCCCTGTTTTTTCAAGTCTAATGTAATGCTACTTTCTCCGCTTAATAAATAACTTTTTGCTACCAATAAAAAATTGTTTCTTATTTCAAATCAAAAATGATTGAATTTTGACCAATGAAAACTATCAATTTAATAGAATAATTAGGTATATAATATATCTTTATGTTACTATTCTATTTATCAGTACTGTTCGTTGATACTAAAAAGATTCTCTTATATGTTCGAATTCATGATCTGAACGAGCCGTACATACACCCTAGCTTTATCTATTAAGAAAGTTAGTAAAAAAAATAAAAAAAAACAAAAAATTTAATCTCAAAAAATATTTTCTTATAAAAAAATATATTTAACGATTAAAATCTACTTTTTAAATTTAAAAGTAAAGATAAAGGGATCGATACATGATTTTTTCTTATTTTTTCAAAGTCGGTCAAAAGTAATTGGAGTAGTTGGAAGTAAATATGTCATTCCTTTATGATAAAATTAGTATGTAATTTGATCTACCACTGCCACGTCACTGCTTAGTTAAGCGGTCAAGCAAAGAAAAAGGCCTACATGGCTACATAACTATATATCTTTTTTCCTATTAAAAATAAGAAAACAATCATTAGTCTATAGACAATCATGACAAGTATCTGTTTGGAGTTATATTCATTTTAGAATATATATATAGAGAGAGAGTTGGATTATGCTGTAATGTAATGTATAAGCTCTCTTGTACATTAGATTGTAAACTGTTGTATTTAAAGTTCAAACAGTCGATTTAAAGGGCTCAACATATTCTCCATATTAAAATGTGCTTGGAGACCAAATTTTTTATTATTTGTTTAGAATTTTTGAAAATCGGTATTTTCAGAAATTTATGGACCATAGAAAAGCATCGATTTTCAAAAATTCTGAAAATATAGCAAATAATTTCCAAAAAAAAAAATTGGTCTCAAAACACATTTTAATATGAATATCAATTCAAATGGTTTAGATCAGTTGTTTGGAAATCAAAATCAATAATATACAGTCCAATGTACAAAAGAGCTCGTACATTGCAATGCACCATATCCCAACACTATAATATATATATATATATTTGGTTGAAAAAAATAATATTTTATTAAGGAGTATATATACCCCAATGGTTGACGTTAATTTAAATGATCCTAAATAATATGAATTGGTTATAATTTAATGAGATTTAATATTCGCAAAAAAAAAAATCCACGTTTAAAATTGCATATATTATCATCGATAGCTACTTAAAAAAAAAATTTAATAGAAAGTCCAGTATAAATTAAAGAGTGAGTCTATGGTACTACGCATATTACGATTTGGTCCGTAATACAGATCAATATTTTTGTTTTCAAAATTTATTGGTCGATTCGAACTGTTCAATGTGATTTTTATATGAATATGTAATTGCAAACCAAATTTTATATTTTTTAGAATGTGTTTATTATTTTTTAAGATAGGTAGAAAATCACTGTTTTGAATGGTCCAAAATTTTCGGATCAAGTAATTTTCTATCTATCTTAAAAAGTAGTAAAAAAATTCTAAAACATATAAAATTTGGTTTGAAAGTACATATTCATATGAGGATCACGTTGAACGGATTGGATCGACTGTTAGAATTTTGAAAACAAAAATATTGATCTGTATTATGGACCAACCCGTAATATGCATAGTACCATAGACTCACTCTAAATTAAATGCTCTAAGCTCATTGTATGAGAAATATACTTTATATTAATTTTCAATAGAAGAGATCACAGTTGCTAAATATATTCAGATTTAATGTTAATTAGCATATGGCTAGCAATATTATTGTAAGATTAATGAACAAAAAATGGTGGACTTTGTGTTTGAAGTCTCGCAGGTGCATTTTAAAAATAGAACATGCGCCATGCATGGGATGCATGGTACATACAAAATTCCCCTTTGCATATTTTCTGAGCTGACTTCGTCAGGTCAAGGAGCGGTCCAACAAACCACACACGGTCCGGTCCGGTCCGGTCCGGTTCAGTCAGACCACCTCATCTCATTTGGCTCCATTTTGAAGTTCCAACACCAAATGGGTAAATTATTTTAACAGAGCAGTTTTAGCTTCATATAACGCATAAATTAATTATAATTATTTAAAAAAATAAAAATTAATAAGTTAGAAATAATTTGTAAACCACTTGCTTCCTAAAATTCATTTTAATTTATTATGAGTGCCACATCAGCAGTAATATTATTTCTTTATTTTGCTAAGAGAGTATGATAGAGATTTCAAGGGAATTTTTTTTTTTATCGGTATTCTTCTTATCAATTTAATTAACCAAAAAGGTTTCTATTCGTACCACCTTCTCAAATAAGAAAAGAATTCAATCCGTATCTCTAAATATTGATTTCAGATTCGCGTTTAGTGACTGTTAGATTGTCATTTTCTCAGCCAAGAAATTCTCCGTTATGTCACTTTACCAATTTCTATTGCTAGGTGTATTATAGCTGTTTTTTTAATATCAACACGGCAAAAGCTTAGCACTATCTCTATTAAAATATAAATTAATTTAATTAATAGCGCCTAACAAAAATCATTTTGTACTTCTATTTTAGCATCTAAGTCAATAGTTAGTTTAAGTGTCCAAATCTTTCCAACCTTTTATTGCATTGTTCACATTCAAATATAAAAATCCATCTTAATAAAATTTCCAACGCACCTCTTAATTTGTAGACAAATTTAAAAAGGTACAAAAAAAAATATTGTTGTTCATTGCATAATTTGTTATTAAACAAAAGGAGCAAAGAGTGTCTAATAGACATCAAATTAAATTTGATTATCATTTTGATCGGTGTTAGAGGTGGCAACGAGTTGACTCATCCGAATAGCAAGCGAGTTGAAATCTCAGTTTGAAATCATCGCGAGCTGGCGAGCAAGCTAGGCCCCACCTTGAACTCATTAGTTATGAACCGAACTACTAGCGAGTGACTCGTTAACAGTTCAATCCAGTAACAAACGGGCTGTTTGCAAGCGAATTAGATACGAGTCACGATCGAATTTTTCGCACGAATTTTAAACAGACCGAATTTGATCTGATATTAATTTCAGTGCACAAAAGATGCTCACTAATGACTAATTAAAGAAGTTTCGCTACAGTAACCAAAGAAGATTAAAAAATAATTAAAGAAGATTAGCAAAATTCATTTTAAAAAAATGGACACGTAGGTTAGAGACCCGAGAGGCGAGGTGGTCCCGCTATTCTTGCTTGCACCTAGATTCATTTAATGCAAACGCCAAAGTCAAAACGTGAAGAAGAAAAACGCCATGTTATTCAGTATTTTAAAATGTGATTTTCATGCTGTGTCACTGCATATATGGATTTTTATGCGGATTCTTTTGTAAAATATTAATATTATACCCTCAATTCAATTAAATATTTAATATGTTTTCAGTATTTCTATGGATAATTCCGGAAACTCGTAGCAGCCAGAATCCATAATCATGCATGAATGCAGATATATTAATATTTAAAAGGATGAAAGCATAAAAACAACTTATAAAAGAAGCTGTGAGTCCGGACTCAGCTAATGGGTTTGGATTCAGTATGAGTTTGAATTTAAATTTGTTCGGATTTGAATCCGAATATTTTTGTTAATAAATAAAATGTTTCAAGTGAGCTCTGCGGTTTTGATTAATTCTGAAACCGAATCTGTATAGTAGGATTTTATTTGGCATTAAAAGACATACATGATGGTTCAATAATTTAACTATGCACCGGGTGTACGGATAAATGTGCTCCAACCCACGTGTACGAAAGACAATTCCAATGTACAGTTTTGAACTTCCTGTCAAATTCTCGACTTTCTGTCGCATGTTCATGTAAACGAACACTGTTCATAGCGCCTGACTTGTGGGTCCCATGTCACTACACACTTCCGTCATGTTGTCTGCACATGGTTCATCACAGCTTACACAAGGATTACTCACTCCTTGTAATTGTTATTATTATTTTAATAAGATTATGGAGTTATCCACATTTTTTATTCTTCTAAAATTATATTAAAATATGCATAATTTTATTCATTAAATTAATATTTTATACATTCAAATTCTGCGAAGACATTTGTTGTGTCAAAACAATTGAATACATTGGCGTTTAGTGTTATTATAAACGAGTAGAACTAGGGTGTTCTTAAGCTCACCTGGAGCTTACCTCAAAAATATATCGAATTGGCTTTAAACAATACATCCAAATCGTTGAAACCGTTCTACTTCATGAGTGATGCATTTACATGTCAAATTTATAATTTTTCGAACTAGTTTAGTATGAAGTCAAGCGGTCAAAAAATGATGAAAAATAAACTCATTAAAATTAACTTATAAATCATCTTTTTTTTTTCTGACCGCTTGACTTCATACTAAATTAGTTTAAAATTTTTAAAAAATGACATGTCAACACATCACTCATGAAGTAGATCGGTTTCAACGGTTTGAATGAATAGTTTGAAATCAATCCGATAGGTTTTTGAGTTAAGCTCACAGAGAGACTTGGTAAGCTTAAGAACACCTTAGTTCTACTCTAATAAAATATATTGTTATAATTAAGCTATGAATACTAATTCACTAGACACGAAATTATCTATGATAAAGTTTGTGTATAGAAATTTAAGTATCATAATATTATGATTATTAATTTTATAAATGTTATGAAAGTTGTGTGAGAATGACTGGTAGAGCATGTAATCATTTTATTACCGAGGTAAATATTATTTTTACTTTCTTTTTTTTTAATCTCGTCTCGATCACATATAACAAACTTTAGTGTATTTATTATTTAAAAATGTGCTTACATTACAAAATAACCACATTTAGAGTTATTTTACACCAGTGTTGTAAAAAATGTCCGCTTAAGCCGATTAATTGACTGATTAGTCGTTGGCGGTAACCAAACTGTCATAGATTTTCTCGATTAAATCGGCTGATTATTTTCGATTATTCCCGATTAATCGCTTAGCAGTACTCTGTCCGTCCGATAACCGCATACTGTTATTTACAACACTAACCCTACATAGCCATATTTATAGTTTCATCTGATAATTTATATTTGTGTAGGAAGAATTTGAATGTTGTAAACCGACAATATTTGACATAAATGAATAAAATTGATTTTATACATACATACATATTCCACTTAAGCAATCATCTCAAAAGAAAAATAATATATCGTCTTGTCTATTTAACATATTATCTAAGATAGACTAGATAGTATCGATTTAACGGTTCAAGATGCATAAATTACAACATAAAATGTGCCAAATAAAATTTAATGAAATAGGATTATTAATTTTTTGAAATCTCTATTATTGATTGATGTCATCATCAATGTACTCAATAAAAATTTCACTATCTAAAATATTTTATACTTTTAAGCATTCAATGTATTGAAAAAAAATATTTTTTTTTTTGCAAAATTTTATTTATTTAGGAAAGTTTTTCCATTCTCTAAATATGCAAAAAATATCTTTTCAAAATATTATTTATAATTATAAATTATTTTTCACTATATTTTATGAGTCGCCAATTATAATTTTTTAAAACAATGTCGCCAATTATTTTTCACTATTAAGGATTTGTTATAATTAAATAAGCATAACAATAATTCTAACAAAGCTATTTCCTGCAAAAGGCATGCTAATGAAACGGTAGAATAAGGGTATATTTGGATGAGACCTAGAATAACTTTAATAGTGAAATTTGAGAATTGTAAATGAGAATAGGAAAAGTGATTTTCAGATTAGTATGAAAATAATGCTATTCGGATTAGTAAAAATATTGTTTGAAATGTACATTTAGAATAGTGAATAGCTGAAACGATAAAGAATAGTGTTAACAATGTGTTAATTAAGAAGAAATATAGACAAGTGGGGTCTTAAATGAATTGTCACGACACAAAGATAATATAAAGTTGTGTCAATTTTGTCATTTTGGAATTGTGTTAGCAGAAATCTGAAAAAAAAAAAAAAAACATTTTCTCTCCCTCTTTACAATTTTAAATAGTAGTTATTCCAATATTTACAAAAAATAAAAAATAAAAATTATTCTAACTATTTCTAATAACAAAAATATTATTTGAATGTACTAATAACGCTCTATTCTAACTATTCTTGTTTCATTGAAATATATCCTAAAGAGTAGGAATGACATACATAGACCATGTCCATCGAAATGGGTTTCCCTCGTGAACCGCAGACAAGCTCCACTAAAATAGTAAACAATGTCAAGTAGGTGGTGCTCCAGCTTGCACACATTACATTACCTCTCTCTCTCTCTCTAGTCTCTCCTTCTCTCTTCAGTCTTCACTCGTAGTCTGTATTGGTATCCAATCCATCTCTCCAAAATCAAATGCACACTAATTAATTAATTAATTAATTATTTCAATCTCAATCTCATTTTTTTATTGCCTAAAAGGAATGATTTTTTTTTTTTGATGAAATAAAAGGAATGAACTGGGCTTCAGACTCGATTCCCTGACCCTGACCCGCTTGCCAGAGACAAAGACAGAGAGAGAGTGAGAGAGAGAGAGAGAGAGAGAGAGAGAGAGGCAAGTCGCGGTCACGTTCTCTCTAATCTCGGATGCATTGCGACTTGTGTGTGTGTGTGTGAGAGAGAGAGAGAGACAAGTGACTGCTCTGTTTCTGATTTTTAATGGCGGAAGCATAGATCGATGTTCCATTAATGCAGTTCGGAGGAAGAATGAATGAATGATCTTTCTCCTTCTCCTTCTTCATCTGGTTGAGAGTTCTGCAAGTGGGCTCCACTCTCTCTTTTCCTGAGATAAAGATTTGCATCTCCAATGATTTGATCCGTCTGTCGGTGTGATTATTATTATTATTATTATTATTATTATTATTATTATTATTGCTCTCTCTTTCTCTCTCTCTCTGTTTTGTTCTCGGTAGTTGGCTAAAAGCGAGTGCATTGCATTGTTGCCAGAACCAGAAGTATTCATTCTCTACGGTTTAGGATTTTAATTTGCAAATTAGAAGATGAGATCTGCTGCATTTCAGAGGCAATAATGGTGATGGAAATGCTAATCAAGGTGTAATTGTAAAGAAAGATCTCACCTTTGAGAGAGAAAAGAAAGACTTGGGGTGGGGGTATTAATTGAAGCTTAGACCAGATCTCCATTTTTGGTCAAATGGGTTATGGCTACAGCTATGGCTATGGCTATGGGTCTGGTTACAGTTACAGTTATGGCTATGCTTCTCCTCCTCCTCCTGACCCCACCTCCTCTTCTCCTTCCTCTCAGCCTCCTCCTTCTTCCCCTCCAACTCCTCTCAAGTCTTCTTCACTCCCACCTTCTCCCCTTGCTCAAACCGCTTACCCATCACCACCACCACCATCACCACCTTCCCCATCTCTTTCACCACCACCACCGCCTTTGCCTTGCCCATCTCTTGCATCACCTCCACCTTCGTCGCCACCTCCACCGCCTATTTCGACTTCACCACCACCGGCATTGCAACCAATACCATCCTCCCCACCACCACCAACCGCATTACCACCACCTCCACCTCCTGAAGTGGTAAAACCTCGTGTGTCGTTGTACTACTCTCCTCCTCCCCCAATTCAACAAACAACCCCTCCACCTTCTTCTGCACCTCCGCCATCCCTTCCGCCGGTCAATACTGAGCCCTACAACTACATTTCCCCACCACCACCTCCACCAACCATTCGATCCCCGCCCCCTTCAACACCGCCCCCAGTACCAGTACCAACTGCAGAACCTACACCCACACCCTTGCCAACCTCGCCGCCGCCCCCTGTCCCGACCACACCGCCTCCATCACCATCGGTACCCGTTCCCCCTCCAGTTGAGCCTCCAGTTTCTCCCCCGACTTCTTCTCCAGTTGCCATTGTATACACCCCCCCGGCTCCAAAGCATAGACCACCATCACCGCCTCCACCCCATAGAACAACAACTAGACCTGGTGCAGTGAACCCGAGCAACAACAGTCCATCACAAAATATCGTGATTTCGCGAGAGGCGGCTGCAGCTATAGTTGTTGTGGCCGGGCTGGTGACACTGAGCTTTGTTGGGGCCGCATTTTGGTTTGTGAAGCAACGTAGGCGGCCTGAACCAGAAGACCCAATACGCTACCCACCTAATTTCATGCCCTCCCCGACAGTAGGATCACAACTTTCAGGCTCTAGAGGTGCGGTATTGGTTATTTATATCATCTTTTAAATTTAGGCCTCAATTGAGATCTCAGTATCCTAAATCAAGGAATAAAGGGAGCACTAAATAAAGAGAAAAAACTATGGTGCATTAAGTGGTACACAACTCTACAGACCGAAACTTTGGCATGGTAGTCAAGTGCTCAAATATCTTTACTGAATGTCTCTCCTGTGAACTTTCGTGCTACAGCTATAGTTGGATTTATTCCAAGGAACCAAACAACCTTAGAATTTCAAAGATTGCGGTTGACAAATCTGCCAACACAACCTGGCAAACAAACTCAACAAACACAAAATTGTGCAAGGTTGAATTTTAATAGCATCCTCTAAAAAAATGTTCAGTTTCTTCTGAGCAAATTTATCAGTATTTCAGTATTTCTACAATCCCTAAAACATTTTTGTCTTTAAGGTACCATGTTGTTACTCTGTACTTAACATCTGAAACCTATATTTTGTCGTATAGAAACCTCTGTCCCAAGATCCCCTGCTTTCCCGGGGGGGAAATACAGCTCAAGTAGCTATGGGTACCCAAGTTACACCCCGTCAGAAGCAGGCTTAGGTGTATCCAAGTTGTGGTTCACCTACGAGGACCTCTGCATTTTCACCAATGGCTTCTCTCAGCAAAATCTCTTAGGAGAAGGCGGGTTTGGGTGCGTGTACAAGGGGTCTTTGCCAGACGGGAGAGAAGTGGCGGTGAAGCAGCTGAGAGTGGGGAGTGGTCAAGGGGAGCGTGAGTTCAAGGCTGAGGTGGACATCATAAGCCGGGTCCACCACCGGCACCTCGTCTCGTTAGTCGGGTATTGCATCTCAGACAACGAGAGAATGCTTGTTTATCACTTCGTGCCGAACAACACACTTTATTACCATCTTCACGGTAAGAAAATTTTCTTGTTTCCCTTGATTTTATGAAGCGTTTTCAATTGCATTTCGGAGTGTCCTTGAGCTCTCACCAATTCTGAACTGGCTTCCGCTAAGTAATCAACAAAACGCATGCATAAATGTACGCACAGATCAGTTATGCTGTAAATGAAGTGCTTTCATGATGGAATATTTCTAGTTTTATCCTTTTTGCCTTTATTTTTGTTTGGAATATCCTTTCAATTGCATTTTGGAGTGTCAATTGACTTCTCACAATTTTTGAAGAGGCTTGAAAAACAACCAAATAGATGGATGAGTAAATATATGCACACATAAGTAATGACATAAGCGAAGAACTATCAAGAGAAAATAAATCTAGTATATAGTGATTGAATGAATGAATCATTAAACGTACACGCAGTTACTAGACTAGACTGCACTAACATAGTGTCAAAATCCAAGATAAGTTTAGTGATTTTGACATGTTAGAAGAAACATGTGCTACCATTTAAGATTTCTTCCTTTATTATGTTTTTTGATAACAATTTTATACCACAGAACACTTGTAGCGGGCTGCTGCTGTTTAGCTATCAATTTTCCGTGTAACAATTGTACCCTAATTCATCATGTATAATAGGTCTTCTCAGTGCTTTGGCCTGTCTTGAAGTAAATGTGCTGAAAGTAATATTACCTAGTAAATCTAATTTGTACCCTTGTGAATTTTGATTTGTAGGGAACAGTGGGACAGCTTTGAGTTGGCGAACTCGGCTTAAAATTGCCGCTGGAGCAGCTCGTGGCATTGCATATCTCCATGAAGACTGTAAATCCCCCCCCCCACACACACACACACACAACCAAAAAAAAAAAACAGGCGCTAATAATAGACATGTACTTAGTAAAAAATTTAGCCAATGCATGCGATATGACCCTCGGTTGTGCAATTCCCAATTTATGCAATAATGGCTCAATTACCATCAATTGTGCAACCAAACCTAAATTTAACCCAACAAAGTCTCAATGTACCATCAGTATAATTAAAAAAAGAAGCAGCAAAATATCAGAAAAATAATGGCTCTTATATGTTACTAGTTCCATTTTGACTAGTACTGACTGGATCTAACTAGACTTCACCAAAATGATACCGAGACAGTGTTGGTTTTACCCGGTGGGTCAATATAAGATTGTCCTCTTTTTTTTTTCTTTCCATCAGGTCATCCACGGATTATCCACAGAGATATAAAATCCTCCAATATTTTGTTGGATAATAACTTTGAAGCTCAGGTAATGTCTACAACTTATTTATGAAACAATATGTAGGAAAAATGTTCCCGTGCCCTCAAAACCACTCATATGTCTATCTAGCATACCCACAAATGAACTCAGAAAGAGTGTCCCTCCTTTCCCAAATTTTAGTACCAAGCTGTACCTGTTTTCTTGGTCTCATTTATGCAGAGAGAAAGACAAGGATAGAGATGTACTTTAGGTAACATTTCAAGAAACTTGCATGCAAGGTGCAAGGTACATATATGCAATTTTGAAGCTTGTAGGGGCACATCTGATAAATTTTTTTTCCATTTGCGAGGGTATGCACGATATGTAGAGGTTTTGAACAAAGCACTTGAATTTGTTCCACAACTTACAATAATAATGTATTTTGCTAAGAATCTATGGTTAACATTTTAGGTAGCTGATTTTGGACTTGCAAGGCTAGCCATGGATGCTAATTCGCATGTGACAACACGAGTGATGGGAACTTTTGGGTAGGCCAAGCAAAGCATACTTGGAATATTTCATCTTTTTTTTTTATCCAACCCTATAAATTCCTAAATACAGTTTTATTCTATTTGGGGATACGCCATATACCACTTTTGTAATTGCTGTTGCCTATTTGAGGCTAAACTAACTTGATTGAGCTTTTATAGAATCACATTTAATAGCAAGTGATGTAATAACAAGGTTCATACTCGTGCAGGTATCTCGCTCCCGAGTATGCATCATCCGGCAAATTGACAGCTAAATCAGACGTGTACTCTTTTGGGGTTGTTCTATTGGAACTCATTACAGGGAGAAAGCCGGTTGATTCCTCTCAACCATTGGGTGATGAGAGCCTTGTCGAATGGGTCCGCAACCCCCCCCCCCTCAAAATAAATAAATAAATAAAAATAATAACTTTTGCACATGTTGTGCTCACAGAAGAAAACATGTCATGTGTCAACTAATTTTTGGATGATGTGCAGGCTAGACCGTACCTAATGAGAGCATTAGAGAACAGAGATTTTGGAGAGTTGCTAGATCCACGGCTGGAGAATAAGTTTGATGAGGTTGAGATGCATCGGATGATAGAAGCAGCAGCTGCGTGCGTTCGCCACTCGGCCAGCATGAGACCTCGAATGAGTCAGGTAATTCTTTTTCATTGTTCTTGTTGTTTATTAAAAGGCGGTTAGGGGGTAGAATATGCAATTTTCATTGGACTTGCAATTTTAATTTAGTGAACTTTTTTGTATCTCTTATCTTTTCCAATCTGAAGCTTTTGACTGCAGATGTGTGTGCAACCTTTCTATTTTAAAAGAAATGTGTGAAAATTGCATTTATGCCCTTCCGCAAGTAGCTGTTCTTGATACTGATAAGCAGTTCTAAGATGCATTTCTTTTGATTTGCGCACCATCATTGCATATAAACACAGGATTCTAGAACAAAAATTTGGCATGTTGGCATGAGCAACTAACTGAAGGTTATTTAACAGGTTGTGAGGTCATTTGATAGCTTGTTATCTGACACGAATTTGACAAATGGGCTTCCACCGGGTCAGAGTGAAATATTCGATGAGCCACAAACAGAAGAAATCAGGATGTTTCAAATGAGAGAATTTGGAGATTGCAGCAGTGAGACGGCGAGCCAGGCTGATAGCTCCAGGCGGCACAGAGGAAACTTGTAAAACAAATACGCCTCACTTTTGTATTCTTTGACTTCATTTTGTTTACACTTTTTTTTATCCATTTTTTCTTGTAATTATTTCTTCTTTTAACACAATCTATGAAGAGCCAATTCTTTCTAGGCATTAATGATTTTTTTTTTTTCATTTCTTATATTTGTTGGTTATTTGATGGTTTAAACAGGGTAAATTTTTGGATGGGGGGGTTTGGGGGCTTGTTGGATTCCACAGTGTTGTATGATATGTTAGAAATGTTTAGCAATAAAGAGCTTAGATTTAGATAACAAGCCTACATCTTTTCAGTGCAATTTATATTTTTACTAATTCTTGCTTTTTTCCACAAATAAATGACTACTAATTTCCTCCTCTCTTGCAAATCCGTTGCTTCTTTATTTAATTGTTCTCTCTTTTTATGTTGTCCCGTGATTGTACAATTCTTGTTCCTACGTAACAGTGGAACTCATGCTGGTAAAATCCTATTTTTCTATTCATAGTATTTTGAATTTTTTATTTATTTTTAATTCATAGCATCATTTATGCAAAATATTGAAAACTATTTAAGACTGCACGTTGTGGCACAAGGGCTGGAGCCCAACACAGTATAATTGGGCTCACAAGCAATGAATCATTGCGGCCTTACTTTTGGATAGATTAGGCTTGTTGGATACCAACTTAAAAAATATTATTGTATATTATTTTTTTTGGGTGCATTCGAAGCAATTTTGTTAGAAATAATTAGATAAGCTGAATTTGTAATTTGATACTACAGGTGGCTTGTATGAAGAACCTATCCGACAGTTACGATACAGTATCTGTTAATTCATTTTATACTAACTCAAAATTATTTGTTTAGTCTTAGATCTGTTTATACATGCAAAATTCTTGATTTATACATACATCATGATTCATTATAGCTGTCATTCCAATTCCAATCAAATAAACTAACGTAAGGCACAACTTATTACAACCCAAGCTCTCCCAAATCTTCAAGTAAACAAGAAATGACATGCTAAATTTTATGATACACACAAAAGGTTGCAATTCTTTGCACATCCACTTCGTAGTAAACATTTTCATGCTGTGAAGTTGAACATAGAACTGGTTATAATCTATCAATGAAGCCTTTTAAGCTTCAGCGACTTTAGGGGAAGGTACCTCAGTTGAACTATTCTTCGCCTTCTTTAATTCATAATCTTTCACTGCAGCCTTGATTGCATCCTCCGCAAGCATACTACAGTGGAGCTTCACTGGTGGTAGCGACAGATGCTTTGCTATCTCACTGACATAAAAGAAAAAAATGGAAACATCCAGAGAACCAAAATTATACCCCCCAAAAAAAATATTGGAACCAAAATTGGACTAGAATATGCAATGCTATGAGCTATAAAGGAGCCTTTTCATGTTAAAATAAAAAAAAAAAACATGATAAGAACAGTGCAATTGCTAATATTTGTACGAGGCAAGGTATGAGGTATACACTATTGCCTTAATCGTGCCTAGTTTTCTAACAGATTATTACATAATATTTTTGCCTCTTCCTCAGAACATTGACTTACATAAACTCTTCTTCTGGGAAAAGGTGTTTAAATTTTATATAGGAAGACAAGTACCATTAGACTATCATACTATAAAAAAGTAAAGGACAAACAAATTATATATACAAAGACAAAAATGTTGCATAAAAGGTATACACTTACGTGTTCTTAATGGTTAGCACCTCTTCCATCTGTTTTCCTTTGACCCATTCAGTAGCTGAATTTTTTTTTAAAAAGAAGAAGAAATGTTAGACTTTTATTGTTTGATTGAATAGAGCACATAAAATATCTCACGAAAACATAAAAACTTCTTTACCCTAATTGTATCATCTTTCAGTCTTGTACAGTTAACAATTGGTACAGCAATACAAAATCCAGACAACTACCTTTTACATCATTCATAGATAGATGAAAAAAAAGCAACCAATTGCAACATCAATTTAGCACAATTAAGCTTCAGTTTCTGCAAATATTGTAGGCTAGTTCGATTTCACAGATACCAACTCTCAGTTGAATGCCTCAATTTGGATTTGCCTTTACTTAATTTACTCAATATTCCTCCATTTCACTAAAATTCACATAAACAAACAATTAACCATACACAATTACAGTCTGATACTGGTAATCACCTGTTCTTTACTTGCAGGAATAATAGAAGAAACTAGTACTAAGATCCTTGAGAAAAACACTTCTTAGAGGTTGTGAAATTGAAAGAAATATAAGAATAAAAAACAAAGATCGCGTACCGACAGAAGAAGAAGCGATGGCCGATCCACAACCGAATGTCTTGAAACACGCATCGACGATCTTTCCAGACTGTTCATCGACCTTAATCTGAAGTTTCATCACATCGCCGCAAGCTGGTGCTCCGACCAGCCCTGTCCCAACCGTCGGATCGTCTTTATCAAACGATCCGACGTTTCTTGGGTTGTCATAGTGGTCGACGACCCTCTCATGGTAGCGCCTCGCCGTCGTAACCGCTGCCGTTGCCGGAGAGGCGGCGGATTGAGGGGCTAGGGTTTGGGACAGAAATCGCTTTCCAGCTAGCCTCAACATCTTAGAATTTGATTCCTAATTTTGTGGAGGGAGATTAACTTGGAGAAAATGGAATCTTCTAGTTATTTAATAGAGAACTCGGAAGCGGATAAATATTTTAACAGAGTACTTTGACTTCATGCAGCTGCATGAAACATATGCAGCGCTGGTTTTGATTTTATAGTCTGTGCGCTGCAGAAGCTAAAACTGCCCTGTTAACATAATTTACCCGTTTAATCTGCGAGGTGGATAGAGACGAATGCCGAATGCGTATCCGCTGAGATATCTCAACTTTTACTCAGTATTGGATATTTATCCGACAACATTGGTGATATCAAGATAAAGAAATGTGGCTAAAATTGATTAAAAACAACAACAAACATTGGTGATATCAAGATATTGGATATTTTTTTTTTAAAAAAAAAAGGCCAAAGGCCCATTCCATTGAACAGGAAATATATTACAGAACCCGTTTAAAGCCGAAGTATCCACATTGGTACGCCAACCCTGGCAACATACTAGCAAAATAAAATCAGCAGCATTGCTACTGTCCAAGTGCAATATAAGAGACATAATAAGCAACACATATACCAAACTAAAGAGGAGTCTAATGACCAAAAGTATTCTAAATTTGCTATTACTAAGCCGCACTTTAAGGGGCTAACGAGAGTTAGGTTCAAAATTGGGTGGCACTGTGGTTTCATAACGGCGGAGTAGACTCAAGTGGTTGATACACCACCATCTCCAAAGGCATGTACTGGTTTAAAGGGATTGCATCCTCCAGAATTGGCATCCAAGTACTCACCTCCATTTGCACTGCCTCGGAAGTGTTCCCTGCCCAATAACAAAGTAAAAATTTTATTAGAAAAATAATGGATCTAGCTGTTTTCACATGACAGTGATCAAAGCATCGCTCATTTCGGTGTTTCCAAAGTGTCCAACACACCGCACTTACAACTAACAAAAACCCTTGTCTTTGGATGGTAGACATGGATAATGCAAATGTTATAATGTCAGCTAGAGTATGCCATTGCTGCATGTATTCTTGGCTATTGCCAAGCCAGAACCACACCCTTTGAGCTAACGTACAATTTAAGAACAAATGGTCAATGGTTTCATCATGGGGGCAAAGTTGGCAATTCAAAGGACCTTCCCAACCTCTAATCATTAGGTTATCCTTAGTGAGGATAGAATTATGTGTCACCAACCACATGAACACTCGTATTTTGGGTGGAATGGGTAAAATCCACCACATCAAGGCTGGTATGTTTGGATTAGCACCTCGAGAATTTAAAAAATTATACAAAGATTTTGTAGAAGATATTGGATATTTATGACAACTTTTACTCAGTATTGGATATTGGATATTGATTAAAAACAACAGCAAACATTGGTGATTAAAAACAACTTTTACTCAGTATTGGATATTGGATATTTATCCGACAACATTGGTGATATCAAGATAAAGAAATGTGGCAACACACATAGCATAATGTATTTATGACCATCTAGATTCTAGAGCACCATTAATCTAGTGTCGGGTCGGGTTGAAGGTCAGACCCAAAATTATTTAATTTTTCCCTGACACGACTGACACCCCTGTGGCCCTGTTTGGATGGAGATAGTGTTTACCAAACGGGTCGGGTCCCATTGATCCGAACCCGCCCGGGCCACGGTTCCCACGGTTCTCGAGTCCGGCGGGTCTACGGGTTAGCTAGGGTCGGGTCGTTCCATTTGGGGGAGTTGGACCAAACCAGTGCTAGATCCTTGATCCAAAATTAGCATGGTTTGGTCCGGGTCGGGTCCGGATCTGATTTTTTTTTAAAAAAAAACAGTGAACTGTTTCTGGCCGAAACAACACTGTTTATGGTTACTGTTTAGTCCGATCTGTTTGGTTAAGTCCGGGTTTAGATGGGTCTCGAGTTGGTCCGGGTCGGGAGTTTGGGCGAATCGAGTTTTCGAGGGTCTAGTTCAAAAAACCGGTCCAAATCCTTGCTAGACCCAACCCTAGGGTTAGTCCGGGCCGATCCGGAGGTCTAGTTAGGATCGGGCTGGTTCGAGAGCGGTCCACGATTCAGTCGGGTCGGATCTGAGCCGATCGAGTTTTTTCAATTCACTAGCTGGAGACTACAGGAAGGAAGTGGAGATGAAGAATTGAAGGGAATGAAATGGAATAGAAAGAAAGATGAATATATTTAATTTTTTAGTGTTTGGATGATTAATGAGAGAAAATAAATTTAATTTTTCTTTCTGTTTTATTTCTTGTTTGGTTAAGTAAAATTCAGAAGATGAGAAATTCGATGACTGTTATAAGTTTGTAATAAAAATTTGTATAAAAATTATATTGATAAGATATAGAGTTAAACATGTGTTATTTTTTCTAAAAAATATTTGTAACAAATTCTTTTTTTATTTGTTACACTCCAAATTAGAATAGAAATTGATTCTATCGATTACAATGATACAATATTAAACCTCAACTGTACCTTTCACATCTCACCTCTGATATAATTTTATCAACCACACATGATTCAACAACACTTTTTCCTTTTCTTTCCATTCCCTCCCTTTCTCTACTCTCCATCCAAATAAGGTGTAAGGTAATTTTTTTTAACCCAAATATAAATTACGCATATATGATATATCTACCAAAATTAATTTACAACTTATGCGGTGCCTATTAATATTTTCAATCAATTTTAGTCTCATTTCATATTTATAAAATTACCAAAACTGGCACATATGCACTTCATATTATAACGAACTGAGAACTAGCCTTTAGTCTAGTGATAAATGCACATGATCTCTATGTGAGAGAACATGGGTTCGAAACCCGAATTGAAAAAAATATTTATTATAATAACAAGGACATTAAATAGTTGGATGACCTCCAACCTTTACTCAAAAAAATATTATAACGAACTGGTACATAAATTTATTTGCGGTAAAATGAAAAGAAATCAAATATTACCTAAACAAAACAGTTGGAATTCATTTTCAATGTGAACATTAACAACACAGGAACTGCAATAAAATATATTGCAGTTGAATTAAATATTAGCTTTAAATCAGTTTAATGACATCTGTAGAAAAAAATTGTACCTGTATAAATGCACCCCTTATTGGATTTTAAAATAAAAGGGTGCTATTATGCATTTCTTCAAAGTAGTTGAAGAGAAGAATTAAATTAAATCCCCAAAAGAAAATTAAAAAGGAAGAAACAAGTAACAACTAGAGGCTCACAGGCACACAGAGGCCATCGTAGCTCAATTGTACATCCAAACCCTCTGTTTCCTTTAACTTAAGAAGATCTTCATTTACTTTGTCATGATCCATCAAATGCATCATACCTTTTCAAAAGATTCATGTGTTAATAAATAATAACCCAACATAGTACAAAAATACACGCTACACAGAAAATAAAAAAAAAAAAATTACGAGTAAACAGAGCAAATTTTAGGAGAGGGTAGCTGGAACAAGTGGTTCAGAGCATCGGAATGATGACGATAGTTTACTGGTAGTTCACTCAGTAGTTTTTGACATTTAGCTAGGTGTTACTAGTGTTATTTTGTCTGTGTTGATAGTTGCTGATTTTGTGTTGCAAACTATTTTCTAGTTTCAGATTGTAGTAGGATATGTAATTTACTTTGATGTACCGGTTACTATGTTTTGACATCTGGCAGACCGGTACCAGAAGTTTGGTACCACGTCTGATAAAAACTTTGTAGGTTTCGTTTCTTAATGAAATCGGTGATATATACCACTTTTATCAAAGAAAAAAAACACACAACATTTTTGAAGAGGAAACAAATATTGGAGAAAAGTTTCGTCATTAGTTTGAATTACTTTCTTTAAACTTTTTTACCCTCCAAAGACACAATAAAAGGTTTACCAGTGAAAAGAGTTCTCTTTGGCTTGATTTTCCGCACTTCAGCAAGGGCCTGACAATTCGAAAATTAGGTCCCCTAATGTATGTAAATGTAAAGCAAGAACGAATATTATATACTTTAATTAAGCAAGAGACTTAAATGACTAACCCTTGGGAGCCCAAAGTGCGTTTTAGAAGATCTATCAGGCCGAAGTGCATCCTGACAAGTCATGGCAAAAATAATAAGTTTAAAAAAAAAATAGTACCAATCTCTTAATAGGAAAAAAATAATATGAAAAAGGTACAAACCAGTACAAGAAGATCGCAGTTATAAATAAGTTCGTAAGTCTCTTCAGGTATTTCACTGACATCACTACAACAATATAATATTCACAAATATGATTCATAGTGGTCGCTAACAAGGAAAATAGATTGTATAGTTCTATAGTATAACTATTTCTTTGTACCTTATATAGCAAACACCACCAAAACGAAAACCAAGAGAGCGGTAACCTTCTCCATGCCAAACTGGCAAAGGTGTTACCTGAACCACCAAAATATTTCATACAATAATTTAGCAAATAATTTCTCGGAAAGCATCCAGGTTCCATTCGTAAGTGATGTAGCATCAAAATTACAAAAAAGTTAAAAGAAACCTTGAGATTATGAACAGTAAAAGGTTCCTCCTTGATAATATTAAATTGCAGCTCTGAGACTGCGGCACCAGGTGTAACCACACTGGTATCTACTAAATAGTAATGTGTCTTCTGCATCACCTGAAACATTGCACAATCTCTGAAAATAAAGATGCATTACAAAAATGATAACTCATTATAGCATGCATGCCTTTTATCTTCATAGACATGAAATATTGCAGCCAAGCAGTTATTGAGAAACCACAGGTGTAACTGCAGAAGCTATTGACAAAGCACGAATGCAAGTGGTTTTGCATGCAAACCTCAAAATCGCGCTGAGCCACGTAAATCGGGATGTGTGGTTGCACATTGTTTGTCCAATCACGAAGATCATCAAGACCTGCCATTGGCGAAGTTTTAAAAAAAAATGGAAAAATAATATTGTTCGGTTACGTAGAGAGAGATTCAAAGTACCTACAAACAATGCATCAGTTTTGACTCGTGAACCTGAGCTAATAAAACATAACTAAGCATTGATAACAAACCTCCAATAGCATCAGCATGAGAATGAGTGATTAAAACTGCATCAATTCTCCTCAACCTGCCACAAAGAAAGAAACAAAATTTAGTATCACATATGAAACATAATTGATGCTCCAATCCAGTGGTATAGGCATACAAAACTTTAAAGTATTCACACTTTTCCCATGACAGAAAATTAAATTTGTAATTCTACATTGACAAAAATAAAAAATAGGAAGAAGAAGAACAAGAGAGGAAATTAAAATTGAATTCTCTTTTTCCCCTCTATTCACTCATTCAATCCAGTGGTATAGGCACACAAAACTCTTATGTTAAACTTACCAAATAACCCCATAAAAATGAACAAATAGAGACATGCAATAACACCCAGCATTGTATAGGTGTTATAAAATACATGAAATGAAAAAAAAAAAAAAAAAACTCCATTCCACAAAGAATGAAATTTATCCTCAGTAAAAAGGAAATACTAGATAAAATCTTACCCAAAGATAGGAAACCACTGCAACGCGCTATGGTAGAAAAATCTTCAACATGCATTTGAGAAAAAAAGAAAAGAAAACATGAGGATCAAATTTACCGGACATCAAAAGAAGAGAAATTGACTGAGGAGGGAATGAATTGTACACATACTTTCCGGCATCAACCAGAATATTTGACGTGCCAGAAGCAGTGACATGTCGAATCAGGATGCCCGTGTTGCGTCTCCTATTCTTGTTCCCTGCTTCTGCTGCTTTCGTACAAACCTATTATTTCTTCATTTATTTATTACTATTACAATTGCTATTACTACCAAAAAGGCGACTATTCAACTGAAGAACTAAGAAGGTACATATATAATAAAATTAGCATACATCATTGCATTTAACGTAGGGGTGCAAACGGATCGGATACGGATTGGATAGTGGTAAAACCATATCCGTATCCGCTTTTATTTTTCAGATACGGATACAGATCGGATATTAAACATATATGGATACGGATATCTGCTTTTTATAATAGTGAATACTTAAATTTTTTCATAATATATATTAAACTATATATTATATATTTAATATTCTGATACAAATAATTAAAATTTAAAACCATATCTGTATCCGTATCTGCACAGATATTCGGATATCGGATATCCATATCTAATTTTCAGATACGGTCGGATAATATCCGACCCGTTTGCACCCCTAATTTAATCTGCACAAAAATGATTAAAAAAAGAACAGGAAGTGGGACTTACAGGGCAAATCTTGGATGGATTAGTGATGCAGCTGACTCGGGGAATGCCTTCGCTGGTGCCTGTTCCCAGAAATATAATCTCTGACCCCTCTACCTCTCCTCTGCCACTGCTGGCACTGGCCGCTCTTTCGGTGCCTGAGAAAATATATATGTATGTTGACATTCATACCAGTATTAAGATGACAGTATAACACACACACATGCTATAGCCTATAGGGGAGCTATAACTATAAGACTTAATTAAAATGCACAATAGCAGTAGGCATATGCAATTAGTTCAAAAAAGGAGAAAGAAAGAAGGGAAAACAGCGAGCGCTGACTGTAATGGAAGGAGGAGAGTGGGGCCCGCAGAGCAGGAGGCCGGGGTATGATAGATCTCAGGGAGTAGGCGGGGGCTGCTGGTGGTCGGTGCGCGTATCCCTGGCGGAGGAGAGAACGAGCGGCGGTCGAAATTGACACGGCTGCTCCCGCCATTTCCACCCTCCGTCTCTCTCTCTCTCTCTCTCTCTCTCCTCTCCTCTCCTCTCCTCTCCTCTCTCTCCCTCGCAGCCTCGCTCTTACAACTAGCAAATGGTAACTATCAAATCCAATAGTTTTTCGCTCTTACTTTTTTTAATTTTTAATTTTCTTTCCTTTCTTCTTCTTTAATTAATATTTGATTATTTACTGGATAGTACCGAGAATTATTATATACCAAACATTCTAAATTTTCTATTTTTATATCAAACAAGATTTTTTTTTTAATATTTTCTTATTTTCTTCTTTGTTCATTAAATCTGAATTTTTTTACTTTAATTAGTTCTATTTAATAGTTGAAATATTTGTTTTTTACATGGACACTTCTATTTGACTTGAAGCCCTTCACATCCTTGAAGAATAAAACTTAGTGATGTTTAAGAGTGAGTAAATCGCTTATAACTTATGTCTCATTCGTAACTCGTTCGTTAAAAGTTTGCTAACAAACTCGCTAATAACTCGTTATTATCGACTCACTCGTTAACTTAATGAACCGAGCATAAGCATACCTTAACTCGTTTATTAAGAACTGAGTTACATGAAAACATGCTACATCCATTCTCAATCGAATCAAATCCAAATCAAACTTAGTTGCACTCAGACACAGGCACCCAGCGACCCTAGATCCAAAGTTCCTTCTCTGTCTATACTTTATTACTCTCTCATACTCACAGACTCACAAGGAGATAGCTGTGAGCATGTGACATGTAGGACCGTGAGAATTGACAAGAAGATATCAGTTTGATTTTGTTAGATTTACTTATGGACACTTTTTTTTTGTTAAATTATGTACTGTTTAAGCAGGTTGAATTATGACAATTTGTTAAATTTTATTAATTTTAATTAGTTTTTGAATGATGTATCTGAAACAAAAAATTCGAAACAACATTCAAATTGCCCACAAGCTTGATTTCTTACGAGTCGCTTAACGAGCACGAGTCAACTCGAGCATTTAACAAATCTAACACGAGCACAACTGTCAACTCAGTATTGTCTTCTCGATTCAAATCGACTCGCTCATTAAATTGATAAGCCGAACATGAACATATCCAATTCACTCGAACTCGCTCATTAATCATCCCTAGTGGTGTTGATGGTAATATCAAACTTTTTGGTATTGAGGAGTGAATCGGACTTCAAGTTAAATATAGGCACAATATTGATAAATTTGAGATTATAGAAAGCTTAGCAGTATCAATTTATAAACACTTTTTTTATATGCAAGATTAATAATCAATAATACTAAAAATAATAACAGAGAGAGGGAGACATGTTGCACGGCTGGCGTTAGATATAATCACACAAAAATAAATAGTGTTGCAAGTCAAATGGACATGTCTATTTACAAAATAGAACAAAACATGTATGTTAACTAGTAAATAGAACTAAATAATTAATTAAATTTCAAATTTCAAATTTAATAAACACAAAAGGCAAAATAAGAAAGTATTTTAGTTTAAAATGAGAAAAAAAAAGCTGAATATTTAATGAGGAAATTAACAATTTAAAATATTTCAATGAATATACCAACAATTCTCCTTTTAAATTTATTATTCTTCATGTCACATACGTTCCTACAGCAAAATTACAAGAGTGCTATGATACAAGAATTACTTATATATCCTTGATTTTGAAAAGATATATATACAATTTTGCATCTAGCCTAATCTTGAAATCAGAATAAACAATTCTAAACTTCTTGTCACATTTAGAAAAAAATATATTTAATCACAGTCTTTACATAAATTAACAATTCAATTGTATCTATACATATATTAAACATTTTCACACACCAATTACGAATATTCCTTGCATAACCAGTACTAATTTAAAAAGAATGAAAACAAATCAATCACTTGTAAACTAAATCAATTTTCGACATGTAAAATTACGGTTTTCGAGGGAATTTCGAGAAATCTGGCCGTCTGTGCTCTATGTATGCAGTCTTGCCTTCATTTGCCTCCTCAGATCCATAAAATATAAGTGTTGCATTACCACCAAATTCCTAACAAAATGTATGAAAATACTGGCAATTATGTACAGTAAAGATTTTAAAAGAAAAGCTGAAATCAGACCAGCTTGTCTTTATCTGTTCTATCTGCTGGTAAATAATAACCAAATGAGACTCAGGTTGATTCATTTCAGAAACATCAATTAATGCATATAAATACCAGAAATACCAGCAATAATTATAATGGATATGGTATGGTTTAAATATCCATATAAATACCAGAAATAATTCTAATATAATTTCTTATGAATCAATTAATGCTAATTTATAAAATATTTACTGCTTGCAGAAATTTACAGTACCCAACTATGAGTAGCTTAATTCCTAATATCATTTAGCTCTGCCCAAAAAGCTTGTTTATGTTGTCTCAGGAAGAACTGGGCCATAAACTATAGTTAGCATCCATCTATGTGAATAAAATTGATTGTCAAAGTTGACATTATTAACCCTGTTCTGTAAACGGGGTGCTCTCCTTGCTTTACCATTCTAGACTGGCGAGAAGGGAGATACCAATAACGAAAGGTTGATTGTTCTTCACACATTTCATAATATCGGAACATCATCATATATGATAATAGTTGCCGACACTAATCACGGAAGAAAGGCACTTTATTCCATGGCATTTAGAAGAGTGGGATGTGTATTCGTTCTTGGACAAGTTTACTGAACACAGCTTTTCTTTACTTTGCCAATGTTATTATACTTTTGAGTTAATGGAGTCAATCGGAACGTCAGGAAAACCCGACTGAACCTGAACACAATCAACTTGTGAACTGAGCTGGCCCGACCCGATCGAACCCGACCCAACCAATTTCCATCTCAATTTTAGATAGCTCTTGGTTAGTCGGTCCTTTGCTTGAGCGAACTGGAATGCTTGACTTCGTATTTATTTAAATTCTCCCCCCTCTTTGGTGGCCATGCTTGTGTAGTTGGTGCTTCGACACTGAGATTTGATTTGGGGTGATGTTCTAGTTGCATATTTAAGAGCCATATTTCTATCTCTTATCTACATTCGATTATGATAGATGTTTGTTTAATTGCAAGGAATTTCCAAAAATGTGAATGATGGATTGCAGTTTCTGGATAACTCTAATTATGCTAACTTATTATTTATGGATATAACTACTTTTCTTCTTGCTTTGCTTTACTTAAACAGCTTAGCATATTCTGTTATTTGTATTAAACTATTATTCCTGTACTTTCTTTATCAACTCCTTCCCAAAACTCTTATCTTACTTACTACTGTAAAACTCACCTAACTTCTTGATCCTATTATGAGAAAACAAATATTTATAATAACGGGTTGGGTTCGATCCAGGTCAAATAATTTTGACCCTAGTAGAATCGGATCGGGTTAGGTCGGAAGAAAATAATAAAATAACGTTGTCCCAACCCGAACCGTTAATACCACTAGAGAAAATGCTTTTGTAAGCATTAAAACAACATTATATTTAAAAAAAAAGAGGTAAGAAAGAAATTAAAGAATTAGTACCTGTAAACCAGCATGGCCATCATCTACGGCATTGAGAGCTGATTTAAGAACCCGAATAGCAGTCGGACTGTTGCGCAAAATCTCCCTGCACCATTTTACTGTCTCCTGTTCTAATTTTTCGAGCTGTAAATTAAAAATAAGTATATAAAAAACATTATTCAGGATAGTAAGTGGTAAAAGGGTTCAATTCCACCTAATGCAATATGAGAGTTCAACACTGCTTATTTAGATAGATTTATATATTTTGTGGATGTACATTTTTACCAGTAGCCTTTCTTATGAACCAAGAGAAGTTAATAATTTGGAAACTTACGCTTCACTTAAGTATAAAATTAATCCAACCTCTTTGTTTCGAAGGAACTTACAGGAACAACTGTATTTACAAGCCCCATTTTCTCGGCTTCTTGGGCTGTGTAAAACCTCGAGAGGAACCACATTTCCCTTGCTTTTTTGGGGCCTACCTGCTCAATAACAAAGTAAAATGATGCAAAGAATAAGATATCAAACAAGGTACCATCTCATGGTATAAAGAAGTTGAGATAAATATACTGATTCTAGTCCCATATCATGGTAAAAAGAGCAAGTTCTTGCATTTAATACTTTTGTTTCAATTGCACTTTTGTGATCCTCAAATAATGAAGTTCCATAGAAGTCAAGAAGTTCAACTAATTGAGTTTAATCTCAGCCTAAATTCATCACAATTACATTTGAGACAATATGTTGCAATCGGAAGGCAGGATGCATCACACAACCATAGACGTAACTGTAGTTTTGGGGGAAAATTTGGGATTATTCTTCAAAGAGGTCCCACTTTTCTATTAATGCATTTTTACAGATAGATCCTTCCAAGATATATAATTTACTCAACACTATCCTTCAAGATGGGCAATAGATATCAATCAACACCATCTTATTACAAAATATATCACACTCTCTAGAACCTAAACTTTTTGTTAAACGATCAACTATCTGCTCCTCTGATTTCACATAGCTCAAAGTCAGAACTCTTCTATTTAGTTGCTCCTTGATAAAGAACTGATCAGTCTCCACATGTTTAGTGCGATAATGCTAAACTAGATTGTTTTCAAAATTAATTATTGATTTGTTGTCACTCCAAAGTTGCAGGGAGTCTTCCCTAAACAAACACAACTTAGATAACAACTTTTACCCACATCATCTTGCACACGCTAATTGCCACAGCCCGCCCCCTGCCTCCTCGACCTACACGTCCACCTCTTTGTCCTCTGCCTCCTTGGCCACCACCAGAATTGTGAGGATGAAGGCAATTGTAGCTGAGATGCCCTTTCTTTCCGCAATTGTAGCACTCTCTATCATCTTTGATGGGAGCACCGGGAACCACCAATGCCGAACGGATAGCAGGTGAGGTCTTGTTTGTCATCATGTTATGTCTGATCTCTTCTTCCTCTTGTTTCATCAATGCAACAACCTCATCTAGGGATGGAAGAGATGGCAAATAACAAATTGCTACCCTCTTCCCCTCCAATTGTGGGTTCAGGCCCTTGAGAAAACGAGCCACACGCCTGCGCTCAAGGTACTACTTCCCAAGAAGAACATCTATCGGATTCTGCAATGACAACGGATCATAGTGGTCCAAGTCCGCCCATAAGCTAGATAGCTCCGCTGCATACTGGACTACCGTCTTCTCCCCCTGTGTGGTAGCATCAATTTGCTCCTCCACTTCCATCATCATCACCACACTCCTAGCTCCAGAGTACATCCCAGACAATTTCTTCCAGACATCAGCTGCACTGTAGATTGATTCCACCATCCTAGCTATGGTTGGAGACACAGAAGCCAGCAACCAAGAAACTACCAGAGAATTAGTGTTACTCCATGCGCTCCACTCAGCACCCGCCATATTCTCTGGCTCAGTACACTCCTCCTTCACATACTTTTCAAGTCCTTGGATCTGAAGATTCAACAATGCACTCCTAGATCAACTTGGGTAGTTTATCGTCCCCTCAAGCTTGATCTCATTAGGCAACAACTCTATCCTTTGCATTGCTTGCACCGATTCAAATGCTGGCACAACAGTCCTACTGGATGAGGTCTCCTCTAATTTGGTATGAAACACCCTAGCCATCCCCTCAAGCATCTCCTTCAGTTCCTATCTAGTCACAGATGTTCCCATCTTCACAATTAACTGCACTCGTCTCAAACATCAAACACAGTACAGAGACGAGATCAAACGCAACTCAAATACAGGCTGTGTGCCTACACACGATCACACGATTTTCTCCATCTATCTGTACAACCCAAGTTCATATGCATGACAGGACGTCAGAGTTACGGCACAGCTCTAAGCACATAGATGTTTTGAAGAAATAAAATCGATACATTAGTACCAAAAATTTGTAGCCTACAGAAGTAGCTATGGAAGAGAAGCCAGAATCGCTAGCAGAAATCGTGAAGCCAGCGGAAGGAAGTCGCTATAGAGTCGCCAGAGAGAAAAAATCGCAGAGGAAAGAAAACTGCAAATTGGGATTATTCATTTATTCTATCACTCTGAGATTCCACTCTTTCTTTCTATTAATGTACTCTTACAAATAAGTCCTTACAAGATATATAATTTACTCAACAGTAACCTTGGATGTACCAGCAGTGTAGTAATCAGCAGTGTAGTGATTACTGCATTGTCAGAAGCAGGATAAATAGAGTAAATGCTAACAAATTAATAAACATCAACTGTATTAACTTACCAAACGGGACATGATCGATGATCCATACCCAGCATCGAAGCTCCCGACCTATAATAAGTCATTATTAGCTTATTCAAAGGATGCTACAATCAGGTGGAATAATACACTAGTGTAGAATACCTATTTTGGATCCTTTTATACAGTCATTTAACCAAGTCATGATGTATGACCAGTGATTGGATTCTGAAATCTGAATATGGCCTCAAGCAAAGCAAGATAACAAAGTGGTACTGGCCAAAATTTTGGCTATATTACCAGTGCCAGCACATACTGAAACACTACTGGTATATGAAAAAGGTATATAGAAGTAAAAAAATGGTGAATGACCTTAGGCCCTGTCTGTCCAAAGATAGCATTATCAGCTGCAATTGTAAGATCACACACCATATGCAACACATGTCCGCCACCGACTGCATAACCCGCAACCTAACATTACCATAATTTTAGACTTCAATTACCCTTTTCTTTTATGAAGATGGGTAGATCAATTGTGCTATCAATATCCATAATTTAATAGATTTCTGTATAAAACATCAAAGCCAAAATATCTAGGAGCCAAAAACAACCATCATGGATAAAATCCACAAAACCAAATAACATTTTTAGTTGTCTTTAGTTGTGAGTATTAGATAAATATAGAGGTGTCAATGGCACCCTCTTACCCGTTTATCTGACCCGTATCATATCCGAAAACACGGGTAAGGATAAGATTTTTTTTTTCGTTAGCTTATCGGGTACGGATAATAATTTTTTTTCGTTATCTTACCCATTTTTGTATACGATAGTTTTTAAAAATAAAATTATATACATAGATATATATTTGTATGAAAATGATACATGATACATGATACAATAAAGTTTTGTATTCTATTAAATTTTCATAATACAAATTAGTTGTATTCATTATTATTTTTTTTCTTATTTTCCTTGTTTTGAAAAATATTTTATCGAAAGCACAAATCTAAATGTTAATGACACTTTTTTATCCGTTTACCCGACCCGTACCGTAATCGAAAAGACGGGTAAGAGTAAATATTTTTTTTCGTTATCATAACGGGTACGGGTATGAAAATGTCTCCACCCGACCTGTTTCGTACCCATTGACCCCTAGATAAATAGAGCTTCTTTCTAGCTTAACTGGTTGGCTGGTTGCATATGCACAGAATAAAAAATGTATTCAAAACAAACAAATAAACATCTATTGTAAGATCTATTAAGCATTTTTATTATCAGTGGATTTGGTTAAATTAATTTGAAATGGATGTTGGTAGAAAAGAAGAAAAATAAGGAATAAGGTACAATTTGAAAAGAAGAGATGAAAAAAATATGTAAAATTGCAAACAGTGGCACATGGGATATGATACCATTGCTATTACTGGTTTTGGAAGGCGGCGAATCTGAACCTGAAAATAGAGAGAAAGAAGAGAAAATTACATATACATATATTTTAAACCTGAGAAATAGAGGGAAAAGAAAAGAAAATTGATGAGAGAACAGTTGGAAAAACCATACTATGTTCTTTTGAAAGTAAAGCGAATGTGAGGAAAAACCTGGAGATCGAGCACATTTAATCGGCCGAAATTTTCAAAATCGGCATATCCATCTGAACTCCTCAGTGCTTGATCACCACCACTGCAAAATGCTTTTGTTCCCTTTTACAAATTAACATGAAATGCTGTTATGTTTTAACCCTACCAGTAGTGCATTTCAGTGACATTACTTGACTGCCATCAGATATACTCTGATAGTGTCACACTATACTGGTACCTATTTGGTTTGTACCATCACAAATTGGCATAATTCTTTTGTTAAAATTAAAATCATAGGATTAAAATGCAATACCCTTCCAGTTAAGATAATAACTCCGATTGAGCTATCATCACGGGCATCATTAAATGCGCGTATAAGCTCTTTGACGGTGTTTGGTCGGAATGCATTTCTTCTCTCCGGCCGGTTTATTGTGATCTGTGTGTCATGAAGAATTAAAGAAGATGTAATTAGTTGACAGGCTTTGGGTTCATTATATTTGCATTGAACAAAGAAAACAAAATTCCCCGAGGGGTAAAACTGGAATTTAATCAAGCTACACCAACTGCAGATATCCTCATCTTAAACCATTAAACAAAGTTACCACTATGCTCCTGGAATTACAATATCTAACAAAGTCCAATTTATTTTATTAATCCTTTTTTCCGAACTTGACATTTTCTCTTCTGGCACAGAGAAAGTACAGTATAATATCTAGGGGTGCAAACGGGTCGGATATTATCCGACCGTATCCGAATATTAAATATGGATATCTGATATCTGAATATCTGTGCGGATACAGATACGGCTATGGTTTTAAATTTTAATTATCCGTATCCGAATAATAGATATTATGAAAAAAATTATGTTATGCACTACTATAAAAAGTGGATATCTGTATCCGTATCCGTTTAATATCCGATCTGTTTGATACCTTAGCTATGCCTTCACCAATGGACTTCTCATAAATTATGTCAACGAACTCTTTCCCGGATTCGTCGCACACTGCTTGCCACGTCACTTCCTTATCAGACACCTCACCATGGACCCGGTGGTAGCTGTTGGTCGATGACACCAATGATTGTGAAACTGGAGAGGAGCAGAGAAGAGAGGAATGGAGAGAGGGGTTTAGGTGAGATGTGATGCGCTCTATTCTTCCTTTCGCCAAGGCGACCCATTCCTTGGTCGCCATGATTGAGGCGGAGAAATGTTAGTTGCTCAGTTTGTGATAAATGGGGCGGGGTTTATCCGTTACTTTTTAATGTTATTTTTCAAATATAGCCCTCACTTTTTATTATTTAAGTTCATCTTTCAAAATTAAAAAAAAAGTGGTAACAACCTCTGAAAATAGTAATATTACATAACGTGATTAATTTTTAGACTTTGAAATACATGATGCCCTTTTATTATTTAATTTTTATATAATTTTTAGACTATGAAAATAGTAATATTACAGTAAAATTCTATGGATATTGTAAATTTTACCTCTATTGGTAGTAAAAAAAAATTATATGATTGATCTCCATTCACATTTGACTCCATCCTTGTTCTTTAATATTGTAATTTTTCAATTAATATTCTTATAAAAATTCTGATTCCAGCTTAAATCTTCACAAATATTGCTCCGTGAACGAATAATACACCGAACTGAATTAATTGTAGTAAATGGACTTCAACTTAATTAGAAATATCAAATATACCAAAAAGGGAATTCCTTGGTGATGTTGCAATTTTCTGTTATAATAAGGACCAAAAATGATAAGGGATTCTTAAATTATTCACCCATAAAGGCCTCAATGCAACCCAAATCCAGCCTCTTATAATAGGCCTAGAATTTTAACAGTTTAAAATTTTCTAGGATTGGACCAAAATACACTGTTTAAAGCCCAATGGCTTTCTTGCTCTTATATATATATATAAGTTTACCATTGATCAATTTGTTTTTATTTTTAAGAAAAATGGACATAGCCAATTTGTCCTTTTATTCGTCTTACAAATATATTAATTCTAATATTATTTATTTTTTGGGAAGATAATCTCTGAGTTTTACATAATGTAACACTATCTTTTTCTTGGCAGGAACACATACAGCAGAATAAAAAATAAAAAAAAACTAGCTTTTAATTTCTAACTTGTAATACATTCCGCTCTCTTAAAAAGATTGTTTCATTTTAGAGAAATAAATAAATAACTGCCTCAATAATAAAAATACTTAAAAAAAAAATTCAATAGTTGTTTTTAATTTTGGAAATATTTATCATCTTGAAACTGAAGAAAATTTTGATCGGTTTCTAGTTATGTGTGGTGTTTTTTTTTAATTTAATAGCTGTTGAGTTTGTTTAGAATTAATACACGATTCTATATTACGTCGCTTTTCGGAAATTTCTTCGAAGAAAAATCGTAGAAATGAAGAGGAGTACGATATTTAGCTTGCTCTGTTAAAATCAACAGTAACAATCTGGCTGTACACTAAAATGAAATAGTAGTGTAACAGAAACTGGAGCAATCTAATCAATGAGGGGCAACAAATAAAAGAACATGACGCATCCAAAAGAAGATTAAACAGTAGAAATTAAAGCAAAATGGCCCAGCATTTGTTGGTACTTTAATTGATTTCATTTTCAAGTATCAGAGCAGATCTCTTTTAGATGAAAAGAAAGGTTGCAAATGTTTAAAGGAAGCTTCTCTATGATCTTGCAAAAGATGGATTCAAGATCTCTATCAGTAGAAAGACAGATAATTGCTTTCTCTAAAGGGTGGAACTCAACATTGAGTATATAGAGGACTAACCGACTAAATATTATATACTTAAAAAATATTAAAATCAAAATCTATAAAATACAAGATAATATGATTATTCACTATTTGATTTTATAAGAGTTATAATAATTAACGAATTAACGCCAATAAATGACATGTTTAACCAAACAAAATAGCATATACATCATATTGTTTTATATTATTTAAATTTAGACCTATGCTTTTTTAAAAGAACAAATTCTGCAATATCTCATCTGAACTAATCTTATTAGTTATTTCATTCTCGATATAAACAATCATGTAATCTTTAAGAAAATCATCATCCATCTTGTTTTAAAGTCTAGTTTTAAACAAGCATGTAATCAGAAAAAAACTCGTTCTATAGTAGTAGTTGAGACAGGTGATGAATCATAATTTGACGCATTATTTGAAACACGGTTGAACCCAAAATTTACCTTAATCATCATGTTTTGTTGCATTTTATCTGTCATTTAGTTTAATTTTAGTCAATGTTAGTCAAGACAAAAGATACTGCGCAAGTTGTTAATTATTGTAGAATTGGAGCACGAAACCGTACGATTTGCATGTACACAAAAGATCCAAGCCTAATGGAGAAACAAATGGAGGACATAATCTTTTCTACCGAAATTAAATCATTTTATTTGACTGATTTCACCTGGCGCAAATTGGTTTCCAAATATGAATTTAGGTGCAGCTGGCTGATTGAGCCAATTTTATTTGTTACCAAAATTTGATGGGAGTTAAAAGCACCTGATATATTTGGCGCTAGGAGAAATGAAGGCATATTATCTTCACTTTGGCATATCTTGACTTTTTAGCATTCTTTTGATTTTTTTTCGTTACTTGGTTTCTGGGAGAGATCGGCCAGAGACAAGAATTTGAAGAAGAGAAGTCGGCCAGAGGCAAATCGAAGCAAAGGAATTGTACTGGATTTAAGGGAGTTTTTTATTCTCTTTTTCTATTATTTTTCTGATTTCAATGGAAGCAAGTATGACTCGTGTTTGTGTTGAAATTATGCTTGGCTAAACATTTTATCTAGGGATATGGGAGTAACTTGATACTTTTGTTATGTTAATTTAATTGTTTGAATTTTATTTGTGGTTGTGATATTGATTTGTTTATGAATGCTTGCTTAGTTTGTTTAATTATTTCTTATTTTATTAAGGGATCCGCTAATAATAAATTGAGACCGAAAGGAGAAATTTATATTAGAAGTACTTTTTAAAATAGTCATAGTTATACAAATAATATTAGGTGAATTTGGTGATGGATCGAAAGGAGAAATTGAATTGCTAAAACAACATAAACAAACTTAAGTACTCGGAGCTACGAAAGTAGTCCAAAAGGCTTTTGGGGAAAAACACGGGTTATCAAATAGCTTAATGGGTTTAGATTAAAACTGGTAAGCCACGAACGTAGGAGACCTATTTAATCTAGATACGGTGCGAAGCCACGAAAGTGGATAAACATCTACCTTAGGATAACACCCCCTCAATAATTGCAACCCAAATATTATAAAAACAATTAGAAATACATAATTAAAAGTATCACAGTGAAACCATAATCCTAGATATCCATTCTCTCTGATTTTTCTCGTTATTTACTGTTTCTGGAGTTCAATCTGCATTCTGTCGCATTCAGATAATTCAATCTGCATTCTGTCTGGAATTTAGGCTGAGTTTCTGGAATTTAGTCTGCATTAGTTTATAATTCATTCTGCATTTAGTTAATTCATCCAGCATTTTTATAATTAAGTTTAAAAGAAAACCACTCAATATTTGCTTGTCTAGATTACTGAAAACCGGGAAACCAGTACTTACAATACCTCTCTGTGGTTCGATACCCAAATTACTAAGCGATAAAGTCATGCGCTTGTGACCGAATTGTATTAGAATTAGGGATTAAATTGTTAAGCTACCAAAATCACATCAACAGGAAGAGTAGCAGTTAATCCTATCTTTCTTATTTTAAACTTTTTTAACTTCATAAACTAATTTGTTACTTTTTAATCTGTCATTGCTCTTTCCTTTGATTTCTATTCTTATAACTTCTTTTTTAGTTCTTCTAAAATTACAATAACTTTTTATTATTTCGGTAATCGTGACGTGCACGTTGTTCTTTTCCTATTTGAGTTTGTACCTCTCTATATTAAACCGGTGTTGTAAATAACGGTATGCTCTCATCGGTCGGACATGGTACCGCTAAGCGATTAATCTGAAATAATCGGGAATAATCAGTCATAATAAAAAAAAATCGGTTGATTAATCGGAAAATTGCTTGACGGTTTGATCACCGCCAACGACTAATCGGACGATTAATCGGCCTAAACGGATATTTTTTACAACACTGCATTAAATAACTTTTCAAGTTTTCAAGTGAGATGTTTTTTATTTACTCGGTCACGTGATCTGGTAAGTTGGAGATCCAAACTATCAAAGCAAGTAAAGTTGATATTACTCTCATACATATACCTTCTAATTTTTTTTGTATTATCAGGAGGTTGAGACATATAAAATAAATATTTTAGTAAATTTTTCAGGTATCTTTTAGAAAAAATAAAAATCTTGGGGTTTACTCAGTCCGCCCCTCGCCCTTGTTGTTGGCTAATTATCAAATCTATTTTTTTTCACAAATTATGTTAACAATGGAACTGGAAATTTTATATGTAGATAATAGGTCATTATATATATTTTTTTATGAAAATTTTCTCTGTAGGTAAAATTTTGTTGAATTAAAGAGAAAATGTACATCCAACTTTTATAGATATACCAACTCTTATGTTATATGTATTTAAGAAACACAACTATAATTTTAGTGTAAATCCAATTTTATGGTATATTTAATGATATATGTATTTAAGAAAAGATTATTCAGTTTATAAAAGAAAGTTGGAATCTAATAACTGACCTCCATATTCAATCTCTAGTCAAATCCTCTAACTCTAACTACCTTTAGTCATGATCACCTTTTAGAAGGTCGCTAGTGCATTTACAGTTGGCGCTAGTTGGTTCGTACACACCTTTAAACATAGCGTATCAAGTTTTTATACATAGCTTGTCAAGAAGAAAAAAAAAACAGTGATACAAATTTAACTCAAAAGTAATTCATATGTTTATCATGGATCTCATTTGAAAGAAAAAATTAAGTATAAGACCTTTGTAATTTTAGATTTGTAAAATTTCTCACAAATCATTGAGAAAATTGATAAAATTGATCGGAGGAAAAGTATAAAAGAGTGTGTGCAAGTCTTTAAAAGGTTCAAAGTGCAAGCTTTATGCATAGCATATGAATTCTTTAAACCTGTCCATGCAAGTCTTTAAACCTAGCACATGAAGCCTTTAAACCTAGCATATCAAGTTTTTATACATAACATATTAAGAAGAAAAAAATACAGCGGCATAGATATAACTCAAAAGTTTGAAAAAGAAAATCGAGTAGAAGACATTTATTTAGGTTTGCAAAATTCATTACAGATTGTCAAAAAAATGATCGAGAATGATCCGAGGAAAAAAGAGAGCGAGTAAAATGAATCTTCTTATTTTTGCTTGAAGACAAATTTGAAAAAAAATAGCAGTTGAACTAGTTGAAGAACACGCTCGAAGATATATACTTGGGGGTATAACTTTTTTCTCAATAAAAAATTGCAATTGTGTTTTCACTTGCATCAAATTTAAGTCAATTTGAAATTTGATTGATTATTCATCACAAATTCACTAAAACTCTCTTGTTAAATTATTAAATTATTTGATGAAATGCTCAATGTCTTTCATTAATCTAAATTTAAGACATATGTCGAATGTAAATAATTAAGAATACATCTAATTTTATTTTTAAATTTGAATAATATTTTTTAAATATATGTAGCGTAAAAATTGAATGTAAGCTAAAATTATACATTTAATACAGTTTTAAATTCACATACAAATTCGGATTGTATTAACAACTCATTTTATGTAATTTTTTTTTTCAATATCTTTAGCTTCTACAGTAAGAAAAGCTACAATATCTGTGTAGCAAACTAGAAAAGAAAGTACCAAACATGAAAACACACCTATATCTTAGAACACCTACCTATTATATTGCATGTAGAGATGCTAACAATTGACATGTTTGCAACTATTAACTATACATAACATAACTTAGCGATTAAGAAATACTTGAATTTGAAAAGTTTTATGGGGAGCTCTAAAGTGGTGCTCAAAAGCATTTAGTGGGATATCGTGTGCTTGCCATTTGGAACAAACATTAATTTTCTTTTTCCTGTGGAGCTCCTTTTCATTTCTTGAGGTGAGATGTGCCTGTTTTGTCAAAGAAGCATTTAAACAATTTTAAAATGTACTGCAATTGTTGCTTCATTAAATTAGTTGGAATTTTTTTATTTTTTAGAGAAAGATGTACGTCTTAACTTTTTAAATTTTAGTATTTTTAAAGGACCTCTCATTTAAGTTTCGAACCGACCTTCTACACAGAGGGGACATTCTTCTTCAGAACTAACTCCGCTGCTCTTCAAATAGGAGAGCAGGACTCTGTTTTTCAAAATCGAACCGTTCATCTGTGTTGAGATTTGTGCATGAAAAAAAATCAATGGTTAGAGTTTGAATAAGAGGGTCCTGCTCTCATATTTGGAGAGCAGCGGAGTCGGATCCGTCTTCTTTAGCTAGACCAAATGCTGATTCTTTGCTAATTTAGTTGAATTTACAGATCTCTCCTCGTTATTAAGGAGCTTAATGTCTAGATCCTGCAAGGGTCCTGATTTACTATTTTTTTTTCTCGGAATGATGCTCAGCCGTTGAATTTTCAGATCGCACATAGATGAATTTTCCAAATTATGAGCTTCAACACTTAAGTATGCATTGGTCGCGCCGCATATGATCCCAGTGCCCGTAGACCACGCGCTACACTCGTGGACTGCGCCTTTGAACCACGCACGGCACTTGCGGACCGAGCCTGTGCACCGCGCACCATTTTTCTTTTTTTCTGTTGAAGGCGGGATTCGAACCCAGTTGGGTTCTGTTGGTGCCAAAATTTTTACCACTACACTAGAGTTCACATGTGTTATTTTGTAGATAAATATAGTATTTAACTATTTTTCTCTACAAATTTGATTTAAATTATCTCTCCTCCTTATTAAGGAACTTAATATTTTCTACTACATAATTTGCTCACGTTGCTGTGCACGGGCAGGATTACTAGTAGATAATTAAATACGTAGTTTGTTTGTTTGTGTCAATTAATTTTGTAAAATATTAATTCTTCACAAAAACATGAAAGCAAAAATTCTTCGCATCGAAAAAGAAAATATTAACATTGGAACTTTATTTGCTAATTTGATTTTTGCCATTTAGATCAGTGATCATCATCCTTTATATATCTCAGGCTGATAAATATTTCTACAAGAATAATGTTTTTGTTTTTCAACTTGTTTGCTACACTGTGATGAAATTCCTAAATAAGTAGATGATCAAGAGTTGGAAGAATTTTTTCTAACAAATTCAGTGTTAATTATTTGGTATTCCTACGGGTTCTACTCAAAAAAAGAAGAAGTTAATTAGTTGGTATTATATTTATATTTAATTTATCCTTGTCATGAATATATGTTGCATTGCTTGTATAATATGTTTTATTCAAGGTTCAAAATAGCGGTGCTATAGCTCCACTATAGCGTTTTCGGACTATGAAAGCTATAGTGCTATCGGCGCTATTTGGACATAACGTCTATTTAAATTTTTGATTTTATTTAACAATAATAGTGTCTCTTACTCATAAATGAATGTACGACTCTTATGTACCAAATGCCTCACAATATTTAAAAATATGATACATGGTAAAAAAAAAAAAAAAAGGTTTGCATAAGTTTTCTTGCTCTTACCAAGATAAAATGTTGCCAACAATCAATTGGCAACTCTAAAAACATATTTTGCAAATGTTTTATTCATCACAATTCAAAATGAAAAGAACCACCTATTTCAACTAGCAGTGTTTAACAAGTGAAGGAAGGCTTGAGAAACAATGGGGTGCACATGATTGGTACTCAAAGCAGAAACAGAAATTTCCACAAACTGTACCCATAAATTTAATGTATTAAAAAAGTAAAAAAAAAAAGAAGAAAAAATTAAAAGGAGAGTAGGAAGGTAGGGGCACTAAAAACATGTGGGCTGCATTGTGTCATTTCTTAATGCACCCCCCTTGACCACTACCACTTGTGTGTTCTATGTGGAGTCCAGCAGGAACCAAAATCAATACAGAGCACCAGATCTGGATCTCTTTTTTCATTTCTGATCCTCTCCAGTCTTTTCAACACTGGAGACATTCATTAACTAAATGTCTATCTTTTAAAATAGGAGGGTAAATCTACACCATTAGTTTAGGGTTCCAAACATGTTCACATCTTAATTTATCTTTACTTTAAAAACCAAACAATCAATTTGAACTGCTTAACATGATATGTGTATTTAAATATGCTCGGAGACTAAATTTTATATGTTTTTTTTGAAACTTTTTACTATTTTTTAGGAGGAGGGTTCAAATGCTTCTTTTTTGTGCCTCCATCATGCATTTTTTTTTTAAAACTTTAATAACTCAAAACTTAAATTATAAATGTCAAAATAAAACCGTTAGATGTGATCTATGTTATTTTCTTTAGATGCTCATGAAATATTATCACATTTCAATTTTGGTTTTATGTAAATTAATAAGTTCAAAAATCAACGTCTAGAAATTATCCACATTAGTACATTTTTTTACAATCTCTTGATGACAATCAAAACAAAGTTGAAATGTCATAATATTTTACATGTGCATAGATAAAATGATGTAGATCATATCCAATGGTTTTATTTAGACTTTTAAGTTTCAAATTTTGAGTTATTAGAGTTTAAAAATGAAGGCATGGTGGAGGCACAAAAAATGGAGGCATTTGAACCCTCCTTATTTTTTAGATAGATACAAAATCATTGTTTGCAGAAGATTTTGGACCATCAAAAACAATGATTTGGTACTTGTCTAAAAAAATAGGAAACAAATTTCAAAAAAATATAAAATTTTGTCATCAAACACATTTTAATATGAAGATCATATTTAGCAGTTCAAATCGACTGTTCATCTTTGAAAATAGAGAATGTGGAACATGATTGAAACACAAAACCAATAGTACATTTTAATCCTACTCACCTTAAAAAAGTTTCTAAAGAAAAATTACAAATAAGAGGCGTCTAACCAACATAATTTTTTTTTATTTGTAGAAATATATTAATATTTTGTCAGGAAGGAGAAGGGTGAATTTTTTTTCCAATGCAATATTCAACGATTCAGTTTCGTAGGCATTTTTTAAGGAACTTTATAATTAATTTAGTTCCTTAAAAGTTAGTATACATATTTCAATCTTTAGACATAAAAAATGCATGATATGCATATAAACATATAAACTCTAAGAAACTGAATCATTGATTTGATTTCTTCTTTGGTATCAAACTTTTTTTATTCTTCCTATTTTTTAATTTTTTTTACAAAATATTTAACATATTTCTAAAAAGTAAAATAAAAATTATCTAACCAGTGTGGGTGTGGACAACTTGAGAGGTTCCAATTCCCAACAGTGTTTCTTTCTTTAGTTGAGGGGATATGGACATATATCTGTTTTTCTTTCTTTCTTTCTCCTTTGATTTGAGAAGGGGAAAAGGTGACATGTACTAGGTTGTAGATTCCAAGCATCTTCTTCCATGTGCTCAATTGACGATCTAGACTTTCAACAGGAAAGTGTGATAAGGGAGAAACAATATCAAATTAAATTGAAAGGACAATATATAAAAAAGTTATATTTAGAGGAAAACAAATTGATTGCAAGAAACAACTAAAGCAACATCTAGAAAACAATTTGATGTGATGTGCTCAAGAGAATTATGAGAAAAATACCTAACTCCACACAAAATTTGATAATCATTACATGTAGTAAAGTCAAATTGGAATAATAATCTAATTGTATATATTTGTGTACTGATGAGTTTAACTTAAAAATTCTGAATTTAATGAAGTGATAATACAAGATATAGTAGTTAAGGCTGTGCTCCAGAAAAGAGGAATATGTCGTCATTAAAGGAAAGGAAATGAAGAAAAGGTGAAGAGCGATCAGACCACAAGGTGTCTGGGCTCTTTCACCTGCTCCAAAAGAGAAAAATTAAAAAGAGAGCAGAAGGGAGTAGAAGGGAGCGGACACTGTGCGGAGGTGACGACGCTGTGTATTTTCCTGAAATTTGTTACTCTCAAATTGGAGTGTACGAAATATTATGCGGAGATGAGCAATGCACTGATCACCTTTCTCTCTGTTCCCTCTCCTTCCTCTACGCACACTGTTTCTGAAACACAGCCTAACTGAATCCGAATCCATGGAAAAAAAACTCTATGGGTACACTTGATTTTTTCCTTTAGCAACCTCCTAGGAAGACAAAATGAGTAACAAGTAATCAGCAAGAAACATTAATGTTTGCCTGAATTGAAAAAAAGGAGCTAGAATTTGAAAATTTGGCCGAAGCACACAGAAATCAGAATATACAAAATGCTCACATCACCCTTTTAGTGATATGTTCCAAAAATAATTAATAACTAAGGATAAGCAGTTTGCTTGACCAAGCAATATATCTTTACGGTCTCGGATCTTCTGTTATGCTCTTCGTGTGATGATATGTGTATGATGACTATTTATTAAAAAAAGAGGTAATTTAATTGATTTGAAGTTAGTTAGAATTATATAATAATTTTCTCTCTTATAATTCCGTTGATGAGATGTGGTGATTTATTTGTAATTTTAAGGGTCAATTTGACAAAAACGTAATAATTACTTTTTGTGACATAATATAATTATTTAGGATAGAAAAAATAATATTTTATTTTCAACGGAAAAATATATTAGAATTTTGTTCGCTTAAATTATTCAGTAGTTTTTTTTGTATCTTTTTGCTCTTTTTTCGGTTAATGTAATTTTCATTTCATTTCATGACATATTAGAAATTAACAAAAAGTATTTAACAATAATAGACTCAAACAAAAGCATGAGCACAAAACAACTATCAACTTTGCTTCTAAAGTTCTTTAGTAGACTCTACCAAGCTTTTAAAAAAAAGAACTCTTACATTATTACAATATAAATTTTATCTTTTCAAATCGAATAAAACATGAGCTTTTAAACTAGTTTGACACTTAAGCCGAAGTAAAGGTCTAGGCTTGTTTCTAAAGTATAACCCAATCTTTATTGGATCCGGACCGTTCCCTCTGTGTTTGGCACAAATATTAAGGTTCGGATTCTAATCAGATGATGAGGATGAAAACTCAAAGATTAGATTACTTTAAAGAATTTGGACCCCTTATAGGTCTAAGGCGGGACTCAGGAGTACAGTGACTGACATAAATTTAGCTAAACACAGTCTAAACTGGTGTATGTTTCTAATTTGCATTATATGCGTGTGGTATTCTAGATCAATGATAGATGTATTGAAGTTATATTTCATATTATTTGATTGAAATGAATGTTCGAGAGAACTAAATAAAAGATAAATACAAATGTGATTGATATAAAAAAAAGAGCTTTAGTGTAATAAGTTTTTATTTGTTGTCTTTAATTGTTGACACAAGTCAAAATTATGTGTGTGATTTGTCTTTTTCTTACACGTTGAACTTTTCTAGATCAATGAGGTTAAAGTACGTAGTTGCTTGTAATAATATTTTGATAATTGTCATTTTGAAGCCGGGTCTTCCAAAAGAAAGAAAGAAAAAAAGGTTATATGCGTTAAATTGTACAATGCCACACAGACGGCCACACAGCGTGTGCCCCAAATCCAATCAGGGCTGCTACACTCTTTAGCTTGGTGAAGGAACCTTAATTTGGCTTATGCAAATTCCATTATTGGTATCTGTTGAAAGTTGAAACCATGTCTGCATTCCTTCAGGCGAACTTTTACCATTGCTATCCTGCTTTTTTACAAAATTACCACTGGTATGTGCCTGTGAAAGAAATTCCTACAATTGAATTTACATAAAAAAAAAAATTCTACAACTATATTTAGATTTCTGATTGCATGGTGACATGTTGTCATGTCCACCTTATAATAATTTAGAAATAGTTATTTTCTAAAATATTTTTTTTTAGAGAAATTTGCTAAAAGTAAATAATGAGGAGATTCATTTTATAATTTTTCTTATTCACTAAAAATATGAGAGAATTGTATGTAATTAAGTGATATGTAGCCTTGGCTCTATATACAGAGACAAAGTCAACATGCTTAGTAGAATGGACAAAATTCTGAAATGAAACATAATTTTATAATAATTTTAAATATAAGTATATTTCTATTACTTTTTCTGAGAAAAAAAATTAACATGTGACATAAACTTATAATTTTTGTATCTTAAGTACATTTTCTAGAATATATATAAATAGAAGCATATTTCTGAAAAAAAAATGGAGCTAGAAAGAACAAGTGCCTACTCATACTCTTACGTGGCTTCGGCAATATATATGTTTATATATAATAAGTTATTTTCATGAATTAAACAGAAATTAAATCAATGGTTGCCTCAGTAGATCTATGTTGATGTGATTTTTTAAGATAATGATTTTGTCACCTCTGTTTTTGTTTCTTTACATTAATTTGTGCTTCATGAATCATGCCAATTGTCTTTTTTTACCTAATGTATCACATTTACATTATATATATTATCCAAATAAACAAAGTTGCCATGATAATCAAACACATTAGGTGACAAAAGATAGATGTACCCAATTAAGTACTTGATTTATTAATTGGTAAATTAATTAGATATATCATCAGGTGAGATGGTTAGCTACGTATGTGTACATAATATATACTTTATTTAATCTCATTTATTGACTTTTATCATCTCTTTCAATGATAGTATATACATTATATAATATCAGATGCCTTATTTGACCAAGAATGAACAATGACATTTTTTCCATTTGGCAAAACATTTTCATTTAATTTATTTACCTGCTGGTAAATTGTTTTTGAAAAATAACTAACATAAATCTAAAGACCCAAAATATCAATCTGACTTTAATTTCTGTGTTGTTTTTGTGATTTCTTTTATTGATATTAATGTAAAAGCATGATCTCAAACATAATGACAAATGAATTATTCAGGTTCAGTTCAGCGAGATTAAAAGTTCGTGATTCGGAAATGATTCGGGTATAATTCGAGAATGATTCGGAATTATGCAGACTAGAAATCTCAGTCCTGCAAGAGAAAAAAAAAACCAAAAACAAATGTTATAGGAAAAATTCACGAATAATTCGTAAAATTCAGGAAAAATTCGTGAATTATTCGAGTTTAATTCGGTCAAAGTTCGGTCAACCAATAATTCGGCGTTCAGTTCGGCATCACCCAAAAAACAAATAATTCGGGTATAATTTGTGAATCTTGTAACTATGATCTCAAACAGTAAAATTAAGCAGAGCAGAACCACACAAATGACCATACAGCGTGCGCAACAAAAGATCTATCCGCATCTGGCAAACCTACTAAACTACCCAACAACAGAGACATTCTAAAATAATGTTTGCAATTGCAGTTGTCTTGGAATGAATAATTAATAATACCACCCTCTTGTGTTAATCATTGGGATATGAAATCAGACAACAACCAACCCGACCCGTTAAAACATCTAAACCCGTTAGCTCTTTGTATAAATTCCACCCCCTTACATGCCCCAATTCCCTTTTCCCATTCTCCTCTCCCCCCCTACTAAGGTCACCTCTGCCCCAAAACCCTGCCCCTCTCTCCTCCTTTGATCACCCTTAAGTTTTCTCTTTGTTCACCTTCTTTAGATATAATCAACAAACCCTGCTGCTTCCTTGAAACAATACCAGTAAAAGGTTTACACATATATTGGTTGTATAAACTTTTTGAAATTTAAAAAAAATATTCGGAACCCTTTGTTACACATCGATCAAGGGGACACTCTGCCGAAATTCACCTTGTATACAATTCATAATTAATTAGCAGCAATTAATTGTGGATTTTTCTCTTGATGAATAACCTCTTCATTTGGTTATTTCTGATTCATGTCTGCTATCCTAAGTGAGGTCCTTCGGTCCAGGTTTATGTTAAAATCCTCTCTACGACGACGCACCCACCTAGTCCAATCTTTCTCAGTTGTATTTCTTTACTGGTTCTATGTTTTCTCATAAATTATAGATCATCATACACACCTCCTGCACCTTAGCTCTCCAATAATTCCTAGCTATATCTTTCATTTTATCTTTCATATACTAGAAGTTTAATTGCAATAGTTAGAAGTTATTACAAATATTAAAAGAAGATTAAGAAAAAAAATTCTGTTGGATCTTCTATGGCATCATCAAGTGGAACATCGTATTCATCTCCATCTGACGAGGACATGAAGGCCAGGTTGGAACGGAAGCGGCGTAGAATGGATTCCAACAGGGAGTCAGCGCGGCGATCAAGGATGCGCAAGCGCAAGCAGTTGGAGGATCTGACGGCGGAGGTCGACCAGCTCAAAGCCGGCCGTAATGCGGCTCTTACGGCACTGGCCACAGTGAATCAGCACTACATTGCAGTTGAGGCAGAAAACTGTGTGCTAAGGACACAACATGGGGAGCTAAGCAACAGGCTCCATGCAATGAATGAGATAATAAATTACATGAATGGCATCAATAATAATAACATCAACAATCCAAACGGGTTTGACCCGTTATATAACGGGTTGGGATCGGGATTAGGGTTTGACACGAACCCTTGGAGTGTATCTGGTGGTGTGAGTTTGCATCCTCTTATGGCCTCAGGAGACTTGTTCCAATGCTATTAGATGGATATTTAATTGGCAGCATTTCTGCTATGGACCCTGCATTTATTACATATTGACAGTTTGTGTATATGATGGGAAGAAAATTTATTCCAGGGGCACCCTTTATATGACAGGCAATAAAAAATAAGTATGAGGGGTTGGGTGAAAGTTTCACCATTTTATGTAATGAGATAATTAATTTTGTGTGAGGTTTTGCTTTTTTGCTTTTTGGTTGTGTTTGGTGTGTTTGTTTGGTGGTGGAAAGAGATATTTTCGGCCTCTTTTGGTAGTGGGGGCCCAATCGAAAGATCCAATCATTTGGAGAGGGAGAAATGATTTTTGGTTTTTACAAGGGCTGATTTGTAATATTTGGATTTATCAAATTCTCCCTTCAAGAGATATTGTATTAAATTTCGTCATGTCTGTGGAGTATTTTCTTGTTTGCAATGATAAATTAGTAGAACTAAGGTGTTTCTAAGTTTATCAAGTTTTGTTGTGAATTCAATTTTAAATTTTATTAGATTAATTTTAAATAACGAATTCAAATCGTTTATCTTACGAGTGATGTATTTAAATGTGAAAATTTTAAACTTTCGAATTAATTTGATATAAAATTAAGTGGTCAAAATTAAAATGTTTATAAATCGATTTTAATGCATTCATTTTTTAGACGCCTTTTGACAACTTGCATTCATTTTTTGCATGTAGACGCATCACTCGTAAGATAAAATGATTTCAACAGTTTGGAGTTATCGTTTGAAGTCAATCTGATAGATTTTAGAGTTGAGTTTATAAAAGAGCTCGGTGAACTTAGGAACACCCTAGTTCTACTCATGATAAATTACTATTTACTGAGGTTATTCAATGAAATTTTGCATTGGGCAAATTTTTATATAACAAAAGATGTCTCATTTAGAGGTCAGTTACTAGTTGACCTTTAGAAACAGCAATGGCTGTGCCTGTATGACCAGTCAATTAAATTATTTCACAGTATAACAATTAAATACCAACATAATACTGTTAATCAAGTGACTCAATGAAGCATCAAACTCAGTACAATTAAAATCTAGCTAGTAGGAAAAAGTCTTAAAATTTGTACTCAAAAGTCGAGAGTTTGATTCCTTCTCACAACTTTACAGTTTCTGTGAAGATTTTCAAGAAATAAAATTTAGTTAGAGCTGATGATGTTGCTATTATTCCTAACTTCATATATACTATCTAATTAATTAATGCACAGAGGTCAATATAACTCAATGTAATATATAGGGATAGGTGGGTAAATCTTAGTAAAATATTATTGATATCAAATGGATAGTAAAAACTTGTAACTTCAATTTTGAAAATATTTAGAAATTATCTTTCAGCCAACATGAGTGCTTATGGTACTTCAAATCCAAATCTTGTGTTATATCCAATCAAACTGACAAATATTAAAACATGTTAGGACATGTTTAGACAAGACCTTTTTAATGGACATGTTAGGCCTTAGCTCACTCTCAAACAATCATATAAAAAAGGTCGAACACACAATTAATACATTATTATAAATTGAGGAGATTCCTCTGATTTGCAGGAAACAATTAATATTAAAAAGAAACATTCTCTAGTGGCTTGAAAGGTTGTGTTACACTAAAAACAAGAAGAGAGAGGAATTTTAAATCTTGAATTTATGGATAAAATCATGCTTGCTAAGTGGCTAGGAGTAGGTATATACCACACGCATTTATATTAACACAACATCTTTACAAAAATTTAATATATAGACATTTTAACCTTAATTAAATCTCTTCCTAATTACCTCAGCTTGCTAAATGGCTGATTAGGTTTCCTGATAATTCTATTACTGGAGATAGGGAAGTTATTTTTATAACTAAATATGGTAATACAAGGATAAAGTGGAAGAAAATCTCCTTTTTAATTAGACAAAAATTTTAAAAGATAAAGAGATAATAGAATTAGGAATTAACGAAGTATTTGGATATCTTGTTCTCAGAAGCTTTTCCTAATCATAGTTTAAACATTCAATTTAGTAGTGGTTAGGTTTTTGAGAAAATACAACAAAAAGATGTTTCAATTTATGTTTAGGATAAATAAGGAAGAAATATAGTTTTAAAAAAAGGCTACATTATTAGATGAAATTGTTAATTAGTTTGCTTAAGGAAATAAAGTATAAATAAAGAAATGATCAAGTGGCACTCTTTTACTCTTGCTGTACGTCATACTTGTATATATGACACTTGGTGCAAAAAGAAGAAGGATTAATGCGGAAGTTACTAATTAAATGAGAAATGAGCTAAGCAAGCAATGATGTATTGTAAATGGACAAGCACTAAAAGAGATAAATGTTGCTCTCTTTATGACCACTTACCATGCATTATTTTACTATTACCATATAGTGACCAAAATTAAGTTAATTTGTCTATGAGACTATGACTTCTTCTTTTCTTACAATTGTAAAGACTATATATACCATAATTGTTCTTTGTATTCTTGTGGTACTTGAAGCAACTAGAAGCATACATCTAGTTAGATATCAGACTGGAAAATTGAAATTACATATACCTGAGAGTTTGTATTGACTGAAAGTTCTATTGGTCTGATTGGGTGCATGCAGTTGGTCTCAATTGAGTTTACCTTATTAATTTGTCATAAAGGAACTAAAATATATAAGTAATTATAAATGTTATAAAATATAGAGTGAGGCTATGGTATGGATTATTGGTCCGTATTACGGATCAATATTTTTATTTTTAAAATTTTAACGGTTGATCCGAATCAGTTCATGTGGTCTCCATATAATTAAATATGTAATTGTAACTTAAATTTTATATTTTTTTATATTTTTGTTTTTTTAGATGGGTAGAAAATTTGTGTTTTTGGATGGTCCAGAATTTTCTGATCCCATCTAAAATAATAGTATAAAAATTATAAAAAAAATGTAAAATTTAGTTTACAAGCAAATATTCATATGGTAACTATAATGAACGGTTCAGATCGATCATTGGACGAATTTTCAAATCAAATATTTAAGTTCATAGCATGGGCTAATATGCACTGTGCATAGTACCGTAGCCTCACTCTAAAATATAAATTAATGATATAATAGTCAATTAATTTAAATTTATAGTGATTATTTAGTCAGTCCTAATTAATATGTAGATTCGCCTCTAAACATTAATTGCATCCTCATGACCAATTTTGCATTATTTCATAACAAGTGTGCTCATTTACAAAGAGATGTATGTTATGCCTAATCATGCAAAGGATTATAGATCTGCCACAGTCAGCTCTCATTGTTGGCAGATATATATTAGACAATGCGGTATGTATTCATGAATTGATTCACCATGCTAAATATATTAAAAAAAATGTGTGTGTGTAAATATATAGAGAGAGTGAGTATATGTACTATGCATATCACAATTTAGTTTGTAATACGGATTAATATTTTCATTTTCAAAATTCTAACGGTCGATCCGAACCGTTCAAAATAATTTTCATATGAATATGTACTTGCAGACCAAATTTTACATTTTTTTTGAATTATTTTACTATTTTTTAAGATAGGTATAAAATCACTTGATCTGAAAATTCTGGATTATCCAAAAACAATGATTTTCTACCTATCTTAAAAAATAGTAAAAAAATTCAAAAAAAATATAAAATTTGGTCTGCAAGTACATATTCATATGAAAATTATTTTGAACGGTTCGGATTGACCGTTAGAATTTTGAAAATGAAAATATTAATCCGCATTACGGACTAAATCGTGATATGCATAATACCATAGACTCACTCTCTCTCTCTCATTGACTCCAAAATTTATCGAATCGACTTCAAATGGTGAATCCAAACCAATTTACTTCATTAGTTGTGTGTTTACATCAAAATTTATAATTTTTCAAATTTATTTAGTAACAAGTCAAACGGTAAAATGAGTGAGTTTTTAAGTTAATTTTAATACATTCATTTTCTAACATTTTTACCACTTTATTTGATACTAAAATAACTCTAAAATATAAAGAAAAATTGTATATAAACGCATCACTCATAAAATAAATCGGTTTGAACAGTTTGAATTAGTCATTTGAAGTCTATTCAATTGATTTTGAAGTTAGTATCATATGATACCGATGTTATACTAGTCGGACTCATCAAACATCTAACTGTAATATCTACATGATCTCAAATCCAAATTTTGTAACTAGAAGTTCCCACATAAAGAGTATTGTTTTTTGCGGATGGACCAAAGTCTAGTTATCAAATACATGTATAGTTTTTAAGATATTGTTTTGGGCCACTTATTTGAAATTCTAAAATAAAGGAAATATATATGAAAAAAAAAATGGATAAGATAAACTAAAGTTTATTAGAAAGAAGTCAAATATGTGTCAATTTTACTGAATTTCTTACAAATTATTTGAACTAAGACAAGGGATCCTTTTATCCCTTTTATTGTTTGATTTAGTGATGGATGTTAATCTATTGTTTGATTTAGTTATAGATGATTTATCAATGATAGATACTGGATGAAGAACAAAAGCAAGGATTAGACGAAACAGTCAATTGGTTTGCTTTAGAAATAATGGATACAAAAAAAGAAATCATCAATGGCACTATTTTTTTTTTCTCTTGTTGTCATACTTGTACCACTTGTGCTAAAAAGAACAAGGATTTATGCGGCAGTTAATTAATTAAATGAAAATTGAGCTCAGCAAGCAATGATATTTTGCAAATGGACAAGCACTATAAGAGACAAATGTTTCTCTCTTCATGACTACTTGCATTGGCATTCTTTTTCTATTACCATATAATGACAAAAGCTTCTTAATTTCCTACATTTGTAAAGAATATATATCATATATTAATTGTTCTATAAATTCAATACGGCGATGCAAAAAGCTCTATTTAGGCACCAATAGTGTATATAATATAATATGTAAATGATAATATATATAACTTATTGGTATTTTTTTTCTTCTAAATTTTGGAATAATTACTAAACAGCTTGTCATATAATTTGTAGGAAATAAATCTTTTTTATTCAGATTCTAACTGTTCAAATTTTTCTATGCGTCAATCTCAACAGTGATCAACGGTTGGGATTGGAATAACAAATTCCTGTTATTCCTTTGGCAGCATATATATATATATATATATATATATATATATATATATATATATATATATATATATATAGAGTTAGGCTGGGGTGCTATGGATAGCATAGTGGCCTCTATGCTACGGCTCAATATTTGAGTTTTCAAAATCCAAACGGTCGATCCGAACCGTTCATCTTATTCTCCATATTAATATCTGCTTGGAGACCAAATTTTATAATTTTCTGAATTTTTTTACTATTTATTAAGCCACTTTGAAAATCGCTAATCCAACGGTTTTACTGTTTTGTGCAGCCACCGTTGGATCAACAATTTTGTAAAATACTTAATAAATAGTAAAAAAATTCAGAAAAATGTAAAATTTGGTCTCCAAGCAGATATTAATATGGAGAATAAGATGAACGGTTCGGATCGACCGTTTGGATTTTGAAAACTCGAATATTGAGCCGTAGCATAGAGGCCACTATGCTATCCATAGCACCCCAGCCTAACTCTATATATATATATATAGAGTTAGGCTGGGGTGCTATGGATAGCATAGTGGCCTCTATGCTACGGCTCAATATTCGAGTTTTCAAAATCCAAACGGTCGATCCGAACCGTTCATCTTATTCTCCATATTAATATCTGCTTGGAGACCAAATTTTACATTTTTCTGAATTTTTTTACTATTTATTAAGTATTTTACAAAATTGTTGATCCAACGGTGGCTGCACAAAACAGTAAAACCGTTGGATTAGCGATTTTCAAAGTGGCTTAATAAATAGTAAAAAATTTCAGAAAATTATAAAATTTGGTCTCCAAGCAGATATTAATATGGAGAATAAGATAAACGGTTCGGATCGACCGTTTGGATTTTGAAAACTTGAATATTGAGCCGTAGCATAGAGGCCACTATGCTATCCATAGCACCCCAGCCTAACTCTATATATATATATTTCCTAATTTGTAACAGAAGCATTTTTATCTACACCCGAGAGAACCAAAAAATGAATTAAATGTGATTCTGGGCTTGGTTCTGGGCCATAATTTAATCTGGACTATTTCGCTCAAAATGGAAATGGAGCACAGCTGCTCGTCGGACTGGAGAGCGGCCCAGTTGCAGCAGCCCTCCAGGAATATAATGACAAACCCAATAAAATTCGCCTCCAGTTTAGAAATTCATATCAACTAAGAACATCTACATCTATAGAACTATTAGAATTTCTAATCTCATGTATCAGTTTCATAAATATGAGAAATTTTTTTTATCAAGAAACTGTTTATAACTCAATACTGATCAAATAATTGGCTCAAATTATTTATTATTTTTAATTTGTTGCTGACGTGGCTTAATAGAAACTCTAAAATTAATTTCAAATATGTAAGAGTTAGAAAAAACCTTAATTTCTAAAAAGTGATTAACAATTATTTAGAAATTCGCTTGAGTTTCAGGGATGTAGAACTTGTCATTTGCATTTAAATCCTGTCCGTTCGTTACATATTAACGTGCATTTAAATTCATATCACCTAAATTTTGACTTTTTGTAAAAAAATTCTATAAGTTTAATATAGAAATTATGTCCTAAAAAATGAGCTTGCTTGCAAATATATCATAATTCATCTAGTAAAGTTTTACCCCACAATATAAGTCTCTTTTGTTATACACTCTTAACTTGATAAATATAATTTTCATCGAAGAAAATTATTTTTTCCCATTTTTCATACCATTTTCTGGTATCATTATATAATCTAATTAAGATATATATATATATATATATATATATATATATATATATATATATATATATATAGATATAATTCCTTTTTGCCAAGTACGTAGGAGAATTACGTAATTATTTATTTTAAAAAATATATTAAAAAATTATGATTCTCAATTTTAATATTACATAGCCGTGATAATAGATAGCAATATTTTAATTATTACATAGCCGTCATAATAGCCATATTTTAAAAATACGTCAATCTGTGTGAAAAACATTACTAATTCTTGTAATAAACAACAAATTTATGTGAATGCAAAAAGATAGATATTATGTTGTTAATTATTCAAAAGCTTTGACCCATATTTACTAAAAAATGGTTGTCAAGTTTTAAACTTTTAATTAAGCACAAATATACTATAACTAACTGCACAGAATTGAAAATCGTAGCTAGCCAATTAGCAAGTATGACAGAAGAAAATGAAACAAAAAATTAATATTTAATCAATAATACATATTTGTAAATTTACAAAAATTTGATGATATATATATATTTCCGTAAAAATAATTAAAATCCGACGCATAAAGTTTCCATGCTAAACTAACTAGCGATGAAAGGCCATCCTAGCTATTTACGTGATATGCTCACACTTTAGTTATTTCTGAACTATTTATATATCCGGAGCTGTAATTTTTTTAGAACCGCACGATGCATACTTTTAAGTTTTAACTAAACATAGAACTTGTAAGTGATTGTATATTCAAATAGTGTTATTATGATATACTCAACTTTAATATTTAGCAGTAGCCGTTCGAATATTTGATAACTTTACAAGAAATTTTATTCTCAAACAGTTTGAACAAATTAAAATACACACACCATAATAAAATATTAGAGAAAATCAATAATTAAAAGAAACAATCCTATGGACTTAAAATGATAGGTTGTGTAGAAGAAATTTGAAAAAATCTTCTAACCATATTTTTGAGATAAATATAGAGATCAGGCTTCTCAATTTCAAATATTTACAAAGAATCTTCTAACCATATTTTAAAAATACGTCAATCTGTGTGAAAAACATTACTAATTCTTGTAATAAATAGCAAATTTATGTGAATGCAAAAAGATAGATATTATGTTGTTAATTATTCAAAAGCTTTGACCCATATTACTAAAAAATGATTGTCAAGTTTTAAACTTTTAATTTAGCACAAATATACTATTACTAACGTCTGCACAGAAGAAAATCGTAGTTAGCCAATTAGCAAGTATGACAGAAGAAAATGAAACAAAAAATTAATATTTAATCAATAATACATATTTGTAAATTTACAAAATTTGACGATATATATATTTCCGTAAAAAAAATTAAAATCCGACGCATAAAGTTTTCATGCTAAACCAACTAACGATGAAAGGCCATCCTAGCTATTTACGTGATATGCTCACACTTTAGTTATTTCTGAACTATTTATATATCCGGAGCTGTAATTTTTTTAGAACCGCACGATGCATACTTTTAAGTTTTAACTAAATGAAAACTTGTAAGTGATTGTATATTCAAATAGTGTTATTATGATATACTCAACTTTAATATTTAGCAGCAGCCGTTCGAATATTTGATAACTTTACAAGAAATTTTATTCTCAAACAGTTTGAACAAATTAAAATACACACACCATAATAAAATATTAGAGAAAATCAATAATTAAAAGAAACAATCCTATGGATTTAAAATGCTAGGTTGTGTAGAAGAAATTTGAAAAAAATTGTGAAACCAAAACAAATTGACACGTCCTCTTTCAAATTGAATAAAGATCAAACTATAAATCTAAATGACATGAGATACTTTTAGTAAATTCATTGGAAAGAAACTGCTACACAATATGAGACACATTAATTTTTTCCTAATTAATAGATGAGTGAGGCAAATAATTCTATAAAATAAAAATTGAACAAAAGATTGGGAAATTTAGTTTATCAATTTTGGTTTTTTTAGTCAATTTCAGAGAACTCTAAATCTAAAATGGGGTACAACATAGAACTAGTTGAAAAAAAAAAAATTCACTGTTGGTTGTTAATCGAGAGGGCTCGGTAGCTGATTTGCAAGAGAGATCAAGATTCACATAACTTAAGAGCTTTAAATAGACTTTAATTTTCATCCATTTGCAAGAGGGGTCACTGATTTGCAAGAGAGATCGAGATTCACATAACTTGAGAGATTTAATTGAACTTCATTATTTTTCATCCAGTGCTTGTTGTACCTAAATATATACAAATCTTCACAACAGTTGCATGTAGTATATCTCAAATCTGTAATTTATATGCAATTATAATTATATTCACAGTTTTGAGGACACACTTACGACTATATATATTTACATTAATATCAATACTATTATATAAGAGGAATGTTCAAATGCCTCCATTTTTTGTGCCTCACTTAATTCTATCTGACATGCCTCTATTTTTTAAAACTGACATGCCTTTATTTTGTAAAATTTTAATAACTTAAAATTTAAAACTTAAAAATCAAAATAAAACCGTTAGATGTGATCTATGTTATTTTTCCTATGTGCTCATAAAAAATTATCACATTCCAATTTTGTTTTTATATGAATCAATAAGTTGAAACATCAACGTGTATAAATTATCCATACTAGTACGTTTTTTACAAGCTCTTGATGACAACCAAAATAAAATTGAAATGTCATAATTTTTACATGTACATAAATAAAATGATGCAGATTTTATTTTGACTTTTAATTTTTAAATTTTGAATTATTAAAGTTTTTTAAAAATGGAGGCATGATGGAATCACAAAAAATGGAGGCATTTGAACCCTTCTCATTATATAATTGCACAGCATTACTCTAGTTGATTTTAATAGGAACTGAATTGTAAAAATTAGCAATTGATCAATGAAATTGAAACTATTATCTGCATTATCTTGCTTTCTCACTTAATCTATCTCTTTAAAAACATATTATATCGTTATCATTTGTCAAAATTGAGAACTAATTAAGATGGCACACTCATATTCTTCTCAACAATGACAGTAGATGCGAAATTGTAAACTGATTTATTAGATGAATAACAGATAGGGGTGTAAACGGAACGGATAATATGCTAATACCAAATTTGTATCCAACTTTCAATTAACAAATACGAATACGATATGAGTGTAGCAATGATTCATTTTTAAAAAAAATAGAACAAAGGATTAACAATATACATAAAAGTTTAGTTTGTAGATGCTAATTTTTTTACCCACTTCCAAAAAACCTATACGTAAAATTTGGTGCAATAGACAACAAATAAATTTTCAGCAAACAAAGTAACTAAACCAACAAAAGCAGCTAAATCTATCTTGTATAAAAGAAGAGAGAACATGGAAGAAAGCGAACAGGAGCTCCTGATGACACGGAAATTGCAGAAAAGAGAACAAAAACAGCGAGCAGAGGCGAAAGAAGAAATCTCTCGGTGGAGATAGATAGTACCAAGCAAAATAGAGAGAAGAACGAATTCATGTCTTGCAGATGTAAAAAGAAAAACAATTTCTTTAGGAGAGGGATTTATTGCAAGGTGGAAAAGAAGGTGGGAACTAAAATGTTCTTCTATTAAAATCTGAAAGAAACAAACTAATCCCTCTAAAAGATCAGGTATCTAAAATGTAGTAGATATTAACTCACCCGATAAGATCCACTGGTATCTAAATCATATTCATATCCATATTCACAAGTGGAGATTAAGAATCAACGTACCAACAGATGTCCAGAGTAATTTCATTGTAATAGTTGTTGGATTAAATATATTATTAATTACATAGCCGTCATAATAGATAGCAATATTTTTGATTTAAATATAGAGATCAACTTTCTCAATTTCAAATATTCACAAAGAATCTTCTAACCAGATTTTAAAAATACATCAATCTGTGTGAATATTATTGTTTATATATATATATATATATATATATATATATAGAGGTGGGCTACGGTGAGTTGCGAAGTAAAACGCGTTTCTACTTCACGCCGTATTTTTATTTTGAAAGTCCAAATGACCGATCCGAACCGTTAGATGTTTAATCCATATTGAAATGTGCTTGGAGAGCAAATTTTACATTTTTTGGAATTTTTTTACTATTTATTAAGCATTTTTGAAAATTGCTGTTTTGCTGTGAACAGTAAAAAACAATAAAATTCTCTGGACCATCAGATCAGCGACTTTCAAAATTGCTTAATAAATAGTAAAAAAATTCCAAAAAATGTAAAATTTGGTCTCCAAGCACATTTCAACATGGAGAACAAGATGAACGGTTCGGATCAACGTTTTGAACTTTAAAATCGTAAAATATGAGCGTAAAGTAAAATAGTCGCTTTACTTCGCAACTCACCGTAGCCTAGCTCATATATATATATATATATGAGATGGGCTATGGTGCATTGCAATGCATGAACCCCCTTATGCATTGCACTATAAATCACGGATTTAAAGTCCAAACGACCGATCCGAACCGTTAGATGTTTAATCCATATTGAAATGTGCTTGGAGACCAAATTTTATATTTTTTGGAATTTTTTTACTATTTATTAAGCATTTTTGAAAATTGCTGTTTTGCTGTGAACAGTAAAAAACAGTAAAATTTTCTGGACCATCAGATCAGCGACTTTCAAAATTGCTTAATAAATAGTAAAAAAATTCCAAAAAATGTAAAATTTGGTCCGCAAGCACATATTAATATGAAGAACAAGATGAACGGTTCGGATCGGTCGTTTGGACTTCAAATCCGTGATTTATAGTGCAATGCATAAGGGGTTCATGCATTGCAATGCACCATAGCTCATCTCATATATATATATATTGAATTGTACATTTATTTATGCAAGAGATACATTAATTTATTAGAGGGATCGACATTTAATCAAGAATATACATATATTATTTACCAAAATTTGACAATATATATTTCCGTAAAAATAATTAATTAGTTCCTTAATAAAATGCGATGCATAAAGTTTTCATGAATAAACTAACGATGCAAAGCCATCCTAGCTATTTACATGATATGCTCACACTTTTGTTATTTCTGAACCATTTATATATCCGGAGCTGCAATTTTTCTAGAGATGCATACTTTTAACCAAAGGAACACTTGCTTATGATTATATATTAAAATAATATACTCAACTTTAATATTTAGTAGTAGCCTTTTCGAATATTTGATAAATTTAGAAGAAATTTTATTCTCGAATAATTTGAACAAATTAAAATACACGCAAATAACAAATTAAAATTCTATTCATAATAAAATACTAGAGGAAATCAATCATTAAAATAAATAACAATATTCTTAAAAAAATTAAAAAAAACTACTATTTGCATAAGTCTTATCACAATAACTCGAAATAATTTAGCAATTTTGTATTCATAGGGAAAACACTTTCTCAATTTAAAATATTCACAAAAAAATCTTCTAACAAGATTTTAAAAATACATCAATATTTGTGAAAAACATTACCTTTACTACTAAATTAAATTATGATTCTTGTAATAAATACCATAGCCTCACTCTATATTTTATAACATTTATCTCTTTTAGTGCTTGTCCGTTTGCAATACATCATTGCTTGCTTAGCTCATTTCTCATTTAATTAGTAACTTCCGCATTAATCTTTCTTCTTTTTGCACCAAGGTGTCATACAAGTATGACAGCAAGAGTAAAAGAGTGTCACTTGATCATTTCTTTATTTATACTTTATTTCCTTAAGCAAACTAATTAACAATTTCATCTAATAATGTAGCCTTTTTTTAAAACTATATTTCTTCCTTATTTATCCTAAACATAAATTGAAACATCTTTTTGTTGTATTTTCTCAAAAACCTAACCACTACTAAATTGAATGTTTAAACTATGATTAGGAAAAGCTTCTGAGAACAAGATATCCAAATACTTTGTTAGTTCCTAATTCTATTCTCTCTTTATCTTTTAAAATATTTGTCTAAAAAGGAGATTAATTTTCTTCCACTTTATCCTTGTATTACCATATTTAGTTATAAAAATAACTTCCCTATCTCCAGTAATAGAACTATCAGGGAACCTAATAAGCCATTTAGCAAGCTGTGGTAGTTAGGAAGAGATTTAATTAAGATTAAAATTATCTATATATTAAATTTTTGTAAAGATGTTGTGTTAATATAAATGTGTGTGGTATGTACCTACCCCTAGCCACTTAGCAAGTATGATTTTATCCATAAATTCAAGATTTCAAATTCCTCTCTCTTCTTGTTTTTAGTGTAACACAACCTTTCAAGCCACTAGAGAATGTTTCTTTTTAATATTAATTGTTTCCTCCAAATCAGAGGAATCTCCTCTTTAATTTATAATAATGTATTAATTGTGTGTTCGCCCTTTTTATATGATTGTTTGAAAGTGATCTAAGGCCTAACATGTCCATTAAAAAGGTCTTGTCTAAACTCTAAACATGTCCTAACATGTTTTAATATTTGTCAGTTTGATTGGATATAACACAAGATTTGGATTTGAAGTACCATAAGCACTCATGTTGGCTGAAAGATAATTTCTAAATATTTCCAAAATTGAAGTTACAAGTTTTTACTATCCATTTGATATCAATAATATTTTACTAATTAAGATTTACCCACCTATCCCTATATATTACATTGAGTTATTGACCTCTGTGCATTAATTAATTAGATAGTATATATGAAGTTAGGAATAATAGCAACATCATCAGCTCTAACTAAATTTATTTCTTGAAAATCTTCACATAACTGTAAAGTTGTAAGGAGAAATCGAACTCTCGACTTTTGAGTACAAATTTTAAGACTTTTTCCTACTAGCTAGATTTTAATTGTACTGAGTTTGATGCTTCATTGAGTCACTTGATTAACAGTATTATGTTGGTATCTAATTGTTATACTGTGAAATAATTTGAATTGACTGGTCATACAGGCACAGCCATTGCTGTTTCTAAAGGTCAACTAGTAACTGACCTCTAAATGAGACATCTTTTGTTATATAAAAATTTGCCCAATGCAAAATTTCATTGAATAACCTCAGTAAATAGTAATTTATCATGAGTAGAACTAGGGTGTTCCTAAGTTCACCAAGCTCTTTTATAAACTCAACTCTGAAGTCTATCAGATTAACTTCAAACGATAAATTCAAACTGTTGAAATTCTTTTATCTTACGAGTGATGCGTCTACATGCAAAAAATGAATGCAAGTTGTCAAAAGGCGTCCAAAAAATGAATGCATTAAAATCGATTTATAAACCTTTTAATTTTAACCACTTGATTTTATATCAAATTAATTCGAAAGTTTAAAATTTTCGCATGTAGATACATCACTCGTAAGATAAACGATTTGAATTTGTTATTTAAAATCAATCCAATAAAATTTAAAATTGAATTAAAAAAAAAAACTTGATAAACTTAGAAACACCTTAGTTCTACTAATTTATCATTGCAAACAAGAAAATACTCCACAGACATGACGAAATTTAATACAATATCTCTTGAAGGGAGAATTTGATAAATTATTACCAATCAGCCCTTGTAAAAACCAAAAACCATTTCTCACTCTCCAAATGATTGGATCTTTCGATTGGGTCCCCACTACCAAAAGAGGCCGAAAATATCTCTTTCCACCACCAAACAAACACACCAAACACAACCAAAAAGCAAAAAAGCAAAACCTCACACAAAATTAATTCTCTCATTACATAAAATGGTGAAACTTTCACCCAACCCCTCATACTTATTTTTTATTTCCTGTCATATAAAGGGTGTCACTGGAATAAATTTTCTTCCCATCATATACACAAAATGTCAATATGTAATAAATGCAGGGTCCATAGCAGAAATGCTGCCAATTAAATATCCATCTAATAGCATTGGAACAAGTCTCCTGAGGCCATAAGAGGATGCAAACTCACACCACCAGATACCGATTAAATATCCATCAAAAAATTGTTAATGTTGGTGTATATGAATGTGAGCTTATTGTTAATGTTGTTGTTTTAATTAAGGAGCTTTGTTTGGTTCTGCTGATGTTGTTTTTAATGTAAGAACACAAATACATACATTAGAAGAAATGGAAGAACATGCGTACAGCACATTTTAATTAATGAGAGTTAAATAAGATATATTAAAAAAATGAGAAAATTTCTGGTGTACCCATAGAAACTTTTAAAATAGCCAATATCTCCATCAAAACAACATAATATCCTATATCCCCATACAAAATTTATATTATTTCTAATATACCCTTTTATCTATTTTAACTCTTAATCAAATTATTTTAAATATTTAACTGACATATATATACCCTTTCCTCCGATCAAAAAGAGGTCTAGCCCTCTCCACCATTTTTGACGGAAGACAAACACCTAAAACCGACAATTCAAACAATGACAAACAAAATTAAATAGATACTATTGACAGATCTAGTTAACTATGTTTCATTATAACTACACGACATAAATCTTCTCTCACTTTTTTTTTAAATAAAGAATTATTTCTTACTACAATTTTTGGAGAAAAGAAAAAGAAACAAATCAAGCAGATCGAGCAGCTCTCCACTGGATCCAAATGGAGCGGAGCAGCAAAGGAGGTTATTTTATTATTATTGTCTGGAAGAAACAAATAGTTACATCTTCAAGGAGAATTCTGATTTGATCGGATCAATCTATTCTCTTTTTGTTCTCGATCAAGCTGTTGTACCAAAGAAGAGAAGAAGAGGCAGGAGGAGCGAATTTTTCTTTATTAAGAGGGGGGGAGAGTAGACATGATGGGTTGAGAGGAACGGACATGGAAAAAATTAGCTGGGAAGAGTATCGAAAAAGGAGAAGGGTAGATTTGTCAATTAAATATTCTTAATAATTAAATATTTATAAGGGGATAGAAGAAATAAAGTAAAGTTTGTATAGGGATATAGGATATTACGGTGCTTTGATGGGGATATTGGTTATTTTAAAAGTTTTAATGGGTACACCAGAAATTTTCCCTAAAAAAATTGAGGGGTAAATAAGAAATTATAAGAGTTTTTAAGGATATATGAAAAATTATCCCTTAAATTAAGAGTATAGACAATTTTATCCCTGCTTTAATAATTGTCGCTATAGCTTATTAGCTGGCCTATTTAATTATGTAATCATCATTTTTTTTTAATTAATGATTACGATTTACTTTTCTTTTTATTGTAATAGTCTATAATGATGCATATAAAAATAAAATAAGATATTGACTTCGGAGTCTTCGTAGTCACTATCAAGTTTTTAAAAAAAGTATTGAATTCAAAATAATTTGTGGGAGATTAAAGGTAAAAAAAAAAATATTGATAGATTTTTAGTATGATATAGATGGAATATTATGGTTTTATATATAGAGAGAGAGAGAGATGGGCTATGGTGCATTGCAATGCATGGAGGGATTTGTGCATTGGACCATAAATCTAAAATTCAAAATCCAAATGACTGATCCAAACCGTTCATCTTGTTCTCCATATTAATATGTGCTTGGAGACCAAATTTTACATTTTTCTGAATTTTTTTACTATTTATTAAGTATTTTACAAAATTGTTGATCCAACGGTGGCTGAAGTGCGTCCGCACTCAAGGTGTTTTTAACCCAAAACCCAAAATTTTCTTCTTTCTCTCTTTCCCCTCCGCCCCTTTCCCTGTTTCTGTGTGTGCTCCGCCCAAAGAGAGAAGAAAAGAGACAAATAGCTCTCTCTCCCTCCAAACCGCACCAAACCTCGGGAAATCGAAGGTGGAGCCGAGAAATTGGTCGTAGATCTCTCATAGCTCTCCTATTCGGTATTTCTTTCTCTCCTTTTTTCTCTCTCTCAAAATCCGAATTTCTCGATTTCTCGGATTTTCATTTTAAACCCGAGATTTGTGGTTGAACTCTTTGTAGACTTGTTCCTTGAGCTTCCTTGGGTGTTCTTTATTGGTTCTTTCCCCGATTTCTCCTCGATTCTTGATTTTTCATTTCTAGGGTTTCGGTACCAAATTAGAAACGGGGAAAGGTTGTTGATCGATTGGACTAATCCGACCAATTAGACTTGTAATCGGTAGGGTTACCTCTCACTCTTGAAATTTCAGAACGTGTATCGGTTAATTTGAATTTCGACCAATTTAAGGTTTGAGGAATCGGTAAATTGAATTGTGTGGGAACCGGTGTATGAATTGTACCCAATTGAAAAGGTTATATGGTTAGAGGACCAAAATGTAAAGGTGTAGAGTTTTTAGATATTGTGAGTGAGAAAAAGGAATATAAAGGATCGGTCCCAAACTATACGAGATTTGTTAAGGATTTTGTAAGCCATTATTATAACTCGAGTAAGCATCTCGATCGTTGAACAACGGTTAAACCAAGTGTACATGTAATATAGGTGTAGGCTCGGTCGAGCAAGACGTTGCGGGACATTTTGAGACGTCTGAACCATAACTAAGCAATACGCTCGTCGTAAACAGGTGCGGAATTCTTGGACTTGTTTGATATTTCATTTTCAGGAATTAAACTATTTATTCGTTTGTCATGTTGAATGCTTAATTGTTGCATATTTTGAAATTCATGTTGTATATTGATTCTTGCATAAATGAGAATGATTTGAATTGTTCGGTTAAGGTTATTTGGCATGTTGGTATGGTTATTAATTGATTAGTTCTATTAATTGTTCTATATGTGAATGAATCTGCCAGGCTGACCTGTTTAGGTGGATGGATAAGGTAACGGTGACCTATCCGTTGACCTGTTTCTGAATTTGCCAGGCCAACCTGTTTAGGTGGCTAGATAAGGTGACAGTGACCTATCCATTGACCTATTTCTGAATTTTCCAGACCGACCTGTTTAGGTGGCTAGATAAGGTGACGGTGATCTATCCGTTGACCTGTTTAATTAATTTTGCAAGGCTGATAGCTGACTTTGATCCTATTTGAATGAAATTGCAAAGTTGAGCAGTATGGATGACTTTGATTCCGTGTGAATGCATTTTTGTCAAGTTGACATGTATAGGTGACTTGGAACCAGACCTTAGGAAATGGTTAAGCCAAACAGCTACAGATGGGTGTCAGATAAAGGGTCCAGCTCGGTGGGACGTCTGTAGATGTCAGTAACCCTACAGACAAGGGTTTGATAAAGGGTCCAGCTCGAAAAACATCTGTAGTTGTTACAAGCCCTAATGTGTCGAGTTAAGCCAAATATATATTGCGTTTGAAATTTACCTTGGAAATTCCGTAAACTGTGATTCGGTTTATTATTTGTTGTCGAGTATATGCATTCTTTTTAGTATGAATATGAATTGATTTGAATTGCTATGGTTTGGGTTTCATTTTTGAATATGGAGTTTGATTGCAAGTCCAATAATCTAACTGTGGCAAATTTCGCACTGAGAATTTATTCTCACCCGCACCCTTCGGGCTATTTTACAGGTTTGGGTGCGACTGATTCCGGAGAGGCACGCGAGTAGTAGGCCTTGGTAGTTTACCTTCATATGACCATAGATATGTTTTGTTGTATATCTTTAGGGTAGGCCTCATGGTTGGTATCCGGATGAGATACTTTTGATGTGTTATATTCTGACCAGACTGTGTACTCTGATTTTATATATATATGAACCTGTTTTTATATTATTTTATTGTGAATTGCTTAATTTATTTTAAATGCCTTGTAAGTATACATGGAGTGTATGCTTACGGCGGGGTACTGTTTCAACCCGTGGCCGCGGGGTGTGACACCTTGTGTATAGCTTACAATCTTATTTTTTATTTGATAAATTGAATAAAAGTATAGTGATCAGTACACTTATTTTATTTTTAATATACTGATGATAGATGGAGAAGTAAGATAAAAAGAATTTATAACATTAAAAAATAAAAATAAATAAAATGAATTGCGGACTTAGTTCACACCAGTGTTGTAAAAAAAGGTCTTAACGGCCATTTAATCGTTAGCGGTGGTCAAACCGTTATGAATACACTTAACGGATGCATGTTTGCGGATGAAAACGATTAATCGGCCATTTTTCCGATTAATTAGCCGTTTACCGTTTAATCATATGTTTATTCCCGTTTATTTCTGTTTATTATAGTAAATATTTATTTTTCACATTGATTTTTTTTTGTGATAGTATGTGATAATAAGTTTTATAAATCATGTTTTACAATTTCATTTATCCTTGGACATACATCTAATATTTTTTAATATATGTTTTCTTCTTATTGATTACTTTGAAATTGATTAATTCTTCTATTATTTATATCCCATATAATTTTTTTTACTTAATAATGTAATTTTTTCAATTAGCACAACATGTTTATTTATGAAACTAAGTTGTTATCATAAACTAAATTTAGTGATTTTATGTTGGAATGTTTCATTTCTTTCAAATAATATGTTATTAGTATTTGAAAATGCTTAATTTTTAATTATTTTTTCATTAAATAAATGTATTACTTACACATAAAAATTCTTATGCATTAAGAAAATATAAACATAATGTCATGTTGTAATAGTGAAACTAAGTTAAATTAAGTTTATTTGATAAGTTTAATGAGTTAAATAAATTATTTTTAATCAATTATGATATACATACATTAATTTAATAAAAACGTTAAATTGTTCATATAATTACAATTAATCGGCCGCATACCGACTAATCACTTGGCGGTACCACATCCGTCCGATATAACAAAACATACATTCAAATTTAACTAATAGTTTTTTATAAAGCAAAAAATAAAATAAAAAAACAATATCTATTCACACAAATTTAACTATATAATAAAACATTCAAATAAAAAGTAATATATTTAACATAATATTCTTCTTAAACACAAGGCATACATTTTCTCATGCTATTATTTTTAATAATATCTAATTATTGTAATGAAAAAGAAAAAAAAAATTCTCATCAGTTTGGTTGGAGTGGATACAGCGATATGAAAAATTATAAAAAAGAATAAATTGAATATAATATTTTTATATAATTATTTATTATCCAACGGGTACGAAATAACTTTTACCTGTACTATATTTGTTTATCTAACGAATAAAAATTATTATCCATAAAGATACCCAATAAGTGAACGAAAAAAATCGGGTGCTGATATTCACACCACAAAAAATATTATTAACACAACAAGGTTTAAATATTATAATAAATAGACAACTTTATCCCTTATTTGTTTCTCAATCAAACTATCATTTGTTTTTCATTTTAATTAACAAGCTTCCTAAATATAAACTTCTAAATTTGTTATTCTTCATTCATGTTATCTTCTAATAGTATACTATACAGTAAAAAGAAGAAGAAATTATTTAGCATGTTACCAAGCCAAATTTTGAAATAATATGTCCTAGTTGTCACTTAGATTTGTTTATTTTTTAAATGTAATTAATTTCTACTTTTGATTATGTTACTCAATTAATTAAAAATTATTTGAGAGTAATTTTTGTTAATTTTATATTTTATAATTTAGCTAAATACTTAGATAATTTTATTTTTAAATCTGATCATTTTAAATAATGAAATTTACAATTTATTATTTATTAATTTTACTATAAGTTTGTTTTATTGATTGATAAATTAATTTTTCATCTTGTTAATTATGAGTTTTAATTTTTGTGTTCCGTTTTTTAAGAAAGAAATGTATTTAAAGGGAGATGTTTTGATTTTGAAAATAAAGTGAATTATAAATTAAAAAAAAAAAAAAGTGTTGATTGCATAATTAAATAAGTAACAATAAAGTAGGAATAAAGTTGTCCTGAGATTGTGTAATCATTACCCTGAGTCCTGGTATCATTTTCCAAAGCCTATATGGTATCTTTCTCTAGGCTCCGATCTGGAGACAAAGTGGTAAAGCTTCCTTTTCAGATTCACACTTTCTTGGAGGTCATTTTCATCTTTTTTTTTAATTAGGTGAGGTAAGCACTTTGAAAAGATTCCAATATAATACGAATGGAGGGATATATTAATTTCACCATTGTTCTATTCTGTATGACTGTATCCTGCCAAAAACTCACTTATAATTTTCATTGTAAGCTCTGCTTTTAAGTATTTTATTTTGATATTTTCTCTCCCAAACTTTTTATTTCTGCAATCCCAATACTACCAATCTGATTTTCTACTACTTTGTTTTTTTTTTAATAATTAATAACCTCATAAGACAAATATGGTTATAAATCTCTGACATTATTTTGTTTTATTTTTTTAATTAAAAGATTTTGGTACATCTCAATGTATTTTAGATGCTATTTTTGAAAATTGAATATGCAATCTCTCCCTTGATAGAATTGAACATGTGACATCTTAGATGAAATATCTAACTTTATTATTTATCTTCTTTCTATTTATTTGTTATATTACATATGTTTTATTAGAGAGGATATTGACACTACTAATATCTTTATTAACACAACACTATCTAAATATTTTAATATATAGTCAAATTTATCCTTCATTAACTATGTCCTAAAAAACAGTATCTCTCATTCATTATTATAAGATTTTGTTTCCTTAATTTTTTCTAGAAACTAATATATTCTTTCTCCCATATACATTATTGTATGATTCTCTTTCTTTGAAAGTTAAATCTATAAATTAAATAAATATTCGATAATATTCCTTATTTATATTTCATCATACTTTAATATTTTTAAATATATTACAAGAATGAAAGTTTTTATTATATTATTGAAATTCTATCAATATATACATTTATATTGCCCAACTCCACAAGTATCTACTTAAAAGAAGAAAACAAGTTATTTTGGCAAAGTATTTTTTTTGTTGAAAATAAATCTATCGGTACTAATTGTATATAAATTTCATAAATATTATTTTTTTCCAGGCCGAATCTTTTTAATTGTTTCTATTGGATATATCCATTATTACATTTTTATACATAATAAAACTCATTTGGTGTAATTAAGACTGAAAATCAAGAAAAATGCAAAACATTTGGTATATCCTTTAGATGAAAATATCATGCGCTATGTTGTAATATTTTGAAGATTTGTGTTATAATTTGGGACGGAGCCAGAGTTTTAACCAATGGGGGGTCAAAACGCATACTAAAAAAAAAAAATTTAGTGGGATCCCACAATGAAGGGTAGGTCAGTTGAAAATAAATTGAGAGTGGAAGCTAGAGAGAGAGTTTCACGTGAAGAGGTACTTGAATTCTCATCTTTTTCGAGAGAAAACACTACAAGTCTCTATATTGCACACATATTAAATAATTAGTTTGTTCTCTTAAAAAAAAGGAGGTCAAGTATATAAATTTTTAACAAAAGTATGGGGGTCAATTTTAAAATACCCATAACATTTACACTAAAATATATAACAAATACATTCTTAGTAATTAAATTTAAAAAAAAAATGGGGGTCAATTGACCCCCACTGTCTTCAATTGAATCCGCCTCTGGTTATAATTAAACTTTTTAATTTGTGAAACAATTATTTTGTTGTTAGGAGGAATATATATATATGAGTAAAGCTAATATACACTTAAGTGTACCGTACACTTAAGTGTACCGTACACTTAAGTGTATGACCGTCAGATTTCCTTAAAAGTCGTGTAGCACGACTTTTAAAGAAATCTGATGGTCCTAAGGTTAAGTGTACGGTACACTTGGTACACTTAAGTGTATATTAGCTTTACTCTATATATATATATATACAAATTTTATATTTTTTTTGTTTTTTGGAGGGTGGTGAGGAGGAGAGAGTATCTGTGCTGCCTGATAAACAATGCTTCAATTCAGATAATAGAAGGTGATTCAAAAAAATAAGTTTGTTTCAGAAAAAAAGAGTAGAAGATGCAAAAAATTAAGGACCTTCTAAGAATTTGATAAATAATAAATTAATAATAGAATCATTGATAGCTCAAATCTGTTGCTTTTTTTTCTCTCTCTATGAAGAAGATAAACATATTTAGAAAGTTTTTTAAAAGATATATAGACATTAAAAAGTTTACTATTTAAGAGAGCAAAAAGAAGTAATTGCTTAACAAAGGATAATTTTGTCCATTAGATAAAAAAATTGAATTGCATTGTGTTAGTAATAAATTTTATAGTGTTAATATATATCAGCTCCCAAACAATCTTATCTATATGTGTCTTATCAAATACGATACATGTAGGATAAATGAAAATTGGGTGAACGGGTAAACGGGTGTCATTAACTCTCCTAAGTCTTGGGTCTTCTACTTTTCCAAACAACATGAAACAAAAGAAAAATCTTTTGAAACAAACATTTGTAAAAAGTAAAATTTCAGTCATATAATTATTGTGGACGGCCCCCAAAGCTTCCAGGAAACTTCGGGGAAGCTTCTCCGTATAAGATACCAAAAATTTACAAAATCCATGAGAAAAGAGCAGAGAAAAGGAGCAGATTTCCGAGTTTTTTAAAAATACTTAAATTTAAAAATAACTAAAATTTGGCATGCGGAAAAAAATCTGCGGTCCGGAATTTTTAATTTAATTTAATTTTTTTTTTTAGAGATTATGTTGTTCAGTTTGTTTGAAATTTAAATTAGTTTGAATTGTTAAGTTGGAGGTTTGTATGAATTGTTAAGTTAGAGTGCTTCTGAGTCCAATTTTATACCTCTGGTTAACATAACAAAACATCTTCAAAAATCATGAAAATTGATCGACATGCAGTCTTGATATCGTAGAGCAAGACTGTGAAGTTTCATACAAAATCTCAAAACAGATCGGGAGATCTTATCTCTCAAAAATTGCCCGAACTGCTGAAGGAGTGTTTCTGAGCTCAACTTTTCACCTCTGGTTAACATAGCAAAATATCTTCAAAAATCATGAAAATTGACCGACATGTAGTCTTGACATTGTAGAGCAAGACTGTAAAGTTTCATACAAAATCTCAAAACAGATTGAAAGATATCATCTCTCAAAATTTGTCCGAACTGCTGAAAGAATGCTTATGAAAAAAGAGCAAAATCTCTCAGAATTTTCAGATTTTGTATGAAACTTCAGTCTTGAACAAAGACAAACCAAATAGATTCCTACATTAGCTACGCTCCATATGGACAAAGACAAACTAAATAGATTCCTACATTAGCTATGCCTACGAAGGCTATATTCATTAATGAATTGAAGACTTACTACAGTTAAGCAATTAAGCTTGATAATTAATTTAATTCAACAGTTAAACTTGTTCAATGCTCACATGCCTAAAACTCATGAGAAGTGTGCAAATTTTAGTCTTCAAATTAGTCATTTTTTTAGAATAGGTTATTTATAATGCTTACAATATAACTACATGTTTAAATGTCACCTTGTATGTATCAGAAGACTCATTTATTCTAAAATGCAGACTAATAAGTAATAAAAAAATTGCAATAACTTTTTGCATGTTGATTTCTTTGTAAACAAACTCTTGTATTAAGCTGGTTTTGTATATTTATCAAGTAAGTTAATCACTATATTTTACTTTGTTTTGACTTCTGAGTGAAGGATCAACTGTTTTGAGTCAATGATCAACTGTTTTGAGTCAAGCTGGATCAACTGTTTTGGATTCCGAAGGAGTGGACCCCACGTGTCAAGTATTATTACACGTTTTTTTTGGCTCAGCTTACAGCTTACAACTACTTACAAGGGTTACTCACCACCTTCTGGTTATAATTAAATAATTGAACTAAATAAGCATAATAATAATTATATCAAAGCTATTCCCTGCAAATGCAGGTAGTAAACTATATATTAATAGAAGAGGTTAATGAAAGCTAATTCTATCAAAGCATAACATACATAGACCTTGTACGTCCATCGATCGAAATGGGTTCCCTCGTGAACCGCACACATCTCAAGTCTTCTTCACTCCCACCTTCTCCCCTTGCTCAAACCGATTACCCATCACCACCACCACCACCTCCTTTACCTTGCCCATCTCTTTCATCACCTCCACCTTCGTCGCCACCTCCATCGGCATTGCAACCAATACCATCCTCCCCACCACCACCAACCGCATTACCACCACCTCCACCACCTCCACCATCTTCCGCACCTCCGCCATCCCTTCCGCCGGTCAATACTGAGCCCTACAACTACATTTCCCCACCACCACCTCCACCAACCATTCAATCCCCGCCCCCTTCAACACCACCACCAGTACCAACGGCAGAACCTACACCCTTGCCAACCTTGCCGCCACCCCCTGTCCCGACCACACCGCCTCCATTACCATCGGTATCCGTTCCCCCTCCAGTTGAGCCTCCAGTTTATCCCTATAGAACAACAACTAGACCTGGTGCAGTGAACCCGAGCAACAACAGTTCATCACAAAATATTGTGATTTCGCGAGAGGCAGCTGCAGGATCCCAACTTTCAGGCTCTAGAGGTGCGGTATTGGTTATTTATATCGCCTTTTAAATTTAGGCCTCAATTAATTGAGATCTCAGTATCCTAAATCAAGCAATAAAGGGAGCACTATATAAAGAGAAAAAACTATGGCGCATTAAGTGGCACACAACTCTACAGACCGAAACTTTGGCATGGTAGTCGATGTGCTCAAATATCTTTACTGAATGTCCCACCTGTGAACTTTCATGTTACAGCTATAGTTGGATTTATTCCAAGGAACCAAATAACTTGGAATTTCAAAGAATGCGGTTGACAAATCTGCCAATACAACCTGGCAAAGAAACTCAACAAACAAAAAACTGTCCAAGGTTGAATTTTAATAGCATCCTCTAAAAAAATGTTCAGTTTATTCTGAGCAAATTTATCAATATTTCAGTAATTCTACAATCCCTAAAACATTTTTGTCTTTAAGGTACCATGTTGTTACTCTACACTTAACATCTGAAACCTATATTTTCCGTATTACTTGTTTTTTTTATCATCTTTCAATTGACGTATTAGGTTAATATCTTTAAATTTTCTTGTTTTTTTTCAATTTGCTTGAGTTTAATTAATTGATTTTTATCATCTCAACTCTAGATATGACGCCGAATAGAAATGGAAAGGAAAAGGCACCGGAGGACAACGAAATAGAGTCTAGTCAGAGAAATATTCACAGTAAAAATGCAGATATTTCGCCGCCTCTAGATTCAAGTTTGCGACCAGTGCTTCAGACATTGGGACACAAGTAATATTCATTTTTTGTGGATGCTGTAATTATGCATTAATTGTAGTGATTGTAATAATTATTTCTATTTGCAGGACTTTTAATGCAGGGCATCTAGAGACTACGAAGCAAGTCCCCAAAGTTATTTCACAGGAAGTACGTGCAGCATATTCTGGCCCGTACACTAGATACACGGATTTCCCCAATAAAGTTATCCAGACAGAGTTTTTGATAAAAAAAATTTTCTGAAACAAAATCTATAATAATTACTTGTTTTTTATTTTATTTTTTAAGCTAACCAACGATATTAGTTTTGAACTATGCATTGCAGAAGCACTTCCAGTTTGCATCGGAGGAAACTGAGAAAGTTCCATATGATACATTCAGAAAAATATCTGACAAACGGCTGCAGTATATGATGAATAAGGCCTACAAGGCAGCAACCAAGTCGTTTGGAGATTCAATGCTTGAGTTGAAGGCGCGTGAGTCTGCTTCTTCCCCCTACGACTGGATCAAATTAAGGTACTGGTCCGGACTTGTCAATCATTGTTGCAGCGGCACATTCGCCAATCGAAGCCAGCAAAATGTTTTGAATAGCGCCTTAGCTTTAGGTTCAGAGGCCACGACGGACTTCGTAAGTTGTTTTTCATTAAATTAATCATTTTTTATTTGAATTGAAACTAATCGAACTAACCTTGGTAATATTTTTTTTTAATAAAATTGTCTTTCAAATTCTTAATAGGAGCAAGAGAAAGGATCTGAACCCAGATGTTCCGATGAGCTGTTCCAACCGATTCATATGAACAAGAAGCCGGGGGAATATATTTCCAAAAGGGCACATGTAATAATACTTTTGAATTGTTTTATAAAATATTATGGTTCTCTGTTGTACATAACATTATCATTATATTTTACAAAATTTGCAGAAAAGTAATAAGAGAGCTATAGTGCCGAAGTATGGAGATGACAAAGGCATAGGGCCCAATTACGACGACGACGTCTTGAACTATATGGGAATCGATGATCAGAATGCTCATGGCGATAACTATGATCTCGGTGCTTCAGGTAAAATAAACATTTCTTGAAATTTTAAATTTATTTTTAGTTTTGTAAGATAATACTAATTGTCTTATTTTTAATGTTCCAGGCAAGACGAGAGGCACGTTTCGCTCCAATGGGTCTAACAGTGCTCAGTTGCATTCTTCACAGTTATATTCTTCTATGCCGCCGGCTTCGCATCTCACAAAAGAGTATATCGATATGATATCTTCTCGCGTACTTGATAGGATTAACTTAGCTTTCAGAGCTGCTCAGGTACGAAATTCAATATTTTAGTATTTTTAATTGTGAACCCTAAATCATATATTATAATTATCTAAACTACTTTCTTACAACTTCACAGGGAGGTTCGAGCTCGCAGCAGGCCTCGATGCCCGCTCCTCAGGATGATGAGGATCATGATGGCAATGATGACGAGGGGCAGGGCTCGAATGTCGACGGCGATGGTACTGCTTAGATAGTGAGGTATTTATATCTTGTTTATATGGTACCTTTCAGATGTTTAGGTATTTATATCTTGTTTAGATGGTACTCGACATTTAGATGATACTGTTTATGTTATTCGATATTTATGTTTATGTTACTTGATATTTTGATGTTTATGTTTGATGATATGGGATGCAGTTTCCTACATTTATGTATATATGTATATATGTATATATGTATTTTGTATGTATCGATGTCTTGTATGCATGTGTTAGTTTGTAATAATCTAGAAGTCAATAATACGATAATTTATCATAAAACTTTGTTCATGAATTGAATGTTTAATTATATATCATTTTGTTGCCTTGAATATTATTGTATTATGGATCATTTCGAGTTCATGACTGAAATTGTGAAACTCCATAATTAAGATGATATATATTCTTAAGAAGTCACTAACCGAGGTAATTAGCAGGAACACTAATTAACCGTTACTAGGTTAGTATGTGGATTAAAAGATGGTTAAGTTTTACAAATCATAGACACGAGATGTCATTTTAATCACATAAATACATGTTCTAGGAACATGGTATTTGACAGACCTCGAATGAAACATTGTATAGAATTGTGTTCGTGTCATTAATGTTTTCATTTAGTGTAAAGTTCTATAGTATGAGGTATTCATCGTGCTAGCTAAGAGATGTGTATGTGTGAGTGTTATCTAACGCTGTCCGTAAAAAGCAGTCATAACGGTAGCACTTCCATATGTATAGCTTAGCTAAGGAAGTGATAGTTTACCAAAAGTACATTTGTCCCTCGTATTTTATACGAGCTATAGCATCACTGGGACCCTTGGTAGAGTTAGATTATCAGCATGCGGTATAATTACAAGAGTAATTATATTTGATAGTCTACTCAAGACCAAGAAAATATTCAGTTAACAAGGATGACACACATCTACCTTGAAACTGATCTGATAGCTATGAGACAGAAGAACAGATACAAGTAAATTGTTTACTGGATCGTGATATTGTACAGTACAGCATCATCTGTGTAATTGGATGGTCATGATGTATACTGCTAGATGCCGCTCATGATTATAGAAGTTAAAACAGTTTTAACTCTATTTACCAACATAACACAGATCCTATTGGGTCACACCATATAGGAGCTATTCGGAGAATCTTACTGATTAATTATAAATTGATTGTAATTAATATTAAGATGGTTATAATTAATTATACGTGTTATAAATAAATTATATTTGTCATGTAAAAATGACAAAGCAAAAACTAATGGTTATAATTAGTTATACTTGATATAATTAATTATAATTAATTACACGTCATTTAGAATGACAAATAGAAACACTGGTTAGTTTATAAACGTGTTTGACATGTTGTATAAAAATTACCAAACAAAAACCGCAGACGAATATAATTGTACATGACAATTATACATATTTGATTTGGATATTTACTATTCATAATGGGTTTGGGTTAATGGGTTTAGAATCCATTAAACTAATCTAACCAATATGAAGTTGCAAAATCAAATTTGAATGCCACATCCAAAACCGCCACAAAAGGGCAAAATGGTAATTTTGGCAACTTCGGGGGTATTTCGGTCTTTTGCGAACCTCCTCAAATGCCTATAAATAGAGGGGCATAGGTGAAAGAGAAAATTCACTAATTCACGTGTTAATCCAATTACTTCGTTAATTGGAGTTTCTCTCTTTCTCGGTTTACAGTTTTTCGGATCGGTGAATAGTGTTTTACCGAATTTCGCAGTATTTCAGATTTTGTTTATTAGTGAATCTTCGTTAATTGGAATTCCTCTCTTTCTCGGTTTACGGTTTTTCGGATCGGTGAATAGTGTTTTATCGAATTTCGCAGTATTTCAGATTTTGTTTATTAGTGAATCTGATTAAACGAAAGTTCGTGAATAGTGTTATTACGCCTTTTTTGGTGAATAGTGTTTTTGCTGTATACCGCGGTTTATAGTATTTCTGGCAAAAGAAATAAACCGCTCTCTGGTTAGTCCTGGTGGATAACCAATAGAGGTATCACACGTGTGATACTCCGGGTCGATTTCATCCCTGGTGTAGCTCTTCTCGCTCATCTGCATTCCAACTGTGATTTGGAAACAAGGTATAAATTGTTATATTAATCTATTTAATTGGTAAATAGATTTAAAGCTTTAGAAAATCAATTATGGAGTAGATCTGTAAATAGGATTAAACGGATCTTCTTGATTCATTTAATCCGTAGCTTAAGTTAGATGTAAAAATTTTGTTTTACTCTTTCCGCACTTTAAGCAAATAAATGAGTTTGAACCGTCAAAACCCCAACATACTTAATCAATGGGTTTGAACCATCAAAACCCGACAGCATGTGTATGTATCGATGTTTGTTTATATTTGTTTGTATGTTGTATGTTGGTACGGTTGGTATCAATTATTAAATGGTACAAATTTAAATAATAATACAACCCCAAAAACCTGACAGAAGAGTATCAGCGACCGGTTTGAAGTTTCAACAATCGTTCAAATTGGTCTCTGATAATTTGGGTATCTGTGATCGGGTTTTACTATCAACGATCGTTTTTTTGGTCGCGAATAGCATTTCACGACGTCAACAAAAAACAACAGCGACAAAAAAATTTAGTCGTAGATAAAGTATCAGCGACAGGGTGATGCCATTTAGCGACCGGTGACGTCATCAGGAGAGTATCTGCGACAATACCTTCAACGACCAGGATATCAGTGCCAGGATATGAGCATTCAGATGACCCTTTGTGCTCTCTCTCGAAAAAGCACTGCTAAAATACTAGGTAGGAAATAATGACTTTTGACATCATGGGAACCCATGCTATATGAGGAGCAGTCGATAGTGCACAATGCTCTCCCTGTCGGATCTCATCGGAGGCGAGGTAAGATTGTGCCGAATCGCACCATATCTCATCGTCGGATCTCGATAGTGCACCATGCTTTCCTCGCCGGATCTCGCCGGTGCACCACGCTCTCTTGTGGTCAGCGAATTTAATAGTTAACTGATTTATAAGTTTTTGTTGATAGGAAAATACAGTTAATAGTTAATTGATTGGTCGTTAGAGATTGTGGGACAGATAGGGGACTAAAGCTGGGGGACAATATAATTACTCTTTGTTTTAAATGTTGAAAATAAAAAAAAATTAAAGTATATATAATTACTCTTTTTTTAAATGTTGAAAATTAAAAAAAATTAAAGTATATATACATTTCTTATGATATTAATCAAAATACAAATCGAAATTTCATGATATATTAAATGTGTATGGAAAAAATAATATAGATTTATTTTGGTATTTTAGTTTTTAATTTTAAGTAATTATAGTTTTGAAAATGGAGATAAAAAATAAAGGCATTTAAAATTTCCTCATATGAGAATACACTCGAAAACTTAATCATACTATTTTTTTTAAATAAGAAGAAAATCTCTTGATTTAAATTCCAAGAGGCATTTTTTTTTTTTTGAATCTAATCATCTATTTCAAATTGAATAGGACAATTCAAATAGATTCTCTTTTATCTTTTCATCCAATTTTATCTTTTAGAAAAGAAATAGACTCTCCTTTAATCTTTCCATCCAATTTTATCTTTTGGCAAAGGAATAGATTCTCCTTTGTCTTTCCATCCAATTTTATCTTTTGGAAAAGGGGAGCATGCCGTGTCGCTGTCGCCTGTGAAGTGTGAACAATTAATAATAAAGAGTCTTTACTGTACCCGTTGACTACAAGTCAAGCCACGACAGAGATCCATTTGAAAGCCTTTGCACTTCGTGAGTATAACAGTAGTGTAGTGAGTTATAAATTAACAGAAGCTAGTTTCCTTTCATTTGCTAGGAACGAGTCACAAGAATCAGGGCTCTATTCATATCCGCAATCATGATTTCATGGTTTTGGACTAAAGAAAAATTGTTTTAGTTATATAATACTTTCAATCAAAGGACTGAAGAAAAATTATAATTACTAATATTTAAAAAAAATGTAAAAAGTATATATGCATATCTATCTATATATCTAGTGTATTGAAAAAATCCGGACGGGTCCGATTAGACCCGGCCGAACCGGAGACCACACTCTACCTGGACCGACCCAAGCTAGATCCCCGGACAGGTCCGGACCAATCCTCGGATCGGGTCTAGCATAGATTTGGTACGGCTTTTTTATTTTAGACCCTCAAAAATACGATCCTAGCGAACCCCCGACCCGTTTGAAACCGACCCCCCCCCCCCCCCCCCCCCCCCCAAACTCTTCTAAACATGTACTAAACCGGACTTAAACCCGTACTAACTCGGACCAAACCCCTCTAGAGAAAGAGCTCCAATTACATCAGTGCAATACCAATACATCATAGGATAATGTAGAAAGATTAAATACATTTTTACCAGTACAACTAAGTTCTAAAAGTTGAAAACGTGTACCCCATATAGTCCTATCTTCGCTCTCTGCCCTTGTTTGCACTATTTTCGGCCAATTCGTTTTGGCTTCTCGATCGGTATATATATGCCTGCAGCAGATATTTTTATTTACCTTCATTAGTTTCCACACCTCATGACATATTGACAGTCCTTGTAAAAATTGCTCTCAATATAGCACTCCCCATCTGATACAATTACTAGAGGGGATGAAAATAGATGAAGGTGAGAACAGAGAAGAAGCGCTGCTTGCCTTAATTAGAGGCAAAAATAGAAGCTATGCTTGGGTCCTGTTGGAAAATAAATATTGTCGTTGATCGATGTAGAAACTACACTCTCTCACGTTTGCAAAGCTGTAAGTGAAGAGCTGTTATTCAAAATACCCGTAAACCCTAATTTGAAGATACAAAAGATGTGCTGTTAGAAAATTTAGCTGTTTTAAACCAAAAAAAATGTACATCTTTTAAAGAAATTTGCGTCAAGTGAAGTGCTCCTACTTTTGGATTTAATTAGGTTCTAAGAGATAGTTCTGTTCCCAAAGAAGTTCTCAAATTGCGGGCTAAGGCGCTAAAGGAACTGGGCACTATATTTCAACTGGTTATTTCAACTTCTATTCTCCAAATATCCCTATGAATAACTTTTAGCTCTCTCTCGAGAGAGAGGCTACCGTACCGTGCTTTGGGAAGTAAAATACATGTTTTCCTTCGTGTCCATATTTTGTGATTTCAAGTTTCAAATAGTCAATTTGAACCGTTCAACATGATCTCTATATTAAAATATGATTGCACACCAAATTTTTTTTAGAAATTTTTTACTTAGAAAATCACTGTTGTTCAGAAAAACCCTAGACCATAACAAAACAGTGATTTTGTACCTATTAAAAAAATAGTAATTTTTTTACCAAAAAATGTAAAATGTTGTCTCTACGAATATTTCAATATAGAGATCATATTGAACGGTTTGAATCTTGAAATTACAAAATATGTGTGGAAAGTAAAACAGGGGCTCCGTAGCCCATCTCCTCTCTCTCTCAACCTTGCAGCAGCTGCCAAGTATCTTGCTCACAATCTTGCTCTGTCCCTCCAACTTTCTGTTTGCTCTTTAATTTTGTGGTGTTATATATAAATGTATTATAGCTGCATCCTTTGTTACCTCTGAGAAAGCATCTGATATTTGTCCCTTATTTTTGTTGAATTAATATGCTATAGGGTGCAAAACTTGCGTACAGGAGAGAGAATAGTCTTCGTGTGGAGAATGGTAGCAGTACCACTAATAAGGGCACATCATAAAATATAATTATAAGATTTATTGTATCGTGTGGAGAATGGTAGCAGTAGCACTAATTCGATCCCATCTTAGGATCTTTTGCTTACTGTTGAGATTTATTATATGTTTTCAGTATTTTGGTATTTCGGATTTTATAGTCTTTTTAGTTAAAAATAATTATATAATATTGCAGGGACTCAGATATAAAATATAACATCTATAAATTAAGAATCAAATTAAACAAAGAATAAAATACAATTCATTTTTAAATTATTTTCTACTTGATATCGGAGCTAAACTCTAGCCATCTTTTCTCTTTTTTTTTCTCCTTTTTGTTACACTAGCGCGCTACAGTACATCTACAGTAACCGCGCTCTACAATGTCGCTACAGTAGAGGCTTCAACCACCAGCACTGACCAAACCGCCTTCTCTTCTTTTTTGGCTGATTCTCTTCTTATCTAAGGCTGGCCAAACCTAAGGTGAGCTATTTGTGTTGATTAGGTCGGCGTGGGGGGCCTAGACCCCACGATACCCGAGAAACAGGTTCGGATCGAGTTTGATCGGATTTGAACTCGAATAATAAATCAAGATCAGGTCACGATGAAGAAGAAGATCTGTCTTGAGGGTGCAAGATCGGGTCTTTACGAGAGAAGTACGAGTGATTCGGATCAAGAAAGGGAACACTACTAGAATAATCGTTTATTGCATGCCTAGTACCAGTTTGTTGCATGGTAGAGACGGTCCATGCAAAAGAAATGACGTTTGTTGACTTTTTAAACTTGTTGCATGCGAATCCCCTTGTAACAGGTATCGCATGCAATTGTGTGAATTGCAATCATGCAACTGTGTGATGTTCAGCTATGCAAATAAGTTTTGAAAGTCAGATATTATAATTAATTTGAGGTCCATGCAACAATTCAACTCCATCGCTATGCAAGTACTTAAAAACATAGTAGATATTATATTTAATTAAAGGTTCATGCAACAACTCAACTCCCTTCTTATGCAACTACTTAACCACTTAGTAGATATTATATTTTATTAAAGATTCATGCAACTACTTAACCCCATGTTTATATTATATTTTATTGAAAGTCCATATAAATAGTCCACTACCATTCGCATGTAAATAATCTGGACTAAAAGTTCCTAACAATTGCATAGGATTAGCCATGCAATAGTTTATTTCCTAAAGACAGATTTATTTCTATTTATTTGATATCTCATTTTCAATAAAATTCACAACAATACAAATAATAACAGTATATAAGAATTCAATACTTTGATAACTTAAATTCTAAATTCTTGTATTTAGAACAAACCTTCCAAGAAGTTTATTATAAATCACATCACCAAGAAGTTTGATGTTTTTTTTATAGATGAAAAATAATTATACAAATTTATATCAATAGCATAATCTATCCATCTGTGAGCCCACAATCAAATCTCTGAAAAAAAAATCAATATTTTCTTAAATTATCTCAAATGTGCAGCTAGGCTCCAAAATAATTTGATTGAGCTCTAATGCATATGAAAACCTACATAAAACAAAAATTCTACTATGCAATTGTACTAAAAAATACCCTCTCCAATAATTTGATTAATGAAAAGTTTACTCCATCTCAAAAACTTATCGCTAATCCTACATCAATCTCCTCAGCTAGTTCATCCCACAAAGGAACACTGCAAGAACTAAGGCGACTATTAAGGTTGTTTGTCTTCATGTACCCCCGTCACTTACATCATTCAAGCATGATTTTCCATGTGCTCTCTGAATTCAAAAATATATCAAATTTATAATATCATGATATATGAAACTATAATCTAAATAACTTTTTTTAATGGTCAACTAAAGTAGAGTCTTATTGCAGGTTAAATCCTATCTTTTGCATTGTTCGCAACTTGATCCCAAGAATTCATATTTAACCAACAACATTGTTTCTTTTTGTTGCTAGCAAACAACACCCCCACAGTTTCTGGTGCAATGGAAAAGGCATGGTTAAGTATTTCCAATTATAATTTTCTTCTGTTGGATCAAGTTAACTAGAACCAAATAAATAGTAAATAAATTTAGATATATATATACCCATCATAATTTCTATAATTAGATATTTACTCATTCATGATTGAAAATTAGTTATATCCCCATCTAAACATAACCTATTTTTAAAAATTTCAACAAAAAATATTGGGAAAATTTCCAATGTACCCATCTAAACTTTTGAAATAGCCAATTGCCCCATCATATCACCATAATATCCAATAGGACGCTGATAACAATCCCTGCAGCTTCCACCCCGCAGATACTGCCAATAAAAACATGGGGGGGGACCGCTCAATTATTAATGAGCGTTTAAAAAACTGCAGGTATTTAACTTCAAGCATCAAAGTATTTACCTTAAATTTATCAGGTATTAAACCCACTGCAATGATATCTATTTATGAAAGAATAAATCAATCCATTAATTGTTCCCGCACAAAATTTCTTTTTTTTGAATCGTCCCCGCACAACTGGGGATCATTAAACATGGGAGGATCGCTCAATCATTAATGAGCGTTTAAAAAACTGCGGGTATTTAACTTAAATTTGCCAGGTATTAAACCCTATGCAATAATCTCTATTTATGAAAGAATAAATCAATCCATTAATTATCTCCGCACAAAATTTTCGTTTTTTTTTTAATCGTCCCCGCATAACTGGAGACCATTAAATAAATAATCCCCTCACCCAATGATAAATACTCTCAGACATAATGATAAATACTTTATGTTACATAGGTAAATACTTTACATTATATGAATAAATACTTTATGTGACATGGATAAATACTTCTCAAGCATACTTGCAACTTTCAGTAAAACATCAATGATAAATACTCTCAGACATAATGATAAATACTCTATGTTACATGAATAAATACTCTATGTTACAAGAGTAAATACTTCTAAAAAATAATGATAAATACTTTTTTGAACATCAATTAACAGATAAGCATTTATTAACGGGAATTCTTATTAGATAACAGTGTAAGTAATGCGGAAATTGTTATTAGAGGAAGGCATAATTAATGCGGGGATTAGTATTAAATGACAGTCTAATTTAATGCGGGAATAAAATGAAACTTTTAACGAAATTACTAGGGAGATATATGGCAGTTAAGGAAGAGAGAGAGTGCGGGATAAATGGGGGGATGACAGTGGGGGGTTTCATATAATTATTCTATCCAATAATATCCCCATAAAAAAATAACTTTATTTCTTCTATCCCTTTTATTTATTTTTCTTTTTATTTAATTGTGTAAAAAATTGAATTGACCAATGTACCCTTTAAAAATTACATGGAGGTGTCCCTTGTATCTCCATTAAAAAGCAAAACTTAACAGTAAATTAAAATAAAATAGGATGTAATTAGTTCTACGTTCTCTCCTCACTCCACATACGAAATATGATCTGCAAAAAAGAGTATTCCAATTGGCACACCAATATCAAGATATAATTCAAATAAACTCGGCAGTATGTAATTAAACCTGACCACTTAATTATACGGATTTTTTTTCTATTGACCTATAATAGATCTTCAATTTGACCAAAATTCACCGTATTGTACATATTTTTTTTTTGTGAAAATTTGGTAGCAGTGCCAATGAATATATTAACGGAAAATTGGAAAATGTTATTATAAAGACTCATGGCCAGAACATCTATCTACCTTCGTACCCAAACCAGTAGTCAGTCCTACAAAGCTGGACCAACAAAACAGTAACCTGTACCAGCCTTTGCACTTAAAAACTTGTACCAGTAAACACAATACTAACGTATCACCGCCGGTACCACTGCTCAACATACCTTTCACCATTACTGCTCATTGTACCATTATCATACCAGCAAGCCTGATTTGAACTTCTCTAAATACCTAAAATTACATACAACTAGGTACCTGCACATACATCCATCATGACCCAGCTAATTAAGAGAAATTTACATCTCAGCCCCTTTCTTCACATTCTTATACTTGTATAAAAAACCAGTACCAACCTGACTACTTCTCTCAAACACTATGAGACTTAGAAGTGAGATTAATAATCGGAAAAAAAATACAGTATCAAGAAAAACTACAGAACCATCTGAGACACCAACAAATCAGAGCGCCCTAATCCAAACCAGGTAGAAGTGTTAATGAAAAATATGAACTAAAATTAGATAATTGGAATTTAACCTACGGTCTTATAACATCAAATTAGTGAGATTACCTCAAAAATAAACATCAAATTACAGGGATAAGGGTACTAAAGTTAACTACAATCAACGTATCGTATCCGCTTCCATTAGAATAATTCTACTATTTAGGTTTGTATCATCTCCATTAACCAACTAAAATTATATTATGTTAAAGGTTTTTGAAGGTTGACCAAAAAGAAATGGTGACATTTTTCAGTGGGGAATTTCTACAAACACAGCAAAAATAGTGCTCCAGCAGAGACAGAAAAATTTAAAGCCATAATTTCTCAAATAATAAGCAAGGCACCGAGAAACCAGTAAATAATCACTACCCAATAATTATTTTACCTTTTCTTCTTCTTCTTTGTCTCCTTGTCTTCCTTGTTTTCGAATCAAAGTATGCCCATTCATGGTCTTGCACGAGTACAACAAGAGTAGTTCTTAATAAATTTACTAAAAGTAACTCATGTCATTTACATTTATGTGTCTGATATTGTGTAGCAGTTTCTTTCCAATGTCATAATATTGCACGAGTACAACAAGAGTAGTTCTTAATAAATTTACTAAAAGTACCTTATGTCATTTAGATTTATGTGTCTGATATTGATCATTAGGAAAAGATTAATGTGTCTGATATTGTGTAGCAGTTTCTTTCCAATGAATTTACTAAAAGTACCTCATGTCATTTAGATTTATGGTTTGATCTCTATTCAATTTGCAAGAGGACGTGTCAAATTTGTTTTCATTTCACAATTTTTTTCAAATTTCTTCTACACAACCTATCATTTTAAGTCCATAGGATTGTTTCTTTTAATTATTGATTTTCTCTAATATTTTATTATGGTGTCTGTATTTTAATTTGTTCAAACTGTTTGAGAATAAAATTTCTTGTAAAGTTATCAAATATTCGAACGGCTGCTGCTAAATATTAAAGTTGAGTATATCATAATAACACTATTTGAATATACAATCACTTACAAGTGTTCGTTTAGTTAAAACTTAAAAGTATGCACCGTGCGGTTCTAAAAAAATTACAGCTCCGGATATATAAATAATTCAGAAATAACTAAAGTGTGAGCATATCACGTAAATAGCTAGGATGGCCTTTCATCGTTAGTTAGTTTAGCATGGAAACTTTATGCGTCGGATTTTAATTATTTTTACGGAAATATATATATATATATAGGACTTGGCTACGGTGCTATGGGTAGCTAAGAGGCCTCCCGTGCTACGGCTCTATATTCGACTTTTCAAAATGTTAACGGTCGATCCAAACCGTTCATCTTGTTCTCCATATTAATATGTGCTTGGAGACCAAATTTTATATTTTTTGGAAAAATTTTACTATTTTTTTAGATTTATTGAAAATCGCTGTTTTTCAGACAAATCTGGACCATAAAAAACAGCGATATTCAATAAATCTAAAAAAATAGTAAAAATTTCCAAAAAATGTAAAATTTGGTCTCCAAACACATATTAATATGGATAACAATATGAATGGTTCAGATCGACCGTTAGGATTTTAAAAAGTCAAATATTGAGCCGCAGCACGGGAGGCCTCTTAGCTACCCATAGCATATTAGCCAAATCCTATATATATATATATATATATATATATATATACTAGTATCGTGCTCGTGCGTTGCAACGGAAATATATTATAAGATTGAATAGAATATAACGAGACCTTTTTATTTGACATTCACACAAAATTAAGAAAACATATATTTAAATAAAAGTAAAAGACACAAATGAGAAAAAAATAGATATCCAAATAATAAATAACAATAAAAGAAACAACAACAAATGAAAAAAAAAGGATCAAATATAATATAAAAAAAATTCTTAAAGTATAATTGTGATTTAATATCTAATTTTCTCCATAAGCAAAACATGTTATTAAACGATTTAGATAAGAAATAATATGCAAATAAACAAAATTGAGAAATATATGATTAAATGATTCAAATAAGGATTTTCTCTACATATATATTTAAATCGGAAAGATATAATTGTTTCCATCAGTACAAGATCTGTTATTCATCTATTCATAAAGATACAGTAATCCTAAATAAAATCCAAAAAGATATAATAGTTTTCATTTTCATTGTCAAAACTATGGAGGAAAATGAGAAATGAAATGGAGAAAACAAAAAAATAAGGAAATAATTTAATTATAGGAATTGGAGATAGTTGTAAAGAGAAATAAGAAAACGGATTGCTAGAAATTTTAATTGTGACAAACCATGTAGCAGTTCTTGTGGTGAGCTTGGCTTTAACTAAATTTAGACTTCTACACATAAAATAAATGTATTTAATCAAAAGAAGATAGATTATGTGATTGAAGGGCTGATATTCAATTTGAAAGTTCATCTTTCAATCTCAGTCATTGGCAGATCAGGACAACTACGTGCATAACATAATAATGGAGATATATATATATATATATATGAGTAAAGCTAGCGTGTGACATGCTCACCAAGAAAGTTTGGTGAGCATAACTCCAAAAGTATATCGGATCGACGTCAAATGCCAAATCCAAACCGTTGAAATCCATGTACTTCATGAGTGATGCATATACATGCAAAATTTTGAAAGTTTCGAGTTTATTTGCTACACGGTCAAGTGGTCAAAGAAATAATAAAAATTGAATATATAAAATAACTTATAATAAAATGTTCATTTCTTTGACCACTTGACCGTGTAGCAAATAAACTCGAAACTTTCAAAATTTTGCATATATATGCATCACTCATGAAGCACATGGATTTCAACGGTTTGGATTTGGCATTTGACGTCGATCCGATATACTTTTGGAGTTATGCTCACCAAACTTTCTTGGTGAGCATGTCACACGCTAGCTTTACTCATATATATATATATATATATATATATATAGAGTACGGCTAACGCGCTTCCTCTAGCATATGGGCCGAAATGCTTCCGGTGAAAAGTTAAAATTTCAAAATCCAAAAAGTCGATCTGAACCGTTCATCTTCTTCTCCATATTAATATCTGCTTGGAGACCAAATTTTACATTTTTCTGAAATTTTTTACTATTTATTAAGCCATTTTGAAAATCGCTGATCCAACGGTAGCTTCTGATTTTTACTGTTTGGTAAGCCACCGTTGGATCAGCAATTTTTAAAGTGGCTTAATAAATAGTAAAAAATTTCAGAAAAATGTAAAATTTGGTCTCCAAGCAGATATTAATATGGAGAAGAAGATGAACGGTTCAGATCGACTTTTTGGATTTTGAAATTTCAAATTTTCACCGGAAGCATTTCGGCCCATATGCTAGAGGAAGCGCGTTAGCCGTACTCTATATATATATATATAGAGCTAGGCTACGGTGAGTTGCGAAGTAAAACGCGCTTCTACTTCACGCCGTATTTTTATTTTGAAAGTCCAAATTACCGATCCGAACCGTTAGATATTTAATCCATATTGAAATGTGCTTGGAGACCAAATTTTACATTTTTTTGGAATTTTTTTACTATTTATTAAGCATTTTTTAAAGTTGCTGTTTTGCTGTGAACAGTAAAAACAGTAAAATTTTCTGGACCATCAGATCAGCGACTTTCAAAATTGCTTAATAAATAGTAAACAAATTCCAAAAAATGTAAAATTTGGTCTCCAAGCACATTTCAATATGAAGAACAAGATGAACGGTTCGGATCGATGTTTTGAACTTTAAAATCGTAAAATATGAGCGTGAAGTAAAATAGTCGCTTTACTTCGCAACTCACCGTAGCCTAGCTCTATATATATATATATATATATATATATATATATATATATATATATATATATATATATACACACACACTAATATCTTGCCCGTGCGTTGCAACGGAAATATATTATAAGATTGAATATAATATAAAGAGACTTTTTTGTTTGACATTCACACAAAATTAAGAAAAAAATATATTAAAATAAAATAAAAGACACAAATGAGAAAAAATAGATATCCAAATAATAAATAACAACAAAAGAAACAACAACATATGGAAAAAAAAAAAGATCAAATATAATATGAAATATTTTTTGAAGTATCATTGCGATTTAATATCTAATTTTCTCCACAAGCAAGACAGGTTATTAAATAATTTAGAGGAGAAATAATATATAAATAAATAAAATTGAGAAAGATATAATTATATAATTCAAATAAGTATTTTCTCTACATATATATTTAGATAAAAAATATATGATTGTTCCATCAACACAAGATCTGCTATTCATCTATTCACAAATATACAGTAGCCCTAAACAAAATCCGGAAAGATATGATAGTTTCTATTTTTATTGTCAAAACTATGAAGGAAGAGGAGAAATGAAATGGAGGAAACATATAAATAAGGAAATAATTCAATTGCAGGAATTGGAGATAGTTGTAAAGAGAAATAAGGAAACGAATCGCTAGGGATTTATTCAATTTTAATAGTAACAAACTATGTAGCAATTTCTGTGGCGAGTTTGTTTTTAACTAAATTTAGACTTCTATACATAAAATAGATGTATTTAATCAAAAGAAGATAGATTATGTGATTGAAGAGCTGATATTCAATTTGAAAGTTCATCTTTTAATCTTAGCCGTTGGCGGATCAGGACAACTACGTGCATAATATAAGAATGGAGATATATATATATATATCGTCAAATTTTTGTAAATTTACAAATATGTATTATTGATTAAATATTAATTTTTTGTTTTATTTTCTTCTGTCACACTTGCTAATTGGCTAGCTACGATTTTCTTCTGTGCAGTTAGCTATAGTATATTTGTGCTTAATTAAAAGTTTAAAACTTGACAACAATTTTTTAGTAATATGGGTCAAAGCTTTTGAATAATTAGCAAAATAATATCTATCTTTTTGCATTCACATAAATTTGCTATTTATTACAAGAATTAGTAATGTTTTCACACAGATTGACGTATTTTTAAAATATGGTTAGAAGATTCTTTGTAAGTATTTGAAATTGAGAAGCCTGGTCTCTATATTTATCTCAAAAATATTGCTATCTATTATGACGGCTATGTAATAATTAAAATTGAGAATCATAATTTTTTAATATATTTTTTAAAATAAATAATTACGTAATTCTCCTACTTGGTAAAAAGGAATTATATCTTTTCTTATTTAGATTATATAATGATACGAGAAAATGGTATGAAAAATGGGAAAAGTTAATTTTCTTCGATGAAAATTATATTTATCAAGTTAAGAATGTATAACAAAAGAGACTTATATTGTGGGGGTAAAACTTTACTAGATGAATTATGATATATTTCCAAGCAAGCTCATTTTTTAAGACATAGTTTCTATATTAAACTTATAGAATTTTTTTACAAAAAGTCAAAATTTAGGTGATATGAATTTAAATGCACGTTAATATGTAACGAACGGATAGGATTTAAATGCAAATGACAAGTTCTACATCTCTGAAACTCAAGTGAGTTTCTAAATAACTGTTAATCACTTTTTAAAAATTAAGGTTTTTTTTAACTCTTACATCTTTGAAATTCATTTTAGAGTTTCTATTAAGTCACGTCAGCAATAAATTAAAAAAAGGAGAAATAATTTGAGCCAATTATTTAATCAGTATTGAGTTATAAATAATTTCTTAATAAGAAATTTTTTTTATATTTATGAAACTGAATTAGAAATTGACACATTATATTAGAAATTCTAATAGTTTCATAGATGTAGATGCTCTTAGGTGATTTGAATTTCTAAACTGGAGTCGAAAGGGAAAGTTTTTATTGGGTTTGTCATTATATTCCTGGAGGGCTGCTGCGACTGGGCCGCTCTCCAGTCCAGACGAGCAGCTGTGCTCCATTTCCATTTTGAGCGAAATAGTCCAGATTAAATTATGGCCCAGAACCAAGCCCAGAATCACATTTAATTCATTTTTTGGTTCTCTCGGGTGTAGATAAAAATGCTTCTGTTACAAATTAGGAAATATATATATATATATATATATATATATAGAGTAAGGCTTGGGTGCTATGGATAGCATAGAGGCCTACGGTGCTACGGCTTAATATTCGAGTTTTTAAAAACCTAACGGTCGATCCGAACCGTTTATCTTGTTCTCCATATTAATAAGTGTTTGGAGACCAAATTTTACATTTTTTGAAAATTTTTTACTATTTTTTTAGATAGGTAGAAAATCAAATATCTGAATGGTGCAGAATTTTTTAGATCAAGTGATTTTCTACCTAGCTAAACAAATAGTAAAAAATTTCCAAAAAATGTAAAATTTGGTCTCCAAACACATATTAATATGGAGAACAAGATGAACGGTTCGGATCAACCGTTAGGATTTTAAAAACTTGAATATTGAGCCGTAGCACCGTAGACCTCTATGCTATCCATAGCACCCAAGCCTTACTCTATATATATATAGAGAGAGAGAGTGTGACTAATATCAAAACGTTTGCACCAACCCTCCTGTGCAACCGAGTGAGTTTCCGATTTTTAAAGTCCAAATGATAAATCTGAACCGTTAGATGTGTTCTACATATTAAAATCTACTTGGAGACCAAATTTTACATTTTTTGGAATTTTTTTACTATTTATTAAGCCACTTTGAAAATCGCTGATCCAACGGTGGCTTCTGATTTTACTGTTCCAAACAGCCACCGTTGGATCAGCGATTTTCAAAGTGGCTTAATAAATAGTAAAAAAATTCCAAAAAATATAAAATTTGGTCTCTAAGTAGATTTTAATATGTAGAACACATCTAACGGTTCAGATTTATCATTTGGACTTTAAAAATCGGAAACTCACTCGGTTGCACGGGAGGGTTGGTGCAAACGTTTTGATATTAGCCTATCTCTCTCTCTCTCTCTCTCTCTCTCTCTCTATATATATATATATATATATATATATATATATATATATATATGCTGCCAAAGGAATAACAGGAATTTGTTATTCCAATCCCAACCGTTGATCACTGTTGAGATTGACGCATAGAAAAATTTGAACAGTTAGAATCTGAATAAAAAAGATTTATTTCCTACAAATTATATGACAAGCTGTTTAGTAATTATTACAAAATTTAGAAAAAAAAAACCAATAAGTTATATATATTATCATTTACATATTATATTATATACACTATTGGTGCCTAAATAGAGCTTTTTGCATCACCGTATTGAATTTACAGAACAATTAATATATGATGAGGAGGGATCAAGTTACAACACTTGAAAGTTACAACATCATTTTTTTTCATTTTCAAAGTCCAAATCGTCGATCCAAACCGTTAGATATTCAATCTATATTAAAATGTGCTTGCAGACGAAATTTTACATTTTTTGAAATTTTTTTGCTATTTATTAAGATGGGTACAAAATCGCTGTTTTTATTAAAATTCTGCACCATTAAAAACAGCAATTTTGTACCCATCTTAATAAATAGAAAAAAAATTTCAAAAAATGTAATATTTGGTCTGTAAGCACATTTTAATATAGATTGAATATCTAACGGTTTGGATCGACGATTTGGACTTTGAAAATGAAAAAAAATGATGTTGTAACTTTGTTGTAACTTTCAAGTGTTGTAACTTGATCCCTCTCATATATGATATATATTATTTACAAATGTAGGAAATTAAGAAGCTTTTGTCATTATATGGTAATAGAAAAAGAATGCCAATGCAAGTAGTCATGAAGAGAGAAACATTTGTCTCTTATAGTGCCATTGATGATTTCTTTTTCTGTATCCATTATTTCTAAAGCAAACCAATTGACTGTTTCATCTAATCCTTGCTTTAATTTGTTCTTCATCCAGTATCTATCATTGATAAATCATCTATAACTAAATCAAACAATAGATTAACATCCATCACTAAATCAAACAATAAAAGGGATAAAAGGATCTCTTGTCTTAGTTCAAATAATTTGTAAGAAATTCATTAAAATTGACACATATTTGACTTCTTTCTAATAAACTTTAGTTTATCTTATCCATCTTTTTTCATATATATTTCCTTCATTTTAGAATTTCAAATAAGTGGCCCAAAACAATATCTTAAAAAATATACATGTATTTGATAACTAGACTTTGGTCCATCCGCAAAAAACAATACTCTTTATGTGGGAAAATCTAGTTACAAAATTTGAATTTGAGATCATGTAGATATTACAGTTAGATGTTTGATGAGTCCGATGATGTGATTATTACAATACAAGTAATAATTCCTAAATTGCACTCAATTCGGTTGCAAGTGTACAACCTTGTCGAGTAGTACTTAGGGATCGTCTCGACAGGGACAAGTTGGAATATCAAAGTCTAACCTAACAATTTAATTTAGTAAAAGAAAGTAAAAAGGTTTTTGTTTGTTCAAAGGTTGGTTTGGTTTCGATTAAAATGAATTAAACTAAAGTCTTAAAGCAAAATCTGATTTTTAACAAGTATGAGAAATTAGGGTTTCTTAGGGTTCCTATTCACTAGTGTTACGATTAATTGGTTTATTAAATTTGTTCTATAATTATGAAGGCACAGTTGGATGTTGTAGGTACAAAGTGATATCTCTATATTAATACCATCTTCCAATTAGAATAAACGTCACCTCTCGGTACTTGGCTACTCTAATCTAAAGTCATTAAGTTCTTACTGTCCCAATTGATCTAGAAAACTATCTTTCACCTCTCGGTACTTGGCACAATTTTCTAAACTATTAGGTAAAGCCCGTATAGGACAAGCGTCACCTCTCGGTACTTAGCCTATCAAATACTCTATTCCTTATGGTCTGGACCTAATATTCAATTTCTCAATTGCAAATACCAAATCCTAGGGTTTCATGTGATTTCGATTAAGTCCTCACAATCAATTAAAATAAAGAATAGATCATAACAAAGAACAAGAATATAAAAAATAAAACCAGCTAAATCATAACAAAAGTTTCAAGTACAACCCTAATCAATCCTAGAAAAGCCCTTAGCCAGTCATGGCTAAAGCACAAATGAAATCAAAAAAATAAAAGAGTTCCAAAGGAAAGAAAATAATAAAACCGATTGATCAATGATCTCTTCTTCCTTCTTCTCTCCTCTTGCTTTTCCTTGCTTTTCCTTGTTTAATAACCAGAAATTAACTCTCTAAAAACGTGCTCAATCTGTTCTACAGGTCCCCCTTTTATAACCCCTCCAAAACCTAGAAATAACCAACCAAAAATAGCAAATTCAGGCCCTGAACTGACCTAATTGCGGGCCGCAATACATTCATTACGGGCCGCAATACATTCATTACGGGCCGCAATGCATGAAGGTAGTTAATCAGACTGCACAGAAGAATTCTGGAGGTCATTGCGGACCGCAATCATACCCATTACGGGCCGCAATGGATGTGCTGAAATGCTCTGACTTGCTTGGTTCTGGCTTGCTTGGTTGCGGGCCGCAAAGGATCCATTCTGGGCCGCAATGCATGGTGGCAGAAGCTCCAATCTTCGTGCTAACTCACCAGTTTTGCTTCGTTAAGGTCCAAACACTTGATTACCTATAGAACAAACATAACTAGGGTAGTAACTTGAACTTTTGGACATTTCTAACCTAATTAAACCTAATCTAATCAAAACTTGGCTTAATTTACATAACAAACCCTAGGTTTCAATAGATACAATTTTGGCTTATCATCCGACTAGTATAATATTGATGTCATATGAAACTAACTTCAAAATCAATTGAATAGACTTCAAACGACTAATTCAAACCGTTCAAACCGATTTACTTTATGAGTAATGCGTTTATATACAATTTTTCTTTATATTTTAGAGTTCTTTTAGTATCAAATCAAGCGGTAAAAAATGTTGAAAAACGAATGTATTAAAATTAACTTAAAAACTCACTCATTTGGCCGTTTGACTTGATACTAAATAAATTCGAAAAATTATAAATTTTGATGTAAACACATAACTAATGAAGTAGATTGGTTTGGATTCACCATTTGAAGTCGATTCGATAAATTTTGGAGTCGGTGTTATATATAGAGCAAGAGAGAGAGTGAGTGTATGGTACTATGCATATCATGATTTAGTCTGTAATACGGATTAATATTTTCATTTTCAAAATTCTAACGGTTGATCCGAACCATTCAAAATAATTTTCATATGAATATGTACTTGCAGAACAAATTATATATTTTTTTGATTTTTTTTACTATTTTTTAAGATAGGTAGAAAATCATTGTTTTTGGATGATCCAGAATTTTCAGATCAAGTGATTTTCTACCTATCTTAAAAAATAGTAAACAAATTCTAAAAAAATATAAAATTCGGTCTGCAAGTAGATATTCATATGGAGATCATGTTGAACAGTTCGGATCGATCATTAAAATTTTGAAAATAAATATATTGATTCGTATTACGGAACAACCCGTAATATGCATAGTACCATAGACTCACTCACTCTCTCTATATATATACACACACACTTTTTTTTTAAATATATTTAGCATGGTGAATCAATTCATGAATACATATCTGCCAACAATGAGAGCTGACTGTGGCTGATCTATAATCCTTTGCATGATTAGGCATAACATACATCTCTTTGTAAATGAGCACACTTGTTATGAAATAATGCAAAATTGGTCATGAGGATGCAATTAATGTTTAGAGGCGAATCTACATATTAATTAGGACTGACTAAATAATCATTATAAATTTAAATTAATTGACTATTATATCATTTATATTTTAGAGTGAGGCTACGGTACTATGCACAGTGCATATTAGCCCATGCTATGAACTTAAATATTTGATTTGAAAATTCGTCCAATGATCGATCTGAACCGTTCATCATAGTTACCATATGAATATTTGCTTGTAAAGTAAATTTTACATTTTTTTTATAATTTTTATACTATTATTTTAGATGGGATCAGAAAATTCTGGACCATCCAAAAACACTGATTTTCTACCCATCTAAAGAAAACAAAAATATAAAAAATATAAAATTTAAGTTACAATTACATATTTATATGGAGACCACATGAATTGGTTCGAATCGACCGTTAATTTTTTTTTTCTTTGCAGGAGACCTAAAACGCGGGAGAAGAGTAGAGGTGTCGCGCTATTTTCATGGGATCTTTTGGGACCGGACTGAATCGGTCCCAGAAGGTGGGGGCGCCGGTCCCAGAAGGTGAGGGATCAAATTCGTCCCCGCTGCTCTTATTTATTTTTTTATTTTTGGTTTTTCACGGGATCTTCTGCGTCCAGCGAACAGACCGGTCCCAAAACCCGGTCCCAAATGAAATGTTTTGCTGTAGTGAATTAATCCATACCATAGCCTCACTCTATATTTTATAACATTTATCTCTTTTAGTGCTTGTCCAGTTGCAATACATCATTGCTTGCTTAGCTCATTTCTCATTTAATTAGTAACTTCCACATTAATCCTTCTTCTTTTTGCACCAAGTGTCATATATACAAGTATGACGTACAGCAAGAGTAAAAGAGTGCCACTTGATCATTTCTTTATTTATACTTTATTTCCTTAAGCAAACTAATTAACAATTTCATCTAATAATGTAGCCTTTTTTTAAAACTATATTTCTTCCTTATTTATCCTAAACATAAATTGAAACATCTTTTTTGTTGTATTTTCTCAAAAACCTAACCACTACTAAATTGAATGTTTAAATTATGATTAGGAAAAGCTTCTGAGAACAAGATATCCAAATACTTTGTTAATTCCTAATTTTATTATCTCTTTATCTTTTAAAATATTTGTCTAAAAAGGAGATTAATTTTCTTCCACTTTATCCTTGTATTACCATATTTAGTTATAAAAATAACTTCCCTATCTCCAGTAATAGAACTATCAGGGAACCTAATGAGCCATTTAGCAAGCTGTGGTAGTTAGGAAGAGATTTAATTAAGGTTAAAATTGTCTATATATTAAATTTTTGTAAAGATGTTGTGTTAATATAAATGTGTGTGGTATCTACCTACCCTAGCCACTTAGCAAGCATGATTTTATCCATAAATTTAAGATTTAAAATTTCCCTCTCTTCTTGTTTTTAGTGTAAAACAACCTTTCAAGCCACTAGAGAATGTTTCTTTTTAATATTAATTGTTCACAACCTTTCAAGCCACTAGAGAATGTTTCTTTTTAATATTAATTGTTTCCTCCAAATCTGAGGAATCTCCTCCTTAATTTATAATAATGTATTAATTGTGTGTTCGCCCTTTTTATATGATTGTTTGAAAGTGAGCTAAGGCCTAACATGTCCATTAAAAAGGTCTTGTCTAAACTCTAAACATGTCCTAACATGTTTTAATATTTCTCAGTTTGATTGGATATAACACAAGATTTGGATTTGAAGTACCATAAGCACTCATGTTGGCTGAAAGATAATTTGTAAATATTTTCAAAATTGAAGTTACAAGTTTTTACTATCCATTTGATATCAATAATATTTTACTAAGATTTACCCACCTATCCCTATATATTTTACTAATATGGTGCAAATATAAATAACAAAAAAAATATCAAAAACCTAAATGAAGGTATCTGCGACCGGAATATTATATCAGCGACCATTTTCTGACCGTTTTGTTGGTCGCAGAAACTCTTTTTTGACGTCAGCAAAAAACTTTCAATGACCGATTTTTAAGTTTCAGCGACCGTTCTGTTCGTCGCAGAAACTTTTTTCTGACATCAGCAAAAAAAACAGCGACGAAAAAAATTGGTTGAAGAAAGAGTATCAGCGACCGGCTGACATCATTCAGCGACCGTTGACGTCAGCAGAAGAGTAGCTACAACGAATCTTACAGCAACCAGACTTTCAGCGACCGTAAAATGGTATCAGCGACCGGTTTCTCTATCTGAGACCGGCGACACAATTTTCTGCGACCGGATTGCCGGTCGCAGAAAGTACTTTTTGATGTAGTGATCACTTGTAAGATAAAAGAATTTTAACGATTTGAATCTGTCATTTAGAATCAATCTGATAAAATTTAAAATTGAATTCACAAAAAACTTGATAAACTTAGAAACACCTTAGTTCTACTAATTTATCATTGTAAACAAGAAAATACTCCACAGACATGACGAAATTTAATACAATATCTCTTGAAGGGAGAATTTGATAAATCCAAATATTACAAATCAGCCCTTGTAAAAACCAAAAACCAAAAACCATTTCTCACTCTCCAAATAATTGGATCTTTCGATTGGGCCCCCACTACCAAAAGAGGCCGAACATCTCTCTTTCCACAACCAAACACAACCAAAACGCAAAAAACCAAAACCTCACACAAAATTAATTCTCTCATTACATAAAATGGTGAAACTTTCACCCAACCCCTCATACTTATTTTTTATTTCCTGTCATAGAAAGGGTGCCACTGGAATAAATTTTCTTCCCATCATATACACAAAATGTCAATATGTAATAAATGCAGGGTCCATAGCAGAAATGCTGCCAATTAAATATCCATCTAATAGCATTGGAACAAGTCTCCTGAGGCCATAAGAGGATGCAAACTCACACCACCAGATACCGATTAAATATCCATCAAATATCCGTCTAGGCCGCAACCATTATTTTTCATAAATGTTGGTGTATATGAATGTGAGCTTATTGTTAATGGTGTTGTTTTAATTAAGGAGCTTTGGTTGGTTCTGCTGATGTTGTTTTTAATGTAAGAACACAAATACATACATTAGAAGAAATGAAAGAACATGCGTACAGCACATGTTAATTAATGAGAGTTAAATAAGATATATTAAAAAAATTATGAGAAAATTTTTGGTGTAACCATAGAAACTTTTAAAATAGCCAATATTTCCATCAAAACAACATAATATCCTATATCCCATACAAAATTTATATTATTTCTAATATCCCCTTTTATCTATTTTAACTTTTAATCAAATTATTTTAAATATTTAACTGATATATATACCCTTTCCTCCGATCAAAAAGAGGTCTAGCCCTCTACACCATTTTTTACGGAAGACAAACACCTAAAACCGACAATTCAAACAATGACAAACAAAATTAAATAGATACTATTGACAGATCTAGTTAACTCGGGTTATTTTATTATTATTGTTTGGAAGAAACAAATAGTTATATCTTCAAGGAGAATTCTGATTTGATCGGATCAATCTGTTCTCTTTCTCTTTCTGTTCTCGATACCAAAGAAGAGAAGAAGAGGCAGGAGGAGGAGCGAATTTTTCTTTATTAAGAGAGGTGGGAAGAGTAGACATGATGGGTTGAGAGGAACGGACATGGAAAAAATTAGCTGGGAAGAGTACCGAACAAGGAGAAGGGTAGATTTGTCAATTAAATATTTATAAGAGGATAGAAGAAATAAAGTAAAGTTTGTATAGGGATATAGGATATTATGGTGCTTTGATGGGGATATTGACTATTTTAAAAGTTTTAATGGGCACACCAAAAATTTTCCCTAAAAAAATTGAGGGATAAATAAGAAATTATAAGAGTTTATAAGGATATATGAAAAATTATCCCTTAAATTAAGAGTATAGACAATTTTATCCCTGCTTTAATAATTGTCACTATAGCTTATTAGCTGGCCTATTTAATTATGTAATCATCATTTTCTTTAATTAATGATTACGATTTACTTTTCTTTTTGTTGTAATAGTCTTTAATGATGCACATGAAAATAAAATAAGATATTGACTTCGGAGTCTTCGTAGTCACTATCAAGTTTTTTAATAAAATATTGAATTCAAAATAATTTGTGGGAGCTTAAAGGTAAAAGAAAAAAAATATTGATAGATTTTTAGTATGATATATAGATGGAATATTATGGTTTTATATATATATATATATATATATATATATATATATATATATATATATATATATATATATATTGAATTGTACATTTATTTATGTAAGATATACATTAATTTCTTATAGGGGATCGAGATTTAATCAACAGCATACATATTATTTACCAAAATTTGACAATATATATTTCCGTAAAAATAATTAATTAGTTCCTTAATAAAATGCGATGCATAAAGTTTCCATGAATAAACTAACGATGCAAAGCCATCCTATCTATTTACATGATATGCTCACACCAAAGGTTTAAATAACGTTTATCGCGTCATAGCGGACTGATTAAAAAAACAGTGCTATGTCCAAATAGCGCCGCTATAGTGCGAAATAGCACGCTATAGCGCTAATAGCGCCATAACTTTTATGATATGAAAACACTATAGCGGCGCTATAACATGCTATTTAGAACCTTGGCTCACACGTTTGTTATTTCTGAACCATTTATATATCCGGAGCTGCAATTTTAACCAAACGAACACTTGCTTATGATTATATATTAAAATAATGTTATTATGATATAGTCTACTTTATTATTTAGTAGTAGCCGTTTCGAATATTTGATAAATTTAGAAGAAATTTTATTCTTGAATAATTTGAACAAATTAAAATACACGCAAATAATTACAAATTAAAATTTTATTCATAATAAAATACTAGAGGAAATCAATCATTAAACGAAATAACAATATTCTTAAAAAATTAAAACAAAAACTACTAGTTGCATGAGCCTTATCACAAAAACTCAATTATAAATATTGATTATGTCAAGCCCGACTTTGATAATATAATTTAAACTATTTTTTTTAGTTCATGATTTGCATTTTATTAGTTCAAAATTTAAACTAGGTTTATCTCATTTCTGAAATGTGCATTTTTTATTTGTGCTCCAATCCTTACTTGCCGGTCCTTGTGTGTAGCTTACAATCTTATTTTTTATTTGATAAATTGAATAAAAGTATAGTGATCAGTACACTTATTTTATTTTTAATATACTGATGATAGATGGCGAAGTAAGAAAAAAATAAATTATAACATTAAAAAATAAAAATAAATAAAATGAACTGCGGACTTAGTTCACACCAGTGTTGTAAAAAACGGTCTTAACGGCCATTTAATCGTTATCGGTGGCCAAACCGTTACGAATACACTTAACGGATGCATGTTTGCGGATGAAAACAATTAATCAGCCATTTTTCCGATTAATTGGTCGTTTACCGTTTAATCATCCGTTTATTTCTAATGTCATGTTGTAATAGTGAAACTAAGTTAAATTAAGTTTATTTGATAAGTTTAATGAGATAAATAAATTATTTTTAATCAATTATGATATATATACATTAATTTAATAAAAATGTTAAATTGTCCGTATAATTACGATTAATCGGCCGCATACCGACTAATCACTTGGCGGTATCACATCCGTCCGATATAACAAAACATACATTCAAATTTAACTAATAGTTTTTTATAAAGCAAAAAATAAAATAAAAAACAATATCTATTCTCACAAATTTAACTGCATAATAAAACATTCAAATAAAAATTAATATATTTAACATAATATTCTTCTTACAACACAAGGCATACATTTTCTCATGCATGCAATTATTTTTAATAATATCTAATTATTGTAATGAAAAAGAAAAAAAAAATTCATCAGTTTGGTTAGAGTGGATACAGCGATATGAAAAATTATAAAAAAGAATAAATTGAATATAATATTTTTTATATTTTTATATAATTATTTATTATCCAACGGATACGAAATAACTTTTACCTGTACTATATTTGTTTATTTAACGAATAAAAATTATTACCCATAAAGATACCCAATAAGTGAACGAAAAAATCCGGTGCTGATATTCACACCACAAAAAATATTATTAACACAACAAGGTTTAAATATTATAATAAAGAGTTTGGCTAGTATAACATCAGTGTCCTTTCAGCCTATATAACACTAACTCAAAAACCTATCATATTGACTTTGAACAACTAATCCAAACCGTTCAAACTGATTTACATTATGAGTGTTGTGTTTACATACAAATTTGTAATATTTTTGAGTTATTTTAGTATCAAATCAAGCGGTAAAAATATTAAAAAATTAATGTATTAAAATTAACTTAAAAACTCACACTTTTGACCCCTTGACTTAATACTAAATAAATTCGAAAAGTTATAAATTTTGCATGTAAACGCACAACTAATGAAGTAGATCGGTTTGAACGGTTTGAATTAGTCGTTTGAAGTCGATTTGATAGGTTTTAGAGTTTGTGTTATATAGGTTGAAATGACACTAATGTCATACTAGCCAAACTCTATAATAAATAGACAACTTTACCCCTTATTTGTTTCTCAATCAAACTATCATTTATTTTTCATTTTAATTAACAAGCTTCCTAAATATAAATTTCTAAATTTGTTATTCTTCATTCATGCTATCTTTTAATTGTATACTATACAGTAGAAAGAAGAAATTATTTAGCATGTTACCAAGCCAAATTTTGAAATAATATGTCCTAGTTGTCAATTAGATTTGTTTATTTTTTAAATGTAATTAATTTCTACTTTTGATTATGTTACTCAATTAAATAAAAATTATTTTGAGAGTAATTGTTGTTAATTTTATATTTTATAATTTAGCTAAATACTTAGATAATTTTATTTTTAAATCTGATCATTTTAAATAATAAAATCTACAATTTATTATTTATTAATTTAACTATAAGTTTGTTTTATTGATTGATAAATTAATTTTTCATCTTGTTAATTATGAGTTTTAATTTTTTGTGTTCCGTTTTTTAGGAAAGAAATGTATTTAAAGGGAGATGTTTTGATTTTAAAAATAAAGTGAATCATAAATTAAAAAAAGAAAAGAAAGTGTTGATTGCATAATTAAATAATGCAAATTATAGCAACAATAAAGTAGGAATAAAGTTGTCTATACACTTAAGAAACTGTTGTGTTAATAAAAACTATAGTTGTGTAATCATTTTCCAAACCCTATATGGTATCTTTCTCTAGGCTCCGATCTGGAGACAAAGTGGTAAAGCTTCCTTTTCAGATTCACACTTTCGTGGAGGTCATTTTCATTTTTTTTAATTAACTGAGGTAAGCACTTTAAAAAGATTCCAATATAATACGAATGGAGACAAAGAATAATACGAATGGAAACAAAGAAAGGCATTACACGTGGGATATATTAATTTCACCATTGTTCTATTCTGTATGACTGTATCCTGCAAAAAACTCACTTAGAAAATTATAAGCTCTGCTTTTAAGTATTTTATTTTGATATTTTCTCTCCCAAACTTTTTATTTCTGCAATCCCAATACTACCAATCTGATTTTCTACTACTATGTTTTTTTTATAATTAATAACCTCATAAGACAAATATGGTTATAAATCTCTGACATTATTTTGTTTTATTTTTTTAATTAATAGATTTTGGTACATCTCAATGTATTTTAGATGCTATTTTTGAAAATTGAATCTGCAATCTCTCCCTTGATAGAATTGAACATGCGACATCTTTTAGATGAAATCTCTAACTTTATTATTTATCTTCTTTCTATTTATTTGTTATATTACATATGTTTTATTAGAGAGGATATTGACACTACTAATATCTTTATTAACATAACACTATCTAAATATTTTAATATATAGTCAAATTTATCCTTCATTAACTATGTCCTAAAAAACAGTATCTCTCATTCATTATTATAAGATTTTGTTTCCTTAATTTTTTTTAGAAACTAATATATTCTTTCTCTCATATACATTATTGTATGATTCTCTTTCTTTGAAAGTTAAATCTATAAATTAAATAAATATTCAATAATATTCCTTATTTATATTTCATCATACTTTAATATTTTTAAATATATTACAAGAATGAAAGTTTTTATTATATTATTGAAATTCTATCAATATATACATTTATATTGCCCAACTCCACAAGTATCTACTTAAAAGAAGAAAACAAGTTATTTTGGCAAAGTATTTTTTTTGTTGAAAATAAATCTATCGGTACTAATTGTATATAAATTTCATGAATATTATTTTTTTCAGGCTGGATCTTTTTAATTGTTTCTATTGGATATATCCATTATTACATTTTTATAAATAATAAAACTCATTTGGTCTAATTAAGACTGAAAATTAAGAAAAATGCAAAACATTTGGTATATCCTTTAAATGAAGATTTCATGCGCTATGTTGTAATATTTTGAAAATTTGTGTTATAATTAAACTTTTTAATTTGTGAAACAATTATTTTGTTGTTAGGAGGTATATATATATATATATATATATATATATATATACAAATTTTATATTTTTTGTTTTTTGGAGGGTGGTGAGGGGAGAGAGTATCTGTGCTGCCTGATAAACAATCCTTCAATTCAGATAATAGAAGGTGATTCAAAAAAATAACTCAAAAATATTAAAATCAAGCGGTAAACATATTTAGAAAGTTTTTAAAAAGATATATAGATATTAAAAAGTTTACTATTTAAGGGAGAAAAAAAGTAATTGCTTAACAAAGGATAATTTTTTCCATTAGATAAAAAAATTGAATTGTATTGTGTTAGTAATAAATTTTATAGTGTTAATATCAGCTCCCAAACAATCTTATCTATATGTGTCTTACCAAATACGATACATGTAGCATAAATGGAAATTGGGTGAACGGGTGTCAATTGACTCTCCAAGTCTTGGGTCTTCTACTTTTCCAAACAACGTAAAACAAAATAAATCTTTTGAAACAAACATTTGTAAAAAAGTAAAATTTCAGTCATATAATTATTGTGGACGGCCCCCAAAGCTTCAGGAAACTTCGGGGAAGCTTCTCTGTATGAGACGCCAAAAATTTACAAAATCCATGAGAAAAGGAGCAGATTTCCGAGTTTTTTAAAAATACTCAAATTTATAAATATTTTATTAAAAATAATCAAAGTTTGAGAGAATTTTTAAAAATACCCAACTCGCAGAAAAAATCAGCAGCCCGGAATTTTTAATTTAATTTAATTTTTTTTTAGAGATTATGTTGTTCAGTTTGTTTGAAATTTAGATTAGTTTGAATTGTTAAGTTGGAGGTTTTTATGAATTTTATTTGAATGAATTGTTAAGTTAGAGTGCTTTTGAGTTCAACTTTGCATCTCTGGTTAACATAGCAAAACATCTTCAAAAATCATGAAAATTGACCGATATGTAGTCTTGACATCGTAGAGCAAGACTGTGAAGTTTCATACAAAATCTCAAAACAGATCGGGAGATCTCATCTACGTTACAGAATTTTAACAATTAAATTTCAAATGATTAAAAGCAAGAATCGAAAATCGTGCTAACAAAATGGAAGTCTAAACCTTAATTAAGGTTCCTCTAAATAAGTAAGTTAAGTGTCAATCGAAACCGCGTCGAAATTTTGAAGTTCTGAACCTTTATAGGTCCAATGCGTCCGCACTAGTGGTGAGTGCGGGTGACTGACCCGCACTGGATTCTAATTTGCTTACAATTTCTTTCGAAATTTCTGTGAGTGCGGATGGATTGACCCGCACTGGATCCCAGTGCGTCCGCACTCATGAATTTCTGTGTTGATCTAAAATTTCTGAAAATCAACCAAGTGCTGGGTGCGGATGAGCTGACCCGCACTGGAATCTCAGTGCGTTCGCACTAGGCTCGGACTTTTCCAAATTTTGCTGAAAAATAACACTAAGTATTGAGTGCGTCCGCACTAATGGTGAGTGCGGATGGAGGACCTGCACCGACACCAGTTCTTTTCTCTGGAAAGCGCTGGAAAGATCAGCTAAGTGCTGAGTGCGTCCGCACTCAGATCCAGTGCGGGTGAGCGATCCGCACTGGATGATTCCGAGGGTTTATTTGCATAATTTCGGTGTTCCTTTCTCTTCCACTTCATTCCTTTACCCATTTTATGTGAATTCTTGCCCAAGAGAGAAGAAAAAGAGTGAGAGAGCTCCCTTGTCCTCTCAAACCCCCGATTGTTGCGAGAAATCGAAGTTAGAACCGAGCAAGTGGCTGTAGATCTCTCCTAGCTCTCCATTTGGTAATCCTTTCTCTTCCCGTTTCTCTCGAAACCTCGAATTTTCTCGATTTCTCGGGTTTTCGTTTTAAACCCGAGATTTGTGTTCGAATTGCTTGTAGACTAGCTCCTTGAGCTTCTTTGATTGTTTATTTGCCGATTCTTTCCCGATTTCATCTCGATTTCGGATTTTGATTTCTAGGGTTTCGTGCCAAAACTGAAATTGGGCATAATCGTGAATTGAATAGTTTAATTCAATCAATTAGACTTGTAATCTGTAGGGTTACCTCTTGATCTGAAATTCTAGAACGTTTAACGGCTAATTTGAAGTTTTGACCAAATTAGGGTTAACCAATCGGTAAATTGAACGGTTACGGGAACTTAATTTGTGAACCAAGATTAAACCTAGTATACGTGCAATATAGGTGTAGGCTCGGTCGAGCAAGACTTTGCGGGGCAATTCGAGACGCCCAATCCTTAATTAAGCGGTACGCTCGTCGTAATCAGGTGCGGGATTCTTGGACTTGTTTGATACTTTATTTTCAGGAATTAAAATGTTTATTCGTTTGTCATGTTGAATATCTGATTGATTGCATTATTGAATTGTGTAAATCATTTGCATAGCCCAATCAAATTAAACTCGAATTGATGTGACTTGAGTGATTTGCTTGCTGGTATGGTTGTCGGTTGTGTCGATCTATTATGATCTGATTTTGATTGAAAGTCACCACGAACTATGTATGTGAATGGATTTACGAAGTTGAGCACTTGGATCCAATGAATTTGCAAAGTCGAGCTGTATAGCTGGCTTTGATTCCCAGGATCCTTCTGGCACATTAGGTGAACGGCCCTCAATGTTTCCGAGTACCGGTTGGGACGAGAGAGGGTGATTATGTTATGATGTGTGAATTGAAAATCGTGGGTGACATGTGTAACGTCTGTGGCTCGGTGGCATTCTCCTACGTGTTAATGCGTTTGGACGGTCAATTGAATATTACGAATATTGGAAATGATTCTAAAGAGAATTTTCTTTATGTGACTTGAACCAGACCTTAATAAACTGTTAAGCCAAGCAATTGTAGATGGGTGTCAGATAAAGAGTCCATCTTGGTGGAACGTCTGTAGGTGTCAGTAACCCTACAGATGAGAGTTTGATAAAGGGTCCAGCTCGAAAGAACATCTGTAGTTGCTACAAGCCCTAATGAATCGAGTTAAGCCAAATATGTGTTGTGTTTGAAATTCATCTTGGAAATTCCGTTAACTGTGATTCAGTTTGATTAATTGTTGTCGAACATTGGCATTCTGTTATTTATGAATGAATATATATCTGTTTGAATTGTGATGGTTTGGGTTTCATTTTTGAATATGGAGTCTGATTGCAAGTCCAATAATCTAACTGTGGCAAATTTCGCACTGAGAATTTATTCTCACCCCCACCCTTCGGGTTACCTTACAGGTTCTGGTGCGTCCGATTCCGGGGAGGCACGCGAGTAGCAGGCCGTTTAGGGTTGCAAACGGATCGGATAGTGGTAAAATCATATTCGTATCCGTTTTTATTTTTCGGATACGGATCAGATATTAGATGGATACGGATATCCGCTTTTTATAATAGTGAATAACATAATTTTTTTCATAATTCATATTAAATTATATAATATATATCTACTATTCAGATACGGATAATTAAAATTCAAAACCATATCCGTATCCGTATCTGCACGGATATTCGGATATCGGATATCCGTATTAAATTTTCAAATACAGAGTCGGATACAGTCGGATAATATCCAACCCGTTTGCACCCCTTAGGCCGTTGGTAGTTTACCTTATATGACCCTAGAGATATTTTGTTGTATAATTCTAGGTTTAGCCTTTTGGTTGGTATCCGGATGAGATACTTTGTTGTATTATATCTGACCAGACTGTGTACTCTGATTATACTTAGAAACTTGTTTTATATTGCTTATTGTTTTGATTGAATTGTTAATTGCATTGTAAGTATACACGGTATTGTATGCTTACGGCGGGGGACTGTCACGACCCCGTGGCCACGGGGTGTGACATCTCATCTCTCGAAAATTGCCCGAACTGCTGAAGGAGTGCTTCTGAGCTCAACTTTGCACCTCTGGTTAACATAGCAAAACATCTTCAAAAATCATGAAAATTGACCGACAAGCAGCCTTGACATTGTAGAGCAAGACTGTAAAGTTTCATACAAAATCTCAAAACATATTAGAAGATATCATTTCTCAAAATTTGTCAAAACTGCTAAAAGAATTCTTCTGAAAAAAGAGCAAAATCTCTCAAAATTTTCAAATTTTGTATGAAACTTCACAGTCTTGAACAAAGACAAACCAAATAGATTCCTACATTAGCTACGCCTAGGAAGGCTATTCAATAATGAATTGAAGACTTGCTGCAGAATTGAAGACTTACTGCAGTTAAGCAATTAAGCTTGATAATTAATTTAATTCAACAGTTAAACTTGTTCAATGCTCACATGCCTAAAACTCATGAGAAGTGTGCAAATTTTAGTCTTCAAATTAGTCATTTTTTTCAGAATGAATAGGTTATTTATAACGCTTACAATATAAGTACATGTTTAAATGTCACCTTGTATGTATCAGAAGACTCATTTATTCTAAAATGCAGACTAATAAGTAATAAAAAAATTGCAATAGTTTTTTGCATGTTGATTTTTTTGTAAAACAAACTCTTGTATTAATTAAGCTGGTTTTGTATATTTATCAAGTAAATTAATCACTATATTTTACTTTGTTTTGACTTCTGAGTCAATGATCAACTGTTTTGAGTCAATGATGAACTGTTTTGGATTCCGAAGGAGAGTGGACCCCACGTGTCAGGTATTATTGCACGTTTTTTTTGGCTCAGCTTACAGCTTACAACTTACAAGGGTTACTCACCACCTTCCGGTTATAATTAAATAATTGAACTAAATAAGCATAACAATTAATAATTCTATGAAAGCTATTCCATGCAAATGGAGGTAGACTATTAATAGAAGAAGAGGTTAATGAAAGCATGCATAACATACATAGACCTTGTCCATCGAAATGGGTTCCCTCGTGAATTACCGCAGACATCTCAAGTCTTCTTCACTCCCATCACCACCACCACCACCTCCTTTACCTTGCCCATCTCTTTCATCACCTCCACCGCCTCTTTCGACTTCACCACCATCGGCATTGCAACCAATACCATCCTCCCCGCCACCACCACCACCAACTGCATTACAACCACCTCCACCTTCTTCCGCACCTCCGCCATCCCTTCTGCCGGTCAATACTGAGCCCTACAACTACATTTCCCCACCATCACCCCTACCAACCATTCGATCCCCGCCCCCTTCAACACCGCCACCCTTGTCAACCTTGCCGCCACCCCCTGTCCCGACCACACCGCCTCCATTACCATCGCTATCCGTTCCCCCTCCAGTTGAGCCTCCAGTTTATCCCTCTAGAACAACAAGTAGACCTGGTGCAGTGAACCCGAGCAACAACAGTTCATCACACAATAGTGTGATTTCGCGAGAGGCAACTGCAGCTATAGGTGTTGTGGCCGGGCTCGTGACACTGAGCTTCATTGGGGCCGCATTTTGGTTTGTGAAGCGACGTAGGCGGCCTAAAGCGGAAGACCCAATACGCTCCCCACCTAATAATTTCATGCCCTCCCCGACAGTAGGATCACAATTACTGTCAGGCTCTAGAGGTGCGGTATTGGTTATTTATATCGCCTTTTAAATTTAGGCCTCAATTGAGATCTCAGTACGTATCCTAAATCAAGCAATAAAGGGATGGAGCACTATATATATAAAGAGAAAAACTTTGGCATGGTATACGTAGTCAATGTGCTCAAATATCTTTACTGAATGTCCCACCTGTGAACTTTCATGCTACAGCTATATATAGTTGGATTTATTCCAAGGAACCAAATAACTTGGAATTTCAAAGAATGCGGTTGACAAATCTGCCAATACAACCTGGCAAAGAAACTCAACAAACAAAAAACTGTCCAAGGTTGAATTTTAATAGCATCCTCTAAAAAAAAGATCAGTTTCTTCTGAGCAAATTTATCAATATTTCAGTATTTCTACAACCCCTAAAACATTTTTGTCTTTAAGGTACCATGTTGTTACTCTACACTTAACATCTGAAACCTATATTTTCCGTATTACTTGTTTTTTTTTAATCATCTTTCAATTGACGTATTAGGTTAATGTCTTTAAATTTTCTTGTTTTTTTTTCAATTCGCTTGAGTTTAACTAATTGATTTTTATCATCTCAACTCTAGATATGACGGCGAATATAAATGGAAAGGAAAAGGCACCGGCGGACGACGAAGCAGAGTCTAGTCAGAGAAATATTCCCAGTAAAAATGCAGATATTCCGCCGCCTCTAGATCTGAGTTTGCAATCAGTGCTTCAGACATCGGAACACAGGTAATATTCATTTTTTGTGTATGTTGTAATTATGCATTAATTGTAGTGATTGTAATAATTATTTCTATTTGCAGGACTTTTAATGAAGGGCAACCAGAGACTACGAAGCAAGTCCCTAAAGTTATTTCAAAGGAAGTACGTGCAGCATATATATTCTGGCCCGTACACCAGATACATGGATTTTCCCGATAATAATAATAAGAAAGTTATCTAGACAGAGTTTTTGATAAAAAAAAAATTTTGAAACAAAATCTCTAATAATTACTTGTTTTTTATTTTTTAAGCTAATCAACGATACTAGTTTTGAACTATGCATTGCAGAAGCACTCTCAGTTTGCATCGAAGGAATCTGAGAAAGTTGCATATGATACGTTCAGAAAAATAGCTGACAAACGGCTGCAGTATATGATGAATAAGGCCTACAAGGCAGCAACCAAGTCGTTTGGAGATTCAATGCTTGAGTTGAAGGCACGTGAGACTGCTTCTTCCCCCTACGACTGGATCAAATTAAGGTACTGGTCCGGACTCGTCAATCATTGTTGCAGCGGCGCATTCGCCAATCGAAGCCAGCAAAATGCTTTGAATAACGCCTTAGCTTTAGGTTCAGAGGCCACGACGAACTTCGTAAGCTGTTTTTCATTAAATTTATCAATTTTCATTTGAATTGAAACTAATCGAACTAACCTTGATAATATTTTTTTTAAAATAAAATTGTCTTTCAAATTCTTAACAGGAGCAAGAGAAAGAATCCGGACCCAGATGTTCCGATGAGCCGTTCCAACCGATTCATATGAACAAGAAGCCGGGGGAATATATTTCCAAAAGGGCACAGGTAATAATACTTTTGAATCGTTTTATAAAATATTACGGTTCTCTATTGTACATAACATTATTATTATATTTTACAAAATTTGCAGAAAAGTAATAAGAGAGCTATAGTGACGAAGTATGGAGATGACAAAGGCATGGGGCCCAATTACGACGACGACGTCTTGAACTTTATGGGAATCGATGATCAGAATGCTCATGGCGATAACTATGATCTCGGTGCTCCGGGGGAATATATTTCCAAAAGGGCACAGGTAATAATACTTTTGAATTGTTTTATAAAATATTATGGTTCTCTGTTGTGCATAACATTGTTATTATATTTTACAAAATTTGCAGAAAAGTAACAAGAGAGCTATAGTGCCGAAGTATGGAGATGACAAAGGCATAGGGCCCAATTACGACGACGGCGTCTTGAACTCTATGGGAATCGATGATCAGAATGCTCATGGCGATAACTATGATCTCGGTGCTCCGGGGGAATATATTTCCAAAAGAGCACAGGTAATAATACTTTTGAATCGTTTTATAAAATATTATGGTTCTCTGTTGTACATAACATTATTATTATATTTAACAAAATTTGCAGAAAAGTAATAAGAGAGCTATAGTGCCGAAGTATGGAGATGACAAAGGCATAGGGCCCAATTATGACGACGATGTCTTGAACTCTATGGGAATCGATGATCAGAATGCTCATGACGATAACTATGATCTCGGTGCTCCAGGTAAAATAATCATTCCTTAAAATTTTAAATTTATTTTTAGTTTTGTAAGATAGTACTAATTGTCTTATTTTTAATGTTCCAGGCAAGACGAGAGGCACGTTTCGCTCCAGTGGGTCTAGCAGTGCTCAGTTGCATTCTTCACAGTTATATTCTTCTATGCCGCCGGCTCCGCATCTCACAAAAGAGTATATCGATATGGTATCTTCTCGGGTACTTGATAGCATTAACTTAGCTTTCAGAGCTGCTCAAGTACGAAATTCAATATTTTAGTATTTTTAATTGTGAACCCTAAATCATATATTCTAATTATCTAAACTACTTTCTTACAACTTCACAGGGAGGTTCGGGCTCGCAGCAGGCCTCGATGCCCGCTCCTCAGGATGCCTCGATGCCCGCTCCTCATGATAATGAGGATCATGATGGCAATGATGACGAGGGGCAGTGCTCGAATGTTGACGACGATGGTACTGCTTAGATAGTGAGGTATTTATACCTTGTTTATATGGTACCTTTCAGATGTTTAAGTATTTATATCTTGTTTAGATGGTACTCAACATTTAGATGATACTGTTTATGTTATTCGATATTTATGTTTATGTTACTTGGATATTTCGATGTTTATGTTTGATGATATGGTATGCAGTTTCCTATATTTATGTATATATGTATTTTGTATGTATCGATGTCTTGTATGCATGTGTATGTATCGATGTTTGTTTATAAATGTTTGTATGTTGTATGTTGTATGTTGTATGTTGGTAGGTGTGGTATCAATTATTAAATGGTACAAATTTAAATAATAATAAAACCCCAAAAACCTGACAGAAGATTATCAGCAACCGAAAATTTTGGTCTCTGATGAAAACAGTATCAGCGACCAGTTTGAAGTTTCAACAACCATTCAAATTGGTCTCTGATAATTTGGGTATCTGTGACCGGGTTTTACTATCAGCGATCGTTTTTTTGGTCGCAGATAGCATTTCACGACGTCAACAAAAAACAACAGCGACCAAAAAAATTTAGTTGCAGATAAAGTATCAGCGACCAGGTGACGTCATTCAGCGACCGGTAACGTCATCAGGAGAGTATTTGCGAAAATACCTTCAACAACCAGGGTATCAGTGTTAGTGTAATAATCTAGAAGTCAATAATACGATAAATTATCATAAAGCTTTGTTCATGAATTGGATGTTTAATTATATATCATTTTGTTGCCTTGAGTATTATTGTATTATGAATCATTTCGAGTTCATGACTGAAATTGTGAAACTCCATAATTAAGATGATGTATACTCTTAAAAGGTCACTGACCAAGGTAATTAGCAGGAACACTAATTACCGGTGTAAGGTAAGTATGTGGATTAAAATATGGTTAAGTTTTACAAACCACTTGACACGAGATGTCATTTTAATCACATATATACATGTTATAGGAACATGGTATTTGACAGACCCCGAATGAAACATTGAATAGATGTGTATGTGTGAGTGTTATCTAACGCTGTCCATAAAAAACAGTCATAACGGTAGCACTTCCATATGTATAGCTTAGCTAAGGAAGTGATGGTTTACCAAAAGTACTATTGTCCCTCGTATTTTTTGTACGAGCTATAGCATCACTAGGCCCCTTGGTAGAGTTAGATTATCTGCATGCGGTATAATTACAAGAGTAATTATATTTGATAATCTGCTCAAGATCAAGAAAAGATTCAATTAGCAAGGATGACACACATCTACCTTGAAACTGATCTGATAGCTATGAGACAGAAGAACTGACACAAGTAAATTATTTACTGGATCGTGATATTCTACATTACAGCATCATCTGTGTAATTGGATGGTCATGATATATTATGCCAGATGCCGCTCATGATTATAGAAGTTAAAACAGTTTTAATTCTATTTACCAACATAACACGGATCCTATTGGGTCACACCATATAGGAGTTAATCGGAGAATCTTATTGTGATTGATTATAAATTAGTTATGATCAATAGTAAGATGGTTATAATTAATTATACGTGATATAATTAAATTATAAATGTCATATAAAAATGACAAGCAGAAACAACAGTTAATTTATAAACGTACACGTTACGTTGTATAAAAGTTACCGAAACAACAACCGCAAGAAATATAATTGTTCAGAATAATTATACGGATATTGATTGTATTCGGGCCAAGGGCATTCGGGTCTTTTCAGATTCGTCCTTATCCGCATGACATGTCATCGATCCTATCCAGATGACACGTCATCAATCCTATCCACATAACACCTCACCCCCTAGGTGGCATGCCTTGTCATAGGGATATTTTGGTCTTTTCACACCATTTTAGAGAATATAAATAGAGGGGTGCATGGAGAGAATAAAATACTAATTCACTCGTATCGTTTCCTGTCGAAACGAATCGATATTTTCTCTCTTTCTCGGTTTCTCTCCCAAATAGTGTTTCGGTTGAGAAAAGAAAGTTATACGTAGTTGACGTATAATCTTGCGGGTTGTTGTGAAGTATATTTACGGGATCGATGAATAGTGTTTTCCCGAATTTCACGGTATGTCAGTTTTGCTTATTTGTGAAACTGAGTAACCGAAAATTCGTGTTTACGGGTTTTCGTCTTTTTCTCTGTGAATAGTGTTTTTGTAGAATTTCGCGATTTATAGTATTTCTGGCAAAAGAAATAAACCGCTCTCCGGTTAGTCCTAGTGGATAACCGATAGAGGCATCAGACGTCTAATGCTCCGAGACGAGTCATTCCCGATGTAGCTCTTCTCGCTCGATCTGCATTCCAACTGTGATTTGGAAACAAGGTATAAATTGTTATATTAATCTATTTAATTTGTAAATAGATTAAAGCTTTAGAAAATCAATTATGGAGTAGATCTGTAAATAGGATTAAACGGATCTTCTTGATTCATTTAATCCGTAGCTTAAGTTAGATATAAAATTTTTTGTTTTACTCTTTTCGCAGCTTAAGCAAATAAATGAGTTTGAACCGTCAAAACCCCAACAGACTTAATCAATGGGTTTGAACCGTCAAAACCCAACAATCAGTGCCAGGATATGAGCATTCAAACGACCCTTTGTGCTCTCTCTCGAAAAAGCACTGCTAAAATTCTAGGTAGGAAATAATGACTTTTGACATCATGGGAACCCATGCTATATGAGGAGCAGTCGATAGTGCACCACGCTTTTCCCGCCGACAGGCTAGCATAGACTCTCTCCGACGATGCACCACGCTCTCTTCGTCGGATCTCATCGGAGACGAGGTAAGATTGTGCCGAATCGCACCAGATCTCATCATCGGATCTCGATAGTGCACCACGCTTTTCTCACCGGATCTCGACGGTGCACCACGCTCTCCTGTGGTCAGCGATCACAACTGGATGAGCTCACATGGAGAGAGAGGAGAAGATGAAGATGAGAGTTTAGGAGAACGAATTTATAAGTTTTTGTTGATAGGAAAATACAGTTAATAGTTGATTGGTCGTTAGAGATCGTGGGACAGATAGGGGACTAAAGCTGGGGGACAATATAATTACTCTTTTTTTTAAATGTTGAAAATTAAAAAAATTAAAGTATATATAATTACTCTTTTTTTAAATGTTGAAAATTAAAAAAATTAAAGTATATATACATTTCTTATGATATTAATCAAAATACAAATCGAAATTTCATGATATCTTAAATGTGTATGGAAAAAATAATATAGATTTATTTTGATATTTTAGTTTTTAATTTTAAGTAATTATAGTTTTGAAAATGGAGATAAAAAATAAAGGCATTTAAAATTTCCTCATATGAGAGTACACTCTAAAACTTAATCATACTATTTTTTTAAAATAAGAAGAAAATCTCTTGATTTAAATTCCAAGAGGCTTTTTTTTTTTTTTGAATCTAATCATCTATTTCAAATTGAATAGGACAATTCAAATAGATTCTCTTTTATCTTTCCATCCAATTTTATCTTTTAGAAAAGGAATAGACTCTCCTTTATCTTTCCATCCAATTTTATATTTTGGTAAAGGAATAGATTCTCTTTTATCTTTCCATCCAATTTTATCTTTTGGAAAAAGGGATTCCAAATACAAGAACCGTGGGCAGAGCATGCCGTGTCGCTGTCGCCTGTGAAGTGTGAACAATTAATAATAAAGACTCTTTACTGTACCCGTTGACTACAAGTCAAGCCACAACAGAGATCCATTTGAAAGCCTTGCACTTCGTGACTATAACAGTAGTGTAGTGAGTTATAAATTAACAGAAGCTAGTTTCCTTTCATTTGCTAGGAACGAGTTAGAAGAATCAGGGCTCTATTCGTATCCGCAATCATGATTTCATGGTTTTGGACTAAAGAAAAGTTGTTTTAGTTATATAATATTTTCAACCTGAGACCTAGTGTATTAATCTCGGGCAGGGCACGGGCCTGATATACCCGGGCAGGGGCACGGGTAGAGGTCGGGCACGGGTATTTTTTTCAAAAACCGTACTCTGCCCGTCCTATACCCTTGCCCGCGGTACCCTTGAGGGGTAGGGTCGTCCGGGTAGGGCGGGCCGGGAAGGGCAGTCCGGATAGGTCCTTTTTTTTCTTTTCTTTTTTCTTTTTTTTTTTTTATTTTTTTCCCGTTTTTTTTCCTGTTATTTTTTTTTCTTTTTTTGTTATGTTTTTTTTTTTACTTTAAAACAATAAAATATAAATAAAAAAACAGAAATTAAAATAGAATTTTAAAAACATAAATTACAAAACAGAAATTAAAAAAACAGAAATTAAAAACAGAATTTTAAAAACAGAAATAAAAACAAAATTTTAAAACAAAATTTTAAAAATAAAAATTAAAACACAGAAATTAAAAAACAGAAATTAAAAAAAAGAAATAAAAACAGAAATTAAAAAACAGAATTTTAAAAACAAAAATTAAATTGAATTGGGGGGGGGGGGGGGGAATTTGAATTTGGGGTTTGAATTATTGGGTCGGGTATAAGGGTATGGGTACGGGTAAGGGTAGACGAGTACCCGGGTAGGGTAAAGTCGGGTACGGGTAAGGTCGGGTACGGGTATGGTCGGGTATGGGTCCAAAAAACTTCATCCGGTCCGGTTTTTGCCCCTACCCGACCCATACCTGGGCTCGAGCACGGGTACCCCCGAGCAGCGGACACAGAAGGGCAGGTTAGGGTATACCCGACCCGGGTATTATTAATACACTACTGAGACCGCACCCTACCCGGACCAATCCTCGGATCGGGTCTAGTAGGGATTTGATCTGACTTTTTTATTTTAGACCCTTGAAAACACGATCCCAGTGAACCCCCGACCTGTTTGAACCTGCCCTGCCCCCCCCCCCCCCCCCCCCCCCCCCCCCCCCCCAAACTCCTCTAAACCTGTACTAAACTGGACCTAAACCCGTACTAACCCGGACCAAACCCCTCTAACCCCCCAGACCCCCGTACTAACCCATACCAGGACCCATAGTAACCCCCCACTGAGTCATACTAATCTGTACCTGGACCCCAGTTTTTGAATTTAAATTGCATTAGATTTGTACAGTTTCAGCTTCTGTTTCTGGCCAAAACAGACTATTTTGACCTTTGTAGAAAATACAGCTTTTTTGGAAAGGCCAAAACAGCCTGTTTCGTCCAAAAACAGAGGCCGTAACTGCACATTTATTTATGTTTTGGATTTTTAAAAATGTTTAGTGAATTTTTAATGTCTTAAATGAATTTTAAAAATGTTAGAGCTCGGAAGAAACTTGGTAATGCCATTTATCACTGAATGGGTAAGAGATAAAGGCACATCAAGTCCCGAGTCAATGCTGCTTCGGGTACATTTTTTTTTCTATACAAAGGGGGGAATTTTTTGCTTATTTCTGTAAAAATTGAAAGTATCATGTTCACCCTGACAAAACATGAAACTGTATTGTTTGCCTGTTTTGAATTCTGAAAAGCTAGTTTATACTGTGTAATTCTTAGTTCTCTACAATTATTGAAGATTCCCCTGCATATTAACTGTTTCCCATCACAAAAACAATGACAATGAAACAAGTGATGAGGGTGGCGATGTCATTTTCCATGTTTTAGGAATATTGATTTTGGAGGTGGAGCAGTATATGAAATTTTGAGGTTTTGGAGGGGTTCTGTAAAGGTTTTTTTTTTTTTTTCAATGAGAAAAGGACAGAATACAGAAAATAGAGAGAGAGGTTTTTATATATGCACTTACTTTTTTGAACTGTCAATGGATCCAAACTTGCCTGATATAAAAATTATTTTATTAAGAGTTAGGAAAAATTGCAATATCTGATATTTATACCCTGCCGTTTTTGCTATATAAGGTTTATGGGGATATTTAACTCTGTTCGATTGACGATGGATGATTTACATTTGTTTTCAATTTTGAGGGGTTTTGGTGCAATCTATCTGATACGGGGAGTGCTATTTTAAGGGCACAAATTAAAATATTGAGAGCTAAGAGAAAACTTTCTCAATAAGTACCTATTTTGCCCTTGCATTATTTCTTATTAACTAATTAAGAAAGTAAGAAACATAACTAATAAAGAAAGTGAGAGAAATCTTCCAACTGATTAATAACAACAAAGGCCAAGAAGTATACCAGCCACTGAAACAGAGAAATATTGCAGTTATATATATATGTCCGATAAGGCGACTTAATTAGCAACCTAAAAAACGGAAAATCATTTTCTTCATCAAATGAAGGGCAATATTCTCACTGATTTTAATACTCTTTTGACTTTGAACGAAACACAAGTACGAAATACTTTGACAATTGAGAAAAGAGTATCAGAGGGAACAAGACAATGAGTGCAGTATGAAAAATTAATGTGGCACTATTTTTTTTTTTGAAGAGAAACACGTAGCATATTATATTAAGAGAAAAAAATTCAAACTATTACATGGTCCTAAATACATCTATGAAAGGGACAAACTTTTGGGACCGAATCTCCTGCCCCCTTATGGGCAGGATTTTCCTGCCCTCATCTTAATCTAGCCGTTCGATTTGCCTTTGGATTTGCGCTATGATGAAGCCTTTGATGGAACGGAAAACTTAAAACTCCTCCGTTAACTCCCTTTTCCTTCCGACTAATCTCTCGTTTTCTCCTCCCTCTTCATGTGTTTCTCTTCTTCATTTCTCTCTCGCTCTCTCCTTCCTCTCCTACGTTTCTTCTCTCCATCCCTCTGGCTCTCCTTCCTCTCCTGCGTTTCTCGTGCGTTTCTCCTGCGTTTTACGTTGGCAAAAGAGCTGGACATATATGGTCTTAACTCTTTAAGGATGTGCCTCTGTTTTGTTTGTGACCCGAAAAACCTTTTATCAGTTGTCGGTAACACATGATTATGTGAAGTAGATGGGCCGTTACTATTTTGTTTGTGTAAACTAAGTTAATTAAAAAACGATGGATCTGATGGTTGTCATTTCATATTTCATGGTTTGTGGGGCTGATCCATTTCTTTTGAAAAAAAACAAAGTAAAAAAAAAAATGCACATAAGAGGAATAAGAAAGTATGACACCCCCGTAGAATAATGCAAAAGATGTTTTATTTTGCACAGCAGCTATTTCAATTTATAGTGTGCTAAGTGCTCGATAATTGTATAAACTTGCCTCTATATGTATAAAATAATTATAACTACCATAAATAAAGCACCAAAAACTCCTCCCTGTCGAAGGTAATTAGTGATGTGGTCAGAAGATATCCTAATACCTATTTTTGTGAGACAATAGCATTCGTAAAATTTTTGATATAATTATCTTACAATACAATTTAATTTTGTATTTAGTTCTCTATATTGGTGTGTATATAATATATGTTGGGACTAAGATCAAAAATAACAAAAAATTAATTATAATGATTAATTCTATGCTTCACTATTGGACATGTACTATGAAAGATAACATCAAGGAATTCAATTTCAGTCCAGATTTTATCCAAATTTCCATATCAATCATACAAACATGTTCAGTCCTACCATAAATAAGCATACCAAGTAATTAAATTAAAAGCAAATAGTAAAACAAATATAACTTAATCAAAAGGACATGAGGTTTTCAGTTTTCAGTTTTCACCTTCAGTACCAGTTTATGTGTTGTCTTCAAAATTTATCAATTATAATGTTTTGTTACAAACTGGTATATACCATTACCAACCATTGTTTGTTTTGGTACCACTCATTTACGGGTCTAACATGTCAGAGTTTATATTTTGAAATAAGAAATTGCATAATTCATATCCTAATTGACCACTATGCACTAAAAAATGTTAACAACTTTTTACTCATTTGCAGAGATGTTTAATAGAGATGCAAAAGAAACAAACATAGACAAGAAATTTATTTTAGATTGAAGACAGAAATTTAGCTATCATTGTATGGTTGCCAATTTGCCATGCTCCCTTTTAGTTATGTGATGTAATGCCTAACTCTATGAAGTATGTCAAAAGTCAAAACAAAAAGGGGTGAATGCTAATAATTTTTTCTTTGGTTAGTTTAACTTTTAAAAAAATATTTACTTGGAAGATAAAAATATCAAAGAAAAGCCAGAGAATCTCTTGAAAGTTGAAACCTTAGAATAGTTACTGTCAGGTATTTCTTTGGTCCATTGGTCTTGAACTGGTACTGTGAGTGCGTGGGTTGGTGCAAAACATCTAGTTTAAAGATATGAAGTACAATTTAATAAAGGGGTGTCAAACCAAGCAAGGGAAATTTTCATTTTTAGTCCTTGAACTATCATAGAAAGACCCAAACTGGTTGTTGAAATTTTATTGGGAGAACTTGGTTATTTTCTTTTCTCTGATAATATCTATCAAATGTCGCAATGTTTTTAAGAATGCAAAAGATATATTAACAAGCATAGACAAGAAAATTAATGGAGATGTTTGTTGTTTAATTACTCAAATGAAAGAGATGGAGAGGAGAAACGTAGGAGAGGAAGGAGAGCGAGAGGGATGGAGGGAAGAAACGTAGGAGAGGAAGGAGACAACAAGAGAGAAATGAAGAAGAGAAACACATGAGAAGAAGGAGAAAATGAGAGATTAGTTGGAAGGAAAAGGGAGTTAACGGAGGAGTTTTAAGTTTTCCGTTTCATCAAAGGTTTTATCATAGCGCAAATCCGAAAGCAAATTGAACGGCTAGATTAAGATGAGGGCAGGAAAATCCTGCCCATAAGGGGGCAGGAGATTCGGTCCCCAAACTTTTCGTCAAAAGTTAAAATAGCAACTAAATTAACAGCTAATTTAAAAAGCTGGAAACAAATAAATCCCCGCTCCTTTAATTTCTGTGAAAATAGGATAATTTGGGGGCCTAGCTGTAACTTTCCCTTTCATTTTTGTAAATGCTGCGATACCATCTCTATGCTTGAAACAGTCTCCTTGCTTTAATTATTGTTTGCGTAGCTGAATCTTGTTGAATCCAATTGTGTTGTCATCTTCATGCCTTCTGTAAATGTCTCCCCAGCATATCCATTGAAAGTATTCTTTGTTTTGCGCACCCAATTTGCAAGGTTATGTGCTTGCTCCACATACTTCCTACAAATTTTACCAGTACCTGTCCCTCCATTTGTTGTACCAGTTGGATGGATCGTGCCCATATGTGGCTCTACTGCCACCCCTCTAGCCTGGGAACCTTCTCATTATTATTTTTTTGAAATCATGAGTTGGAGGTCAAGCCATCCAACACACTTTCAAACTCTTATCTATATTATAGAAGATTTTCTCACTTTGTGGGTTTCGAACTCATGACCTTTCACATGGGAGCTATGTGTCTTTGCCACTAGACCAAAGGCAAGTTCTTGGAACATTCTCATTATAGAATCGAGTAAACTTTGTAAGGGAGAGACGACAAAAGGATTTATCATTTTTATGATGAAACCCATAAAATAACAAATGAAGCACTAAGCTCATTCAAATTCACTTAGGCTGTGCTCCAGAACGCAGAAGGTAATGCCTCATTAAAGGGAAGGAAAGGAAGGAGCGATGGAGGTAGCCAACCCTCCGAACAATATTTTTTACACGCCAAATTGGGGGTACAGATCTGGCCAAAACAAAGCACAGCAGCCTCCTCTCTTCCCCTCCGCACAGTATTGCCTACCCTCTGCTACCTCTTCAAATCTCTCCTTTTGGAGCAGGAAAGAACCGTCAATCAGATACGGTCTGACGATCTCTTCCCTTCCGCACAGTGTTTTCCTCCTCCCTTCCTTCGGCGTACCTTCAATTGGAGCACGCCCTTAAGGAAATCATTTCTTTCTATTATATATACTTTCCAATCCAAAGCTTGAAATGAATTGAAAAGTCAACTTTTTTCTTAGATATTTACTACACAAAGGCGTGATTGTTTATCACAATTGTACAAACATGGTTTTGCAGTCTTGTACAAATATTTGCACATTTTTCTGGATTTATTTATATTTATTTGAGTTGTGTAAATACACTTTTAATTATTTCCTTTCTATCATGCAATATTGAAATCCAATTTCTGATTAATTTACTAAGCCAAATATATCTATTTCCTTTTATGGATTTGTAAAGGAAGATACTATGTACATAATATTGTATAATACAAAAGAATTTATAATTGTTGGTCCAATTAATTTAAATTTTTTGTTTGCTAATTTCATAAAATTACATAAGATGTGGTACAAATCAATCTTGTCATAAATTAATAATTTTTTTATAGAATATTGTATAAATAAATCTCATCATAATATTAAATATTCTATGAGAAGGGATCTAATTACCGTAATTTTGAGTTACCACAACTATTTTTTACATTTTCAAATTCTAATTCGTCAATCCAAACCGTTCAACATGATCTCTACAATAAAATGTATTTCCATATCAAATTTTATATTTTTTGAATTTTTTTTTCTATTTATTAAGATGGGTACAAAATTCAATGGTCTGAATTTGATCTGCAAGCACATTTTATTGTGGAGATCATGTTGAACGGTTTGGATCTACGATTTGGATTTTGTAAATGTAGAAAATGATTATAATAACTTTGTAATAACTCTAAAAATTATGGTAATCGAAACTCATATTATATAACTGTACGTACAAATATAAAATTTAGTACTATATATAATTTTGTATATATCTATACCATCTGGGTATTAGGAATCATATCCTCTGCGGAGCTTTTAATCTGATCCATTAGTTTTAAATCGAACGAACCAAATCAGATCTTGTCCGAATTGAAAAAATTCTCAAAATTTGTCCTGCCCTCTTTCTGTCCGTTCGATTTAAAAGCTCGGATACGATTCCCTGGACATTAGATTAGGTATATGAAGGATGGAAGCGTATCCTCTGCAGAGCTTTTAGTCTGGTACGTTCGTTTTGAATTGGACGGACCAGATCAGATCTTGCCCGAATTGAAAAAAAATTAAAATTTGCAAAACTTTTAATCTAATCTGTCCTATTCGAAACGAACATATCAGATTAAAAAGATACGCACGGAAAAACTCCGCAGAGGATTCGCTTCCTATGAAGGATGCCGATTAAGTCCGAGAGCGTATCCTCTGCGGAGGTTTTCCTGCGGTGGGCAGCGGTGGTTTTGATCTGGTCCGTTCGTTTCGGATCGGACGGGCTGGATTACGGGTTCACCAAATTTTGAGTTTTTTTTAAATTCGGGCAAGATCTGATCTGGTCCGTCCGATCCGAAACGAACGGACCAGATCAAAACCACCGCTGCCCACCGCAGGAAAACCTCCGCAGAGGATACGCTCTCGATTAAGTCCCCCCTCCAACCAAACCCAAATTCTGAATCGCTCGCAACAATGCCAGCGACGGCGACGGCGATCGGGATGCTGCTCGGATTGGGCACTCAGATGTACTCCAACGCTCTCCGCAAGCTCCCTTACATGCGCCGTACGTACTTTGCTTTGCTTTCCTCCCCTTTCCCCGTTTCTTCTTTATTTCGAATAAAATTGTTCTAGTTCTGATCGAAGTGATGCACGGTTTCGTTTTAGATCCTTGGGAGCATGTGATCGGAATGGGGCTGGGTGCGGTGTTTGTGAACAGCCTCGTCAATTGGGATGTGCAGCTCAAACAGGATCTAGACAAGATGCTTGACAAGGCCAAGGCTGCTAACGAGCGCCGCTACTTTGGTAATCCCTTTTTCTCCCTTTTTTGCTATAATTTGTCTCTATTTTTGTTTCTTCCGATTTGATGGCATATAGAAAGTAAGAACTAGTTTAGTAATTAGGTTCATTTGAGGAGTGAAGAACTAGGATTTTCTGCTAGAAGCAAACAAAAAGAGGGGAAGTATTTATATTTACACCTTAATCTGGTTTAAAGTCAAGCATTGTGAATTATCATGTAGTCTGATAAGAAATTTTTTTAAAAATTTCCTGTGTAATAATGTAGAGCAAGTTTTCTTAGCTGTAATACTTTCTGTTTATTTCAATTCGAGTTTTTCGCATAAAGTAGCAAGTAATTTGGTAAGCTACATCAGTTTGCAAAAACTTTGCTTGGCATGTTTACTTGTACTGAGCTTTAAGGGAAAGCAAACACCTTGTAAGCTGTAAAAGCACTTACATGCATGGAAACAGGGAAAGGTTTACTTTAGTTAAGGGTTTGATTTAAAGAGAGATCCAATGCCAAACATTTTGGTGCCAAATCGGTGCGAATGAAATTAAATCTTAAACAGGAATCTTATGAACTTTCAGATGACAAACAGCAATCGTGTAATATATGCAGAAAAATATTCATGACTTGAATGTGTATTAAGAACAAGAAAATAATTTAACCCAGAAATATCACAATCCGCAAACTCTGATGCCTATCAGACTGAAGTCCAAACCCCAGTTGTTTAGATGCATCTGGTGAGATGTATAGAATACATCCGACATTTTGCATTTTCTTTTTCAAGCTCAAATTAAAAAAAAAATGACATAACTTGGCACCGAAATCATGAACATTGGAGCCCTTTGCTGATTTTTTGTAATGAAGAACTGTATTAAGTTATTATGAATTTGGGCAGTGAGAAGAATTATTTCTTCTTCTTTGGAAAATACTTCTTTTTTAAGGTTAGTTGGCTTTGCGCCACTAACAATTGTATTAAAAAAGAAGAGTTATGTACATTGTGATAATGGGCACAAGTAAGAATGCTAATGCTGTAAAACATCTGTTATTGAGGCATAGTTTGTATACATATACTTCTTCAAAATTAGAGATTTTTTGGTTATTGATGAGCAAAGTATGTCAAATGCCCCTATAAGCCTTGACTAAAACTATGTCCTCATTTTATGACAAGTATTGCAATTCCTTTGACAAGACAGTGCAGATTGAGGGGTAGTTTGGCCTTGATTAAAACTTTGTCCTCCTTTTATTATTTCCAAGACTTATGCTGTCTCCTTTTCCCCTCATCTGCGATTACAAGATAGTGTGGATTGAGGGGTAGTTTGGCCATTCTTTGAGTAACAGGGAAAAATGATGGTAGAACTTCATGTTTTGTTGCGGTACATCTATATATGTGATATATTCTACGGTTCGGGGGCACGTTCATGATATTTCCCACTTTGCAGGGACAAGCGGTCTCTAGAGTTTTTCAGGGACACAAATGAAAGTTCCCCGTTCATATATTATAATACCATTAGTATTTTGGAAAATTGGTTATTTGCCACTTCAAAACCTTAAAATTTGAAAAATGCCACCCCAAAATTAGAAATCATCCTAATGCCACTCTAAACTTAGTTAATTTTTAATTTTGCCACTCCAAATAATTAATGACTAAAATACCCTCCCTAGAGCAAATACAGTAAATTGAACAAATCCCCGATTGAATCATGGAATACTGAGAGTCGATTTGAAGAAAGGTCAAGTCTTTGCAAAGAGACAAGACCTCGTATGGTGATGGGTAAGGCCACAAGCCGGTTGTCTGACAGGTCGAGAGATGTCAGGGCAAAGAGCTTACCGATAGAATCCGGTAGCCATTCAATTTCATTGAATAATTTGTTTTGTAGGTTCAGTTCTTTCGAGCCTTTCTTCATGCAGATTTCTACTTTGCTAGTGAGCTGGATTAAGCTTAATTTATTACCATCTTCACCTAAACAGTATCAGATAATGAACTCATCAATTTAAAACCAATATTTCTACAACAAAAATACCATGAAATTTGAAGATGTTAATTACTTACCAGAGGAACCAGGTGCTGTTGGTTTTCGAGCTGGAATTGTGGGAAGTGCTCGTGCAGTAAGTGAATTTCCAGCAATCCCATCAGGGTGCCTTCACATAACTATCATTTCTTGTTACCATAACAGAGCTCTTTCCCATCTGTCCTTCTTTCGAATCCAGTACTGATTTAACCAAATTGGACGAACTAACTGAGCTGTAAGTATCACTGTTCGTACCACTGGTACCGATCCCTTGGCTTGCCCCGGTGACACTGGAGGAAATGGATCGCGCCGAGCCGTTCAAACTGGAGGGGACACACGAAGAAGCGCTTTGGATCAGATCACCAAAAAGCTCATGTAAACTCTCGAGATCGAGGAGCTTCAAGGCATTACCTAAAATTTGCACAGCTTCGAGGCATTACCTAAAATTCGAGCAGCTTCAAGGCATTACGTGTAAACTCTCGAGATCGAGCAGCCGATAAGAGTCGGATGGAGAGGAAGAGAATTTGCTCTAGGGAGGGTATTTTAGTCATTAATTATTTGGAGTGGCAAAATTAAAAATTAACTAAGTTTAAGAGTGGCATTAGGATGATTTCTAATTTCGGGGTGGCATTTTTCAAATTTTAAAGTTTTGGAGTGGCAAATAACTAATTTTCCCTTAGTATTTTGTATGTGTTAAGATCTCAATTTGTCAAACCAAAAACTTCATTTATGACTTCGATTTTTGTCCAAATGAGTGAATACCAATCTGCAATATCTGGCAATAAAATATTAGAAAAGTTTATTTGAAAGCTCTTCATTTTTGGATGTTTCAGAAGCCTGGGTGAACTTTTGATAAATAGAATTGGTCTAGTACATTCAATGAAGTATTGTTAATGTAAATTGCATAACTATGGTACATGAATATGGATACAGATACTGTATGGCATTTTTAAAATTCAAAGACACGGTATATGTTTAAATGAAAATAAAAAATTATATTGAAAAGCATTTTAAGGCAAGATAGTATTTTGAAAGGCAATACAAAAGAGTTCAAAGTTCAGGGGCTAAACAAAAAGGTTCCCACACTACAATTATAAGAAGCATTTTGAAGGGCTCGCATGGAAAGTTTACCAAGAACTTAGTTTGACCTCATTTCAAGAGCTATTATATATAAATTGAATTTCATGTTACTTCAAACCCCAAAATTTTAATTCTAATATTTTTGCCTTTGTTTTTTGTTTTTTTTTTTATTATTTTTGCAGATGATGATGATGAATAGTGTGCAGTGAATTGTTAAAATTCTGCTGGGTTGCCTTTTGAAATTTAGCGCAGTTTTCAAGTTACCTGAACATTTCTCTCATCTTTTTGACGATGATATACGTTTTGCAATAAGCTGTATGTAACAGATTCTACTACAATATTTTCTGTAGTGAAATGCTGATTTTGTCGTACTTTTCAACCAAAAAGGAAAAAAAAAAAGGTAAAGATTGTTTCAGGCCAGCATATCTCAAGAGGGATATATTTTTTTTATTTAGAAATAAAATAATACTTTATGTTGAAAAGGGAAGGCTTGGGTTGAATTTTCGGAAAAGAGGGAGAACCGGAGCAATTGCACCGGACCGATGAACACCTGATATTTTTTTATTTTTTTTTATTGTTTTTATCTTTCAAAATTTTGATCTGTTTGTATCAAAGTTGGTCGATCGTCACAGAGAGATGGCGACACTAAAGCTTCGGCAGAAAACCGGTTGCACCGTCGGTGTAACAATTTTTCTCAAGCTGGTGTAATCTATGGTGGGTGATCTGGCGATTGGAAAAAAGAGCTACACTGAATTTTTTTTTTTTAGATGTAAGCTCCTTGCATCGGATTTTTGCTCCGATTCTCCTTTTAGTTTCGAAAATTCATTCCAACTATTATCTTTTCAGCATAAAATATTATTTTATTTCTAAATAAAAAAATCTCTCAAGAATATGTAAAAAAGTTATGCTCTTGTCACGGCATGGCACGGGTAAAATCACAGCATGTGCTGACTCATGTATTTGTGTGATGTGATTATCTGTGTGATGTGATTATCTTTTAAAAGATTGGCACGGTACGGTACAACACACAAATTTGTTCGGTCCGGACACGTGATTTCGCTAGTTATGTATGATCATTGACACCCCTAGATATAGTCCAAAATTTTAGTTCAGAATTTAAACTATGCTTAATCTCATTCCTGAAATGTGCAATTTTTATTTGTGCTCCAATCCTTATGTATAGCTTTGAATCATATTTTCAAGTTATTGTCTCTCTTTCAAAATGATACAAGTTTAATTTTCAAAAATAACATATCAAAATGCTAGTGTACCGGAATTTTTTAATAAAAAAAATATTAAAAAAGTAAGAAATTAAAATAGAAGGCTATCTTTTTTCTCGAATGAAGTAGATAGATGCATTTAAGTCAATTGACATTACATGACATTGAATCAATTTCTGGCAAGAAATAAATCATTATACAATTGAAAAAGAAAGAACAAGTAAATATATTACACAAAGTACTTGCAAGAATAAAGAAAACCTATTTTTTTCACCCTCGGTGAGTTCCTTGAAGATTGGAAAATAAATATTGTTTTTTTGAATATTATTATTTTGTAACTAACACACTTGGACATTAATTAAGCTCAGCACAATAGCAAACTATGTCAAAAACTCAAAATACATATGAAAGAATGAAATTAATTATCCCCATAATAACCTAGATTGCCATTTTATACGTGCATCTAGATATCCATGGTCATAAACATATAGAGCTTAAGTTTGACCAGTCAATGCATGTTTTGGGTAGACCCGCAATGCCGTTATGTTCTACTGCCTCCTTTCCTTCAAAGGTTTCTACCATAGAATGGTGTATCTGTATTCAACAACAGACACTACTATTAGCTTTAATCCTTTTATACATCTCTGTAAGAAATATTGAGGGAATAATTGAACCTTGATACTAATTCCTGCGACCACAAGTAGTAGGCAGCAAAATATTGTAAGCCTAGTGCAAATCGCGCCAGTAAAGTACAGATCAGAGCAGGAAGGTGAAACAAAAGTAGATACACTGACAGAAATAACAATATATATTCTCTTCAGACTAAAATTATGTCTGCACCAACAAAGGCATCATAAACTAGGGTTGTAAACTCTCTCTCCTCTTGATGAGCTATCAATTGGCTCAAAAAATTTATAAAAAAAAGGCTTACCCAGAGCCGAAAGCTCCCACACGTTGTGGGGTCTGGGGAAGGGAATTTCTAGGCAGCCTTTCCCTTGCTTTTTGCAAGGAGGCTCATTCGAACCCAGGACCTCCAGGACACAAGTGGAGATACTCTACCACCGCGCCAGGCCCGCCCTTGAAGCTCAAAAAATTTATATATACGAAAAATGGAAAGAATTGCGCATGCACCAGCAGGACCTTGAAGCACCCTGTACATTGCCCATCAAATGAAAAACTTATCATTTATATTTACACAAAAGAGGTACAATAACACCGAAAACTCACCAACACCATTCTTGAATATATCCAATAAGAGAAAACATGTTCAAGTATTTGGGACCTTCTTAGGTCAGAGCACACAATTAAGGGCCATGTACTTATTCAGAAATGTGTATATCCTGAAATAAATAGATTGATATCTCTTCTAGGCCATCATCACTTGTGAGAACGACACCGAAGGGTGGGGTCCTATTCATCCTTCATCAAAAGGTCCAATCTAGTTCCAGAGCTTCGAATGATCTAGAAGCACTGAACTGTCAAATGACTCAGTTCCTTCCAGGCATGGCTTTTCAAATTCCACAACATCTGCTTGTAGTTATGACATTTAATTTGCAGCATAAAAAGTATGCTGGTTCGGCTAACAATAACCTCTTGAACTTAAGTACTTCCATTGATCGAGTATCTCTTTTTCCTATTTGGGATAAGTAGTACACACAACAAATGTTGATAAGTTGATTTTCCGCTTATCACTCAACTGAGTTCCAGGTTATATAACCGCCAAGGATTACAGGACCAAATAACAGTCCCATACTGGCAAAGTCCGGCAGACAGACACCAAATTATTAATTGTACCAACCCGATCAGGTTGGCATATATAAATTTTGATAGACTTGCCTGTGAAGCCAAGACTCCAGTGATTCCGTGTCGATTCCCAGATTGTAATTATATTTACGCAACTAGATTTGTTGTTTCCTAAGCAATTGGATTTCTTCACTTGACCGCAGGACCAGTGCTTTCCGTCGGATCCAACCACAGAGCCCTCGGAATACCTAAGAAATTAGATAACACATTAGAACCTCAAAATTTCAAGATCAAAACTTAATTTTACCATCATGTTCTCCATAGTTTATGAGGATAACAAAGTAGCATCAATTTTTCAATATTTAACTGAATGGATATCTTCTTTTAAGGTCAACAAAATTAATTCTGTGTAACCTACAATTCTGAATTAATGAAAACTACCACTTATAATTTCAGATTTAAAATAATGATAATTATCAGATTGGCATATCCAGGTACTTGTGCAACTAGGTCACAAAAGGGAAATTAACCCAGAGCAAACTACGGGTTATGGGCATATTTATGGTAATCTTACTTAGCCCACGCCACGTGGCTTGTCGAACTACGGAGCTCTAGCAGTATCTGGCAAGACTATTTCGCACATTCATCCGCTTGTCATCAATGCCGGTGTAGAGGATAACAGGCTCGGACTCGAGTAGAAAGATGGCCCTCGTCTTTTCCTACCATTTCACCTGTCATACATGATGGATGGAATCTATATTTGGGCCAATGATACCCTTTCTTTGTTCCTCCTATTATACCTATCATCTACAATTGACGGGATCCATTTTCGTGTGGAGGCCCACAGTTGGTCAGTAAAAGGTCAGTAAAATGGGGAAAGGCAAACAAGATCATGAGATTATAACGAGCTTTATATGGGCTCCATCTAGGTACTGTCTGTTTTTTCAGAAAATTATTCATATCAGAGGAACTCAAATCGTCATGTCAGTATGTGACCGTGTTTTTAGTTTTTTTTTCAAGAATTTAATAATGAATCTTGGATAACTGTTACGTTACGAAATTTTAGTAATTAAAGTCAAAGGATTTAAAAGCAAGAATTAAAAATTTTGTTAATAAAATTGAAGTTTAAACCTTAATTAAGGTTCCCCTAAATAAGTAAATTAAGTATGAATCAAAACCGCGTTGAAATTTCGAGATTTTGAGATTTTATAGGCTGAGTGCGGATGGGTTGACCCGCACTGCGGGTGGGTGCATCCGCACTCATTCAAACATGTGTTGATTTGAAATTCTGAAAAATTAGCTAAGTACTGAGTGCGGGTGAGTGACCCGCACTGCGGATGGGTTCAGCCGCACTCATGAATTCTTGTATTGAACTGAATTTCCTAAAATCGGCTAAGTACTGAGTGCGGATGAGGTTGACCCGCACTGCGGGTGGGGTTCATCCGCACTACGCTCGGACTTTTCCTGACCTCTTGCCTAAGTCCCGAGTGCGGGTGAGTGACCCGCACTGCGGGTGGTTTCTGTGTTAAAATTCATTCCAAAAATCTACTAAGTTCTGACTGCGGGTGAAGCCACCCGCACTGCGGGTGATTTCTGTGTTAAAATTCATGCTGAAAACCGACTAAGTGCTGAGTGCGGGTCAAGCCACCCGCAGTGCGGATGGGTGCATCCGCATTCGGAGTAATTTTAACCCTAAAACTCAAATCGAACCTTCTCTCTCTCTCCCACTTCATATTTTCCCCATTTTTCAAGTGATTTCGTCCAAGGAGAAGGAAAAGAGTGTGAGAACTTTCCGTTTCTTTCTGACTCTCGGTTGTTGCGAGAAATCAAGTTTGGAACCGAGACAGCAGCCGAGGATCTCTCCTAACCCTCTTATTTGGTATTTCTTTCTCTCTCTATTTCTTTCGAAACCTCGAATTTTCTCGATTTCTCAGATTCTCGTTTTAAACTCGAGATTTGTGTTCGAATTACTCGAGGACTAGTTCCTCTACACTCCTTACTAGTTTGTTTGTCAATCTTTTTCCCGTTTTCTTTCGATTTGTGAAATCTGATTTCTAGGGTTTCGTGCCAAAAATGAAAGTTGGCATAATCGTGATTTGATTTGCTTAACCCAACCAATTAGACTTGTAATCGGTAGGGTTGCTTCCTGATCGTGAATTTTTAGAACATTTAACGACTGATTTGAGGTTTTGACCAAATTAGGGTTAACCAAACGGTAAATCGAATTGATCCGAGAACCAAAGTAGTGAAACGGTGATTGATGGTTACCAAAGTGAAAGGGTATATGGCTAGAGGGCCTAGATGCAATTGTGCACCGTTCTATGAGATTTTTAATAAGAAAGAAGGAACCGAAAAGAATCGATACCAAGACATAAGAATTGATTTAGGACTGTACAAACCCTAAGTAAACGTATGGACCACTGAATCCAAATTAAACCAAGTATACGTATAATATAGGTGTAGGCTCGGTTGAGCAAGACTTAGCGAGGCAATACGAGACGTCCAATCCTTAAATTAAGCGGTACGCTCGTCATACTAAGGTGCGGGATTCTTGGACTTGTTTGATACTTTATTTTCAGGAATTAAACTGTTTATTCGTTTGTCATGTTGAATGCTTAATTGTTGCATATTTTGGAATTCATGCTGTAGATTGATTCTTGCATAAATGAGAATGACTTGAATTGTTCGGTTAAGGTTATTTGGCATGTTGGTATGGTTATTATTTGATTAGTTCTATTAATTGTTCTTGATGTGAATGAATCTGCCAGGCCGACCTGTTTAGGTGGCTGGATAAGGTGACGGTGACCTATCCGTGGACCTGTGTTTATGAATTTGCCAGACCGACCTGTTTAGGTGGCTGGATTAAGGTGACGCTACTGACTTATGCGTTGACCTGTTAGAATTTGCCAGACCGACCTGTTTAGGTGGCTGGATTAAGGTGACGCTGCTGACTTATGCGTTGACCTGTTAGAATTTGCCAGACCGACCTGTTTAGGTGGCTGGATAAGGTGACGGTGACCTATCCGTTGACCTGTTTAATGAATTGTGCAAAGCTGATAGCTGATTGTGATTCTATTTGAATGAAATTGCAAAGTTGAGCGGTATGGCTGACTTTGATTCCGTGTGATTGCATTTGTGTCAAGTTGACCTGTATAGGTGACTTGTAACCAGACCTTAGGATATGGTTAAGCCAAACAGCTACAGATGGGTGTCGGATAAAAAGGGTCCAGCTTGGTTGGCCATCTGTAGGCGCCTGTAACCCTACAGATGTGGGTTTGATAACGGTCCAGCTCGAAAGAACATCTGTAGTTGCTACAAGCCCTAATGAATTAAGTTAAGCCAAATATATGTTGTGTTTTGAAATTCATCTTGGAAATTCCGTGAACTGTGTTTCAGGTTGATTAATTGTTGTCGAGCATTGGTATACTGTTATTTATGATTATATACATCTGTTTGCATTGTTATTGTTTGGGTTTCATTGTTGTATATGGAGTTTGATTGCAAGTCCAATAGTCTGAACTGTGGCAAATTCGCACTGAGAATTTATTCTCACCCCCACCCTCCCGGTTATTTTACAGGTACGGGTGCAACTGATTCCGGAGAGGCACGCAAGTAGTAGGCCATAGAAGCTTACCATCTCAGGACCCTAGATATTTTGGTGTATAGTTTTAGGGTAGGCCTCATGGTTGGTATCCGGATGAGATACTTATATTGTATTATTTACTGTCCAGACTGTGTACTCTGATTTTATATTAGAAACTTGTTTTGAATTTGTGTGTTGTTTTGATTGAATTGTTAATTGCCTTGTAAGCATACATGGCGTTGTATGCTTACGGCGGGGGACTGTTACGACCCTGGCCGCGGGGTGTGACAATAACTCACTCAAATGACAAATGGTACTCAGTACAATTTCGTTGCATTTTCAAGGAAAAAGAATTAATAGAAAATAACTAAACTCAAATAGTACTCAGGTATCACAATAACATCACATTAATGCTTCCTGATATATTCTTCTTGACAAGCAACAAATATTCTATCAATCATCTTATCCCAGACACGTAATGTCATGCCTGAATGAATCTTATGCAAGAAAGACTCCTATACTAACTTAAATATAGTCCCTACTAATAAAATCATCATTTTCAATGTTCACACGAGCCTTTGCCATCTCCCATGCATTGAGCTCTCTGATCTTCACCTCTTGAGAGCCATAGTTGAACACATAAAGTCCTGAGGTTTCATCGGTCAACACATGTTTTGGGTAGACTCGCATTGTCATACATGTTCTACCACCAGCTACAAAGCTCTCTACCACTGAATGATCTATCTGTTATGGAGAATTTATACAGTATTTAGTTTTATTCTTTTTGAACGAAAGTGGTGCAATCATACCACCTGTTATCCATTATTCTAAGTCCCCCCACCTCCTCTAATCATTCAACCAATCTAGAGAACCACCTTTACCAAGAACAACAATAGAAACAACAAAACAAATTAAAAAACCATGTTTGATTTTCTTCCGTAATGTGTTGTTTAATCATTTTTTTTAGCATTTAATGATTGAATAAAAACCTACATAAGATAAAAGCTCTATCCCCAAGTCAATTTGTATATGAGAAAAGAGCATGGCCACATGTTTGCAATAGCTTCCTCCTGATGGTTAATTTTGAGATTGTTGAGGCTTAATTGTTCCTTCACAGTAACCTCTGACCATGAAGTATTACAAATAAAATAAACTAAGTATGATTTAGTGATTGGCAGGGCTAACCTAAAGTTGAAGCACAGAAATGAATAACTTTATTATGATAAAATAGGACTAAACAAAATATTTACCAGGGTTCTCAGTGAAATTATTTTGTCCTTGCTTATATCTACTCCAACAAAGGCACCATGTGCAGGTTTGTAAACACCCTCTCTCCTTGATGAGCTAATTTTGGGACACAAAAACAAATAATAAGAAGAAGGAATTTAATTCATATGTGCCCCTATGAACCTTGACATTTTTTATTAGTACGGATTTTACCCTCTAAATATATATAGAAAGTTGATATTCTCTGTCCCCAAATAATGCAACAAATGACAGTTCCCACATACGGGGGGTTACTTGGGGTTTTAGCATATTTCAATGAGATAACTGACAGTACTTTCATATTTATTGCAGTGGAACACATGAAATTGCCTTGTTAATTATGATAAGAAGTTGAAAAGGTGTGCCTTTTTAGGTCAGAGCACATGAGAGTCATGTATCTATCGGAGCTTTTGTATATCCTGAAATAGATAGCAGTGTATTCTTCCTCGCCTTCAATATCACTGGTCAGAACAAAAAGGCCAAAGGGGCCAATTCCTCCCTCATCAAATGGTGTGATCTCATCACAGAGCTTGGAAGGATCTAGAAGAAATGAATTGTCAAATGATTCGGCACCTTCGAGGCTTGGTAGTTCAAATTCTACCTCAACATCTGCCTGTAATTAGAAACTAGTAAAGTCCGTGAAAATGACTTGTTCAATGAAATTGTTTTGCACTAAACTGAGTGGTCCATGATGGGCCCAATTTGGTTTTTTCTATTATATAACTAATGCACATTTCTTTAATATTTCATACCTTTTAAGATCAACAAATCTGGTACTGCGGAACTTTTCAAATCTAGTTTACTATTGTTCTTTATGTAATGCCTGAAGTACTTCAAATGTACCTTTTTCCAGGTTTGGGACCATGGCATTCTTTTTTTTTGGCCCTAGTAATCAAGAATCTCAGGTTAAGCATACAAAGTAATACGGTACCCTAGAGCAATAGCATGCCACTACTGGTCATACTGCCTAAAGGTATTAGTTTTATATCACTTAATAAATACAATTATACATACCAATTGGGTTTGATTATAGGCTAGCTTGATAAAATCTTCGGTGATCCTACTATTGGTACTTTCAGATCCAGTAAAATCTAAAATATTGCATAATTATATCCTCTCTCTACAACTATCAACTTGCCTGGGAAGTCAAGATCCCACTGATTTCATGTTTGACACCAGATTGCAATCCAAAATCACGCAACTGGATTTGTTGTTTCCTGAGTAATTTGATATCTTCAATGGGCCACTGAATTAGTTGCATTCCATCGGTATCCAGCCAGATAGCCCTTGGGAATGTCTAGAAACCAATGTAGGAAATTGTAACCTTAGAAATTTGAATAAGTACCAAAAAGATGAAATACTACAATTAAGCAAATTAAATAATAATCAAAGCGTACCGAATTTCATTAATACACAGACCTGCATACCAGACCAGCCTCTCTTGACATCATCTGCCTCACTATCCGACTCATTTACCCAAGACCAAAGAATCCGCCTATTGTTTTTGCTATCAAAGAAAGACTTAGAAGCATAAACATGCCCGTAATCTATCATGGGCCAAGTCCTGTAATCATCTTCGTACCCCTCATCTGGTACAAAAACATCTTTCTTCTCGTCATACTTGCCGACTAAGTAGTAATCTTGCAGGGTTTTCATAAGGCTCACTTTAAGAACATGTTTTATGTTTCCTGTGTTAACTGATGGATCTAACCCATCTTTACTGGATAGTGATACAGGAAAGAAATCAGGGCATTCCCACATGCCACTGTTTTGAGATTTGTGCAATGGAAACTCATTCCTTGTCCAATTTTCAAAGTTCTGACTCCTACAAAATAGAAGTCGAGAATGAAGATTCATGTCACTTTTCTTAAAAAATTAAGCAACAAATGAAAGTTAATCATTCTAATAATAAATTAAAATGTACAAAGAGGAGAAAAGGTCAATTCATTTTTTTTGTGGAAAAATAGGAGTGTCAAAGTTTGTCAGCTCTCACTGACATAAACCACGAAAGAACCTAAGTACTTGCATAAACAAAGACATACCATTTTGCATTGTTTTAAGCCTGTAACTAATCACAAACGGCACAAAAGTAAAACGCCAACAGGTCCAAACCTAACAAAACCATTTGAAATGCTTACTTGTATAACAGAATCTCAGCTCTTCCCTCCAGGTTAGCTCCAACCGCCGTTCTCCAGTGCCTGTCTTGACCAAACCATCCGGTAGTCGGGTCTCTAAAATTGTCTGGGTCGATATCGCCTCCGGGAAGCATAATCGGGTTGTAACCTGGTTTGGTCCACTCTCGCAACAACGGGTCCGACCCGTTCTTCCGGAAGGCGATGTTCTGCACATTCCTCTGCTTGTCATCGATGCCAGTGTAGAGGATAATGGGTTCACCGGCCACAAAGGTGACGGAGCCAGACCAAACCCCGTTAATGTCAAACGGGTCTGTGCGATCAAGTGCGACATCAAGTGCTTCCCAGTTGACGAGGTCGGTGGAGACGGAGTGGCCCCACACGAGGGTGCCCCAGAGTGGACCTTGGGGGTTGTACTGGTAAAAAAGGTGGTATAGCCCCTTGTAGTACATTGGGCCTAGTTTTTTCGAAGGAAATTTTAATTTTCGGCCTTATAATATGCTAACAGTTTTATGCGAAAGAAGAACTGATTTTTGGCCTATATAAAGCTAACAGTTTCTTCAAAAAATTTCATCTCAACTGATGTCGCTTTAGCTATTTGATTGTGATTTGGAAAATGAACAGGTCATGATGTACCATCTTGTAGGACCTAATATTAAGTACCTCAGGTCATTGGGAGGATCCAATGAAAATCAGCCACGTGCAATAACTGGTTCAAGTAGTTATCGTACAAGCATTTTATCCAACATAGGATAGACTTAATTGTTTCTAGCAATCAAATTACTTTTAAGCGTAAATAACTTAAAGGGGAAGAGATATGATGAAAGAAGTGATGAGAGAAAACATACCATTTGGGTCTATTTGGTCGATTATCAATCCCAAACCAGAAGACCACATGCAAAGAAAGAAATAGTTAGACCCGAAGTCCAGAAAACTTATCTTCTCAAAAAATGAATAGCCATCAAAAGAATTAGAAAAATGAAAAAGAGTCGATGAATTACTTCAACATAAAAAGAAGGAAAAAGGAGTCGTCTTGCAATCTGTATTCTAATATTTGGTGGAGCTTGTGATTTAATAAATGGGATGAAATAAAAAGATACACCCAAAAGGAAAAAAGAAAGAAAAAAAACAAAAAAAAACCCAGAATCAGCAGAGACCGAGTCATACCAACATAACAGCTAATACCAAGAAAAATTCAGGAAAAATCCATAATACCAGAAAACTGGTACATGCAAAAACCATAAACCAAGAAAAATTTGTTCTTATCAGATTTATACCAGAATCAGCAGAGACCGAGTCATACCAGCATACCAGCTAATACCAGGAAATATTCAGGAAAAAACCCATAATACCAGATAACTGGTACATAGAAAAAACCATAAACCAAGAAAAATCTGTTCTTATCAGATTTATACCAGAATCAGCAGAGACCGAGTCATACCAGCATACCAGCTAATACGAGTAGAAAGTACAGGCGGAGTTAGCAAAGGAAGAGGTATAAGGCAAGTAAGCTCTGGCTTTCGCACCTCTTCTGATTCCTTTAGCATATAATCGGATTCATAGCTAAAGGAATGCTTGCTAGCCCTCACTCAAGCTGCAGTGGGACTTTTTAAACATTTCTAGGCAAGATGCTCTCTTTAGATGAGGAAGGTGGGGATTGTGAAAACTTGATAACGGCTCCTCATCTTAGATACCAGAATAATTGCCCAAAGAGTGAGAAAAAGAAAGAGAGAAAGAGAGAGAGAGAGATTACCGTTGAGCCAGTTCTTTGAAGGTTGGAAATGGAATGCGGTTCTATCTGGGTCAATTTTGTTTAACTCGGAACAGAGCTCTTGAATTTGAGGATAGGCTTCGGCTAGGGGAAGGAGGGAAGGTACTGCCTCGATTTTACTTGATAAAATGATAATTTGGATGAGGATTGCATGTAAGATGATAACTCTTACTCTAGCCATTAGATGAAAGAGCAATGTACAGCAAAAGTAATTAGTCTTTGGGTATGTATTGTATTGTATTGTATTGTATGCTTATAAGCAGTGTTAGGAAGAAGAGAAGAGGGACTTGGGAGTTTTTGGATCCTTCACGGATCTAAGCTGTACCAGACAGAGATGACTCAGATGAGAAGCAAATTCAAGAATTTTTAAATCAGAGGTGTGATCTGAATCAGGAAATATTATATTATAGTCTTATTTTAAGCGAGATGGACAAAGAATAGCATATAAACAAACATTAAAAGTACCAATCCATGTTGGCCAACTGTATTAGGTCGTCAGGTATTATTATTAAATAAATCCGCATTGGCCCTTTAGTCAAAATTTTATGAGTGAGTCTATGCCTCTATGGTACTATGCATATCATGGGTTGTTACCGTGCTACGGCTTTATATTCGAGTTTTCAAATCCTAACGGTCGATCCGAACCGTTCATCTTGTTCTCCATATTAATATGTGTTTGGAGACCAAATTTTATATTTTTTTGAATTTTTTTTACTATTTTTTAAAATATTTAGAAAATCACTTGATCTGAAAATTCTGAACCATCCAAAAACAGTGATTTTCAATAAATCTAAAAAAATAGTAAAAAAAATTTCAAAAAATGTAAAATTTGGTCTCCAAACACATATTAATATGGAGAATAAGATAAATGGTTCGGATCGACCGTTAGGGTTTAAAAATTATAATATAGAGCCGTAGCACGGTAACAAATCGTAATATGCACAGTACCATAGACTCACTCAAGAAACAAATAGCTCGTCTGTTAAGTCTTAATCCCTTTAGCTTCTCATATACAAACAAAATCATGACATAGTCTTGTCGATACATAGAAGCAATTCAAAATTTCAAACCCATGCGAATTAATTTCATAGAGAATTAATGGTTAATGTTGGTGGTATGTGCATGTCAATTAGCTCAACAATATTTGGCAAATATAATTCCAAGTAGGGCAAAAAGCCTACTTCTTCCAAAAAAAAAATGGCTCAACAATTCCTCATACATATATTGTACTCAGGATTTCTATTAAATTTTAATTTTGTAAGCAATTGAATTCTCCATGTTAAGTGCATCTCATCTGCCAACGATGAGGAGCAAAGAGACTCCATTTGCTGTATATATTAGACTATACTAGTTAAGTGCCCGTGCGTTGCAACGAGTTGAAATATTATTTTGATAGTTTCTTTAGATTTGATTTCTTCATTATGTATTAGTTAATAATAAGATCAAACAATAATTTTAGAACTTGATAAAATGAATGTATATGTAATTATTTGAATGTACTACATTATTGCACTTTGATGAAATGAATTTATATGTTATTATTTGAATTTTTTTTGTCAATTCTACAAGCTTTGTTTTTATTTATTAGCAAGATATGTATTTAATCAATTCCACAACATGTGCAGAATTACAGGATCCATAGATTTTTTCTTTAAAAAAAAATATTGAAAAAGGGTGAATAGCAGATATATACCTTTGAAACAAGCATCAATTTGAAAAACAAACATCTTTGAGAACCATGCAGACAAAATGTCAAAATATATGTATACTGAAAAATAATAATATTATATTCATGATAAAATCAAAATTTAACAATTTATACTTCCCTTCACAAAAATTACTCCATATATAATAAGAACAAAAACACATATTAATGCTAACAAAAAAAAAAATGATGCTCATTTCGCAAAAAAATTCATGCAAAAAGTTCATCAAAATGCATCAATTAATAGGCCGAAATTTTTAAATATACCATACTTCCAAAAAAGATAAACCAAACAACTATGATTTCTGAAAAATTCAAATTTTGACACAGCCGCATCTCCTAGGTGCGGCCACCCCTTTTTTTTTCATTTAAATTGAACTGCACGAGAAGGAAGAAAAAAAAAAAAAAAAAAGGTGGCCGCATCCTCTAGATGCGGCCCTCAAAAAAGTAGCCGCATTTTGGGAATGCAACCGTGTGAAAATTCGAAATTTTTAGAAAATGTAGTGGTTTAGTTTATCTTTTTGGGGGTTATGATATATTTAAAAATTTCGGATTAATAGCAGTATATGTGGCTCTACTTTTTTTTTTTTTGAAGAGAAACCCGTATGCATATTATATTAAGAAAATAATTCAAACTATTACATGGTCCTAAAAACATCTATGAAAGGACAAACTTTCGTCAAAAGTTAAAATAGCAACTAAATAACAGCTAATTTAAAAAACTGGAAACAAATAAATCCCCGCTCCTTTCATTTCTGTGAAAATAGGATAAATTTGGGGGCCTAGCTGTAACTTTTCCTTTCATTTTTGTAAATGCTGCGATACCATCTCTATGCTTGAAACAGTCTCCTTGCTTTAATTATTGTTTGCGTAGCTGAATCTTGTTGAATCCAACTGTGTTGTCATCTTCATGCCTTCTCTAAATGTCTCCCCAGCATATCCATTCAAAGTATTCTTTGTTTTGCGCACCCAATTTGCAAGGTTATGTGCTTGCTCCACATACTTCCTACAAATTTTACCAGTACCTGTCCCTCCATTTGTTGTACCAACTGCTGCCACTGTTGTGTTGCCTGTACCGACAGTACTGCTAGTATTTATGACGAAGCATAAAATTATAGTAATTGAATAGGTTCAGCTTAGGATTGACTTAAAAGTAAGGTTAAAAGTGCAAGAAATTAATCTTGTCTCGGAGTCATAAGTAGGATTCCTAGTAAAAGGATAAACATTCTCCTAAAAAAACATTAAGCAGTGCAAAAAACCAGCATCCCAATGCATGCAAAAAACCCATTAGTTGGTGAAATTCATTCATAATTTGTCATGGGTCCTCGCTATGGTACTATGCATAGCGCGGATTAGTCTGTACTACAAATCAATTTGATACAATCATGTTAAAGTTCATAATAAATAAAAAAAAAAAAACCCCTTAGATTGAGAAGTTTTAGCATTTGATGCTAAACTTAAATCTTAACTTAAATATGTAAGTGATTTTATGACTTCAACACATATCCCCAATTAATCTAGATTGTCATGTATCATAAATCAAAGTTTGTATATAACATTTACCAAATTTAAAAAAGCAAGAATACCAAACTCATATAACAAAAAAGAAAAAAAAAATACTTGATTCACAGTCCAATGGAGATGGATGATAATAATAGACAGTTCACCCCAGCCAGTAACTCAAATTTTTTTTGAAAATCTTCGCAAAAGCTGCGAAGTCATGAGGGGAAATCGAATTCTCAACTTTTGAGTACAACAACTCTAGGACTTATTCCTAGCCAATTGTACCACCTTCCCTTTCCCAGTAACTCAAAATTGAAGTTGTAATTCTCCACAAAATATGACAAGGTCCATAAAGGCTACATGATAAACTATAACTATTCCAGTACTGGATCGAATTGAGTGAAGTGAGTTTACCTAGCATGAATATTGATAATTTAAGAATCACTTATGCAGAAATAAGAAACTTGGAGAAATCATCAGTACATGAGAAGCTTAATTAACTCCTATGCCATTATAAGGCATTTTGAGAAATCAGAAACTAAAAGAAAAGAAAAGTTATTAAATGAACTCACCCAAATTTGCTCCAAATGGCATTGGCCAGAGTCGACCAGCCCTCAGGAGATTCTGAATTGTCGTGAAATATATATAGTTGCCATGTGTTGGGTGTTGCATCGGAATTAAAATAGAGATATTTTTACTTGGTTCAACAGCACTAATTCTCCACTTTCCATTCAATTCTTACCAAATATTGAAAAGAAATAAGCAACAGTATCGCCAAAAGAATACTTCTATATTCTTTGTGCTCTTTTATGCACATATGCATTTCTATTTGTCATGTCTTATGTTTACTAATTTGTTTGTGCTTATATGTTAATGTGCTTATGCACTTTTCCAGATACTTGTTTCAAGTACTTCAAGTACCTGTTAGTTAGTTACATTTAATATCATATATCCAGTCATAAAAATATCAAACAAAGGCTATATATATAGATAATTTGCTCCAGTGATATTTTGAGGAAATTGCAACTGAGTCGCAAGAAAAAAAATACAAATTATTCGACCATAATATAAGAAAGATGAATAGAATCGGATGGATGATGCATGGTACGTATAATGCTTTTCAAAAAAGATAAATTTAATAACCACTATTTTTTTAAAAGGAGGAATTTCACATATACCCCGAAAAAACTTTAAAATTACGTATTTTCTCTCTAAATTTTAAAATTACATATTCCCCCTCTAAACTTCAAAAGCTCACATATTTACCATTTTTATTGTCTTTTATTAAAACTCATTATAAGTTTATAAAATACTAATTTTATCCTTTATTAAAAGTATAAAACACCCCATCAAACTCAAATTTGAATTTCAAGGGTTCATCTACCATATTAAAAACAATGCTTTAATAAAAGTATAAATTTATGATGGTATGTATAATGCTTTTGGTTAATGGGTTTGAATCCGATTAGCATAATAAAAGTTTAATTCTTGAAGATAACATATTAAAAATGTCAGAGTGTACTGGAATTCTTTAATAAAAAGAATATTAAAAAATAAAAAATAAAAAATAAAAATAGAAGGCTATCTTTTTTTCTCGAATGAACAAGAAGCATTCAAGTCTTTAAATTTCAAGTTTTGGTGAAGTTTAAGTCAATTGACATTACATTACACTAGTGGATTAACAATACCCGGGTCGGGTATACCCGACCATACCCGCCCGTGCCCGCCGCCCGGGGTACCCGTGCCCGAGCCCGGGTATGGGTCGGGTACTCGGGTACGCGGGTACGGGCATAAACTGGATCGGATCCGTTTTTTTGGACCAATACCCGATCATACCCTACCCGAGTTTACCCGTACCCGACTATACCCGTACTCGATACCCGAGTACTGTTCATCCAAATTCAAAAATTCTATTTTTCCCTCCAAAAAAAAAACAGAAAAAACCAACAAAAAACCAGAAAAAAAAACCAACAAAAAACCAGAAAAAAAAAACAGAAAAAAAAAACAGAAAAAAAAACCAGAAAAAAAAAGCAAAAAAAAAAAAATACCCCTACCCGCCCTACCCGTCAAGGGTACACGGGTACGGGTATAGGACGGATAGGGTATGATTTTTGAAAAATATACCCGACCATACCCGTACCCGTATACCCTTGTACCCGTCCTACCCGTACCCGTCCCGGATATACCCGGGGTACCCGTACCGGCCCGCCCATTAAACCTCTACATTACACGACATCTCATAAAAGTTGAGAAAATGATATTATAGAAATAAATGTGCACCTCATCCCTTTCATCGGTGACTTGTGGTCAAGCACGTTGCATCAATCATCATCCAATCACCACGTCATTTGTTCAAACTTTTATTTTACACACGGGTCCTTTAAGAATGTTTTATTTACACATGCCATAATCTCCTTCAACACACAGTGACAATTGAATAATTCGTTCGGTTGGGTGGGGTAAAAAATTTGTGATTCGGAAATAATTCGGGTATAATTCGAAAATTATTCGGAATTATTCACGAAAAATAAAAAAATGTCATGGGAAAAATTCCAGAAATTTTGTGGGAAAAATTCGGAAAAGTTAGGGAATAATTCGTATAATTCTGAAAAAATTCGTAAAATTTGCGAACTTCTTTGAGAATTATTCGGTCAAAATTCGGTTCACCATCACAAAAAAAATTAAATTATTTGCGAATCTCGTGACTATGCTTCAATGCATATAAAGCAAATCACAGGAGATGAACTGAAGACGTAGTAGTTGGCACGAATAATAGTAGAGTGAGTCTATGGTACTATGCATAGCACGATTTGGTCCGTAGTAAAGATTAATGTTTCTTTTTTTCAAAATTCTAATGCTCGATCTGAATTGTTTAACATAATTTTCATATGAATATGTATTTGTACACCGAATTTTATATTTTTTTAAAAAAATTTACTATTTTTACAAATAAGTACAGAATCACTGTTTTTAGATGGTCCAGAATTTTCATATCAAGTGATTTTCTACCTATCTTAAAAAAAGTAAAAAAGAAATCAGAAAATATAAAATTGGAAATGCAAATACATATTCATTTGGAAATCATGTTGAACTGTTTGAATCGATTATTAAAATTTTGAAAACAAAAATACTGATATGTATTACGGACTAATTTGTGATATGCATAGTACCATAGACTCACTCGTAATAATAATACGGTAAGTTTGAAATAACATACGTATTTATACACATTTGAAAACAAATATGACATAAAAGTACCTGAATATCAAAAAAATTATTCAACAATATGATAGTTGATATTAGCATTTTTTTTATACGGAACATTTGTAAACTTCTTCTAAAGTAATAAAAGCATAGTCTAATTTCTATTAGTTATTTTTCTGTATCTTTCTAAAATATTACACAAATATTAAATTGATTCGAATTAATCTGAATTCTAATTGAATGGTAAATTTTTAAGTTATCTTTGAAAATCTACACCCTAAATGTCTTTTTAAGTATTTTCATGTCCCGTTTAAAATGTTGCATCGAAAATAATAATTATGAAATTAATTATTCAACTAAATTAAATATTTCCTACCAATAACTAATTATTCAACTAAACTAAATATTCCTCTTCACCGACATAGAGGTAAGATTTTCCGTGAGAGATGTAGTCGTATAAAAATCCACAAAATAACGGAGTAAATATTTAAATGAGAAACATAGAGGAGCTTATTGAAAATGAGAAATGCACTGTCTGTATATAAATTCCTCGAGAGAATGGACTAAGAAATCTAAAATGAGAAACATACAAGGACTTATTTGAAAAGCAGAAATGTACTGTTATCTGCAAAAAAATCTGCTGTTATTCATAGGGATAACAGGACCCTGTTATTCAGATCCCATCCGTTGAAATTTATCAAGATTCGGGTACAGAAACCTTTTTCATTGAGATTCGTGTTTGAGAAAACTTTAAACGGTCAAGATAGGAATAATAGGGTCCTGCGATCCCTTTGGAATAACAGCAGATTTATATCCCTGTCATCTAACCACCATTCATTGACGAGTGCGTATCCTCTGAGATATCTCATATTTTGCTTGACCGACGTGTCCGGTTCCTATTCGGGGGTAACGTGGGGGCCAGCATTATTTTAGCTTTGAGATTCGTGCAGTACGTATTGTAACGGTTGAGATTTTCCAGAAAGTCACGCAAAATATGAGATATCTCAGAGAATGCGAATTCTTCATTGTCCTCCTCGCTCTAAGAACTGAGAAGCTTGGCGGACTTCAATCAAAAAAAAAAGAGAAGCTTGGCGGACACTTTCTCGTTCTCTCTCTCTCTCTCAGGTGAATCTCTGATTTCTCTCGCTTGTAGTTTACCTTTCTTTTGCTAATCTGTCGTTTTGGTACTGCCTTTTTTCTATTATGCTATTCTTATCCGATCCTAACTTAGCTAATTACAACTACTGGGAGATGTACAGGCGATCCTTTTGTTTGATTTCTAATGGTGATGAATCTATGAATTTCAAATATTTTTTTAACCTATTCTTATCAGATCCACATTTGAAACTGAGGAGGAATTTAGAGAATATCGAATTTTACTTCCAATTGTGCAATTTCACCCCAATCAGACCAAGTAAACCCTAAGTTTGTATCATTCATTCGGTACATAAATTTGGCCTATATCAAAAGGAGAAACAAAATGTATAGCTTTCTCAAATTGATTTACTCCTTCCTTATCTTTTCTTTTCAGGTTTTTTTAGGTGGATAAGGCAAACATGGTGAAGGATACAGAATATTATGATATTTTAGGTGTTAGTATAGATGCATCAGCTGCAGAAATAAAGAAGGCATATTATCTCAAGGTGCCACTAAAAACCACCCTGTTATTTCTCATAACAATAAAATTTGAACTCATCTGATAGTTTCATTTTCTTCAGGCAAGGTTGGTACACCCAGATAAAAATCCAGGGGACCCACAAGCTGCCCGCAATTTCCAGGTTTCTATCCTTTTTAATTGCTTTAAGTAACAGTTTTCTCTCTTTACCATACCAGTAAGACCTAATACCAGTGTTTACCTTAATACACATACGTCTGATAACTTCTCTGATGCTGATAAGGTCAAATTGAGTGCATACTGTTAAGTAATTAAATTGACTCGACATTTATTTTTGGATATAAATCATTAGATTTGGCACTAACTAACAGTGTATTTGCTGTCTGAATAAGCAACGCAGCATCAGTGACTCAGTGACTCAGAACTTAATTGTGAAGTCACATTTGTTACTGCAAATAAGTTAATTAGTCAAGAAAGGCTATCATTACAAGGAGGGTTCTGATGCTGTTGCTAGGACCTATCCTTTGCACTAATTTTTCATAATCCAAACAATTAATTTTCATGAGCAATGCATCCAAGTAAAATTTTATTTTGTATTTGTTTTCGAGATGCCGAAAAATGAACACACTAAAATTCATATAACACATCTACTTGATCCATTCATTCATGAACTCTTGATCTTGTGTGAAACCAGTACATTAGGGCAGCTAATTCAGCCCCTCCAAATCTTTCCACCCCTGTGCGAAATGAACTAGAAAAATCTATAAAGCTTGCTGTGGACATATTTGCTTTTGAAGGAAAATAAGATCAGCAATTCAGTTTTGACATTTTGATTTTGGATTTTATAATATTATTGCAAAAGGTTGAAGGTAACTTATAACACCGGAACCCTCCAATATCTTTATAAAAGTCAAATTTAGTTTAAATCCTTTCTTCACTTTTTCTGAAATTCTACTCTAAAATTTACTTGAAACTCACTGATTACGTTGAATAGGTACTCGGAGAGGCTTATCAAATACTGAGCGATCCCGCAAAAAAGGAAGAATATGATAAATTCGGGAAAGAAGGCATTTCCAAGTAAGATCTTCTCCTTTTTAATTTCTTTTCCTTACATCCTGTCGTAAAAGTCTTTATTTTACTATTAGCTCCACCACATCTCTATTTGACTGTGCTAGAACTTGAAAAACTTTCCTTTTCTCTCTAAACTGGATCCTGCATCCTGATACTGGTACTTGTGCCAACTGATGCATGATATACTCTAGTTTGTATTGGCTCCAAACCTAGCATGACCAGTAGTCCAGTACAGTGTCAAAATCCAACACTTGAATCTTTTGGATACTGTACAAAATCCAAAACTATATCCCTGTATAGAGTAGAACTAGGGTGTTCTTAAGTTCACCAAGCTCCTTGATGAACTCAAGTTTAAAACCTATTGAATCGGCTTCAAATGACGAATCCAAACCGTTGAATCCCACCTACCTCACGAGTGATGCATCTACATGTGAAAATTTTAAACATTTGAATTAATTTAGTATAAAGTCAAGCGGTCAAAATTAGAATGTTAATAAATTAATTTTAATGCATTCATTTTTTTAACCTTTTTTTACCACTTGACACTATGCAAAATTAATTTAAAAATTAAAAAAGTTTACATGTAGACGCATCACTCGTAAGGTAGGCAGGTTTCAACAGTTTGGATTCGTCATTTGAAGCTGATTCGATGGATTTTAGACTTGAGTTCACCAAGAGACTTGGTGTACTTAAGAACACCCTAGTTCTACTCCCTTGTATATGCATATTGTCAATCAGTACCAATGGTACAAACAGAAAATATTCAAGACCATTGTTTTGGATGAAAAATATGTCTAAATTTTTTAAATTTATGTTTAAAATGATAATTGTAGTGATTCGATGGTTGATCCTGGAGCTGTGTTTGGGATGGTTTTTGGAAATGACTACTTTGAGGATTATATTGGACAGCTTGCACTGGCATCCATCGCATCAAATGAAATTGCGGAGGAGGCTCAAGGCCCAGAGGGCAAATCCAAAGCCCAAGAAAAATTGAAGGTTACAAATATATTCTTACAAGTTAAAAAATATTTTTAATTATTGTTACTATACTTCTTTTGGAAATGGAAAATCCGTAATTTAACATTTGCTGTTGATGTACAAAAGTTTACAATGCCAATGAAGAACATATAGTTTAAATTTTCTATCCCTGAAATAATTATAGGAGATTCAAAAGGAGCGGCAGAAAAAGTTGATTGAAAGCCTGAAGGACCGTCTCCAGCCTTATGTTTTAGGCCAACACGATGAGTTTGTAAAATGGGCTAATGCTGAGGCTCAACGCCTCTCTCAAGCCGGTAAAATATTTGTTTCGTTCTTTGTTATTCAGGATTATCACTATGCTCCTATGAAAGATGCTTATGGCAGGAATGAGATGTTTTGCTTAGTATAGAGATGGATGATATAACGGTTCAATCATTAAATTTTGCACTTGTGTAAATTATGGTAATCATCTCATTTTTGCTAGGATAGCAATTAATTTTTTTTGAATAGGAAGGGTAATTTGTAAAATCACTTGTAACTATTGCAGCTTTTGGGGAGGCAATGTTGCACACAATAGGGTATATATATGTACGAATGGCAGCAAAAGAGCTTGGAAGGAACTTGTTAATGCCATTTATCGCTGAATGGGTAAGAGATAAAGGCCACCACATCAAGTCCCAAGTCAATGCTGCTTCAGGTACATTTTTTTCTATACGAAGGGGGAATTTTTTGCTTATTTCTATAAAAATTGAAAGTATCATGTTCACCCTGACAAAACATGAAACTATATTGTTTGCCTGTTTTGAATTATGAAAAGCTAGTTTATACTGTGTAATTCTTAGTTCTCTACAATTATTGAAAATTCCCCTGCATATTAACTGTTTCTCATGACATAAACAATGACAATGAAACTAGTGATGAGGGTGGCAATGTCATTTTCCATGTTTTAGGAATATTGATTTTGGAGGTATATGCAATTTTGAGGTTTTGGAGGGATCCTGTAAAGTTTTTTTTTTTCAATGAGAAGAGGACAGAATACAGAAAATACAGAGAGAGGTTTTCTATGCACTTACTTTTTTGAACTGTCAATGGATCCAAACTAGTCTGATATAAAAATTATTTTATTAAGAGTTAGGAAAAATTGCAATATCTGATATTTATACCCTGCCGTTTTTGCTATATAAGGTTTATAGGGATATTTAACTCTGTTCGATTGACGATGGATGATTTACATTTGTTTTCAATTTTGGGGGTTTTTAGGTGCAATCTCTCTGATAACATTACAAGAGGGGATGAAGAAAATAGATGAAGGTGAGAACGAAGAAGCGCTGCTTAAGGCCTTAGAGGCAAAAAAAGAATCTATGCTTGGGTCCCTTTGGAAAATAAATGTCGTTGATGTAGAAACTACACTCTCTCACGTTTGCAAAGCTGTAAGTGAAGAGCTGTTATTCAAAATACCCGTAAACCCTAATTTGAAGAAATAAAAGATGTGCTGTTAGAAAATTTGCCCTGATTTAAACAAATAATAATGTACATCTTTGAAAGAAATTTGCATCAAATGAAGTGCTCCTACTTTTGGATTTAGGTTCTTAGAGATAGTTCTGTTTCCAAAGAAGTTCTCAAATTGCGGGCTAAGGCGCTAAAGAAACTGGGCACTATATTTCAAGTAAGTGGTTATTTCAACTTCTATTCTCCAAATATCCCTATGAATAACTTTTAGCTCTCTCTCTCAAGAGGGGCTACGGTGCTTTGGGAAGTAAAACACATGTTTTACTTCCCGCCCATATTTTGCGATTTCAAGTTCCAAATGGTCGATCTGAACCATTCTACATGGGGAGAGGGGGGCGTCCGACGCCCATCAGACCACTTTTGTGTTCGATGGGTTCTCTCACCGTCAGATCTGCTTTAGGATTTGCGCTCGCAATTTCGCATCTGCTTTAAAATCCGTACACACGAATCCTAAAGCAAATCTGACGGTGAGATAACCCATTGAACACAAAAGTGATCCGATGGCCATCGGACAGCCCCCTCTTCCTTCTACATGATCTCTATATTAAAATGTGATTTGCAGACCAAAATTTTTTGGGAATTTTTTACTATTATTTTAAATAGGTAGAACATCACTGTTGTTCAGAAAACCCTAGACCATAAAAAAAAGTGATTTTGTACCTATTAAAAAAATAGTAGATTCTTTTTTTCCAAAAAATGTAAAATCTTGTCTCCAGACACATTTTAATATAAATATCATGTTGAACGGTTCGGACCTTGAAATCACAAAATATGTGCGGGAAGTAAAACAGTGGGCTTTACTTCATAAAGCTCCATAGCCCATCTCCTCTCTCTATCTCTCAACCTTGCAGCGTCTGCTAAGTATCTTTCTCACAATCTTGCTCTGTCCCTCCAACTTTCTGTTTGCTCTTTAATTTTGTGGTGTTTGTATATATAAATGTATTATAGCTGCCTTTGTTACCTCTGAGAAAGCATCTTGAATCTGATATTTGTCCCTTATTTTTGTTGAATTAATATACTAGGGTGCAAAACTTACGTACAGGAGAGAGAATAGTCTTCGTGTGGAGAATGGTAGCAGTAGCACTAGTAAAGGCACATCATAAAATATTAGCAATTCTTGTTGGAAGTTGCGCTTGGTTTGTTCTTATTCGTTATTCCTTTTTTTAAACTCTGTCCGGTATGTAATTTATAACTATTAAATGTTTGGTTTATCTTAGCCTAGAAGACAGCGTACCGATTTGTCCAATCAGTATTCGGAGGTTTAATCATGGACATGTTTTGAAATGGAAAACTGTGACGATACTGAACTTGTATTAAAACCTGTATATGGATACTTTTTAATGAAATGTTTGGTGATACGTTTCGTAAGAAAAAAAGAGAGATCTGATGGCGTCGAAACTCTTCCCTCTCTTCTATAGTTTCATGGGTGTTTAGGCAGGGCGGAACTTGAAAATTTTAATAGAGGTGACTTAAAATTAAAATGTACAATTGAAGTAAGTGGAATTTGAACCAAGACATCTTAATTACAAAATAAAGCTTTAATCACTAGGTTATAATTAAATATTTTTCCCAATATTGAGGAAATTAGATTCATGTCACTTCAAAATTGTGAATTTAGAAAAATGTTATTCCAAAATTTTTCTTTTGCTAAATGTCACTCCAAATCACATTTATTCAGAAAATTGCCACAAATACCATACTAATATATAATTTTAAATAAACAATTTATGAAGTGACATAAATAGCCTTTCTCTTCTAACGCTACAGGAATAAACAATTTTAGTCTGGCCTTTTCTCCGTGGCTTCCACTTTAGAGAATACCGTGCTACTGCCCACGCCCCCTCTCCAAACCTTCCCCACTCGCTAGCTGCCTTTGGCTATCGCCGGAAAATTTAGTGGCGCGCTCTCTCCACTCTCTATCTACGTGTCTGATTCTTTCACTCTTTCTCCTCTCCTAAGCCCTAGTGATCCGACAGCTTGCTCGAGCCTTTCGTGAGCGGTAGCGTTAGCGACAACATGAAGGTCTTCAAGCTAATCGCTCTCTCGCCGCTATCTCTCTTTTTGTCCTTTCTCTCTACTCCGGGAAGTCCACAATATCTTGAAATATTGGCCAATCAAAGAGTGCTGATGGGCTAATCGACAATACTCCAAATTTAATGTTATATTGTAATTTTTCTGTAGATAAATTAGGAAGTAGCAATTGACTATTGAAATTTTTTGTGGATTGTTTGGAATGTAATGTAAAGATTATGGTTTCTGGATTGTCTTGATTGGATTGTACAATGTATTTTTCCTTACCAATTCTTATCTTTTATTCAGAAAATTGTCTTGATTGCTTGAAAACATCCTAACTTTCTATTATGAATGTAAAAACAGGAAAATTAACCTAACATCATGTTGCGCTGGTTCACTAATAGAGGTTATTTTTGTGTGTGTTTTTTTGTTGGGTGCTTGTTAGGAGTGACATGGCTTTAACAAGCTCCTGGTGTTAAAGCACACATACACTGACAAACTGATTCAACATAAATAACTCTGGTAAATATTCGAAAAAGATTAAGCATTGAAAAATTTCAAGTACAATCATAGAGTTAAATGAAGCTGGTGCATGAACAGAAACAAACAAGATATATTCAGAAAAAAAGGGCAGAGTTATATAAAACTTTTGAAGCATGAACACAAAAAACAATAAAATTTAAGTGTCATTTTACTAGCTAACAAACAAACAGCTTTTATAGAAGAAATAAACAAATTCTGGCTGTTTACTGGCGCATAGTACAGCTGCTGCTGTACTATGGATTTCATCCCTGTATTACATTACTGTGTTCCATTAGGAACACAATTTCATAGCATTCCTTTATAAGAAATAGATACATGATTTATGAATCAAGCAAATGAGGAAACTATAGAAAACTATACACAATTTCATAGCATTCCTTTACAAGAAAAATATATATAATTTTTGTACCAACTCTAGGTTACAATTGAGTAGTGTCTAAATCTATAAAGTAGTCATAATCAGATTCAATCAACAAGATTTTCTAACTTCTTGTCGATGCCTTCATCTTCCTCTCGGTTTTTCTTTTCTTTAGCAAGATCCTCTAAATGCTGAAATTAATCAAAATTTGTTACAATAATGACATTATTGATCAATTTTTTTTCTACAAAACATGGTAAATTGAACAAACAACATACCTTAGGGCAGGTTCTGATGTTATGAGGCTCTTTGGTCTGACAATAGCTGCAAGTTTTTCGCCATCTGACAATGGTCTCAGTGACAGGTTTGAAGCGTGCTGGTCTTTTCTTTCTCCCCTTGCACTGTGACAAGGGAGGATCAAGATATGTCTGTTCCTTATCTCCGTCTTCTATATCTTCTTCCTCCAGTGCTATTGTCTCGATTGGTACAGACAACTCCAATTGCTTAGTTGAACTGGTGTGAGGTAACATAAGTCTCACGTCATTCATTATATCACTAATCCTTGACCTTACAACTCTAAAGGCAGCACCAGAATTTGACACTAAGTCTTCAAGTTCTTTGAACTCAAGGCGTAGAGTGGCCACGGAGAGTAGCACGGTATTCTCTGAAGAGGAAGCCACGGAGAAAAGGCGAGACTAAAATTGTTTATTCCTGTAGCGTTAGAAGAGAAAGGCTATTTCTGTCACTTCATAAATTGTTTATTTAAAATTATATATTAGTATGGTATTTGTGACAATTTTCTAAATAAATGTGATTTGGAGTAACATTTAGCAAAAGAGAAATTTTGGAGTGACATTTTTCTAAATTCACAATTTTGAGGTAGCATAAATCTAATTTCCCCTTAAATATTTGTCATTTGTTAAGGGTGGCTAGAGTATATAAAGAGTTTAAAAAAATAATTAATTAAATTCCTGTATGTATAATTAAAATTTTAAAATCACAGGGGTGACTTAGTCACTTTTGACTAAGTCTTAGATTCGCACCCGTATTTAGGTAGCTAAAAGCTATTTTTATTATGTGCATTGAACAAATGAAAAATAGAGATTTTTTTAAGGTAACGATTGTATTAAAAGATGAAAAGGTTTTTTACCACGCCTCTAAGTACAATACAAGCAGACAATATTGAATTTGGTTAAATTTGAAAAGACAAGTGTCCAGTCCAATCCAATCTAATTTCCATTTTTAGTTAAATTAATATTATTTTTATAATTTTCTCATTATTTGGAGGCGATCTTTAAATTATAATTAAAGTTAATGACTCTGATGAGATGCTGAAAGCATGTATTATTGAATCCTGCTGATCTGGCTTCATTTACGAAATTTGTTAGTGAAAGTAAAACGTAATGTAATATGACTAATATGTTGTAACTTGATCATGTCATAGTACGTGATCACTTTTTTTTTTTTTAATGTTACATGATTAAAATGGAGTATGACAGTCACATTATGTGTGGTGACGTGATAAAACATGACATGCTAGTCACGGTTAATTATTTTTTTCAGATTTAAGTTAGTTGATAGAAAAAAGTAAAAAAACAAAAAAAAAATGTTGGAAAAATTATCACCAGATGTGATACAAGATAACTAGGTCAATTTGCATGGCGTACCGTGATGTGTTGTTTTTTTTATCAAAGGGAGACGTCACTAGATACGCAAAACATATCACGTGACATGACATGACATACCGTATCAGAACCAGTAAAGGAGTACTAATTTGGGGGCTGATTGAGGATCCATTATGATTGTATATGGGTGTACTAATATTTGAAAATGTGAAACTTCTAGTTCTACTCGCAAATAACTTGTAACATTTAAAATCTACAATACATTTTTGACAAACATACATTGCGACAAAAGCTCCAAAAGAATTACATCAGTAAACTTATATTTTACACAAAATTAAAAAACCACCACTTTGCTATCATTTGTATTGTACTTCAAAACAAAATAAGCATCACTTCTCAAAGTATGAGAAGAAAATGCACGCACATACAGGACATACAATACTTGGATTAAAGAAAAATAAAATAAGCATAAAAAGAACATAAAGATCAAGCTGGAGAGGCTTGACCTTCACCTCCATTTGGTAGAACAGAAAAGAGCACTTGCTTGGAAATATGGCTCTCCATTTCTCCTGACACCTCCATCAATTTCAAGTCAAAGTTGCTGCGGTACTTTTGCGGTTTGGGGCTCGGCGAACCTGAGATTCGCCGCCTGGGGCTTGATAGGTAGCTTCTTTGTAACGGTTGTGGGGTCATCAGGAAGCCATGTTTCGTCTCAACAGGGAGAGGCTTCAGAACCCGCATTTTCTCTCTCGCTCTCTCTGCCGCATTTAATGCTTTCTCTCGGCTCATTCTCGCAAGCTTCCATGGATTAATCTCATAATTTGTGTTCTTGTTTGATGAATTATCATTCTCTTTGTTGTTTGGTTCTTGCTCGACTTTTATCGATAACCTCTTCATGCTCTGTAATTTAAAAAAAAAAAAAACCAAAATGTCTATAACGGCCAGCCAAAATAGAATTCTCCATCAGTGTGAGAGAACCTAAAAGAATCTATTATAAATTAAAAAAAAAATGATCAATGAAATATTACTTCATATGGTTTGCTGTCGTTGCACAGCAAGCGAGAGCAGAATGTCGACTTCTCAGGTGTATCCAAATCTATGCTGTCATCGTCAGATGATTCATCTGAGTCATCAAATGCATCAAAAGATTTAGCTTCCTCTCTCATGGCCAGAATGTAGTCATATGTCCTCATTCCCTAATTAAAGCATGAATTAGCTGTAAATGTAGATTGGTATAATCGGGCAAAAAAAGTAATCACAGCAGCTGAGTGTTTTCATTTCATACATCCTACTGAAATAATAAATATTTACTGCAATTAAACTGAAATTCATGCATGCCTCTACCGAGGGTACCTCCATAGTGGTAAATAGGTCATGTTCGAATTCTTTTGTCGGGGTAAATGTGCTTTACTTCTCTGGGTATAAGAAAGAATTGATATACTATAACACGACATACCTTACGAATGAGTATGACATGGAAGAATAAAAGCTGCCCCAGTGCTGCCATGCTATATGCTGTAAACATCGCTAATAATATCTGCATTATATTACAAACCATCTTAGGGTTTCTAGTCTTCAGTGGTGTATACCAGTTAAAGCGAGTATCTGACCATGTAGAATACTCCCAGCCGGACCAAATTCAATTTGGTGCTTATTTGGAATATAGGGGGTCTGTTTTGAGATTCGTACCAGACTGAAACGGACGACTCAGATCTCATTCTACATGGTTAGGTATTGTACTGGATCTGAATTCAGTGAAAGCTAACCAAATTTGTAACTCTATTTATTTATGACTGTTAATTTATTAGTTATTTCCTAAGTGAGATGTTGACGGCCCAAGTGCCAATCAAGTCAATAAAAGCTAACCAAACAAGAACCAAATAATAGAAGGGAGCGTAGAATGATCAAATAATTTCTCAAGTAAGTAAAATTTATATACTGACAGAAAAGGTGGCAAGAACTTCTTTAGGATATGCAAAATGAAGTCTTTGTTTGGTTTCTCTGTGAATTCCTCTATTATTCACCAAGCACCTCACAAATATTGCAAGCGCCGTGCCACCTTCGATAAATAGCTGTGCCAACAAACGATCAAACAGATTTTAGGTTTTAGTTGCATGGTTAAGGGTTAATTGAATAGAAATCAAGTTAACATGAGTATCTATTGAGCAATTAACATTTTAGTGGGATATAACTTGTGTAGATAGTGCAATGCTTAGACTGCTTAGACTGTTTTTTGATTGGATATTTTTGCAAATATTGTGACTAACTGAGGCAGAATTAACATATTTTATTGCATGATCTAGGGATAGCTCTGTACTATTTTATTGCAAATATTGTGCTACCATTTTGATACTGAACTAGTCAACCCTAGTACCAGTATCTATTAGCTGAAGTTTCAGATCACTGGCATCAAGAAAAGAAAAATACAGAAAAAATAATAACGAGGCAAGTGAAGGTAGTCAACAGGTTAATAACTTGGGTATGTTACAATTAATCTGTAAGAGAGAGAAAAGGTATCAGTTTACCATTAGTAAGATGCAAGCCATTAGAAGAATGAAAGTTGTGTAGTTCTTTCTCCCAATGCAATTATTTAGCCACTGCAAAAGAGAATTTTTTTAATATATTTCTTACAAAAATAGCAAAGGGCAATTTTACATTTATCTCCGTTAACTCCAAAGTACCAAATCAAACTATAAATGAGAAAATGTGTGTCTTGACATTATAAAGGAAAGAAGGACAGTATTTTCCATAAAATAAAGAAATAAACATTGTTTTTTCACATACTCTACAATGGTGATCGAATCCATCTACACACCGATTGCATGTTCTACAATGCTTGCTCCGCAATTTGACCTGTGAACAACTTCTGAATTTAACTGAAGAATGTCGAAGAATGTGCTGTTACTTGTACAAGAAATTAAAGAATTAACCAAACCTCGCAATCACAGAGAGCACAAAAGGAGATGTCAGAGTCCATCTGACAAGGCGAAACAGCATCAGTTGTGACCACAAGTGGGAATGGCAACAGAGGATCCAGTTGTAGATTGGAGTTCCATTCCTCCAAGTAATTTCTCTTTATGAACCTCCTCAGTAACTTGTTCTCTATTCTCCTAAAGAACCTCACCACCACATGCCACAAAATTTGCTTGTAGTTCAATTTCGGGAGTTTATTTCTGGATTTAGGGTTCTTTCTTTTCCTCCTTTTGGCACTTGTATTGTCAGAAGGGTCGGTTGCTGTGCACCTTATGTAAAGAATTGCCACTGAAACAGCCTGAAAAGGAATAAAAACATAATTGCACAAACTGGTTGACCTATTTATTCCTTCTAACAATGTCTGTGCAATTGAGCTTCATTAAGTCTAGTTGTGCAAATCAAGTCGTTTTGAGCTTTCGTTTAACCTATTTCACCATCAAATTACCCACAGTTGTGCAGAAAAACATGTAAACACAAGACATGACATCAACAAAACATGAAACAAATACAAAATGATATAGTGATATTTACCAGGAAAGAAAATAGAGATAGGAGGATAATTTCGACAATTCGATTGCCAAGGTACGGTCCCAGAAATACGTAGAAAACTACCACCAAAAAGCTGAACACTCCAATCCCCACAAACTGCAATTAAATAATTAGTATAAATTGTAAGTTGAAGAAGCTCAATTAGAGTTGCAATTGAAAAAAAATTGCACAACCCTCATTCAACCTAATTTTCTTCCAAATTGGAAAAAAATTGCTCCTAAGCTGACTAAATTTTGAGCAATGAGATAGAGATAGGATATGAAATTAATAGGAAAAAATTGCATGACCCTCATTCAACCTAATTTTCTTCCAAATTGGAACAAAATTGCTCCTAAGCTGACTAAATTTGAGCAATGAGATAGAGATAGGATATGAAATTGATAGGAAAAAGTAAAGAAAACGCGAAAACTTGTGAAATTAAAACCTGGAGCGGGTGAAGCGGCAGCTGCCATCCGTGTCGCCTCATTCCTCTCTTCTCTTCTCTTCTCTTCTCAGTTTCTCGAAGAAATCATTAGAACAGAGATTGTGAAATCATTAGCTCGAAGATCTCTCTTGTTTTTGTTTGTACTTCAACGGTCGATTCTCTTTCGTTTTGAATTTTGAAACGAAGTCTTCCTCTCCTGTTATTAAAGCGAATTTTAAAAAGAGTTAGATAAGATAAAATTTTCACGAAGAAGTTTCACGCAATGTTTCTTACGAATGACGTGTCCGATTTCATGGTTTTCAATAGAGTACTTAATAAGTGACACGTCGGTGGTATAAGTGTGTATGTAAAAGTATGTATTCTTTCAGAGTGGTTTACGTGGCACATTGGATTCTGCTACACAGTGCCAAGCTCGAGTAATTCTTGCGACTCCTTTTTTCTTTTTCTTTTTTCTTTTCATAAGAACTTTGATGCACGAATAACAAAAAAGAATTGCTATTTTGAGTCTGTAATTCAGATATTTTTTAATATTAATGTGGATCTAGTTCTCACAGATTTTAAAATGAATCGGACAATTCAAATATATTAACTCAAAAGATTTTTTTTTGAGTTAATACAGAGGATAAGAATTCGTTTAGATTCTTAGGAACTTAAATTGTTTTGAAAGAAACCAAAAAAAAAAAAAAAATTGTTTTGAAAACTTAAACTGTATATGCGATGGGACGTTTTAGATTAGACATCGAATATGGATCCGACTAGGGGTGTTCATGAAACCGAATCCAACTAGCTAAGCTAAAGTTATAATTTGATTTCAAAAATAAAACCAAATCGAATTGAACGGAATCAAAGTTTTATTTCGGTTTGTTCGGTTCAAACTGAAATATATTAAATTTTTTTTATTTAAAGTAATTGATTTATAATAAAATATATTAAGAAATAAACTGGAGTATTAAGAAATAAATTGGAATATTAATAAATAAACCGAATTATTTAAAGCAATTGATTAAGAAATAAATCGGAGTGTTTCAGACCAAATTCATAATATATAAAAGTTCGGTCTGTTCGGTTATTTTGATTTTGAAAATTTCCAAACCGAACCAAACCGAATTAATAATTCGGTTTTGAAAAGAAAACCAAACCGAACTATTTGGTCCAAACTAATTCAGTTCGGTTCAAAACTGAATAAATCGGATCCAATGAACACCTCTACGGATTTAGATCGACCATCAAAACTGGGTAAATAAAATGAAGTAGAAGTGTAGAACTAATTTATGATTAAAATTATTGATCATGAAAACTGCATAAAATAAAATAGAGTAGAATTAATTTAGGATTAAAATTATTGATAAGAGTACATTAATTAGTAAATAAATAAATTTATTTAATATGTATCAAAAACGTCCAAAAAATTATTCTATTTTACTGTCAAATACCACAAAATCATAATTCCAATATCACACAGATATATAATTGAAATGAAATTATCAGCATATATTATTATCTCGAAGAGAAATATATATAATTGAAGACGCAAAATTTGGCCTCTCAAATTGTGTCGATCGATTCCTACGTATCATCTTGTTTGTTTATTTCGACCAGAACTTGCGAGTAGGTTCGATGTTTTTGGTGTTTGAAACTGTTTCATTTGCTTTAATTTGTGTGTTCTGTTTTAAGTCATATATTCATCAAAACTTAAATATCTTATCAAAATAAAATGTCGCAGATCATGAGACCAGCAGTGAGCTCTAGCTCAACCAAATTCTGAATTTGTAGTCATGTGAACACCCAAACTTCAAACTTAATTAATTAATTAATTAGCCCAAATGCATCAACCTAATTAACCTTCCAGAAAGCAAATTTCGGTGTGAGAAGATATTTATATATAGTTGGAATTTACGAGAGGAAAAGAAGCCGACAAAGAGAAAGGTACATGGCTAGTCATCTTGCAATTAAGCACCACGCGGCAAGCTTGGAGAATGCTCCAAATTAATCTCCAAAAGATAAAATTAATTAATTAATTAATTTGCTCTGACTGCCGACTGGGAGTCCTTTTTTCTCGGAACGAATCTCAAAGCGTAAAGTGAAGGAAATGTTGTGCAGTACCTGAGAGGATATTGATCGTCGACCAACATACACGACGTGGCCTTTTTTTCTTTAACACGTGTCACCTTCTCCCCATTGGGTCCATTTATACTACATGGTACATGCACACGTTGCTCTCTTTGCAAAAATATCCTTTCTCCTTCTCATCCCTATTTAAACACCCCCCATCCCTCTTAACAGCTAACAAAACAACACTAGCTACTTCACTACACACTTAATCAATCGATCTAAATCCACAGAAAGAGATAGAAATTATGGCTCAAGCAGGAAGAGTTGATGAATATGGTAATTTATTAAATCCTTTCTTGTTTTCTTAAATTTTTACTTCTTTTAATTATTTATCGGGGCCTTAATTAATTTGTTTTGTATTTTCTATTTATTGTATAGGTAATCCGATTGGTCACACCGGGGCCACAGGTGGAATGGGTGGGCACGGCCATGGAACTGGAGAGTGTGGTACCGGTACAGGCGGCGGAACTGCGACCACAAATGTGACAGAGATGATTAAGGAGAAGCTCCCTGGGGCCCACAAATCTGGCACTACGACCACAACGGGTCCGACTGGAACCGGAACTGGAACCGGAGCACACGGAACTGGAACCGGAGCACACGGAGCACACGGAACTGGAGCCGGAACCGGAACGGGAGCATACGGTGAGGGGAAGGAGAAGAAGGGGATAATGGAGAAGGTGAAGGAGAAGCTCCCTGGTGGGCGCGCAACAATGAATTAATTATAATTACAGTACAAGTGTTTTATGGGGTTTTAAATAAAATAAAATAAAATAAATGGATGTGGGGGGTTGCGGATTACTGCTTGTATATTAATTAAGTTGTAATCTTATTTTCTCAAATCTCAATGATGCATGGATGGAGATGCACAATTTTTAGAGCTTTGAGATTAGTAATTGAATTGGGCTTTAATTAGTCCAAATCTGTCTGTAGCCTTGCCCTTGAACACTCAATGGTAATTATATAATTAGTTTAATTAATTTTGATGAACTTACACATTAATTATGTCATATGCTAGCTGTATAGTGTATATCCTTTATTTTGATGAACTTAGTTTAATTTTGCATGCATGCACACACGACAAGTTAATTAATTTGATGGACGGACTTTGGGACTATCTGATTTAATTTGTACGCGCGTTTTAAGATCTGTTCATTCGGTTTTGATATTTGATATTTGTATGCAACTATGCATGCATCTGCAAAAAATTAAAAAAATTATACGCACGGATCTTAAAGCAGATTAGACAGTTTTGACTTTTGAAGCCTATCAAACTCAAAATTAATTATTAGTTCTTATAAACATATATCAAACCCACTCCACAGTACTCTTTAATGAGCAAATTAAACTAGTTTCATATATACTTGTCCAAATCGTACGTTTTCCCATTTTATTTGCTGCATGCGTGTCTGTCTGTTTAGAGCAGACATAAAATATATAGCAAGGCTTTATTTGTCTATCGGATCGACCATGTTACGCTATATATATATATATATATATATATATATATATATATATATATATATATATATATAGGACTTGGCTACGGTGCTATGGGTAGCTAAGAGGTCTTCCGTGCTACGGCTTAATATTCGACTTTTTAAAATTCTAACAGTCGATCCGAACTGTTCATCTTGTTCTCCATATTAATATGTGCTTGGAGACCAAATTTTACATTTTTTTGGAAATTTTTTACTATTTTTTTAGATTTATTGAAAATTGCTGTTTTTCAGACAAATCTGGACCATAAAAAACAGCGATATTCAATAAATCTAAAAAAATAGTAAAATTTTTTTTCAAAAAATGTAAAATTTGGTCTCCAAACACATATTAATATGGAGAATAAGATGAACGGTTCGGATCGACCGTTAGGATTTTGAAAAGTCGAATATTGAGCCGTAGCACGGGAGGCCTCTTAGCTACCCATAGCATATTAGCCAAACGACCAATCCGAACCGTTCATCTTGTTCTTCATATTAATATGTGCTTGGGGACCAAATTTTACATTTTTTGGAAAATTTTTACTATTTATTAAGCAATTTTTAAAGTCGCTGATCTATCCAGAAAATTTTACTGTTTTTTACTGTTCACAGCAAAACAGCAATTTTCAAAAATGCTTAATAAATAGTTAAAAAATTCCAAAAAATATAAAATTTGGTCTCCAAGCACATTTCAATATGGATTAAACATCTAACGGTTCAGATCGGTCATTTGGACTTTAAATCTGTGATTATAGTGCAATGCATAAGGGGGTTCATGCATTGCAATGCACCATAGCCCATCTCTCTCTCTCTATATATATATATATATATATGACTAATATAAATTTGCACATAAATTTCACCAAAATAAACATATATCTTAATAAATAAGGTTTAGATGTTATAGGTAGCATAAGGCATTATATACTATTATATTGTCTCAAAATCTATCGTATATATATTTCAAACTTCGATCTAAGTAGCTCATTAAATTACTTATATATATAATGAACTTGTATAATATCAATTTTTAGATGTGTTCATCGGTTCGCACAACAAGAATGAGACGCTTTTCGCGAGGATAAAAAATTGACTTTTTGCAACGGACAACTCTCATTGTTCAGTTTTTTCTTTTTGCGACTGACGACCGTCATAAAAGTGTTTTTTCCCTCGCAAAAAATGTCTACTTTGTTGTAGTGTCGGTACGGTTAAAATCGAAATAAAATAGACAAACTAAAGTTTTATTCGGTTTTACAAAATAGAACCGAACCGACTAAATTAAATTCATCAACCAATTAAAATCAAATCAAAGTAAATTTCAGCTTGTTCGATTAAACCGAACAAACCAAAGTATTTTGATGAAGGATTCATTTGCAAATTTCATCAAGTCATTTTCAGATTTTTTTTTTTTTTCCTTCTCCTTACATTCATGAACCCAATCTGTCTCATATACATGTATTAAAACACGTATATGATATTTACAAGAACCAATTTATTTCCGGCTCCAAATAATTAACATAACAAAAACCCTTTTAATTGATAAAACAATACTCTATATATACCCTGAACAAGGTAGATTTAGGTAAAGAAGATAGGAGTTATCATGAAGAAGTGACAAATTAAATCAAAACCGGTCGCAAAGGACAGGTGCCGGTCTGAAACAAAAGAAGGGAGAAATCAGAATAAAGAAGCACACGCGAGACAATGCACATTTACATATATATATATATTCTGCTAAATAAACACTTCAATAAACATATATATATATACTTGCATCTTAGATTTTTTTTTATTTTATCATGAACTTATTTTTAATGCTTAAAAGCTGATTTCATAAGTTCTGGCCTTCTCGTGAAGTTTATTTTTTATCACAGTTTGGAAAATAGTATACACCTCAAGTCTTGAGTTGTCCGGCCATGATCTAGATCAAATACAAGGAAAGCAAAAATTAGCGAGTTGAAATGATCGATAATGGACTGAGAATCAACGAAAATACAGGAAATACAGGAAATTAGATCAACGAAAATTGTCAAGGAACTCCTCTCAGCCCATGTTTTTCCATCAGGGATGGTGGTGTTCCGGCCATCCTAGTGGTCGCCTGCCTGCCAACAAAATTGGATTGTACCTGTGTTGTGAAGCGCAACATCGATCGTGCAAGAGGGGCTTCGGCAATTTGATGGTTGATCAGCAGGGTGAAGCGACGGGAGCAGTTCAGTGATTTGACCCGGTGAGAGAGTGGGTTCGGCGATTTGAGCGGGAAGAGGGGGGCTGGGGAAGTGGAGAAGACACAATCACACAAAGAGAGGGCTGGGGAGTGAATAGATTGATGGGGACGGTGGTGTTCGGCACCACACAAGGGATTAAAATTTAAGTGGAGCTAAGGAGCACTTGTTCAGTAAAATCGGATTAAGAAAAATGTGATAAGTAGACAAAAAAAAGGTGCTAAAGAAGCTTAATCCAAAAGAAATAGTGCCTTAAGAATTGAAACAAGAGAGGCTTAAGCTTGGGAAGTTGGGCAAAAAGAGCAAAAGTTAATCCTCACTAATGAGAGGTTGTTCGGACGGATTAACCTTCTAAGGAGTCCAAAGAAAGTCTAAGGAGGCTTAAGGAGGGGTTGCCGAACACCCATGACGAGATTTAGCGGGACTAGGGTTACGTAACTTTGTTCAGTTCGGTTAAAGTGATTTTCAGAATTTAAAAACCGAACCAAATTAAAAAAACCGAATAACTTCAAGATTTCAACCAAACCGGACCAAATAAACTAAAAAACCGAACCATTTAAACCAATTTTTTTGATTCGGTTAAAAACCAAATAAACCGGACCCGATGAACACCCCTACCAATTTTTACTATTTTTTATTTTATTTAAGATATTTTATGATTTATAAAAAATGACAAAAAAAAATCTAAAATATCATATTTTATGATTTATAAAAGATGACAAAAAATAACTTAAAAATAAAAAAATGTCAATATTATAGATCATTTTTTGTCATCTTATATAAATCATAAAAAATAATAAAAATTAATATTCTACAAGTTCATTATATAAATAATTTAATGAGTCATTTAGATCGAAGTTTTAAGTTTATATGATAGATTTTTCATATAATAACATGGAAGGCCTTGTACTATCCATAACACTCAAGTCTTGCTCTATTTTAATTTTATATTTCATAAATTTCTTGCACAAAACACATTTGTGCTCAGTAAAAAGGATACACGCTACTACCCGAACAAACTATCTAGAATTATGCATTTGTTGGTTGTTATATATATGTGCATATTCATGTTTTAAATTAATTGAAACCTCATTTGTAGTCATGGCCCAAATTAATTAATCCAACAAGTGAACACCCAAACTTCAAACTTAATTAATTAATTAATTAGGTACCAACCCCCAATTTAGCCCAAATTCATCAACTTCACCTTCCACAGTTGCCTTTCGCTTTCGGTGTGAGAAGATATTATAGTTAGAATTTACGCGAGGAAAATAAGAAGACAAAAAGAAAGGTACTCATGCTTGGCTAGTCATCTTGCAATTAAGCGCGCACCACGCGGCAAGCTTAGAGAATGCTCCAAATTAAATTAATCTCCAAAAGATAAACTTAATTAATTAATTTGCTCTGACTGCCGACTGGGAGTGTAATTAACATCAAATTAATTAATTATCGAATCATCTAGCTAGATTTCTCGTCGACATGGTCCGAGTCAGAGGTACCTGAAAAGGAAATCTTTTACAATCAGTGTATCCGGGCCGTTCCTTTTAACTCGGCACGAATCTCAAACCATAAAAGCCAAAGAAATGTTTTTGCTTTAACACGTGTCACCTTCTCCCCATTGGGTCCATTTATACTACATGGTACATTCCCACGTTGCTCTCTTTGCAAAAATATCCTTTCTCCTTCTCATCCCTATTTAAACACCCCCCATCCCTCTTAACAGCTAACAAAACAACACTACTTCACTACACACTTAATCAATCGATCTAAATCCACACAAAGAGATAGAAAACAGAAGAGAAATTAATACGAAAGATGGCTCAAGCAGGGAGAGTTGATGAATATGGTAATTTATTAAATCCTTTCTTGTTTTCTTAAATTTTTACTGCTTTTAATTATTTATCGGGGCCTTAATTAATTTGTTTTGTTTTTTCTACTTATTGTATAGGTAATCAGATTGGTCATACCGGGGCCACTGGTGGAATGGATGGGCACGGCCATGGAACTGGAGAGCATAGTATCGGTACTGGTACAGGCAGTAATGGAACTACACAAACGCACGGGACTGAGCAACTGCACCAGGGTGGTACAGATGCAGGTACTGGTTATGGAACTACAGGACTTCATGAAGGTGCCACGGGAGGAAGTACCGGGCTTCAGCACAAACCCGTCAGCGGTAAGGAAGGCCATGGAACTGGAGAGTATGGTACCTGTACTGATACCGGTACAGGCGGTTATGGAACTACACAAACACACGGGACTACGCAACAGCAGCAGGGTGGTACAGATAAAGGTACTGGTTATGGAACTACAGGACTTCAGGAAGGTGCCACGGGAGGAGGTACCGGGCTTCAGCACAAACCCGTCAGCGGTAAGGAAGGCCATGGAACTGGAGAGTATGGTACCGGTACAGGCGGTCATGGAACTACACAAACGCACGAGACTAAGCAACTGCACCAGGGTGGTACAGATGCAGGTACTGGTTATGGAACTACAGGACTTCATGAAGGTGCCACGGGAGGAGGTACCGGGCTTCAGCACAAACCCGTCAGCGGTAAGGAAGGCCATGGAACTGGAGAGTATGGTACCGGTACAGGCGGTCATGGAACTACACAAACGCACGAGACTAAGCAACTGCACCAGGGTGGTACAGATGCAGGTACTGGTTATGGAACTACAGGACTTCATGAAGGTGCCACGGGAGGAGGTACCGGGCTTCAGCACAAACCCGTTAGCGGTAAGAAAGGCCATGGCGGTGGTGAAACTGCGCAACTGCACCAAGGTAGTACAGGTACTGATTATGGAACTACAGGACTTCATGAAGGTGCCACAGGAGGAGGTACCGGGCTTCAGCACAAACCCGTTAGGGGTAAGGAAAGCCATGGCAAAACTGGAACCGGAACCGGAACCGGAACTGAAACCAAAACTGGAACGGAAGCATATGGTGAGGAGCATGAGAAGAAGGGGATAATGGAGAAGATCAAGGAGAAGCTCCCTTGTGGTCCGCACTGAATTAATTATAATTATGAAATTTCATAATTATAATTATTGTACAAGTGTTTTAATTATAAGATTATATCTTATAATTAAGATTGTTGTTTCTGGAGGGGGTTTTTTTCCATAGTGTGTGTAATGGGGTTTTAAATAAAAATAAATGGATGTGTGAATTATTTTTTGTATATTAAGAGTTGTAATCTTATTTACTTCCTCTTTTATATATATTTGTGATTTTGTGATGTTCTGAAATATAAAATGTATACTTCAAATACATTAACTCAAATACAATGGGCTTATTAGGTTGCTCTTAATTTTTTCAGTGGGCTGATAGGTTTGAAATAATATATTATTTTAGTGTGCTTATTTTAGAGTTTTTTTTATATTTTTTAGTCGGAAAATACATCTAATGGGTCTTAACGTATATTTAAAGGAATGTATTAGCATGTATTGAAAATATCTAATTGTGTTCAATAGGACTGTTTCGTACAAAAATTATTTTTAATATTTTTGGAAGTAATTACATTTTGTACTTGAATTTTCTGTAAGAGAATTTGAAAAATAATTAGTTGGACAAAAACAACTAATTTTAAAATTAGTTCGAAAGCCTCGCGTTTTAATTAAGAATTGCTTATATATATTTTTTTTTAAAAAGCGTTTTTAATGAATATGAGCTTTAAATAAACTTAGAAAAATAAGTAAAAAATATTAGCCGGCTCGCGAGTTGAGCCAAATATTTACATGAACTGAGCCGAGTTTGAGCCGAACCTTAATTATTAGCAGCCCTTCTCCGGATCCTCTGAAGTAACTAAAATTTTGAGTTTAAATCTATATATATTGTCTAATCAAAATCCTGACAAATTCAGGTCGAAGAGGAATACACGGGTTTCTTTAGTATTTTTTATCAAAACAGATCTGACAGCTCGAAGAGGAATACACAGATTGGATGCTCTCCAATGAATATCAGTAAGTTAGACTTACTGAGCTACTTAGATCATAAAATTATCAATATTTTAGCTTTTTTTTTGTCATTTTATATATTCATCAAAACTTAAATATCTTCTCGAAATACAATTCTGAATTTGTAGTCATAGCCCAAATTAATCCAACAAGTGAACACCCAAACTTCAAACTTAATTAATTAATTAATTAATTAATTAGGTACCAACCCCCAATTTAGCCCAAATTCATCAACTTTATATATAGTTAGAATTTACGCGAGGAAAAGAAGATGACAACAAGAAAGGTACTTATACTTTTTTTTTTTTTTTTTGAGTGAATGGTACTTAATTATACTATTATGGCTGCTGGAGAGAGACTATTGCCAATGTTGATGTGGCGGCTTGGTGATGGTAGAACCTGTAGAGCTATGGTACAACCGTGGTTTGAGGGAGCAGTAAATTGTTTGATTCAAAATCCAGAACATAAAAAGCTAGCTGAGTGTAAGAGACTTGGTACTAGAAGGTACTGGAGGCCACAGCTTGCAGTAAATTTAACAAAAAAATTAAGGCCCCGATAATGCAAGCTGAAGCTGTGGCCTTAAAGAGCCTCAATTTGTGATCGTGTATTTTCTTAACAGACAATAAAGATCTTGCTAAAGTCTGTATGGAGTTGCACCCACCAATTGATGCTGACTGGAGAGCGTATAGGGAGATAAATGAGGTCTGGAGGTTACTAAAAGAATTTGATTATGAGTGCAGGCATATTCCTAGAAGCCAAAATTGCGTGGCTGACCATCTAGCTAATTAAAGTAGGTAGCAGCTTGAGTGAGGGGTTTACTAGATACTCCTATCCAACATTTAAAATATGTTGAAGTTTAGAGTATGCATTGGGATTAATATGATATCTGTTGTAATTAATATGCGAAACACGTACTGTAACTTGAAAACTCTATTGAAATGAAAAGCCTACGGGCATGTTGCATTGCAAAAAAAAAAAAAAAAAAAAAAATGGTACTTATACTTGGCTAGTCATCTTGCAAGCACCACGCGGCAACCTTAGAGAATGCTTTAGCTAATGCTCCAAATCTCGAAAAGATAAAACAATTAACACTTAATTAATTTGCTGTGACTGCCGGAGTGCCGGGTGCCGACAGTTAAAAGTAATTAAGAGGGAAGCTTCTAGCTAGCTTTCTCGTCGACATGACCGACAGCACAAATATCTCTCCAATATTGTAAAAGATATATACTCTTTACTTTACGCTTTGAGATTCGGACTAGCGGAGTGGCAGTATTATTGAGCTTTGAGATTCGTTCCAAATTTAAAAAAGAACGGTCTAGATCCAATCATTCTGAAAAGCTTTCCTATTTCGGTACTGGGGAGGATTCGGATTTGTGTCGACCGACATACGCGACGTGGACTTGTTAGCTTTAACACGTGTCACCTTCTCCCCATTGGGTCCATTTATTACATGCACACGTCGCTCTCTTTTCTATCCTATCCTTTCTCCCTCTCGTCCCTATTTAAACACCCCCATCCTCCCTCTCAAGTCTCAACAGCTAACAAAACAACACTACTTCACTACACAGTTATTCAATCGATCTAAATCCACAGTCACAGAGAAAGAAAACAGAGAGAAATTATGGCTCAAGCAGGAAGAGTTGATGAGTATGGAAACCCCATTCTAAAAGTTGATGAGTATGGTAATTAATTAAATCCATTCTTAATTTCTCTTTAATGGTTTGTTGTTTTGTTAAATTTACTGCTTAATTTATCGGGGCCTTAATTTGTTTTTCTTTTCTACTTGTTGTATAGGTAATCCGATTGGTCATACCGGAGCCACCGGTGGAATGGGTGGGCACGGCCATGGAACTGGCGAGTATGGTACCGGTACAGGTACAGGTACAGGCGGTTATGGAACAACACAACAACATGGGGCTGCGCAGCTGCACCAGGGTGGTACAGGTACAGGTACAGGTACTGGTTATGGAACTACAGGACTTCATGAAGGTGCTATGGATCAGCACAAACCCGTCAGGGGTAAGGAAGGCCATGGCGGTGGCGTGCTTCACCGCTCCGGCAGCAGTTCCAGCTCTAGCTCAGTAAGTTCAATTATATACCATACCACTAAATGTTTTCTTTATATTTATTTTATTACTAAAGAAAATACTTGAATATAATGGTTTTTGAAATATATAAAAATTGGACTAGCTATTTGGTAGTATTAGCTTAATTAAATGAGCAATGTTATCAAAATTAAATAAATATCAATTGCTGTAGGAGGATGATGGGATGGGCGGCCGAAGGAAGAAAGGCCTGAAAGAGAAGATAAGGGAGAAGCTCCCTGGAGCCCACAAAACTGACACTACGACCACAACCGGAGCATACGGAACCGGAACAGGAACCGGGGCACATGGAACCGGAACCGGAACCGGGGCACATGGAACTGGAGCACACGGAACCGGAACCGGGGCACACGGAACCGGAGCACACGGAACCGGAACCGGAACCGGAACGGGAGTATACGGGGAGGAGAAGGAGAAGAAGGGGATAATGGAGAAGATCAAGGAGAAGCTCCCTGGTGGTCAGCACTGAGTTAATTATAATTATAGTACAAGTGTTCTAATTATAAGATTATGTCTTATAGTTAAGATGTTGTTTCTGGAGGTTTTTCCGTAGTGTGTGTTGTGGCTTGTGGGGTTTTAAATAAAATAAATGGATGTGCTTGTATGTTAGGTTCTCTGTTTCATTCTCTCCACTCTCTCTCTCTCTCTCTGTCTATCTCTCTCTGCCAAACCCCGACCTAGCTTCGATAAATCAAGTACGCTAATTAATCTGCCCCCCTCCTCTTAGCACGGTAAACTAAATTTAACGCTCGATCGAACGAGTTGTTTTTCGCCATAACAGTACTAGCTAGGGATTTAAAAAGAGTAAGATAAGATAAAATTTTCACGAAGAAGTTTCACGCAATGTTTCTTCAATCCGTATCCTCTGAGATGTCTCATATGATGCGTGACTTTTTGGAAAATCTCAAACAGTTCAACTACGTTCTGCACGAATCTCAAAGCTCAGATAATACTGGCCCCTACGTTTTTCCCGAATAGGCACCGGACACGTCGGTCACGCAAAATATGAGATATCTCAGAGGATGTGCACTCATGTTTCTTACGAGTGACGTGTCCGATTGCATGGTTGTGAATCGAGTACTTAATAAGTGGCACGTCGGTGGTATAAGTGTGTATGTAAAAGTATGTATTCTTTCGGAGTATACACGGCACATTGGATTCTTGCGACTCTGGTTTTTTTTTTTTTTTTTTCTTTCTTTTCATAAGAACTTTGATGCACGAATAACAAAAAAGAATTGCTATTTTGAGTTAAACGCATTTAGATCATCTGATTCGTCTATAATTCAGGGGTCTTTTTAATATTAATGTGGGTGTAATTTGCACGGATCTTAAAATAAATCGGATAATTCAAATATATTAATTCAAAAGATTATTTTTTGAGTTAATGCAGAGGATAAGAATTCGTTTAGATTCCTACGAATTAAAATTGTTTTGAAAACTTAAAACTGTTAAGATCAAGCATCAAATATGGATCGGACGGTTTTAGATAGAACGTCAAAACTGTGTAAAATAAAATGAAGTAGAAGTGTAGAACTAATTTAGGAATAAAATTATTGATCAACAAAAACTACATAAAATAAAATAGAGTAGAATTAATTTAGGATTAAAATTACTGATAACAGTACATTAGTACTAGTGAATAAATAAATTTATTTAATATGTAACAAAAATGTCCAAAAAATTATTCTATTTTACTGTCAAATACCACTAAATCATAATTCCAATATCACACAGATAATTAAGGTTGCAAACGAATCGAACTTGCCCTAGTTTGAGTTTGAATTTGAATAAGATTCGAACCAAACTGATGATTTGATTTGTTTCAGAACAGACTAATTTTGAATTGAATTGATTGCGAACTACAAATTTTTCGAATCGAAGTCAATCGAATTACAAACTAAAAATTATTTTGGCAGCTCTAATTATACCGGTAGTTTATCATCTTATGTCTTCGCTCCGCCTCCTCCGAGCTCCCTTTCACTCACCTCCTCCACAGCAGGTACTCTCTCTCTCTCTCTCTCTGAGAAATTAGCTCAGCTGCTAAGCTGATATTGCACTCCAACATTGCTATGTCTCAACCAAAAGAAAAGGTTACATAGGATTGAAAATACTGCATTACTACAACTGTAATTGATCTGTGTTTTGCCCACCTGAAAAAACATTCTATTTTTAGATAGCTTAAATATTAGACGTACTCCCTGTTGTTTCAGTTTTTGAAGCCTATCTACTGGATTTCATTAACAAAAGAATTTTAGTAAACCCTTACACAAGCATAAAGTAAAATTAACAAGATTAGTGTCAAATTAACCTCACATTTCCATTAGCATGCAACCTTATAGGCTAATGCCATTCAGAAAAATGTCATGTAGAAAATACATTACCTTTTGAATTCCACCTTTCTTGCACAGTCCATCTATATATGAAAGTGCAATAAGTCATGATACCAAGCTAATTAATGCCCTTGTTCTTTTAAGAAAAGGGTCAAGCCTCACATCAGGCTAATTAATTAATACCCCATTTTTAACATTGGATTTTCATTTCAAATTTGTATATATTGTTTTTGCTTTTCCAAACAATCATAACTGATATGCTAATTAATATGCCTAATGTCATGTACAAAAAAGACTACCTTTTGAATTTCTCCTTTCTTTCAAGCTTGCACAGTCCATTTATAAAAGTGCAATAAGCCATGACACCAAGCTAAGAAAAAGGTCAAGCCTCACATCAGGCTAATACTACATTTTTAACATTGGATTTTCATTTAAATGTGTGTTGCAGCTCTATAATTTTTTTTTTCTTTTTCGAACAATTGTCAACTGATCGGTATGCTCATATTTTATTTGATTGTTCTCAATGGCAGAAATCCACAAATTCATCTTCACAATTCTACTCTACTATTTTATACATCTCCGTAAGTGTTTTTGCCTTAAATAAGGTATTCCTTTACACCATGTTTGGTTCTGACCTAAAATAAGGAGTTTATGCCTCGTTATTCCACCAAACGTGCATTAATTGGAGCCGGAGTAAGATAGCATAAGCCTATCTTTAAGCTGGTCTAAATTAAACCACCTCACATGGTGGTTTAATTTTATTCCACCTCGTGGTGTAACTTGAATGATTATAATAATATTTTATTTGTATATAATTAGTCTATGATTATTAATAATTATTATTAGTATATAATTATATAATTAATATCTTATATTGTTAATATATTAAATAATTATTATAATAATATTATATAATTAATATCCTTTTATTAATAATTATTATTAATATATAATTATATAATTATTATGTTATATTGTTAATATATTAAATAATTATTATATAATATTGTAATATATTAATATTACGTAATTAGTATCTTATTATTAATAATAATAATTAATTTATAATTATATAATTAATAATTAATATTGTTAATATAGTAAATCATTATTATAATATATTATAGTTGTTATTAATATATTAATATTATATAATTAGTATCTTATTATTAATCATTATTATTAAGAGGAGGGTTCAAATGCCTCCATGTTTTTGTGCCTCCATCTCTCTCCATCATGTTCAAAGTTCAAACAGTCGATCCGAACCGCTCAACCTAACCTCCATACTAAAATATGTTTGGAGACCAAATTTTATATTTTTAGGAATTGTTTTACTATTTTTTTAGATAGGTACAAAATCAGTAAATCTGAACCATCTAAAAACAGTATTTTTGTACCTATCTAAAAAAATAGTAAAAAAATTTCTAAAAATATAAAATTTGGTCTCCAAACATATTTTAGTATGGAGGTTAGGTTGAGCGGTTCGGATTGACGGTTTAAATTTTGAAAATGATAGAGAGATGGAGGCATGATGGAGGCACAAAAACATGGAGGCATTTGAACCCTCCTCTATTATTAATATATAATTATATAATTAATATTTTATATTGTTAATATATTAAATAATTATTTTAATAAGATTATATAATTAGTATCTTTTTATTAATAATTATTATAAATTTATAATTATATTATTAGTATTTTGTTATTAATTATAATTAATATTTTGTATTATTAATATATTAAATAATTTTTTTAATAATAATATAATATATTACAGTTATTATTAATATATTAATATTATGTAATTAGTATCTTATTAGAAATAATTAACCAATTTAGGCTTTCAAAACTTTAGTCCTCCACCAACTCTAACCAAAAAAGGAATATTTTAAGGAGTGAGTCTATGGTACTATGCATATTACGATTTGGCACCGTGCTACGGCTCTATATTCGAGTTTTCAAATCCTAACGGTCGATCCGAGCCGTTCATTTTGTTCTCCATATTAATATGTGTTTGGAGACCAAATTTTACATTTTTTGAAATTGTTTTACTATTTTTTTAAATTTATTGAAAATCACTGTTTTTGGATGGTCCAGAATTTTTAGATCAAGTGATTTTCTAAATATCTAAAAAAATAGTAAAAAAATTTAAAAAAATGTAAAATTTGGTCTCCAAACACATATTAATATGGAGAACAAGATGAACGTTTCAGATCGACCGTTAGGATTTGAAAACTCGAATATAGAGCCATAGCACGGTGCCAAATCGTAATATGCATAGTACCATAGACCCACTCTATTTTAAGCTATGATTTAACTTTAGGCCTCAACCAAACATGAATAATTTATACCGGCCTAAGTTATAATAATCATTTAGGCCTCCTTAGCTTTAGGCCACAACCAAACATGGGATTATTTTATTTTATTTTTTAATTTTACAAACATATATATATATTCTCAAATCTGATATAAACGCTTAATTTAGTTTCGCAAATCTGTTGTACATGTTCATTTGATTAGCTATCTGCCTATGTATATACATATCTTTATAATGACAGAATCTTAGGTTTTTGTATAAAATTTACTTAATATTGATCAAGCTTATTACGGACACATGCATCCTCATAGACTGTATAGATTTTGAGGTCCTTCTATTTGGCCATATTAAATGGAGCACACTATCGCTTGCTCAAGCCGGAAAATTTACCAAAAATCTAGGAGCCTAGCCTGACTGGTGGAACCAGTCAGTGGAGAAATAAACGGATAAGAGAGGGGTCAAAATATATACCAGTACAGAAACAGAACTTAACTTCATGCTTGATTGGTCAAATGCATAAATCACTTTTAGTTATGATTCTGCATAGACTACAGTTTCTAATTCAAATAAGCTAGCTATATATCCTAATTTTCACCTAGATAATAGAATAAGTCGTAATAGCATGCAGCTTTGGAATTACAATAAAAATGATATTCTTTTAATTGTTGGTTATGCAAGACAAGTAGTAAGTAGTTCATCCTGACACCAAGCAGCTGAGAGATTTCAAGTACTAGCTGAGAGATTTCTATTATATTTGATTTTGAGCACCTATATATTGAGCTTGAGAGGAATTAAGAAGATAGGCTGAAATCCCTATTCTTCCTCTCTCTTCCTTCTTAATTTCTATCTTGGCCAAACTCAGAAAATCATTAGTAGCATGGGGGTACTAATTAATGGGAAGTGCATGTGTTGATTTTAATTCATGCCTTAAACCTTATTTATTCAAAAAGGATTAGGAATTTAAATCCAGTTTAATCTTGGGATTGAAGTCATGAAATTCAAGTACTATTGGATATATATTAACATTGTTATATTGGGTTTATTATTTTCTTTCAAAAATAAGGATCAATGTGAGAAATAAAATTAATGATTTCTCACTTTCTGAGGTTAATTTCGAAAAAAAAACGCACCTCAGCATTCAATTAACATTGGCTGCTCAGTATTGTAGTGATTCAGTTTTGAAAAAGTTTTGCTAGATGGTCAATTAATTTAGAAAAATTAGGAGTATGGTTTTGAAATTTGAATTGAGGAGATCGAGAAGCGTCATCTGGTACGACGTACCAGCCGGTACCAATACAATTTTTGTGTTTAGTCATCTGGTACGGCCGGGGTACTGATAAAGCAAAGTGCATATATACGATACACTTGATCTTAATTTGCAATGAGATTAATTGGATTTCACCACTATTGAAATGCATCTTCTAATATTTTTTGGGAAGAGCAATAACAGGTTTCGTTGGTTTAATTATTTTTCTGCAAGAGTTGTGACTTGTCAAAAAGTTTAATTGGAATTTAGCCCAAATGCATCAACCTAATTAACCTTCCAGAAAGCAAATTTAATTTAATTTATTCTTTGCCTTTCGGTGTCAGAAGATATTTATATATATATAGTTGAATTTACGAGAGGAAAAGAAGCCGACAAAGAGAAAGGTACTCATGCAGTCATGCTTGAAGCACCACGCGGCAAGCTTAGAGAATGCTCCAAATTAATCTCCAAAAAATAAAATTAATTAATTAATTTGCTCTGACTGCCGACTGGGAGAGTGGGAGTGTAATTAACATCAAATTAATTAATTAGCCAATCGAAGCATCTACCGACACAATTCACATATTCCTTTTAACTCGGAACGAATCTCAAAGCGTAAAGTGAAGGAAATGATATTGATCGTCGACCGACATACACGACGTGGCCTTATTTCTTTAACACGTGTCACCTCCTTCTCCCTAGCTAGCTATATATTGGGTCCATTTAATAATTACATATATGCACACGTACCGTACGTACGTTGCTTTCTTTGCAAAAATATCCTCCTTCTCCTTAATTCTCATCTCCCTAGCTAGCTATATATATGCTCTTCACTCACTAGTCACTACTTCACTACACTACACAGTTAATCAATCGAGACAGAAAGAAAACAGCTACAAGAGATCGATGGCTCAAGCAGGAAGAGTTGATGAGTATGGTAATTAATTCATTCAATCCTTTCTTCTTTTCTTCAATTTTTTACTAATTTATTTATTTATCGGGGCCTTAATTTGTTTTGTTTCATCTATTTATTGTATAGGTAATCCGATTGGTCATACCGGGGCCACCGGTGGAATGGGTGGGCACGGCCATGGAACTGGAGAGCATGGTACCGGTACCGGTACAGGCGGTTATGGAACTACACAAACGCACGGGACTGAGCAACTGCACCAGGGTGGTACAGATGCAGGTACTGGTTATGGAACTACAGGACTTCATGAAGGTGCCATGGGAGGAGGTACCGGGTTTCAGCAGAAACCCATCAGGGGTAAGGAAGGCCATGGCGGTACAGGCGGTGGTGGAACTACGCAACTGCACCAGGGTGGTACAGGTACAGGTACTGGTTATAAAACTACAGGACTTCATGAAGGTGCGATGGGAGGAGGTACCGGACTTCAGCAGAAACCCGTCAGGGGTAAGGAAGGCCAAGGCGGTGGCGTGCTTCACCGCTCCGGCAGCAGTTCCAGCTCTAGCTCAGTAAGTTCAATTATATATATATACACCATGTATACCACTAAATGTTTTCTTTATATTTATTTTGTTACTAAAGAAAGTACTTAAATATAATGTTTTTTGAAATTAATATATAAAAATTCGAATATTTGGTAGTATTAATTAGCTTAATTGAATGAGCAATGTTATCAAAATTAAATAAATATCAATTGCTGTACCTAGGAGGATGACGGGATGGGTGGCCGAAGGAAGAAAGGCCTGAAAGAGAAGATTAAGGAGAAGCTCCCTGGGGCCCGCAAATCTGACACTACGACCACGTATGGCGGAACCGGAACCGGAACCGGAACCGGAACCGATACTGGAAACGGAACCGGAGCATATGGAGCCGGAACTGGAGCATACGGTGAGGAGCAGGAGAAGAAGGGGATAATGGGGAAGATCAAGGAGAAGCTCCCTGCCCCTGGTGGTCAGAACAAGGAGAATTGAAGCTCCCTGGCCAGCACTCAATTATAATTATAATTTTAGTACAAGTGTTTTAATTATAAGATTATATATATCTTATAATTAAGATGTTTTTTCTGGAGGGGGGTTTTTGATCCATATATGGTGTGTGTTTTATGGGGTTTTAAGTAAAATAAATGGATGTAGGGGTTTGTGGATTATTACTTGTATATTAAGTTGTAATCTTATTTCCTCTTTTATATATTTACTTCCTCTTTTATATATGTGATTTTGTGATGTTATGAAATATAAAATATATACTTCATTAATTGTGGAACTTACTATATTATTCTATAATTAAAAAAAATATATAAATTAATTAATTGCAAAGTGCAAATAATACTTAATCAGGTTGCTCTTAATTTTTATACTTGATCGTGCAAATAATATTTAGTTGTGTTTAATAAGACGGTTTCATACAATTTTTTATTTTATTTTTGAAAGTTATTACATTTTGTACTTGAATGATTTTCTGGAAGAGAATTTGAAAAATAATTAATTGGACAAAAAACTAATTTTTAAAATTGTTTTCAGATTATATCTAGCCATCCATGCCACAGCTTTTAAACAAGAATTAAAATTGTTATCTCAACTTCATAATTTGTTAATTGAGTTCGAAATTAAGCCTCGCGTTTTAATTAAAAATTGCTTATATTTTTATAAAAAAACGTTCTTATGAAATATAAGCTCAAATATTTAAATAAAATTGACTATGATTCAAATAATTCAATTGTAAAAACATACAAGAAGTACATTATTATATATTTTTCATTTGTGCATATTTGATAGACGCGAACTTTAGTATATATTTTAAAATGGTTACCTATTTTTTGAACAAATAAATTTTTTTATATCACATAATAAGAAAGTTTGTTACTTCTTTTTTAAAAACAAAAGGTTCAATAGAATAATAACATGTGATATAAAAGACAAAACAAAATATTTACAAACTGTTGTACAATTTTACTGTAATTTTTTTACATAATTTGTCATGAGATTCTGTAGATAAAAAGAGTACAAAATTCGCACACAATAAAATTCCAAAGAAATTATATTTTACAAAAAAATATTTCGTGAATTATACCAGGAAATATCAAATATCCCAGATATATTTTTTCTTATATATTCGGCTAAACTGGGAAATGCTGGCACATTAAAATAATATTTTATAAGAGCAAAATCTTCATATTCTGAAGTTCAAACAAATTTTAAAATAATATTTGAAGAGGGTGCTAGAGTATATATAGTAATTATCAGAATATCAGGAATAGAGTTATTAAAGTGCATTATTAATTTTGTGTTCTTTGTAATGTTTTATATTTTTATCTTTGTTTTTAAATTTTTTCTCAACTTAGTTTTCGTATTAAAATGCACTAGAAGAATATATTTTTTTTAGAACTTCTTTATTATTTTTTAGATAAGTATAAAATATTTTGAATCATTCAAAACAGTGATTTCGTACTTATTTAAAAAGATAATAAAAATGTTGCAAAAATATAAAATTTATTCAGCAAACATATTTTAATATAAAAATCACGTTGAGTGATTAAAATTGATTGTTTGAATATTAAAAATGGAAAAAAATAACGTAGGATTAGAGCATAAAATGTACATTTGAATTCTATGAAACTCATATTATTAGATTAGAATAAAAGAGAAGATTTTAAAAGAAATTACCTCAATATAAAATTTATATTAGTAGAGGGAGAGAAAAATCAAGAGCATTCATTCAATGCATGGGCTGATTGCAATTATTTCGGGCATTTTTATTAATATCCTTAAAACAAATCAAAATTTTAAAAATGCCCCTGTCCCCAATTTTTTTTTAAAAATGTCCTGACCGCCTGGTCCCAGGGCGGCCCAAAATTCCCCATGGGGCGCCAGCCCCTGGGGCGGCCCATAGCACAAGTGAGGCGCCACACCCTGGGGCGCCCCATAAGCCAAGTGAGGCGCCACACAGCCGGGCGCCCCATATTTAATCTGATTTAAACCCTTCGTGAATAATTTTGTGAAATCTTAGTATTTTGATTTGAATAATTTTGTGAAAAAAGTTTAGGGTTTATGTATATGTGTATGTGTATGTCAAAAAATAAAATATTATGTGTATGGCTACCGGAAGCACTTCGGCCGAGATGCTTCCGGGGTTATATTTTAGTGTGTATCAAACAACAAATCTAAACCGTTAGATGTTCAATCTATTATAAAATATGCTTGGAGACCAAATTTTATATTTTTTGGAATTTTTTTACTATTTATTAAGATGGTTTGAAAATAGCTGTTTTTATTAAAATTCTGCACCATTAAAAAACAGCGATTTCAAACCATCTTAATAAATAGTAAAAAAATTCCAAAAAATGTAAAATTTGGTCTCCAAGCATATTTTATAATAGATTGAACATCTAACGGTTTTAATTATATTGTTACGCTTTTAATTATATTGTTACGCATATATTATAATAGATTGAACAGCAGTCCCATAGTCAAAATACTACAGTCAGAAATATATTACAATAAACAAAAAAGTTCACACAAGCAAAATAGCAAGTTTATCTGCCCCTACCACGACGTCTCAATAAACCTAACAAACGACTAGTTTGTACTGGTATGAGCTGCAGGTGTGGCATTACTTGTAGAGGCTTCGCAACTAGATGATTGGCTCGGAGGAGGGGGGGGTTGTGTTCTACCAGTTGCTTCAGCAACAACTCTAGCATTTTCTCTTTCGTTGTGCGCGTTTATGGCATCTGAAAATAAGAATACAATTCAGTTAGTAATATAATAAAATCATAAATGAATTTCGTACAATGCTACATACTTGCCGTGCGCCTGTCAGAAACAGAACGGCGAGCCCGATTTCCCGACGGTCTCCTACCACCCATCTCGTCCATGGTCATTACAATACGCTTGTGTCTCCTCCTCCCCTTTCTTATCCATCCTTCTGAAGGGAGTATTCTATCACCGACATATGCAGGCCACTCGTGCTGATCGGGATAAGAATGGAAAGATCCACCCCAAGTGGAAGCAAGGTAATCGGTACGGTACATGTCAGCAACATAGTGATCCTCGCAGTAGTTCCTCACTCGGCATACCGCCATCACGTGACTGCAGGGTATGTGACTTAGTTGGGGTCCCTGGCATGTACAGGTTACCGCCCTGGCATCTCCGAATTTAACCACGTACTTGCAAGGCCTCTTGACAAACGCCATAGTGCCGTCTGGTTTACGGCTGGTAGGAACGTACTCATTTGGATTTTGCACTTCGAATTCTGTTCCATCATTACCCATCGGGATCACGGTCATAGTTGCACCTTTGTCCCTGTGTCGTCTTAGTTTCTCCTCCACCCTTGTTGAAAATGACTGGTTCATCCTTATTAATTCTGCGGCCTTAGCACGTCGTTCCTGAAACCAGGCATTTAACTTGTAGAATGTGTCCTCTACAACTGCAGCCACAGGCAACATCCGGCTCTGCTTGAATACTGCATTCAGCGACTCGGACCCGTTGGTGGTCATAATTCCCCAACGCCAACCTCCATCACGGGATTGATATATTTTCTCGTATGCTGGATCTTCGTTGACATCTCGGGGATTATTTTTGCCCACCTTCATTAAGTAGAGATTTGCCTTTGGCATATACTACATAAAAAATAAGGAAATAAAATAATGTAAGTAAACAATTGTACTAAAACAAATTGTTTTCTTAAAGTACAATAATATATGTAAACAATTGAAATACATGTACCTTTGCAAAACTGCTAGTCATCTCTACCACCCTTCTCGGCTTTTTCTTTCTGCAATTCCATCTAAATGTATCACTGACCCACTTGTCGCCCCCGGTTGCCTTGGAAAGGTTCTCCGCAACGTGTTGCATACACAACCTGTGCACACACTGGCCAGTACGTGTTGACCAACCGTAATCTTCACGATCAAAAACATATTTTATTCCTTTGTGCTGGTCTGATATCACGCAGAAAAACTTCCCTTCCCCAATCACCCGTCTTCTTAAAAACTGCATAAAGAATCCCCAGTTCTCGCCGTCCTCTTTATGAACAATTGCAAACGCCAAAGGCAACAGCTGGTTCTCAGCATCATATGCGCATGCTATCAGTAGCCTCCCCTCGTAACGGCCAGACATGAAGCATGCATCAATGCTGATAACGGGTCTGATGTATGGCACAGCCTGGATACAAGCACCGAAAGCCCATGCTATGCCCTTGAATTGTTGAGCTCCCTCTATTAGTACTCCGTCTTTATCAAAAAAAGGGCCATGCCATCGCTCATATACGGTGCCGACATTGGTACTTGCCATGGCCTGGAGCAATGGTGCCAGATAGCCATACGAATCCTTCCAACTACCGAATATCCTGCAGATAGCAAGTTCACGACCTCTCCACAGCCTGTTGTATTTTGGGATTACATATTTGTATTTGTGTCTGACGGTCATAGCCACCGCCTTGATGCTCATCGATGGATCCAACTTAATGTCATCCTCAATTTCATCGGCAATTAGTGATGTCGTCAGCTGCGCATGGTCTGTCCTTGTTGACGCAGACTTGCATGTATGAGGTGGTTCACACTTCTTAATCATCCATGCTTCCCCTGAACCCACAGGGGATGCAAAAAGGCGGAACTCGCAGCGCGGGTGAGTTTTACACATCACAACTAACCTTGTTCGGTCCCTTTTGTGTAATATACATTCCCAGTTGCCGTGAACATGAGTCTCATTTATTTTCTTTACAAGTTCGTCTATGTTGGTATAAACTTGCCCTGCGGCAAGTTCTTTATTGTATTCAACACGAGGACCGAAGAAACTAATGTCTGCCTCTTCGAAAGCTGTGGTGTCGTTGAATGTGGCGACCGGATGCTTACTTCCCCGACCTGTAATCGGGAATTTTTCTGCCCTGGATAAACCTGGTACATTTGCATCACCATCTGATAAGTCATCAGCTTCCCAAACCCCTTGGTATTTGTCCCTCGTTTCCATTTCCCTTTCTGGTATGGCATCAATAACATCAACATCAATATCATTTCGATTAACGGGTACCGGTCCTGACTCTGGCATAGTTGGAAATCTAGGGATTATGGGTGTCTGTCTGGGTGGTGGTGGCAACTCTTCAGTATTTTCTGGGGAGTTGTGGTACCCCTGGTTGTCATAACCGGGGCTGTGGTACCTCTGGCTGTCATAAGGGGACTGTTGGTGATATCCCTGGTTGTCATAAGGGGATTGTTGGTGGTACTCCTGGTGGTCATAAGGGGAGTGCTGGTGGTACCCTTGGTTGTCATAAGGGGAGTGCTGTTGGTATCCCTGGTTGTCATAACCCGAGTGCTGATGGTACCCCTGGTTGTCATAACCCGAATTGTCATAACCTGAAGGTCCGGCCCCAGCCGAACTTGAAGGTCCAGCCCTCGTCCGGGGAACCCTCTTCGAATATATGTCCATCACCGGGACCCCACAAGCCACAAATTGAGTATACACAACTCTCCACAAATTGGCATCTGTTATTGGAAACTTAACAAAGTAAGGTCTACCCCCCCCGCGTGAGTTGTCAATCCGTGTAGCCAATTCTATTTCATACCTGTTGGGGTTTACAGATGTCTTTTCGTATATTAGCTGCTTCAGTTCCTCAAATGTGGTATTTTCATTAATCTCGAAGCCAAATGCGACTTCTTTCGTGTAATGCACGCCATCTTCATCCCTTTCTAGTTTGCCGCCGACATACAGTGCAACTAACATCTCTTCTTTAACAAACTACATTTTAAAAAAAATTTTACAAGTATTACATTTCATACCTGTTGGGTACAGTAATAAATGACTAATTGAAAAATAATTAAAAAAATTACAATTTTGCTACAGTATGATACAGTAAATGTACATTACGCTACAATAAATGTACAGTGCGATACAGTAAATGTACAGTGCGATACAGTAAATGTACAGTGCGCTACAGTAATTACAACAGTCAAAATTAACTACAGTAATGACTAATTATCAACAATAATGACTAATTATCAACAATAATGACTAATTATTATAATTAAAAAACATACCTATCGCCTCGAGCGAAATTCTCAAATCGGGAAGTGACAGAGGCAGAAAACGAAGGGTTTAAATCAGATTAAATATGGGGCGCCCGGCTGTGTGGCGCCTCACTTGGCTTATGGGGCGCCCCAGGGTGTGGCGCCTCACTTGTGCTATGGGCCGCCCCAGGGGCTGGCGCCCCATGGGGAATTTTGGGCCGCCGTGGGCCCAGGCGGTCAGGGCATTTTTAAAAAAAAATTTGGGACAGGGGCATTTTTAAAATTTTGATTTGTTTTAAAGATATTAATAAAAATGGCCGCAATTATTTTCTTTTAGAAAGGCTGCTGGAATCTAATAATTTAAGCCATTGAATTATGCTGATATTAAATCTGTGCCGTTGGGATGTGTACAATTTCAGAAATCAACGGCTGGTGCTTGCCCCTCGTAGTTTTTTCTTACATATTTTTTAAGAAATATGTGAAGAAAAATGGGAAAACCGACTTGTTAGAAAGAAAGGGAAGGGGTTGCGGTACGATGGGGCACCGGACTAAATTCGGTCCATTTAAGTTGGCACGAATCTTGGCGCGAAGAACGGCTCGGACCGGGTTCGGTCCGATGCCCATCAGACCGCGCCCCCCCCCCCCCCCCCCCCCCCCAACTCCGTAAGGAATTCACAATTACCGCGAGTCAGTGATTGAATCAGGTTTTTTGTACCATCGTCTCCATTCTCGCTTCGCCCCGACCAAACCCTAACCAAATTCTCTCTCTCTCTCTCTCTGCCAAACCCCAACCTAGCTTCGATAAATCTAGCACGCTACGTGTTCTTTGGAGAATCTGCCCCTCTTAGCACGGTAAACTTCCTTTACTGCTATCCCCACACCTCTCTCTCTAAACAGCTAGGGATACGCTCGACCGAACAAGTTCTTTTTCGCTATATTTTAGATTTTCTTATTTCAATTCTCCTTGGGATAATAAGAAGAGGTCGGGATTGAAACGCCTTCATTCCTGAAATTAGGTTGGACAATTTACAACTGGTAATTTCTGTCAAGAAGTTTACTACTGGCAAGGCCTCATGTATTATCCTTGAAATTAGATAAAGATTTATAAAATTTTAGTAAATTCTATGTAGTTATGCCAAGTAATATCTTACAAAAGACCCGTATTATGTAAATAGACGCAGTATCCTTGGATTTTTCAAGAATTTATGCATGTCAACAAGAAAAGAACAAAGAAGTTGTGGTTTGACAGCTGGCGTTCATCCATGATATCCTTTCCATGATGAAGCTTGGCAAAATTTCAGTACCAGATTTATTCATAACTTAGCTGAGAAAACTTGTTTACATGCTTTATTTCGCAAGACGAATCATTATTCCAATAGAACTACTGTGACTGCTCATTTTGTACCCCAACCTTATATAATTTGGTTGCTTCCAGCATTACCTCGCTTTCTTGTTTCCTTCTAGGTTAACAATATGAGGTATAATTTGTGTTTTCTTGTACCAAACTCTTATTCTTTCTTATATTATACAGGGGCTTAATGGCTAGCAACATGCCGCCTACTGGCGGACAGGTACATTAATTTTTTTTCCACATTTTACATATTTCTCTTTAGAACTGCAAAATTATTATGTTCCCTGAAATAAGCATGCCAAGAACAACTGAACTATGTATTAGTTAATCTGAGTCCATAGTTGTTATGTCTAAAATATCTGCAAGCCCCTTCAGATTTGAAGAATGTAAAATTGAAGGTTAATTTGATCATGCACATGTTGTTAATGAATGTCATTCAGGATTACTTAGTACTTCTAGTCATAACTTCTAAACCGCACTCAAATATACCATGGGCTTTTCTTTGCATATTACTAATACTCGATTAAGCAGTGAATTTCTACTGCTACAACCCTAAAATCATCAAAACAGTAGTTATTAAAAGCTAGAAGTTATTCCAATATATTATTTTCACAAGATTTCAATAAGATCATCAAATTATTAGTGAACTTGATAAATTAGTAGGTATTAAAAATTGTTTATTCATCTTATATAATTAGTGCATTTAATAACTGTCACGAGGAGTTTAGTTTTGTGGCAACCTTTCTAAGCTGATATAAATGAAGTCTCTTAATATATTTTTGTTCCCATGTTGAGAACAGCCCCCTATGCCTGGTGCCCCCAGTATGAATGGCCCAGCTCAAAATTACGGTGCACCTATGCAAATGCAGGTACGTTAGTTTTTAACTGCTCTTTGAGTACCATTTAAGAATACATACTACGTGCTGGTATGGTCTGATGAAAGTAAATCACTGGTTAACGTATGTTATCATCAGTGCTATTAAAATGATCATAATTGTCAAGTTAAGGATTTGTTTGTGGATTTTTAGTGGTGGCACTTTCCATTTTCTTCTCTTGTCTTTGCCTTTTCTTTTCACTAAATTGTGATCATCTTGGCATGAACTATATAGAATTTGCCAACCGTTGGCAAAAGAAGAATCATTATACAAATGCTAAATATCTTGTAGTTCTTGTTTAATGAGCATTGTGGGGGCATAAGTCAATTATTTTGTTTATCTGTACTTTCATCATTTTAATTATTATTTTTGCAAAAAGCAGTATAGGGCACATTTGGTGCCAGGACAGCCAGGGCCGCCCCCACAATATGCTCCACCGGGCCAACAACAATACAGGTCAATGGTTCCAGGTCAGCAAGTGATGCCTTACCACCAGTCCGGAGCCCCAACTTCATCGCAACCGATTCCAGCTATGCAGTATGTACAGCCAGGAGCTAGGCCTATGCATGGTGGGTCCGCACCTGCAGCCCCTGCATCATATTCGGTATTTTCCTTCCCTTTTTTTTTGAATAAAATTTTTGGAACATTTTGCAGCTTTTCCTATAAAACCTTAAAGATCATGTGTATCTCAGGAGTACAAAACAGGATATTTAAGATTTTGTAGGGCTTCGAGGAAAATTCTACCTGTCCATATATCCCTCATATATGCAGCACCCTTCTGTTATATTTAGGAGAAATGCTCTCTTTTTAACTCTTGTGATGCCATTTACCTCTTCAAATTATAGGAGCAATTAGAGTTCCCTCTTCCTCTCGAGACCTTGTATTATATTTACAAACTTAGCAGCTTGTAATTGTTATTACCTTCTAACTTAGTATTATTCTGTTGTTGAATGTAGTATGGACCTCCTGCTTATGGCCTGGCGCCTGGTGGCATGAGCATGCCACCTCAGTATCCACCTGCAGCACCTCCTTTAAACCAACAGTGGCCTCCTGCTGGTACGCAAGGTGCTCCACAGGTACCACCTCAACCTGGGCAGCTGCCATCCTCCAATGTGAGTAAATTCTGTCAATTTTGTCTACTCCGTTTTTGCTGTATTGTGCACAATTATTATCTTCTAAGTTGTCTGCAAGTTTTGCATAAACACTGTTTTGTGGGTGTTTTCTCTCGATAATTTTATTTTGGAATATTGGGAAGTATTGTTCATTCTAATGGCAGCTAGAAATTTAATTAACGGAGTGGTAAGTTTGCAACTGAAATTCACTGGAAGAGAAGATTTTATGCACGTAAATTTTCTTCATGTAAATTAGCATTTATGCGATCATTCTTTGCTTCATTTTAAATCTCTTTTCAATTGAAGGGAACAAATGCCCAATCAGTTTCTGTGGAGAGCGCTGCTTCAGATTGGTTAGAACACACTGCAGCTGATGGTAAAAAGTAAGTCTGGAACCTAAATCATACATACCCTCTCTCGTGTTATAATGTGGAAAATACCATGGTTTTAGTAAGGGTCAGCTATATGGTTTGTGTCTGTTATGACCTTAATTAAGGGAACTATAGCTGGACATGCAATATACATTTCAAAACTATAATTTTAAGGCAATTTTTGGGCGAGGAATACAAAGTTGAAGTTGCAACGAATTCTGTTGCAATGCTATTAATATAGAACATAACGAAGAGCTAGATAAAATGGCTAAAGACTGTTTTATTAAAACTATGAAATTTCATTATCATTCCGAAAACAAAATTGGTGCTTCCATGGTCTTATTCTCTCTCGATTTTATTTGTTTATAGATACTATTATAATAAGAAGACTAGGCAATCTAGTTGGGAGAAGCCACTTGAGCTGATGACACCTATTGAGGTGAGCATTATTGTTTCTTGGACAGGTTTTTTTTCTGATAAATATATGCCCCGTGTCTTATGTAACTCTATTACGCATTTGTCTCTCTTTTTGGGAAAGTTTTAATTTATATATGTGACCATTTGGGGTAATTCTAACAAATATTTCAGCGGTAACAATTGTACTGAATCGGTGGCCTAATTGGGTCGTTTTGGAGGCTGGGTCAAGCATGGTTTGTTCTTTTGTGTAATCTTGAGAGGGGATTCTTTCTCTTCTTTCTCAATTTTGCCACGTGTACCACTAGTATGTTCTCTCTGATTTATTCCCTTTTTGATGATAGGAAACATAAAACTGGAATTTGAGTGAAATGTTAGTCAAATTTCTCTTTGATGGTTCTGGTACCATATTCAATACAATAACATTATCTAAATAAATGTGGAGGACATAGCTATCAAATATTTAGAGAACAAAACACGGGTAACAACTAATTCATGAACTGTGGACTTGCACATTGTTAATAAATGGAGTACTAGGTCACTTCAGTATTTTTTTTCTATTCAACTTAAGCAGCTAATTTTAGATTGAATAGGTGAAACTTGCTAATGTGATAGTTTTATTGTTTTTGTTAGGGTTAGATTTTTGTAGGACTCAAATCCAATTAAAACAGTAACATCTCAATGGTAGAGATGCACAATTTTTAGAGCTTTGAGATTCAGTAATTGAATTGGGCTCTAATTAGCCCAAATCTGTCTGTAGCCTTGAACATTCAATGGCTATATAGTTAAGTTTAATTTTGATGAACTTAAACATTATGTCATATGCTGTATATCCTTTATTGCTGTTAATATATCATGAAATAGAGAACATGCGTTCTACTGTGGAGCAGTTGTGTTGGTTGAGATGGCATATTCTTCACATATTTTAAATTTTTGCGGAGGTTTATTGGACAGAATGGCTGTACTACGGCTTTTGTGTTACGGTAACTATATCAATACACAATAGAGGGTGGGATGGTTGGTCGAGGTATGGAGGAGGAGAACGTTGGGATGGGCGGGGTGGGGGGGGGGGGGGGGTGGGGAGTTGGAGGGTATATAAATGTGACTTTTTATGTGGAATACAAGAAGTTCCTATGGGAACTTGTCTGGGGAATCTAATTTCCTTGTTTTTTGTTACAGTTCTTTTGTAATACTAGTATACATTCTTTATTCAAGTTGGTACACTGGATTCTGTTATTGTGTGTTTAGGCCAGCTTATTGATGTTAATTATCTGGATCTTATTTGATTTCTATACTGTATTCTATTCATCTTTTGCATTGATATAGAAAATAATTAGTCAAACAATGGTCGGAAATTTTATTCCACAAGATTTTCCATACCGGCTATATAAAATAACTGGAATTCCATATGTATACAAAACTAAATAACAGAGATAACAAGTTAGCTTGCCTAATGAAGACAGTACTGGCTGGTACTTAATTGTCTCATTTTAGAACTATGCATAATATCACAAAATGTATATTGTTTTTAACCACTCTTCTTCTTTTCTCCAATTTTGTTTTGTTATAATTACATAGCGGGCGGATGCCTCGACTCCTTGGAAAGAGTTCACCACCCCTGAGGGCCGCAAGTAATTTTTGAACTCTTCATTTGATTCTGTGCATTTTGTCATAAAAAGTGATGATTTGTGTTTAACTTTTATGACATTTTATTTCAGGTATTACTTTAACAAGGAAACCAAGCAATCAAAATGGACAATACCTGACGACCTTAAGGTTCTGCATAATTTTCTTCATATGTAGTTTAAAATTTGGCCTGATATACCGAGCCCTAAAATGGTATAACTTTATTTATTATTTTTCTTGTTTAACAGTTGGCTCGTGAGTTAGCAGAGAAAGCCGCAGCAAGCAGGCAACCGGCATCAGAAGCCAGTGCCCCAGTCATTGCAGCAACTCCAACTGGTAATATGGCTTCAACTCAACCAGGACCAGGCGCTGGCACAGGCCCTGTTGCCCCTGTTCCTTCTACCGTCACAACACCTCCTCTAACTGCTGTTACCCCTCCTTTAGCTGATGTGACACCTCCGCCTTCAGGAAATTCTGATGCTCTTGGTACTGACAGTGACAAGTAAGGATGCTGTTCTTGTCTCATTCCTCTTTAGATGCGATTCCGATCAGTGAACAATTACTGTTTGGTTGTACCAAAACTAGTACTGAATATTTATGCTGCTTACCTGAACTGACATGTTTTGTTTTTGAGTATAGTACTTTTGTTTGCTTTTTATCTCTTTTGGTTTGGATGCCACCATGTGGGTTTCACTTGGTAGTGCCTACCGGTACTGCTTGTTATGTTGAAACTTGGAAGTGTTTAGATCTAGAACCTGATGTTTGAAGTTACTGTGCAGAATAAATCAAGTTGATTTTCACTTGGTAGTGCCTACTGGTACTGCTTGTTATGTTGAAACTTGGAAGTGTTTAGATCTAGAACCTGATGTTTGAAGTTACTGTGCAGAATAAATCAAGTTGATTCTCAGTTGCCTAATGGAGCTTCTTTGCAAGATCTAGAGGTACATATTTTGAAATTTGTCAAGCTCAGGCTATTATTCTTTCATAATCAAATGTGCAAAGGAAGATTTGATTTGTTCATTTTTCTGGAAAGCAATGTACCTGTATAAGATTTAGCCACACAAAAAGGCCAGAATTACAAAAGTGCTACTACCATTTCATATCCTTTTATGCATTTTTTTCAAACACTAACTGTAGCCTTAATTATAGCTGCAACACCTTCAAGATGGTTTGCAAATAATATTAATTTTTTTATTTTTTGAAGGAGGCAAAAAAGGCAATGCCAGTTATTGGGAAGATCAATACAACCCCTATGGAGGAAAAGAAAATTGAAGAAGAACCTATTGTATATGCTAGCAAGCAGGTTATATTTGTGTTTTGCTAGAAGTTTATATTTTGGCTAGTTGAATAAATGTACCACCAGAATCTTGTTTATATTGTTATTTTCTTAAATTGTTAAATCTGCTCCTAGTATAGGCCGGGCCTAATTTGTATGATTTAGACCAGTCATGTCTTGAATTAGATATATGTGACTCGGAAAAATATAATTTACCTACATCTGAATCTTCCTTTGGCGGATATTAGCAGCTATACTTCTTTTCTGTTCCACAATTGATTTAGTGATTCCTTTTAATTGAGTAGGAGGCAAAAAGTGCATTCAAAGCGTTGCTTGAATCCGCAAATGTTGAGTCTGATTGGTCTTGGGACCAGGTAAGAGGTTCAACTTGCGTTTTTTCTGCTTTTCAAAATTCAATTATATTTTTTACAATGCTTTTCCTGATATAAAACTTGGCAACTTGTTTGGTTTTAGGCTATGAGGGTTATTATCAATGACAAGAGGTATGGTGCTTTGAAAACACTTGGTGAGAGGAAACAGGCATTTAATGAGGTACTTTTCTCTGGATGTATAACTTTTTTAGATAGTGCATTTGATAAATTGTTGAGTATAACTTTTCTCTCGTGTTTGGAGTTTTGCATCCTACTTGGATTGCCTGCACTTAATTAAAATGCTGGGAACCTGGAACTGAAGAACAAGCCCAAAAGTTGCCAACTACTTTTCTTAATGTTTGATTTTATTTTGCTGTAGTATTTGGGGCAGAGAAAGAAGCAAGAGTTAGAGGAGAAGCGCATGAAGCAGAAGAAAGCTCGTGAAGACTTCACCAAGATGCTAGAGGTACTTTTTTTCTTTACAAAAAAACAGTGTTGTAACTATCCTTGATTATTGTTGAATTTTCTTGAAATAAAACATTTTTTTTACCCTTTTCAGGAATGCAAAGAGCTTACCTCAATGACCCGTTGGAGGTACCTATTTCTCTGCTTTTTTGAATTCTCAGAGATTCTCACTCACCTTCTTTGATGTATTTACATATAGTTTGAATTTATGTATTGTTGCTACCTTGAGATCTTGTACATGCTATCTTGTTTTACCCATAACTAGAAAAAATTACATATGATTTTCATCTCACGCACTACTGACATGCTGTCTTAACCACACTCTTTTACCCAACAAGGGATATTTAACTCTGGGACATCTAGGATATATGTCTGAAGTCTAGTATATGTACTATTATATATACTCACTAATGCTAATGTTGTGAATATTTCAGCAAAGCGATAACTATGTTTGAGGGGGATGAACGCTTCAGTGCAGTTGAACGTCCGAGAGACCGAGAGGATCTGTTCGAGAGCTATTTGGATGAACTTCAGAAGAAGGTCAATCTCAACATTCTCAAAAAAAAAAATTTACATATATGCCTCACATATTTGAGACGTTTCATATTCTTCATACGAGCACAGTGATATGAGTTGTACTCCTCTCCGTATTGCTTCAAACAATACCCAAATTACCTCTCCTTTTCTGTCTCAATACTTGGGATCGCAAGTTTGTGAAACCTGAAAGGAAATTGGGGAGTGTGGGCTCTGAAAAAATATTTTTCAGTGTCATTTATTGGTTCACAATTCATATTTCAGTTTCAGTGATTCTTAAGTTTGGGTAGTATTTCTGTCCTTCTGGGTTATAGATGACATGTTTTTTGAGAGTAGGCCAAAGCCTACTTTCCTCGAGAGACATGTTTTTTGAGGTTTTCAGGGAAAGGTGCTATTGGAATCTATCTATTTTTTTTTTTAATAATGTTTACTCTTCAAGAAATCCAACAAGAAGAGAACTAAAATCATTGTATACAGATGACACTATTATAATTTACCTTTAAATGTATTTGTTGAGCAGGAAAAATATAAAGCAATTGAAGAGCACAAGAAAAATCTTGCAGAGTACAGGGCTTTCCTTGCATCATGTGACTTTATCAAGGTTTTCTTTTTTCCAAATCGCCCATCGTATTTTACCATTTATACAAATTACTACAATTCTCTTATTTTTACTAGGAACACTCTATATAGTCTTTTTCTTTGATGGTAAAGGCATTGATTGCCTCTACCCTTGAGCCCTATTTTTGCTTAGGCCCGGATTGAACTCAAATCAAACTAACTTTGTCTTATGAAACCATTTAGTAAAGTAATACAGGAAAAGTTCCCAATTTTTATTCTTTATTTGCTCAATGTAATCCTGGTTCTGGTGTCCGTATGTTGTTTGTAAACAATTAATATTTATCCGGTTTTTGTTCCAAGAATGAGTATTGCTTGGTAAGTTTTGCTGATTCAGTTGGGTTCAACCTAGAGCCTTTTTTTTTTCATTATTGAAGTTTGAAACCAAGAAGTCATTCTAATGAGACATTTATTACTTATTCATTCTTTTCTGAAAGATAAACTATTTTATTGGATAGGTTACTACACAGTATAGAAAGGTGGCAGATAAATTAGAAGACGATGAGAGGTGTGCTCGGCTTGACAAGCTCGACCGTTTGGAGGTTTTCCAGGTTTTGTTTTGTGTGCATGCATGCGCGTGTTTATGTTTTAGTGATGTTAACAAGGGTTGTTTCGGTTCAAGATTGCAATTGATGCCAATTTGATTATATAATAGAGGAAAATGTCTTAACGTGGCTAATAATCAAATGTATAACTTGGTATAATTGATCTTTCATATGCTTTTTGTGAAGTAACCATTAATGGACTATGCAATTTGAGTTCATCCATATTACTAGGTTGTTTTTTCTTGGGTTGGGCTTTATAAGGTTTCGCGCTTACATGTTAAATTTGATGTTCTTCAGGAGTACATACTTGACCTGGAGAAAGAAGAAGAAGAACAGAAGAGAATCCAGAAGGTAATTACTTCAGACAAGCTTTTCTTTACTGTGTTATATCTTTTCCATTTTTTTGGTAACTATATTGACTGACATGATTATTACCACGTTTTTCTCTTACTGTACTTGGATATTTTAATTTGGTTAACTTGGTAATTAATCTGAACTAAGATTAACATTTAATGGGGTTGGTTACCATTCTGAAATTGAAGCCCGTATCACCGTTTTGGTTCTTCTTTTTAAAGCTAGCACAACCCTATTTAACTAAAACTGTATTTAATTTTTTAATTGAACTTATTATGTATTGAAGACGCAACAAAGGAGACAAGAAAGGAAAAACCGGGATGAGTTCAGAAAGCTGATGGAAGATCACGTCGCAACGGGGGTTCTCACTGCAAAAACACGCTGGCATGAATACTGCATGCAGGTATTCTTTTTCCTCAATTTATGTGTTTTGAGCTGGAGAAGTTATGTTTTTTCTAATCTACAAATTATTTTTTCGGGGGGGGGGGGGGGGCGGTGTTCTTCGAAAGGATCGGAGAGGACACTAAAAATAATAAGGGTTTTCTTTTTGTAAGTTCTAAATGCCCAAACTTGAAGACTGAACTCTTGACATTTTGTGGAGCCTGAGACATGGCATGATTAGTTTTGGTTTCCAGATATACCTGCCCTGCTGTGTTTTATCTCCCTAGATCATTGTTTGTTCCTGATATCTGATTATCCTGTGTGGACCAATTAATAATAAGAAAATCATATTGAATTATATAGGTGAAACACACAAAGCAGTACACATTAGTAGCAGAGAACACTTCTGGCTCAACCCCAAAGGACTTGTGGGAAGATATCTTTGAGGAGCTTGATAAGCAGGTATAATTTACTTGGTTGTCTCTTCTTATTTACTATACACATTTTTTTGTTGTTGTTTTTTAGCTTGTTAAATTTGACGTTTTTGTTGCTTTCACCCCAAAAACAGTACAATGAAGATAAGGCCCGGGTAAAAGAGGCAATGAAGCTTGGCCAGGTGATTATACTGCATGATTTGTTTATTATTATATTATATTCCTGCTCTGTGTTCATATAGCATTATAGCAACATTATTGTTAATTCCCAAATTGACTAGTACACAGGTCCAATAAATTCCAAGGAAACCTTTCACCAGTAGCAGATAATAGGGACGTTTCATCTTGGCATTTGCCCAAGGGTGATACCATTACTGTACATGTTGCGCTTTTATTGACATGGGGACATTTATTTATATCAGATAACCTTGGATTCTTCAATGACATCGGAGAGCTTCAAGACTTCTTTACTAGAAGCGAATAATAGTATCAAGGGAATATCTGATGCAAACCTCAAGGTAATATAATATTTTTGTTGTTGCTTGCAAGGTACAATTATCCTTTGTATGTGCAAAACATTTTGATATGCTAGTTTCTTATATGTTACAATTTGTTCTTTGTGCATGTAGCTTATATTTGAGGAGCTAATGGAAAGACTAAGGGAGAAGGAAGAGAAAGAGGTGAAGAAAAAACAACGTCTCAAGGAGAGGTTTGCTGATCTCTTGTACTCAATGAAGGTAATAGTCATCCATTACGTTGAATTTTCATTTTATCATTATTGCTATATGTTTGCTGTTCAATATAATACAGGCGATGTGCACATGTTCAGGTGATGTACCAGTTGGGTTGTTACTTGTATTTATAATTTTTCTATGCTAAGTTTCGATGCCTAAAACTTTTTCTATGATTTCTTTATGCTCTGGTAGGAAATAACGGCTGCATCATCATGGGAAGAATCAAAATCACTATTTGAAGAGAGTGCAGAATTGAAGTAATAATTCTTCACTTGTTTTCAAAATATAACTTTCTAATTTAAAAGCTTTCTTATCATTGTATAACATATAATTATATGAACAGGGCCTTAGGTGATGATGTGGCAGCAAAAGAGCAATTTGAGGAGTGCATCTCTCACTTGAAAGAGAAACAGAAGGAGAAAGAGCGCCAGAGAGAGGAAGAAAAAGTAAGCTTTATTAACCTATTCATATTTTTAAATTTTTTTTTTTTTAATTTTTCATATTGCGGTGCCCTGATAGGTTCTTGGGTGCATTTACCCCTAAGCTCAAGTTTCCTTTGTTGGGTCCCACCATTAAAAAAAGCCAAAGAAAAATGGCACATTTCTAAAGTGTTTACTTGAACATGGGCTTCATACATACATAATCGTATTGATACTTGCTCTTTATGTTTCAACTGTGTATGTGGAATGTTTTGCTTTGCTTTTGTTTTGCTTTTATTATTCAAGCCTATAGATAAATTATTTTCTCTGCCTGAAAACAGGCAAGGAAGGAGAGGGAAAGAGAAGAGAAGGACAAGAGAAGGGAGAGAGAAAAAGAGAAGAGAGAGAAAGAAAAAGAGAAAGAGAGAGACAGGAAGGAAAAAGAACGAGAGCGTGAAAAAGAAAAGGACAAAGACAGTGGGGACGTAGATACACATGGTTCTTCAAAAGACAGGAGCAGTAAGAGAGACAGAGAGAAAGACAAGGAGAAAGATAAGGATAGAGAGAGAAAGCACAGGAAGCGCCACCACGAGACTATAGAGGATGGTAATGATAATTCTGACAAGGACGAGAAAGAGGATTCTAAGAAGTCTAGGAGGCATAGCGGGGACCGCAAAAAATCCCGCAAGGTTTGGTCTTTTTAACAGACTACTTTTTGCTGCTTTGTTTTAGTAACATAAAGTTTGAAAGGTCTAGTTTTAGTAATTGAAGTCAAAGATAGTAGGATCATATGTTAGCCCTTAACTGATAGATTATGTGCTAATGTGCAGCATGGACATGGTTCTGATTCGGACAGTGAAAGCCGACATAAGAGGCACAAAAGGGAGAGAGATTCTGGGTCCCGCCGGCATGAGGAGCTTGAAGATGGAGAGGTTGGCGAAGATGGTGAGATACATTAGACAACACACCTCCCTCCACACCACTAAACTAAAACCCTGTTTAGTCATTGATTGGTGATTAAACCCTCTTTTTGTTAAGTTAAATTACATTAGAAGTAGAGGCAACAATTAACATGTTGAAGCATATTGTGTTGTGATCTGTTGGTAGATGTTTAGGGATAAAATGGGTGTTAACCCTTGGGATTGTGCATGTTTGTTTGTGAGGTATAGCTCCATGTACTGTACTGCAAACTATTTTTGGTAAATCTAGATTGTTTAAACTGTGTATGTGCCCGAGTGTGTTGTTTCTATGGCATGAATAGTACTATAGCCACACTTTTATATCCAAATATGAACCAAAGATCATAGAAGGAAAAATTGGAATTGAAATCGGATGAATCGGGTGGAATCGGATCGGAAATACTATTTTGGTAAAATCTTCTCTGTGGATAATGGTTTCATAAGTGAAACCAAGGATATTTTGGTAAAGTTACAGCCTCAGGTTTCCTGTTACAATGCCTTTGATACACGGTTTATGTGGGAGCTTTAGAATGGAGGAGGCCTATGTAATGCTGAATGAATTACAGCCTACACAGCTTGTGAAATTTTAGGTCAAATGTTAATACCTATACATCATTAATTCAGGGTTTTATGGATAAATTAATTAATTCAAATGTTAATACCTACACATTGTATTTGTACAAGTGTAGTGGGTAATTATGGTAATAGCGCTAAGCAATGAAAATGTATTGATCGTAATACTACCGCTAAGAAATTAAAATGTATGGTTAACATGGAATTGACAGTACATTGCCATATTGTATTGGTATAAACTAATATACCGGACCAATACAAATTTTAAATTCTATACTTTATGTGAGAATAAAGAATTCGGTGAATTTATCAAGCAAAGGATTTGATATTAGAAAAAAAAATGATAATTAATATGAAGTTAGTATGATAAAGTGGAGGAATTAATATACCTGAACAAAAATAGTAATGGCAAGATCAAGCTTCTACCCTTGTTGTCACATCATCTCACATAATCTGAGCTTGTGCGTACATTGGTGGTGAAGAACAACCGTGAAGTCCAAAACTATCTAGGTACGTTATTAATTCACGACCGTGATCCTTTTTAATACTTTAGGTTAGAAACCTTATCAAATTATACATGAATTCAAATAAACCAAATAAATAAAATTAGCAAGGAATTGTAGACCGAATGCCCTTAGATTTCCTCAAACTTGAAAGCAACCAAAATTATCTTTTACTTTTTTTTTTTACCTTTATTGCTTTAAACCTCATCCTCTTCTCGGGTATTGAACCCAAACCCTAGGAAGTTAGAGAAAACAAATCCCCCAATCAACCTTTACTTTCTTTAATAATCTGAAACGAATCAATAGAGTTATAGACTAGTATTTCTCGATTTTCCTGTGGATCGATACCCAAAGTACTACAAGGATAGGTTGTGCGCTTGCAACTAACATTTCTTTTAGTATTTAGGTTTATAAATTAAAAGTCTAAAGAGTATAAAAACAAGTATAAAATCCTATACTTAGAATACTCAACAAGCACACAAGCAACAATGACTTTTTCTAGATCTATAAATACAAAATATTGAAGTTGAGGGCGGTTAGAGTGTCAATCCAAACTTTGGTATAGCTTTTATTTATAGTGAGCTGCCAAAAAGGAAGTAAGTGGGGCTGACCGTTGCAACGGTATATGGACCATTACAATGGTAGGATAGTGCGAATAGGTTTGGATATGCAACGGTCAAGGACCGTTGTAACGTTCTCCACAACGGAAGTCTCTGTCTCAACTTTCGGCTGGAGACGCTTGATTTCGATTTAATATGGCGTAGTCATTTTTGTGATTTTATTTATTATGTTGCAATGGTTCCTGGATCATGGCAATGGTAGACCTCACTTAGTTCAGTCTGAAGCTTATTTTACTAATTTTATATATTAATTGTCCTTAATCTTGAGTTATGTTTTTGCTATCCATACTCTTGTGCTTCAAGACCACATCCTTGATGTTATATTGCAGTTCATTGATTCATCCTCTATGTGTATTTATTGTATCTCCAGTTGTCATGAACCTGCACGTCTCAAGAAGGAAAACTGTAAAATGCAATTATGTATGTTTTGCAAATCCAGTCAAACGAGCAAGTCGACCAAAAGCCAACAGTAAGAAAATATTCTAATATGAGTTTATTATTCTAATTTATTGCAATTTCCAATTGCAGTACTAATTATATTTTGTTTAAAATAATACACATTTCAGTGCCCTGTACAAGGGGGAGACTGGAAATGCAGCTATTTTGTGATGAAAAATATAGAGTTCATCATCAAAAATTATTTTAGATCTTTTCCAAGAGTTTGCCAATTAATTACCTGATTTGATCTCTCTATCATGCATGTTTTTGGATTCATCTGTTATATATATGTATATGTTGTCAATATGTTCGGGGTTCGTTCATGTAGAGCAAATTGAGCCATACACCGTATAAGGAAAGTGAACTACATGCGATCCATACAACATGGTGCAAGTACTTCTTGGATCATGTTTTACCTCCTCGGCAAAGGCACGTCTGAATTGAAACTTGGTTAGTTTTTGGTACACATATATGAAGTGCATTTTTGTGGTAATTGAAAACAACAGTTAGTTATTGGTACACATATATGATATACATTTTTGTCGTTGGTACAATCAGTGGGTACAATTGCGCGAAAGCTTTGCTGATGATAATTATGGATTGTTGTGAGAGGATACATACATTTCTGCTGGTACAATTAGTGATATACAATTAATTATATATATGGCTTGCTGGTAATCTATAATGTTGTTATATTACAGATATGTATGTTGTTGTTAGGTACAATATGCGTGCATTATGCATGTTGTATATTTATATATTTGGTTGAATGCATGTTTAAAATTGTTGGTTGAAATGATGGGTTTAAAAAAAGGGCTAGCAAATGGAGGCTAATGGGGCATAATTGAAATATATATATATGAGATAGGCTACGGTGAGTTGCGAAGTAAAACGCGTTTCTACTTCACGCCGTATTTTTATTTTGAAAGTCCAAACGACCGATCCGAACCGTTAGATATTTAATCCATATTGAAATGTGCTTGGAGACCAAATTTCATATTTTTTGGAATTTTTTTACTATTTATTAAGCATTTTTGAAAATTGCTGTTTTGCTGTGAACAGTGAAAAACAGTAAAATTTTCTGGACCATCAGATTAGCGACTTTCAAAATTGCTTAATAAATAGTAAAAAAATTCCAAAAAATGTAAAATTTGGTCTCCAAGCACATTTCAATATGGAGAACAAGATGAACGGTTCGGATTGACGTTTTGAACTTTTAAATCGCAAAATATGAGCGTGAAGTAAAATAGTCGCTTTACTTCACAACTCACCGTAGCTCAGCTCTATATATATATATATATATATATATATATATATGATTTGGCTAATATGCTATGGGTAGCTAAGAGGACTCCCGTGCTACGGCTCAATATTCGACTTTTCAAAATTCTAATGGTCGATCCGAAATGTTCATCTTGTTCTCCATATTAATATGTGTTTGGAGACCAAATTTTATATTTTTTGGAAAATTTTTACTATTTTTTTAGATTTATTGAATATTGCTGTTTTTATGGTCCAGATTTATCTGAAAAACAACGATTTTCAATAAATCTAAAAAAATAGATACAAAAATACTGTTTTTAGCTGGTTCAGATTTACTGATTTTGTACTTATCTAAAAAAATAGTAAAAAAAATCCTAAAAATATAAAATTTGGTCTCCAAACATATTTTAGTATGGAGGTTAGGTTGAGCGGTTCGGATCGACTATTTGAACTTTGAAAATGATGGAGAGAGATGGAGGCATGATGGAGGCACAAAAACATGGAGGCATTTGAATATATATATATATATATATATAAAATCTGTATATATATATATATATAATCTGTATATATATATATATACAGAGAGTACGGCTAACGCGCTTCCTCTAGCATATGGGCCGAAATGCTTCCGGTGGAAATTTGAAATTTCAAAATCCAAAAAGTTGATCTGAACCGTTCATCTCCTTCTCCATATTAATATCTGCTTGGAGACCAAATTTTACATTTTTCTGAATTTTTTTACTATTTATTAAGCCACTATGAAAATCGCTGATCCAACGGTGGCTTAACAAAACAGTAAAACCATTGGATCAGCGATTTTCAAAGTGGCTTAATAAATAGTAAAAAAATTCAGAAAAATGTAAAATTTGGTCTCCAAGCAGATATTAATACGGAGAAGAAGATGAACGGTTCAGATCGACTTTTTGGATTATGAAATTTCAAATTTCCACCGGAAGCATTTCGGCCCATATGCTAGAGGAAGCGCGTTAGCCGTACTCTATATACAGATATAGAGATGGGCTACGGTGAGTTCCGAAGTAAAGTGACTATTTTACTTCACGCTCATATTTGGCAATTTTAAAGTTCAAAACGTCAATTCGAACCGTTCATCTTGTTCTCCATATTGAAATGTACTTGGAGACCAAATTTTACATTTTTTGGAATTTTTTACTATTTATTAAGCAATTTTGAATGCCGCTGATCTGATGGTCCAGAAAATTTTATTGTTTTTTTACTGTTCACAGCAAAACAACAATTTTAAAAAATGCTTAATAAATAGTAAAAAAAGTCCAAAAAATATAAAATTTGGTCTCCAAGCACATTTCAATATGGATTAAACATCTAACGGTTCGGATCGGTCGTTTGAACTTTCAAAATGAAAATACGGCGTGAAGTACAAACGCGTTTTACTTCGCAACTCACCATAGCTCATCTCTATAGATATATATATAGAGTAAGGCTACGCTACTTCGCGAATTAAACGGGCTGTTTTAATTCGCGCTCATATCTCTAGCTTCGAAGTTCAAATAGATGATCCAAACCGTTAGATGTTTAATCTATATTAAAATGTGCTTGGAGACCAAATTTTACATTTTTGGGAATTTTTTTACTATTTATGAAGATGGTTTTAAAATCGCTGTTTTTTAATGGTGGAGAATTTTAATAAAAACAGTGATTTTCAAACCATCTTAATAAATAGTAAAAAAATTTCAAAAAATATAAAATTCGGTCTCCAAGCACATTTTAATATAGATTAAACATCTAACGGTTTGGATCATCTATTTGAACTTCGAAGCTAGAGATATGAGCGCGAATTAAAACAGCCCGTTTAATTCGCGAAGTAGCGTAGCCTTACTATATATATATATATATATATATATATATATAGTGGCTAATATCAAAACGTTTGCACCAACCCTCCTGTGCAACCGAGATAGTTTTCGATTTTTAAAGTTCAAATGATAAATCTAAACCGTTAGATGTGTTCTACATATTAAAATCTGCTTGGAGACCAAATTTTACATTTTTTGAAATTTTTTACTATTTATTAAGCCACTTTGAAAATCGCTGATCCAACGGTGGCTTATCAAACAGTAAAATCAGAACCAAACCGTTGGATCAACGATTTTCAAAGTGACTTAAAAAATAGTAAAAAAATTCCAAAAAATGTAAAATTTGGTTTCCAAGCACATTTTAATATGGAGAACACATCTAACGGTTCGGATCGATCATTTGGACTTTAAAAATCGGAAAATGACTTGGTTGCACGGGAGGCGTGGTGCAATCGATTGTATATTAGAAAAAATGACTTATAAACATATACCCTCATATGCTTATGTAAGTAGAGTAGCCAACCTCTATATATATATATATATAGAGTAAGGCTTGGGTGCTATGGATAGCATAGCGGCCTACGGTGCTACGGCTTAATATTTGAGTTTTTAAAATCCTAACGGTCGATCCGAACCATTCATCTTGTTCTCCATATTAATATGTGTTTGGAGACCAAATTTTACATTTTTTGGAAATTTTTTACTATATTTTTAGCTAGGTAGAAAATCACTGGATCTAAAAAATTCTGCACCATTCAGATATTTGATTTTCTAGCTATCTAAAAAATAGTAAAAAATTTCCAAAAAATGTAAAATTTGGTCTCCAAGCACATTTCAATATGAAGAACAAGATGAACGGTTTGGATCGACGTTTTGAACTTTAAAATCACAAAATATGAGCGTGAAGTAAAAAATAGTCGCTTTACTTCGCAACTCACCGTAGCCCACCTCTATATATATATATATATATATATATATATATATATATATATATAAATCACCAACGGTTCAAATTAAAAAAAAATGCAAATAAAAGCAAAAACAATGTTGCATGTGACATTTATCATCGACAGAAAAAAAAACAAAAGCGATGCCATAGAATGCGCAGGGACCCACCGTCAACCACACTTACTATCGGTTGCCAAAAAAAAGCGATGACGTTAGGTACGTCCCACCCGATGGCCGAACGACCTTTGTCGATAGTATATTGATTAACGCCATCAGTTTTGAACTAATGTCAGTGTATAGACATTTTCTATCTGAGCAATATGCATCGGATCGGAACCCGATGGTGGAAGGTGATTTCAACCGATATAATTTTTTTTTGTAGTAGTGTTAACACTTGAAAAAAATAGAATCAGGATCGGTTATATATGCATATTAGTATCGGAATACAACCGATCCTGATCAGGGCGATACAGATACCAAACAAATCTGTACCGGTTATGCGACCGATCCTAATAGTCACTATCTGGATCGGTTGTTACTAAGAATCGATCCAGATAGGCACCATCAAGATCGGTTCTACAGTAAAACCGATCCAGATGACTGCTTATCTGGATCGGGTCTTAGTTAAGAACCAATCCAGATAAGCAGTCATCTGGATCAGTTGTACTGTAGAACCGATCTTGATGTATATTTTAAATTAGATTTTTTTTTAAATTTAGAAAACAATTATCTGGATCGGTTCTTATGTAAAAACCGATCCAGATTGTTGACGGTCTAGTGTCCAACTGGACCCCTCGTTAACGTGGCGCTGGTTGGACTTCCCATCACGAGTCAATATCTTGCGGTGGTTCGAGTCCCCGTTGAGTGAGACAGTTGAACTAGTGGTGGTTCGAGTCCCCCTAATGAGATACCAATAGCTGGGGTGGTTTGAGTCCCCTTGGTTAGGCAAAGAAGATCTAGCGGTGGTTCGAGTCCCCGTCTAGTGGCACGGCCAAGATCTAGTGGGGTTTGAGTCCCCCTGGTGAGGTAGTTAAAAACATGAAAGATAACTAAAGAAGTGTATTTGTGCTTTGTGTGTGTGTTTTAAATATGCATTAGTAAGATTACATGTGAGGATATAATTTTAATATCTTGTTTGTGTTAATAAGTTAATTTGACAAATTCCGGGACTGGAACTAAATCTCGTACTGAGAGACTGTTCGATCTCTCACCCGTTCCACTTTTATGTGGGTTTCAGGAAATGATGAGGCCGACATGGAGCACAAATAAGAGGGACGTGGATCTGGAGGTCAACGAGCAGATGACTCAAGTATCTTTTTATTTTCTTTCTAGTTAAACTTTAATTATCTCTTCGAAAGTGGATACATTGATTGACATGACAATTATCAGTTTGTTTGTCATATTTGTCTTGATCTCACGTTGAATGTGTGTAATCTACTCAAACTAATTGTGATGTTAAAAGACTCGTTTGACTTTTAAATATTGCATGAGTATTTATTATTGATAATATATGTGATGTGCAGACGTCTTACGTGTAAATACATGGCGGGTTGTCTCGGGGTGTGACACACTCTCTCTCTCTCTCTGTCTGTCTCTCTATATATATATATATAAATTACCAATGGTTCAAATTAAAAAGAAAACACAAATAAAAGTAAAAATGATGTTGTATGTGACATTTACCATCGGCAGAAAAAAAATGCAAGCGATGCTGGTGAACGCGCAGGAACCCACCATCAATCATACTTACTATCGGTTGCCAAACAAAAATGATGGCGTTGGGTACGTCCCACCCGATGGCCGAACGACCTCTGCCGATGGTATATTAATTAACGCCATCTGTTTTAAGCCGATGTTAGTGTATAGACATTTCATATCAGAGCAATATGCATCGGATCAAAACCCGATGACAGAACGTGATTTTAACCGTTTTTGGTAGTAGTGTTATCCTCATCAAAATGCTGCGTATCTGGAAGTCACATCCTTTTATTAATATATAATTATAATCATACTTCATTTTCAATCATAATATCAAAAGTGCACCCTGAAAATAAAATTAAAAAGGCAATGGAAACGTTTCTCTATTGTACTTGAAGGCGACATACGCTGGAACCAAATAAATTAAGGCGTAATACTAGCTAGGTACAAGCTTGTACATGAAAGCTACACCTGCGCTAGCGCTAGGAACATACAAAGTTCTGCCCGATTTGAACACTTCTTTCTACCTCGTACAAGAATAATCGTGTTTGGAACGTGATTCATGCGGGATCCGGAACGTGTTCCACTTTGTCCATGCTCTCTAACAAGAATGGTTTGAGATTCGGTACAACCCGGAGAACGCTGATAGGTCCTTTCATTGTTATGCTTTTGCGATTCTTACAACAGTCATATATATATATATATATATATATCTTACCTATTGTACGTTGACAGGAAAATAATTAATTTTATTGATTTTTTATTTTATAATATTTCAAACTCTTTTACAGTGCCTATTTATAGGCGACAAAATTAATATTTCAATCTCTATACAGAAGATCAAGATACATTTCATTACTCGAAAAAGTCATTTCTTCATATTTATTTTAATCCAGCATTAATATAGAATGATAGATCTAGCTAGTGACAATTAATGACAGTACTCTTCGTGTAAAAAGTTGTGGAATGCAAATTTTAATGGACATTAAATTAATAAATGTTGATATATAGAGTAGAACTAGGGTGTTCTTAAGCTCACCAAAGTGTTTGGTGAGCTTGACTCCAAAATCTATCAAATTAGTTTCAAATGACGAATCCGAACCGTTGGAATCCGCCTATTTTACGTGTGATGCGTTTACATGTGAAATTTTGGAACTTTCGAATTAGTTTAGTATAAAGTCAAGCGGTCAAAACATGTTCAAAAAATGAATGCACTAAAATTAATTTATTAACCTTCTAATTTTGACCAATTGACTTTATACTAAACTAATTTGAAAGTTAAAAAATTTCACATGTAGACGCATCACACGTAAAATAGACGGGTTCCAACGGTTCGGATTCGTCATTTGAAACCGATTTGACGGGTTTTGGAGTCAAGCTCACCAAACACTTTGGTGAGCTTAAGAACACCCTAGTTCTACTCTGATATATATATATATATATATATATATTTGCTAGACTTCAATCTTTATGTCTTGAGAAATACACCCAAGCAATAAAGATAAGGTTAGGACTAAATCCAGTATTATTTTGCCCAAAAAGCGAAAAGACTTTTTATAATAGTTATCGATTCCAATTTTAGTTGAAACTCTTGAAGTAGTTGATTGTAAATGAACCTTGACAAGACGCGTTGTTCTCTCAATCTCTTCCTCTTATATATCTCTTATCTATTATTTGTTGTCGTCGCACGTATATATTGTGGCTCCTATATATTATTTTATTATAATACCTTTACTATATCTAATTACATTTACAGAGTATAGACTATTAGTCGTCACTTATACTCAATTCTATTACATATCAATGGTCACTAATTATCAAAAGGTGTCTTAGAAGCTCAAATTACTAGAATGACACTAAAAAATGGAAATTGTATCATATGGATTTTTTTGTAGGAGGGTCCAAATGTCTTCATTTTTTATGTCACAACCATGCCTTCATTTTCTAAAAATTTAATAATTCAAAACTTAAAATTAAAAGTCAAAATAAAACCGTTGGATATAATCTACATTATTTTATCTATACACGTGTAAGAAGTTATGACATTTCAATTTTATTTTGGTTATCATCAAGAGCTTGTAAAAACCGTAATAATGTGGATAATTTATAGACGTTGATTTTTTAACTTATTGATTCACATAAAAAATAAAATTGAAATATGATAATTTTTTTATGAGCACATAGAGAAAAATAACATAGATGACATCTAACGGTTTTATTTTGAATTTTAAGTTTTAAATTTCGAGTTATTAAAATTGTAAAAAATAAAAACATGGTGGAGGCGCAAAAAAATAGAGGCATTTGAACCTCATGTATATTTTATTGAAAGTTTTGTTGGCTCCTTTTTCTGTAAATTCCTCTGGCGTTTCTTCCTTTTGAATTCGTAGTTCATTAAGAAATATAGATAAAGACTAGTTATTTAAACATTTGTTTTTTTTTTTTTTTTTATTCTTTTAGAAAACAACACACATGCATGCATGCATTTTATAAAATGTTACCAACTCTCGAACCTTTAGATAACTTTTTACTCCTTCGGATCCAGAATCTGAATATATTAATTGATCTTTATGAAAGTATATCAAATATTTGCTTTTAGATTTAACCTTTAATATTCTGAAATTAAAGGGAGATTATTTGACAATGCTTTATTTTGATAATTTGGACAATCTTTAAAGTGAAGCTTAAGTTTGAAATTAAATATTAATTATAACATAATCTATATTTAATTATCCATAATGAAATTTAACAGTTTGATGCATCCGCAAACAATACGTCAATTATATAAAACTAAATTATTAACCTATTTTTATGTATAATAACATATTTATAAATTTAATACTACTCACATGTTGCATTCACAAATCCAACTATATTCATATGTTCGCCTCTACCAGTTATATATAGAAAGCTCTTAATCATTTACCATTAATTCATAGCTAAAAACAAATACATGGACCATGGAGCAGGAAATTTTATAGAACAATAATGCATCCACCATTGACTGCACAGGCAAATGTGCTATATATATAAAACCATGTAATGGTTAACACACCCACACACACAGAGATGATTGCTAATTCTGCTCATGCGGTGCCAAACCAAGAGAGAGATGATGAGATTTCTTTAACAAAACCTCTCATCTCACAAGAAAACTACAGGCATAATGAGGTGGACCAATTATACCGAAACACACAGGATTTGGAAGGGCAGCTTCCCTCTTGCAAAAATAATGGTGCTTCCTTTGCCAGAACTAGTCTCAATCTCACCAATGCTGTCTCTGGTACCTCTTCTACCTCCTTCTTCTTCTTCTTCTTCTTCTTAAACTTTTTGGACTAATGGTTCAACAATGTCAACTATCACTGTTCTATTAATTTGTACCTTGATAATTGTTTTACTCATCATCCAATGGGTTCATGCATGCAGCCTACATACTCTCATATATTTTATACTTACAGTTTGTATTTATCGTTTTGAAAACAATATAACGTTAATTTCGTCCACATCTTGAGTATAAATAAATTCTCTTGGAGGCCCACAAACAGAGACAATATATATTATATATTATGTTCAGCTTTCACAGTTCAAACCCCTTCTTAGCTACCAAATATAACAAGTGGCAAAGCTTCTTTTCTTTTCTTTTATTCAGTTTGAAAGATCAAACAATGAATTATAAAACAAAGAACAAAAACAAGCTCAACAATTCTCCATTGTAGTTTAGGGAGTGCTATATATTTTCAAAGCACTAATTATACTATTCAATGATAAAAAAAATTTACATCTTATTATCTAGGAGCCTGATAATTGTATCCCAAATAAAATCTTCAAATGTATTCTCCAAGTAGTTTAATAGAAAAAAAACTGTCAATATTATATAACTTTTATTTCCAGCGCAAATATTCAAATATGTAAAGCTCTGTTTATAATATTTTACAATGTCACTTACAAGCATTAAAATTCTAAATATATATAGTTTTTTATTTTTGTTTTCAAGCCAAAAACAGAAAGATTCATTTCACCTTTTTTTTTCTCTAATCATTCTCATCCATTTTCCTGACGACCCGTAATGAATTTTGCAAATCTAAAAGTACGAACGTTTTTTACTCGATTTTCTCTTTCAAATAGATCCATAAAGAATAACTTTCGAGTTATATTTGTATCGTAATTTTTTTACTACTTTAAAAATCTGTAACTTTCAGTTTTTTTTTTATTTTGCTTAAAAATAATTTAAACCACTATTTACAAGCCTTCAAATCTTTCGTATAAACCTCATGCACAAGCATATAGACCTCATTAATAACACTTTAAATCTCTAGAATAAAACGTATAAAGCTCATGTACAAAAAATTTAAACCTCAACAACAAAGCTTCAAAAACATATAAACCTCAACAATAACACTTCATTTACAAAGCTCATGTACAAAACATATAAACCTCATGTACAAAGCCTTGAAAATTTTAATGGTTGTAGACTGAGATTTAAAAACTTGAAAAATTTAAAGTGCTCATGATGAGTTTTACTTAAAAAAAAAACAAATGACTTTGAGATTACTCAAAAGTATTTCTTCATAGATCTTATTTGAAAGATAAAATCAAATAGAAAACATTCGTATTTTTATATTCGTAAAATTCTTCATTAATCATCGAAAAAATGAATTAGAATGATAATAGAAAAAAATAAAAAAATAGTGGATAAAAATAATCTTTTATTTTCTAGCTTGAAGACAAAAATAGTTGAGAATTAAAACTATCTACAAATACTTTCAAACAAGGTTTATATGTTTATGAGTAACATTTTAAAATGTTATAAGTATAGCTTTAAATGTTTGAATATTAGTGTTGAAAATGAAAGTTAGACTGGATTGCATGGGGAATGATTAACGTGCAAGACAAAATTAGAAACATATTGATTGAACTGATTTCCAAATTTAGAAATTTATCAGTTAAATTAGTTGGGAAGAGTATAATGGCTTGGTACCAGAATATTTCTCTAATATCTAACTTGTCCTTTCTTGAATAAAGAAGCTGACAAAAAAAAGTAACTGCAACCAGAGACAACTCGGTGCAATTAAAGCAACTTATAAATAGGCAGTCATATCATAAGGCTGGATGGTTTTAGTGCATCGAACCAAATAGTTTTCTTAAAAGGAAAAGAATTGCAATGAGCAATCATATATCATCCTTCATTTTTAAGCTTCTCATCAGACTTGAGCCCCCATTTTAAACTAGAACGAGTAGTGTGCTTTCTTAGCATCTCCAAATCTGAGTTTTATATTTCAAGCTATTATTATATGATAGATGATTAATGAAACGGGGACATATTATGAGAAACAAATATATCAATGAAAATAATAATTATCTAAAAATTAAAACACATATTAATAAAAAAATTATATGATTCTGAAGTTTTAATTAACTTTAATTGTGACCTCTGATAACAATTTGATGATGTGATTATTTTTTATTTTTAAGTATCAATGATATCAAATAATAGCTCGATTCGAATCTAATATCAAATATCATACAACAATTCAATATCAACATATAATATGATATCAAAAAACATAAATAAAAAGTGTTATCGTGTGTATGTATATGATATATACACACACACACACATTATAAGAAAAATATATATTCACACACACGTTCTAATTTATATTATTCTTTGTTTCCAATTTAGAACACACACACATTGATATATTCTATATCGGAAATATATTCTAAATTGCCCACACCAATATGTATAGAAACAAAGAAAGAGAAATAAGGAAATTTAAAAAAAAATGATTTCCATTGTGATATTTATAGAAACGAAGAAGTAAGGAAACAATAAATAAGAAAAATGAAATGTGGAGTCTTCTCAATTGAAGAGGAGAAATATGGAAACAAAAAAAAAATAAGAAAATGGATAAATATATCGCTAAATTTCAGATTTTATTCAATTTTAATTGTAACGTATCGTGTAGCAACATATGTGGTGAGTATGTTTTTAACTAAATTTAGACTTCTATACATAAAACATATGCATTTAATCAAAAGAAGACAAAATATGTAATTGGAGAGCTGAGATCAAATCCGAAGTTCCATCTCTCAATCGTAGCCGTTGACGGATCGGACACCCAACGTGCTTAATAGAATAGAGATTATATGAGTATATCTTGCCATTTACTTAATCAGAATTAGGTGACCTACATTTTGTACTTTTCAGAGATATTTTATTAGCATATAGAAAACATAATAATGTATACGATACAAATATATTATATAGTGAGGTCACAGAAAATCGCTTTTCTCATTTTCATAGAATTAAACAAGACCAATATATCAAATGCCTTAAATGGATTTTGGTACAGGAGTGCATTTGTAATTAATTTCTTTATTAAGAGCGTTATTTAATTTAAAGAAAATAAAAGTATTTATTAATTAAGAATAATTAATATGCAAAATAATTAAATTAGTGTGCTTAAAATAGCATTGTTAAATGTTGACGTATATAATTGGACAAAATATATAGAGATCGATTGATATAATTGGAAACAATATGTCTACAATAGCTTGACCATAAATGATTGCACAAATTAAATGGAGATAGGACGATTCAACTGCTGCTGCAAACTTTTTTTTTTTTTTTCCTAAATAGCCATTGGATAAAATTAGCAGCTTCTCTCTCTCTTTAAAATTAATTAGGTCTTTTTTTTAAGGAGTATGATAATTGTACCCTAAACAAAATCTCCGAGCGCGTCCCCTAAGTAGTTTCAAATTACAAACTTTTAATATTATCTAAACATTTAAACCTTTGTTTATAACATTTAGAGACTACTTAGGGGGGTAGTCTTTAAGGTCATGTTTGGTTGTGGAGTAAAGTTAAACCGGATTAAATTGCTTACTCCAAGCTAAATCGGAGTAAGTTAATCATGTTTGGTGGAGTAAGCTAAACCACCTCTTTAGGTGTAAGTTACTCCGGTTTAGCTCAAATCTTACTCCATCTTAAACCGCCTATGTTACTCCTCATTTGGCTCCTTAAGCGTGGAGTAAGGGGTTTACTCCACCTCTTACTCCACAACCAAACATGGCCTTATAAATGTTATAAACAGAACTTTAAATGTTATAACCATAGTTTTAAATGTTTTGATATTAGTATTGAAAATGAAAGTTAGATGATATTATAATGTTTTTTCTATTAAACTACTTGAGGGACACGCTCGGGTATGATGGCTCGAGTACATAACATTTCTCTTTTTCTAATGTCCGTCGTAGTGACGAAGAGAGAGATAGATACAGACATACATGACACCAATCGAAGCTGTCGTGTCAATTGAGGAGGGAGATGACGGGTTATTTTTGACAAGACCTCTTCTCTCAAGAGAAAAAAAACCAAGATTTTGCACTAGAAAAATGTGATAGTTTTAGCCATCTAGAAAAGCAAATTCCCTTTAACAATGGTGCTTCATTTTCTCAGGCCAGTATCAATCTCATCAATGCCGTCTCAGGCTGATTTTACATAGTCTTTGTGATTAAATGATATTTTTCGGTTATCCAGCTTCCTGTCGTGAACCCTTTGGTGGATGCTAAATTTATAAATAAATAAAACAATTTGATAACTTCTAGTTTTTATTTTTTTATTTTTTAATTATTTTTTAATTTTTATGAAATCCATAGTAGTGGCTACCTGGTTTTCAATTATTTATTACTTAAATGGTACCCTAGATCAAAAATTTCAACCCCATTGGAGCAAAATATGGACCGAGGAGAGATCAAGATGATCAACTAATATTTCAACTCTAATGTTTTCTCAAAAAGAAATGGAAAGGAAAAGTTGCAAATTTAAGAATTACATCATCTGATATATATCCTGAGCAAGATAGCAGAGTTGCGGATAGTTAGATAAAAATTAGTCATTCTTGTACTGTGAAACTTGATAATTTATTAATTTACCCCTGTAAATTCTATTCAAGCAGTTGAAATCAAACAGTTCCTACTTGTTTAGACTTTAAAAATCATTATCAACAATTGAGTATTGAGCAGTCACTACCAAGTTTCTCAAAAAGAAAAAAAAAAAAGAATTGAGTATTGCTTTTGATTGACCTCCATCTTTTCACTACTTTTGTTGTACTTGTGATAATAATTTGGTCTTTTTTTGTTTTTATTCTAGGCATCGGTGTCCTCTTAATGCCTTATGCTCTCTCACAAGGAGGATGGCTAAGCCTCGTAATCTTCCTATTAGTTGGAATATTATGTTACTACACCGGAATCCTGATCCAACGCTGCATGCGTGCCGATCCATCCATTAATAGCTATCCAGACATAGGCCGCTACGCCTTTGGCCCCATTGGTCAGAATATTATTGCTGCCTTTATGTACATTGAACTATACCTAGTTGCAATTAGTTTTCTTATCCTAGAAGGAGATAACTTAGACAAGCTATTTCCCGGCACAAGAGTCGAGTTCTCTTTCATAAAGTTGGAAGGGAAGAAATTGTTCTTACTACTTGCTGCAGGCATAATTTTACCGACTACTTGGGTTAGAGACATGGCAATGCTCGCGTATGTGTCGGCTATTGGATTAGTGGCATCAGTTGTGTTGACAGGTTCGCTGATTTGGGCGTGCATAGCTGACACAGGATTTCAACATGCCAAAGGAGACGTGTTCAATCTACAAGGTTTACCAACCGCTCTCGGGTTGTATTTCGTGTGTTTCGCTGGCCATGCTGTTTTCCCGACCATCTATTCTTCAATGAGGAACAAGAACCAATTCTCTAAGGTCAATAATTAACATTTTGCTGATCTCAGTTTCTTATATATGCCATCCTTTGTAAATTTAGTAATAACTTCCTTTATCGCTTCCGAGAGTAACTAGACTATTTGAAAAATGCAGGTATTGTTCATCTCAACAATTTTATGCACTCTAAATTATGGCCTCACAGCAATACTTGGCTACCTAATATATGGAAATGAAGTTCAATCTCAAGTGACATTAAACCTTCCCTCGGAAAAGATCTACACAAAAATCGCAATCTACACAACATTAATCAATCCGCTTGGGAAATATGCACTTCTGATTTCTCCAATCACTTGTGCCATCGAACAAAGAATTTCTCCTGTTGTTAAAAGGTCTACAAGCTTCGCCATAAGAACCCTAGTTCTTTCAAGCACAGTTGTACTAGCATCAAGTGTTCCATTTTTCGGCTATCTAATGTCATTTATAGGATCATTTCTCAGCGTAATGGCAACTGTTTTGTTCCCATGCGTGTGTTATCTAAAAATTTATAGGACTTTCAGGGTTGTTAGTTTCGAGTTAGTGGCAATTTTATTTATTTTGATTATTGGCATTTTAGTTGCCGTTATTGGAGCATATACATCTTTGCAACAGATTATTAGTAGTTTGTAGATTATTAAATGTACGTATCTTCCCGGTTAACGGCAATAAAAAGTTTTCAAGTTGTTTGCTTGCATTCTGTACTTGTGTATTAATTGCTTCTATTTGTAACGATATATATATATATATTTGTTTCTTTGGCTTTTCTCTTTTTGCTTACATTGCATTTGAACTCTTTTGGCTTCTCTTTTCTCTTTTTGTTTCTTTGGCTTTTTTTTTTTTTTGAAGGCCAGCAGAAGCTGACATTTCGATTGATTTAAAAAAGTTATTTACAAGCTCAAATCTAACCATGTACATAATTGTCTATATTTATAATTACAATTTCGCTATGTTGCTGTTCTCTGTATAATTACAATTTCGAAAGAAAAGAAAAGGAATTGCTGCTCATTGCACAGTTCATAATTTGGCGAGAGCGATGGTGCAGAATATTCAGAGACAGAAACAAAATGATTAATGAACTGGTGGAACAGATGAAGGAGCAATGGGAGGTACTGGCAAAAGTCAACACAGGAAGAACAAGACAGAATTGAGAAGTCAAAAGAAGAAAATTTTTACTGCTTTCAATAATCGAATTTACTTTCAGTATTTACTTCATGCACTTTTACTTTACAAAAAACTTATGTTTCAGATATCTGTATCTTTATTTTCAGAGTTCCTAATCAGCAACTCAAAACCTGTGACCAACAAAGGTTAATGAAATGAGGGCTAGACCCTTATTGTTCCTCAAAAAAAAAAAAAAATTGTCCTTCTGTACTTGATAGAAAGATGAGACTGGAGCACTCTCCGTGACTGTGATTTAAATGATTGTGTTTTTTTTACGCTAGCACACTTATCTTTGGAGAAGGAAATTTGTTATGTCGTGATTAAGGTACGGAACGTCACATTATATTACATAACATATCACATTACGTGATTCACGTGACGTGACCATTTGTGTGACATGATCGCATTCAAGCAAAAATTAACTAGTCATGTCACATTACATCACGTAGTCATGTCACAATATGAAACATATAATATCTATCATTTTATAGTTAACTTTTAGCTTTTATTATTATGCATAAAGTATTTAGGTTTTTCTCTTAGTGTAGGTTCAGTTATACTGGCACTCATGTAGTACTGGTTTTTTATTTTTCTAGCTTAGTCTAATGAATGTTTGTAACTTGAATTTTTAAAATAATATCAGATGATGCCCAACAACCTTACCTTAAAAAAATTGCAACATTATTTACTTATTTTATAATTTTTCATATTTGTTTATATATTTTTTCTGAATTTTCTACAATTTAAATTAAAATATAAAAAAAATTGACGTGACTAGTTTACGTCACGTGTGGTCACATCACGTCTGATCACGACGTGACCGTCCGCTACTATTTTGGTTATGTCACGTCACATCACGTGATCAAATCACGACGTGTTTGTTATGTCATGTCATGACACACTACTACAGAAATGGTCATTGTACACTGCACATTGTACACGGATTTGGTAATTTTTTATAAAAACCGTGTAGAAATTATAATTTTTTGAAAGCCTTGAGAAAGCTACATGGATATTTATTAAAGAACCGTGTAGAAAGGTATGAATTGTACATGGATGTTTGTTTAAATAATAGTGTAGAAAGCTTGAGAGAGCTACACGGACGTTTAATAAAGAGGCGTGTAGAAAGATAGGAATTGTACACGGTTTTATATTTAAATAACTGTGTAGAAAGCCTTGAGAGAGCTACACGAATGTTTAATAAAAAACCGTATAGAAATGTTATTTTATGATTTTGGTTATATAAAAGGTCTTCTCCTTCCAGCGCCGTTTTGATCAATTAATACTCTCTCTCTGTATTAAATGTTGGTTTGATTTCTGCGCACAAGGAGGCCGAATCTAAGATCTTTGAAGTTAATTTGTATTTCTTCTCTCTATCTTGCTAAGGTTAGTCATGTATATATATATATATATATATATGAGTAGAACTAGGGTGCTCTTAAGCTCACCAAAGTGTTTGGTGAGCTTGACTCTAAAACCCACCAAATCAATTTCAAATGACGAATCCGAACCGTTGAAACCCGCCTACCTTACGTGTGATGCGTCTACATGTGAAATTTTTAAACATTCGAATTAATTTAGTATAAAGTCAAGCGGTCAAAAAATGTTCAAAAAATGAATGCACTAAAATTAATTTATTAACCTTCTAATTTTGACCGATTGACTTTATACTAAACTAATTCAAATGTTTAAAAATTTCACATGTAGACGCATCACACGTAAGGTAGGCGGGTTTCAACGGTTCGGATTCATCATTTAAAATCGATTTGATGGATTTTGGAGTCAAGCTCACCAAACACTTTGGTGAGCTTAAGAGCACCCTAGTTCTACTCTATATATATATATATATATATATATATATATATATATATATATATATATATATATATATATATATATATATATATATATTTCTTTTTTCTTCCTCTAATTTTCTGTTACTTATTATTGCTTATTTAAGTCAATTATTAATTAATGCATGCATGCTTGATTTGTTAAGATAATGTAAATAATTAATATTGTATTGTGGACTGTTTTTTGAAAGTGAGAAGTAAAGAAAACACCTAAGGTCTCCATCATCAGATCTGAGGAAACCATTGAAGATCAATAAACGCTTTCACCTAAAGATGTCTGCACTTCAAAACTATAATATTTAAATTACTTTGCTATTTTATTTTGGATTTACAGATTCTAGATTGCTTGTGTTTTTTAATTACAAAATACGTCATGAATTATTAAGACTATCATTTAGTATTAGACCCATTGTAAATTCATATAAGATGCAATAATTTTTTTTTTTACGAAATTGGTTTTCAATGGTTCATAGTTATACAGATTCAACTAACTATATATATATATATATATATATATATATATATATATATATATATATATATTTTCTTATAATATATATAAGAATCACCAATGGTTTAAATTAAAAAAAATGCAAATAAAAGCAAAAACGATATTGTATGTGATATTTATCATCGGCAGAAAAAAATGCAAGCGATGCCATAGAACGCGCAGGGATCCACCGTCAATCACACTTACTATCGGTTGCCAAACAAAAGCGATGGCATTGGGTACGTCCCACCTGATGGCCGAACGACCTCTGCCGATGGTATATTGATTAACACCATCTGTTTTGAGCCGATGTCAGTGTATAGACATTTCCTATCGGAGTAATATGCATCGGATCGGAACCCGATGGCGGAACGTGATTTCAACCGATATAAAATATTTTTTTTTTAGTAGTGTTAACCTCATCAAAATGCTGCGTATCTGGAAATCACATCCTTTTATTAATATATAATTATAATCATACTTCATTTTCAATCATAATATCAAAAGTGCACCCTGAAAATAAAATTAAAAAAGCAATGGAAACGTGTCTCTATTGTATTGAAGGCGACATATATACGCTGGGACCAAATAAAGGCGTAATACTAGGTACAAGCTTGTGAAAACTACACCTGCGCTAGGAACATATATAGGAACATACAAAGTTCTGCCCGATTTGAACACTTCTTTCTACCTCATACAAGAATCGTGTTTGGTACGTAAAAAGATAAAATGGGGGATCCGGAACGTGATTCATGCGGCGGGATCCTGCACCATAACCCCACTCATCTATATATATATATATCCATGCAGGATCCGAAACGTCACTACTACAAAAAACATCTTTTTCTTCGCTTCTTTACCATCGAATGTGCTTCCGCACAGATAGTGTACGTCATGATTGGTAGCGCTGTAATTATGTTGAATATTTTACCATCTGTTATGTATAACAAACTGATGACGTTGATGGACCCCCTCCTTTGCCATCGGTTGAATTATGAAGTCGTGATGGATATAAATCACTACTTTCTAATAATTCAAAATTTTTATATCATGTGATTTTCTATTTCTCTAAAAAAAAGTAAAAAGAATGATAAAAAAATGTACAATTTTGTCTCCAAGTACAGTTTTATATGGAGATTATGTTGAACAGTTCGGATCAATTACTTGGACTTTTTTTAGCATAGATATTAATCCATAGCATAGACCGTTTCGTACTTTGCAAAGTACTATATATAGCCTCACTCCATATATAAATCTGGGGGATTTTCTCGTATATTCCTCAAAAACTTCAAAATTACGTATCCCCCCCCCCCCCCCCTCCCCCCCCCCCCCCACACACACACTAAAATTTGTCAATCTTCTAATTGGTCGGTTTCCGAGGGAAAATATGTCATTTCTCTACTTCTGACGCTTCCACAATCATATACTGAAATGTCAGCGTTGGAATCCACTTCAGCTGTCACAGAAATGATAACAGTTTGCTGCCACAGCTGCAAAGTGAACCGTGTACAATTTTATATGGGCCCCATAGAACAACATGTTGAAATAAAATTGTGAAGTTTGCTGAGGATCTTCTCAACACTTTTAGTATAGGCTTCTTGGTTTTGTTGAATCCCTTTCCTTTTGCTTAATATTGTTTCATTTTTTATTTTTCAGCTGTCAGGGACTTATTTATTCCTTTTTAGCTAACTTTTGTATTTGTCTATAGTATCAGCACTGGATTTTCTTAAATTACGGTTTGCTACAATGACCTTTTCGATGCCCGTGATACATTTTAATGCATGAATATTAGAAAGCATTCTCGTGATTTCTCTATATTGTCACTACCACTAAACTATAATTTTTCTTTTGTTGTCACCTCTCTATGTTTCCATTTTTGCATTGTTGTTTTGGTTCAATGGTTTTCTGTTTTTTATATTTCATATGCTCAGTAAATTAATTTGTCAATGGTTTTTTTTGTCTTAAATTTTTTAGTTAATTACCCTTATAATTCAATTTGATAAAATGTTGTTAAAATTTTCTCCTAAAGAAGATTTTCTTCGTATTTGTTTTTTTTTTTTTTTTTAAGTTACATTAAATTTACTGTTGCAAAGGCCCGATGATGAGGCAAGTATAAGAATGGAGATCTGACAAACTGTCTTTTGTTGGAGCTTGATAGAAATGTAAATATGGTTTGTCACATGCAAAAGGTTTGCAGACTGGGACTTGATATCCTTTCCAAGAGTTTGGCATTGTATATGATTGGTGCGTTGTATGAAGCAAACACTGCTCTGTCAATAACTTTACACCATTGTATATGACTTGTTTTTTAGGGGTATATATGAAATTTCCCCTAAACTTGAATCTGTATCCTCCCAGGTATCTGACTGAGTGCAAATTCTCTCTCTCTCTCTCTCTTTCTCTGTGTGGTGTCAATGTATGTATCTTTACTAGTGAAAGCCATTTACATTTATATCTGAGCTCTAGAGAACAACAGGTTGAAGCATGATTAATTTACTGAGGTCCTGCCAACACTATGTTTCTAATTTCTTATATTTTTTTATTTTTAATTTTTTTTTACTGAAGTGTCTTGAAAGGTGAGATAATTATCTCTTTTATTTTTTTTTTTTTTTTTTTTTTTTAGGAAAGGCCCATAGGGATAAAGTTTAGATAATTATAATTGTATACTGAAGTGAAGGTGTTTGTTTAAATGAGATGCCAAGTGAAGAGTAAAATGTAGACAGGGAAATTTGAACTTCTTTTTTGAATTTCAAAAAGGATGATGGCTTGACTGGCATTGCTCTGTGCTCTGTTCTTCTTATTCAATAACTCTTTAAAAGGTATTTGGTGAGTTCTGGCTAAAGAATTGTTTGTGTGTGTGTGTGTGTTTTTAAATTTAAATAATTGGACTTCTCCATCAAAATTGTTTGCAATATTTTGTAGAAATGTTTTGGCATTTACATCTGTTTTTCCGGCAAAAATGGAATTGTTTTTTCCTTTTTTACCTTTGCAAGGGGCTATAGGAAAAAAGAAAAAGAAAAAGAAAAATATGAGGGCTATAGGGAAATATTACGAGTTTAAACAGACTGTGGGACCCAAAATCAGTTGGTTGCAGTTGCACAAATAAGTAAATAAAGTATCACCACCTCTGGCTCTTACTCAGTGCTTACTCTTGCTCTGGGATCTCCGCTCAAAAACCCTAAATAACTGTAAAATGTGTTGACGGCTGGGATTTGCAGTTAAGGTGTTTGTTAAAATGCCTATCATGGGATGCACATGCAATTCTAATTTGCAGAAAGTTACTGTGCAAATGAGCTCAGGTACGTGTAACCATACTGTTAGGCTAGGGTATATAATCAATCACCTTTTTGATGGATTGCTTAAAGAGAGATGGGATCGAACCAAGTGTATGTTTACCCGTATAACATCTTGATCAAAGCCTTATGTATAAAGTATAAACAACCGTGTTGAGGCAGCACAGAAGCTTCTTGAAGAAATGCCAAAAAAGGTGCTTTAATTTGCCAGATGAGGTAAGTTATACCACGGTTTCTTCTGTGGTAAAACTAACGCCTCAACTTTATGTGGGAACTTTAGAATGAAGGAATGGAGGCCTATCACCTAGTGGCCCCGTTCGGCTAGGGCCTCCTTAAGCCTCCTTAAGGCTAAATGAGCATCCTTTAGCTTCCTTAGCCACTTAATCTTGCCGAACACTGGTTCCTTAGCGCGGATTAAGACAACCTCATTTAGCCTCCTTTTGCCCGGATCTTAATCCCCTGCCCGTTCCTTAAGGCACCTCCCCCCCTTCCTTTAGCTTCCTTTAGCCATCTTAATCCTTCGCCTCTTCCTTTAGCTTACCGAACAACCCCTCCTTAGCACGGATTATTATTTAATCCACCATGTGTTGCCGAACGGGACCTAGGGGTTTGCTCTCGGGTAGGGTACGGGTACCTCGGGTATACCCGGGACGGGTAGTCGGGTAGGGCGGGTATGGGTAGGACGGGTAGTCGGGTAGAACGGGTACAGGTAGGTCAGGTAGGTTTTTAAAAAAGTGTACCCTACCCGTTTCAAACCCGTGCCCGTCTCGGGTAACGGGTACAGGTACCTCGGGTACGGGTAGTCGGGTAGGGCGGGTAGGGTACGGGTATTTTTTTTTTTTTAGTTTTTTTCGTTTTTTAATACTATTTTTTCTGTTTTTTAGTTTTTTTTTTCTGTTTTTAATAATATTTTTTCGGCGGCAAAATAATTTTGAATTTTGAATTTAAAAAAAACGGGTAAACGGGTAAAGGTACACGGGTAAACGGGTAAAGTTGGTCGGGTAAACGGGTGCGGGTACGGGTAAAACAGGTGCGGGTAGACGGGTTTCGGGTACGGGTTGGGCGGGTTTTTTTCCCGAATCATTGAGTCCGGTCCGTCTCAAACCCGTACCCGTGTATCTGTTTACCCGCCTATACCCGGGCACGGGTACGGGTACCTCGGGTAACGGGTACGGGTCGGGTAAAACGGATAATACCCGAATGGGTATTAGCAAACCTCTACTATCACCTATGAGAGTGGTATGCAACCTAATTAATGTCATTACCCACATAAACATTGATTCGTGCTTTCTGCAAAGTTGTGCAATTTTAGCTAAAATGTTCATACCTAGACATAATTTGTAAGACTAAATAATATTAAGGAAAAATTAATTCCTATTCATTACAATTTTTTTCATATGTCTAGGATCCAAAGCTTAAGAAAACTCTAAAAAAATCATAAATATGACCATGAAATATATATGTAAAATATACTACATATATTTTGCTTGTAACTATTATGTGAATATTTTGAAATCATTTTAATTTAAAAAGTAATTTTCTTTAAAAATAATTTTAATTTAAAAAATGTTATTTCTTTTATAGTTTTATTTGGAAAGCAAAATTCGTTAAACAATGTTAGAAAATAAATCTCCTTAAATTGCACCATCAACGATATGCAAAGGAGGCTCCATAATAACGGATTAATTTTAATAAAAAGAACAAATAACAACGGTGCCACTGAAAAAAACAAAAAAAGAAGAAGGAAGAAATCAATCATAATATATATTGCTCGTCCTGATAATTAAGTAATCCAGATCATGTTCAGAAAACTTAAAACTATTTTTACCATACTAAACTTTCATCACAAACAAACACAAAAGAATAATGAAAAATATATATATACAGCCCATGACAAGAAATCAGGGGTGTCCAATGAGCATTAGACCAAATTTGATTTGTTTGATCTGCTATAAGATTTGTGTAGATCAAGTTCATATGAATCTTGATGTGAATTAAATGACTTTGATCGGACATTGACCTGAATTTGATTGGATACCCATCAAAATGTCACAAAACAACAAGCATAAGCAAAGCAAAGCAAATACAAAATTAACATCCTATATATTACAAAAAGTACTCCTCCTCAATGGTTTATTGTACCCTCAACACTTCTCTTTTCCAGATCTCAACATTGAAGCCTTTTGTTTCTAAATCTGCAAAGGTCCAAAAGAAAATATCAATGAGTTTTATAATACAGAAACTTTCATATATATATATATACTGCTTAAAATCCACAAACTAATTAAGGATTGTTTCAAAAATTAAACTTTTATGTTCTTTCTTCGTCCTATATTTTTATTTTTTGGATGAAACTTGACACCTGCATTACATAGCTCTAGATAATCCCAATTTGAATGACATACCTCAATGTAAAAAATGAAAAGAAAAATGGTGCCAATAACATTGTCTCATATTGTGTACCACTTAATGCCTATATTTATTTGTTAGTGGTTGAATTCTAATCTAAAATCCTTGAATTTGCTGCATTATGAAAGGAAAGATGTGGAAAACATAAAATATATAAAATTCAAGCACTATCTAAACACCCTCTAATACAAAATAATCCATGTTATATTTGCTTTGCATGGATTCAAATTGAAATATATATATATATAGAGGTAGGCTAATAAACAATCGATTGTTCCTAGCCTCCCGTGCAACCAAATCGTTTTCTGATTTTTAAAGTCCAAATGATCGATCCAAACCGTTAGATGTGATCTCCATATTAAAATGTGCTAGGAGACCAAATTTTACATTTTTTGGAAATTTTTTACTATTTATTAAGCCACTTTGAAAATCGCTGATCCAACGGTAGCTTAACCAAACAGTAAAATCAGAAGCTACCGTTGGATCAGCGATTTTCAAAGTGGCTTAATAAATAGTAAAAAAATTCCAAAAAATGTAAAATTTGGTCTCCTAGCACATTTTAATATGGAGATCACATCTAATGGTTTGGATCGATCATTTGGACTTTAAAAATCGAAAAAATACTTGGTTGTATGGGAGGCTAGGAACAATCAATTGTATATTATATATCAATTATTCAAAAAATAATCCATAGTTTTTAATTTATTTAACATTTATGGGTTGATTAATTAAAAAACCAGAATACACGAGTACAAAATTTGTATTACTTGTAGAGATATTAATTGTATGAATGTTATGAATTAGATAATTGTGATATGGTGCTATTTTAGAAAGAAAACAGGGGTCAGAAAACACAGAAGAATAATATAATAATATACTTAAAAAGTGAGTTCACTTCAGGACCGTCCTGGTATGGTACTAATTCATTTGCATAGGTGGTGCGTTTTGTTTTTGTACTTAGAAAACTAGGTACAAAAATTTGAATATGTACCCACTACATTTGTCAAAAATGGAAAATTCTGTTATAAGGACAAAAATGAAGCTAAATTCAGTTATGGAAATTATGGAATTGAGAATATAATTGCCAAATTGTACTTGTACCAACTAAAATACCAGACCAGTCCAAATTAAAAAGGAATCGGGGGTGTTCAATGAACATCGGATCAAATTTAATCTATCTGATCTACTTCAAGATTCGTATAAATCAAGTTTATCTGAATCTAAACACGGAACAAATGACTCCAACCAGGCATTGAATAGAATTTGATCCGATGTCCATTGAAACATCGCCCTTCACAAATGACCCCAAAAAAGCAAGCATAACCAAATTATATAAAAATAAAATAAAAACAACCTTTTACAAAAATCTCCTTCCGAATGATTTATTTTATCTTCAAACATTGCTCTTTTCTAGATCTCAACATGGACGCCTTTTGTTTCTAAATCTACAAAGCACAAAAAGAATATAAAAATTATATTTTTAGTACTTAAACTGTTATATATATAGAGAGATGGGCTACGGTGAGTTGCGAAGTAAAGATACTATTTTACTTAATGCTCATATTTTGTGATTTTAAAGTTCAAAATGTCGATCCGAACCATTCATCTTGTTCTCCATATTGAAATGTGCTTGGAGACCAAATTTTACATTTTTTGGAATTTGTTTACTATTTATTAAGCAATTTTGAAAGTCACCGATCTGATGGTCCAGAAAATTTTACTGTTTTTACTGTTCACAGCAAAACAGCAATTTTCAAAAATGCTTAATAAATAGTAAAAAAATTCCAAAAAATGTAAAGTTTGGTCTCCAAGCACATTTCAATATGGATTAAACATCTAAAGGTTCGGATTGGTCGTTTGGACTTTCAAAATAAAAATACGGCTTGAAGTAGAAACGTGTTTTATTTCGCAACTCACCGTAGCCCATCTCTCTCTCTCTCTCTCTCTCTCTATATATATATATATATATATATATATATATATATGTATGTATGTATGTATGTATGTATGTATGTATGTATGTATGTATGTATGTATCAAATCCAAAATTTATCTTTAATGTTCTTTCTTCGTCCTGTATATCTATTTGTTTAATGAAACTTGATACCTGCATTACTCAAGATAAATCCTAATTTAATTGACACATCTCATTAGAAAACTTGAAAATAAATAAATGGTGCTAATAACATTGTTACATGCTGAGTAGTGAGTACCGCTCAATGTCTAAATTGACTAGTTACATGTTAAATTCAAAACTCAAATCCATGTATTTGCTGCATTATGAAAGAAAACATGTGAAGAGCGTAAAGTCTATAAAATTCAACTACATTGTATTTGTACAAAGTGTAGTGGGTAATTATGGTAATAGCGCTAAGAAATGAAAATGCATCGTAATACCGCTAAGAAATTAAAATGTATGGTTAATATGAAACTGGCGGTACATTGCCACATTGTAAATTGGTGCAAACTAATATACCGGACCAATACGAATTTTAAATTCTATACTTTATGTGAGAATAAAGAATTCGGTGAATTTATCAAGCAAAGGATCTGATATTAGAAAAAAAATATATGATAATTAATATGAAGTTAGTATGATAAAGTGGAGGAATTAATATACCTGAACAAAAATAGTAATGGCAAGATCAAGCTTCTACCCTTGTTGTCACATCATCTCACATAATCTCTTAGCTTGTGCGTACATTGGTGGTGAAACTAAATGGTGTCTTTTGGTAAGTAGCACTGAAAGATTCACGAGGTGAGTAGATAGTCACCTTGGGAATATGCTTGAATTTGTTCCACTCAGATCCACTTTCTCCTTGACGTACAATCTTCACCAGCAACTCCTCACTACACGTGATTCTTAGCTTCTGTGGCATTGTTGTCCTCAAATAATTTGGTAGGATTTCCATGTTAAAATCAATTAAATTCATCATCTGTAAAGCTTTAAGGTTCTCCACAGCTTTTAGATTTGGGCATTCTTCGATTAGAATATATGAGATACTGGGCAAATTTGAAATCCTCTCCAAGTTTGGGTTTCTAAAAACACGAATTTCTTTGATTGATAGGAGGTTTTCTATTGTAATCAACTTGTTAGCACCTTTAATCTCTAGGTACTCCAAGGAAGTAGCATGATGCAAAAGACCATCCGGGAGAGATCTCAATAGGGGACAATCTCTAATAAATAATATTTTCAGCTTTGGCATGGCTACTTGTCCCTTATTCCACTGCCACTCTTTCCAATTGGGCATCCCTGTAAAGTTTAGTTTCCTCAATTTGGGAAATGCGGACTTATTGGCATGACAACTCGTAGCTGTTATATCTCTATTTTGGATGCCTCCCCACAATAACTCTTCTCCCACACTCACGACTGAATGTGCACCTATTATTCGAAGAAAATCCAAATTCGGGAGTTGGCCTAAGAACGCAAGCTCCTCAAAGCATGCACAATTTTCGACACTAATATATCTCAAGTATGGAAGGTTGGCCCTCAAATTTAGCCAATTAGGAAGGTGGCTGCCAAAGTAACCTACAATTTCAACAATTTCTAGAGAAGGTGGAGGACAAAGCTCATTTAAAACATCCTCAGTTGTCATCTTCTTTTCATTAGTCTGGGAAAGTTGTTCTTCCGGGCTCAATGTGTTGTAAAATAACCATAGTTTTTGTAAACGACCTTTGTTTAGAAGGTTTGCCATGTTTGCTATGTTCTTGTCCGATACTTTCTCTAAACTGCATAACGAGAGAGTAATTAGCTGTGATAGAGCTTCTATGCTGTCTAGGCTACTAAATCCTTCCAAACTATTTTCATCTGGCCTGAATCCGAATAGTTGAATGAGGTTGTTTAGTTTATTTAGGCCTACTGGGATTCCCCTGACTCCTGATTCCCTAGTATCAAGGAATTTCAATTCTTGTAGATTGGTGATACTACGAGGGACATCTGACAAACTTTCGCAACCAAGAAGTTTCAAATATGCTAGATATTTGAGCTTTCCAATGGAATAAGGAAGATTTCTTATATTTGAACCAGTGACATCCAAGTATCTTAGATGCATGAGGTCACACAAAGAATCTGGTAGGCTTGAGAAATTGGAGAAACTAAGGTCTAAGAGGCGGAGGTTTGAAAAGGCTTTACACAGATAATCTAGAGAAATTTCAGGCTTATCGCGAAGCAATAATGTTCTCAACCCATTTTTCTTTTTGAATAATTCAGTATTCACCTTATTTCCTTCTATAGATAACCGTCGTATTTTCAGTGGACCATCAGGCCTGGATAAAACATCTCCTTCCCTCACAATACAGTTCTCATCTTTTCCTAATTGGCGGGCAAAGGACCACAAAATATCATGCATTTTGCATTGTTCTTGATCATAAAATTTGTTAGTATCTTCCAAAAGATTTCGTACCAATAACTCATTGGAGTACTCTTTTCCCAACTCCCAGAAATCTACCGTATCTGGCAAAAATCCTTCTGCTAGCCATAGATAGATTAAATCTGTTTTAAAAAACTGAAAATCTTCCGGAAAGAGGGAACAAAAGATGAAGCATTGCTTCAAAGGTGGTGAAAGATCCTCATAGCTCAAATGGAATGCATTGTGGATACCTGACATTCCAACAATTGACCACATATTGCTATTTAGAACAGCTTGCCATTGGACTTTGGTTTTTGGCTTTGTACAAAGCACACCACCTATACTTTTGATAGCAAGAGGCAAACCATCACATTTTTCAACTAGTTGCAACCCAATATCCTTAAATTCTTGAATCTCACTCTCCTTCTCATTTTGAAATACCTGTCAATAAATGAATTAAAAGTTAGGAGCTTGGATGCTTCGATGATGACCATATAATTAAGATGCTTCAATTATTTTTCGCTGAAAATGGACATACAAAAAGTTCAATTAATTGAGATATATTTAGTTCAATTATTTTTCGGTGAAACTTAAATAAGTATTTTGCACTTCCAAAAAAAATAAAAATACACAATCTAATATTTATGACAGAAACGATTTCTTTCATGTGCAACGCAACCAGCTATAGAACATCTTTTGTTCAATGTGAAATTGAGGGTTACTGACAAGTTTATGATAACTTAATTTCAAATCTTCAAAAACTATAGATTTTTCGAATATATGTATATTAGGGGTGAAAACGGAGCGGATAATGCTAATAACAAATCTGTATCCATTTGTTAATGAGCAGATACGAATACGGATAGTAAACGGATGTCAAAATTCAAAACCAAATCTGCTATAAACAGATACGGATACAGACCGGATAATCTACAAATACGGATTCGAATACGGATACGAAACAAATAATTGATCATATGAACTTTAAGAAAAGAAATCACAAAACTAATTAAAAAAAAAACATATTTATGTAAATATAATACCTCCGTTTCTCCTTTTATTTTATAAATTACAAATTTATCCAAATATTAATATCGTTGTCTGTAATTAAAAAATAAAAGAAAATGGAGATGTCAATGACCATATCAATGAAGGCACGTGAAATTCACCCGTATTGAAAGCACACACAGCCACAGACCAAGAAAAAAATTGAAATCAGTCCTAAGTATGAATGAAGTGCAACTGAGATTGATTGTATGTGGCTATTAGAAAGAAATCTAATAATACTTTGGAAAAGCTCTGGTATTCTTTTAGTTTCCCTTTATAATTTAAAAGTAATTTCTTGAAATGAAAAATTCATTGTATATATATAATGCATGGCACTACAAGAATTTTTTATTTATAGAAAATATTATTATTAAATAATTAAGAAAAAAACGAAAGCATGCTGGGCTTTTTTGATAGCATAGATGGATAAGAAAAAAAATATATTGGATCCAAACTGTGGACCGGATTTTTTTCTACGGAAATAAAGTATTTTCTGTTTTAGAAAAAATTCAAGCTACTCTTTCGGTTTTAAAAAATTTCAGCTACTATTTAAAAAAAAAAATATTCCAGCAATCTTTCAAGTTTAAAAAAGATTAATAAAAAATGTATCAGCCACTCTTTCATAAGTAGGAATTAAGGCTAATTAAGGCTAAACAATTAGTAAAAATTACCTGTTTTATTAATAGGGACCACCCATCTTCATCAGATAACTTATGTACCCGATGTAATTTTGTTGCCTTCATTCCGTCCGCAACTCTTTCATTTCGTGTAGTGACAAGTAACCTACTCCCGTGAGCTCCGCTTTTCATGGGAGCTCGCAACAGACTGTTCCACACTGCTTGACTCTCTTCCCAAACATCATCGAGAACAAGAAGAAACTTTTTGTCCTGGACGAGCCTCTTGAGTATAAGCGCCAGATCCGCTCTTTCTTGTGCGGCACCGTGGTCACCTTCTGCCTGCTTAATCACTGATTTCAATAATTTTCCTCCTTTCACCTTCTTTGAGACACAAACCCAAATTTTTAACTGGAATTCTTCTTCAATCCTTCTATCATTGAAAATCTTACTTGCTAGAGTTGTCTTTCCAATTCCACCCATTCCCACAATTGCTAGAACCAAAATGTTTTCTCTCGCACTCTTCTCTTCTTCAGTCAACCAGTTCACTAGCATCTTAGTGTCTTCTTCAATCTTTTCACCCACAATATCATCTAGCACAATCAAGGGATCAGTCTTGCGGTTGATCATCGAATCCACTCGGGGAACTGGGTCTTGGAATTCAATCAAACCCAAATCAGTCTTTCTCTTAGCAATCCCATCGAGCCTCGAATTGATATCTTTGATTTTGGAACCAATCTTATGAGCAAAGAATGGGTTCCGAAAGCAGGACAGCAAAGGGCAGCCACAACGAGCATTTGATGAGGAATGGGAACTGGAACCAGGAAGGCGGTCCTTTGCCTTGATCTGACATAGGTCAATGATGTCATCGGCATCATACATGACATCCTTGAGCTCCATGAGCCACCGCTCGATGGAACTGCTCTTGTTTTGCTTCCTCTCAGCATCGGCAAGGACGCATTGGATGTCACGAACGGTCTCGCTGAGCTTCTCGATCTGGCCAGGGATGCCCAGAAGCATGCCCACCTTAGCCTGCACCATTTGCAGAAGAAGTTCGCTGAACTTTGATAGGAAAGCATCGAGTATCATAGCCATCTTTTTTTTGTGAATGAGAGCTGCCGGTACAGTGGTCAGGAGGAAGAGAGATTGGAATGGAGATAGTTGAAGAATGTGGTTCTAGAACACAATTGAATTCTTTCGTTATATTTTTGTTAGGATCAAAGAATACTTATTCCTTTCTTTCTATTAATTGTACCTTTTCCTTTTGATTACCTTTTCTCTTTTGTAAATTTGAAGCTTGGCCAATTGGTCGTAACTGGTTGTGAGATTGGAGCAAAATGGATGCAATGCTTTTGCTTTGTGCAATGTAGACACCCATATGTTTCATTCTTTGTTTCCTTATTGATGATATAAGAAAATTCGAAGCACAATGGCAAGACAAGGAAAGGGCAATGCTTTTGCTTTGTGCTATGTGTTTCATCCTTTATTCCATTGCTTTTGCTTTGATGACATGAAAATCCATTGCTTGAGCGACCAGCCAATTGTACTACTTGTTACAAACAGAGATTTTTTGGCCGGGTCTTTCTGTAGAGCGACGTTATCATACATTTCCAAAGCTATTAATTTTATTTTTATGAAATTATATATAATATGAGCTCAGGTTGCTACTAATTTCCAGAACATAATAATTTTTTATTTTATTAGAAATTAAGGTAACGATTTTTTTAATGATAAGAAAGATGGAAGGAATCATTCAGTTGAAGCAGATCAGCAATCAAATATATGGTTACTTTCATGCCATCTCAAACATGAAATAAAAATAAATTAGAAACACATATAACAGGAAATTTTCATGCCATCTCAATCAAATACTGCCATCTCAAATATATGGTTACTTTCATGCCATTTACGTAAATGCAGATATTTTGATAATGCTACAAAAAATAAAACAGGAAATTTTCATTTGCTGTTATGCAATCTCAAACATGAAATATGTACTTTTTTTTGCTTTTCTAATATAAAATAAATTAGAAAGAAACTACATAATTCTGATTTTAATAGAGAAATAAAAATTGAAGATAACAAGCACATAATTTAAAAAAAAAAAAAAAAAAACAGAGAGACCAAGCCGGTACATTGATATCAGTTTCTAACAGTACATTAAGGTGTACCTAATTCATTAAGCACGAACACAATGAACAAAAAGGTTTCCCATAAGCATTACTCACAACATTTGGAAATAAAAATTAATCCTTTCCAAAATCAGCACTGTAGTGTGCACTTGATTCCAACTTCTTTGCTTCATTCAGTTTCCTGACAGCCTGTATATACATTAGAGGTCAGGTTAATGATCTATTATCCTTTATGATTAGAGTGAGGCTATGGTAATATGCATAGCGTAGATTGGTCCATATTATTACGGATCAATATTTCAATTTTCAAAGTCCAAATAGTCTGAACCATTCAACATAATTTTTATATGAAAATATACTTGCAGACTACATTTCACATTTTGTAGAATTCTTTTACTATAATTTTAGATAGGTAGTGATTTTCTACCTATCTAAACAGATATTAAAAAAATTCTAAAAATTTTAAAATTTGATCTACAAGTACATTTTCATATGGAGATCATTGGGACTTTAAAAATGAAGATATTGATCCAAAAAGATTAATAAATGAAGACATCAAAAAAAATTAACATAATATTACACTTGAAAAGAGAAATATATAAAAGAGATCTGTTACCTTCATGAAATCTTCATGGATTACATAGTCCAATGAGAATCAGACCAAATTTGATTTGTTTGATCTGTTATAAGATTCGTGTAGATCAAGTTCATACGAATCTTGATGTCAATTAAATGACTTTGACCGGACATTGACTTGAATTTGATTGGATACCCATCAAAATGCCACAAATACCACAAAACAACAAGCATAAGCAAAGCAAATAAAAAATTAAATACAAAATTAACATCCTATTACAAAAAGTACTCCTCCTCAATGGTTTATTGTACCCTCAACACTTCTCTTTTCCAGATCTCAACATTGAAGCCTTTCGTTTCTAAATCTGCAAAGCTCAAAAAGAAAATATCAATGAGTTTTATAATACAAAAACTTTCATATATATACTGCTTAAAATCCACAAACTAATTAAGGATTGTTTCAAAAATTAAATTTTTCTGTTCTTTCTTCGTCCTATATTTCTATTTTTTGGATGAAACTTGACACCTGCATTACATAGCTCTAGATAATCCCAATTTAAATGACATACCTCAATTTAAAAAATGAAAAGAAAAATGGTGCCGATAGCATTGTCTCATATTGTGTACCACTTAATGCCTATATTTATTAGTTACTGGTTGAATTCGAATCTAAAATCCTTGAATTTGCTGCATTATGAAATGAAAGATGTGGAAAAAAAAAATCCATGTTATATTTGCTTTGCATGGATTCAAATTGAAAAAAAAATATATATATATATCAATTGTTCAAAAAATAATGCATAGTTTTTAATTTATTTAACATTTATGGGTTGATTAATTAAAAAACCAGAATGCACGAGTACAAAATTTGTATTACTTGTAGAGATATTAATTGTATGAATGTTATGAATTAGATATATAATTGTGATATGGTGCTATTTTAGAAAGAAAACAGGGGTCAGAAAACACAGAAGAATAATATAATAATATACTTAAAAAGTGAGTTCACTTCAGGACCGTCCTGGTGTGGTACTAATTCATTTGCATAGGTGGTGCGTTTTAGAAAGAAAACTAGCTACAAAAATTTGAATATGTACCCTCTACATTTGTCAAAAATGGAAAATTCAGTTATAAGCACAAAAATAGTGCTAACAAACTAAATTCAGTTATGGAACTTATGGAATTGAGAATATATATAATTGCCACATTGTACTTGTACCAAATAAAATACCAGACCAATCCAAATTCAAAAGGAATCGGGGGTGTTCAATGAACATCGGATCAAATTTAACCGGTTTGATCTACTCCAAGATTCGTATATATAAATCAAGTTCATATGAATCTTAACACGAAACAAATGACTCCAATCAGGCATTGAATAGAATTTGATCCGATGTCCATTGAAACATCGCCCTTCACAAATGACCCAAAAAAAGCAAGCATAACCAAATTATATAAAAATAAAATAAAAACAACCTTTTACAAAATTCTCCTTCCAAATGATTTATTTTACCTTCAAACATTGCTCTTTTCCATATCTCAACATGGATGCCTTTTGTTTCTAAATCTACAAAGCACAAAAAGAATAGAAAAAAATATATTTTTAGTAATTAAACTGTCATATGTATGTATCAAATCCAAAATTTATCTTTAATGTTCTTTCTTCGTCCTGTATATCTATTTGTTTAATGAAATTTGATACCTGCATTACTCAAGATAAATCCTAATTTAACTGACACATCTCATTAGAAAACTTGAAAATAAATATATGGTGCTAATAACATTGTTACATGCTGAATAGTGAGTATCGCTCAATGCCTAAATTGACTAGTTTCATGTTAAATTCTAAACTAAAATCCATGTATTTGCTGCATTATGAAAGAAAACATGTGAAGAGTGTAAAGTCTATAAAATTCAAGTACGTTGTATTTGTACAAGTGTAGTGGGTAATTATGGTAATAGCGCTAAGAAATGAAAATGCATCGTAATACCGCTAAGAAATTAAAATGTATGGTTAATATGAAACTAGCGGTACATTGCCACATTGTAAATTGGTACAAACTAATATACCGGACCAATACAAATTTTAAATTCTATACTTTATGTGAGAATAAAGAATTCGGTGAATTTATCAAGCAAAGGATCTGATATTAGAAAAAAAATATATGATAATTAATATGAAGTTAGTATGATAAAGTGGAGGAATTAATATACCTGAACAAAAATAGTAATGGCAAGATCAAGCTTCTACCCTTGTTGCATGTCACATCATCTCACATAATCTCTTAGCTTGTGCGTACATTGGTGGTGAAACTGAATGGTGTCTTTTGGTAAGTAGCACTAAAAGATTCACCAGGTGAGTAGATAGTCACCTTGGGAATATGCTTGAATTTGTTACACTCAGATGCACTTTCTCCTTGACTTACAATCTTCACAAGCAACTCTTCACTACACCTGATTCTTAGCTTCTGTGGCATTGTTGTCCTCAAATAATTTGGTAGGATTTCCATGTTAAAATCAATTAATATCATCGTCTGTAAAGCTTTAAGGTTCTCCACAGCTTTTAGATTTGGGCATTCTTCGATTAGAATATATGAGATACTGGGCAAATTTGAAATCCTCTCCAAGTTTGGGTTTCTATCAACACGAATATCTTTGATTGATAGGAGGTTTTCTATTGTAATCAACTTATTAGCACCTTTAATCTCTAGGTACTCCAAGGAAGTAGCATGATGCAAAAGACCATTCGGGAGAGATCTCAATAGGGGACAATCTCTAATAAATAATTCTTTCAGCTTTGGCATGGCTACTTGTCCCTTATTCCATTGCCACTCTTTCCAATTGGGCATCCTTGTAAAGTTTAGTTTCCTCAATTTGGGAAATGCGGGCTTATTAGCATGACACCTCGTAGCTGTTATATCTCTATTTTGGATGCGTCCCCACAATAACTCTTCTCCCACACTCACGACTGAATGTGCACCTATTATTCGAAGAATATCCAAATTCGGGAGTTGGCCTAAGAACGCAAGCTCCTCAAAGCATGCACAATTTTCGATACGAATATATCTCAAGTTTGGAAGGTTTGCCCTCAAATTTAGCCAATTAGGAAGGTGGCTGCCAAAGTAACCTGCAATTACAACAGCTTCTAGAGAAGGTGGAGGACAGAGCTCATTTAAAACATCCTCAGTTGTCATCTTCTTTTCATTAGTCTGGGAAAGTTGTTCTTCCGAGCTCAATGTGTTGTAAATTAACCATAGTTCTTGTAAACGACCTTTGTTTAGAAGGTTTGCCATGTTTGCTATGTTCTTGTCCGATACTTTCTCTAAACTGTGTAATGAGATACTAATTAGCTGTGATAGAGTTTCTATGCTGTCCAGGCTACTAAATCCTTCCAAACTATTTTTGTCTGGCCTTAATCCCAATAGTTGAATGAGGTTGTCTAGTTTATTTAGGCCTACTGGGATTCCCCTGACTCCTGATTCCCTAGTATCGAGGAATTTCAATTCTTGTAGATTGGTGATACTACGAGGGACATCTGACAAACTTTTGCAACCAGAAAGGTTCAAATATGCTAGATATTTGAGCTTTCCAATGGAATAAGGAAGATTTTTTATATTTGAACTACGGACATCCAAATATCTTAGATGCATGAGGTCACACAAAGAATCTGGTAGGCTTGAGAAATTGGAGCAACTAAGGTCTAAGAGGCGGAGGTTGGAAAAGGCTTTACACAGATAATCTAAAGAAATTTCAGGCTTATTGCAAAGCAATAATGTTCTCAACCCATTTTTCTTTTTGAATAATTCGGTATTCACCTTATTTCCTTCTATAGATAACCGTCGTATTTTCAGTGGACCATCAGGCCTGGATAAAACATCTCCCTCCCTCAATACACAGTTCTCATCTTTTCCTAATTGACGGGCAAAGGACCACAAAAGATCATGCATTTTGCATTGTCCTTGATAATAGAATTTGTTAGTATCTTCCAAAAGATTTCGTACCAATAACTCATTGTAGTACTCTTTTCCCAACTCCCAGAAATCTACCGTATCTGGCAAAAATCCTTCTGCTAGCCATTGATAGATTAATTTTGTTTTACGAAACCCAAAATCTTCCGGAAAGAGGGAACAAACGATGAAGCATTGCTTCAAAGGTGATGAAAGATCCTCATAGCTCAAATGGAATGCATTGTGGATACCTGACATCCCAACAATTGACCACATATTGCTATTTAGAACAACTTGCCATTTGACTTTGGTTTTTGGCTTTGTACAAAGCACACCACCTATACTTTTGATAGCAAGAGGCAAACCATCACATTTTTCAACTAGTTGCAACCCAATATCCTTAAATTCTTGAATCTCACTCTCCTTCTCATTTTGAAATACCTGTCAATAAATGAATTAAAAGTTAGGAGCTTGGATGCTTCGATGATGACCATATAATTAAGGTGTAATCTTGTACATCACTGTATAACTATATAAGGTACTTATTTAAAAAGAATAAAATATGAAATTGACTTTTTAATTGCCCATACATGGAAAAGAGAGAACTCTAATAAGATACAAAACGTAGTACTCATTTAATTTTCTTCAAAACCGGAGATACAATTAGTTCAATTAATTGAGATATATTTAGTTCAATTATTTTTCGGTGAAACTTAAATAAGTATTTTGCACTTCCAAAAAAAATAAAAATACACAATCTAATATTTATGACAGAAACGATAGTAAACGGATAATAAACGGATACGAATACGAACACGGATAGTAAACGGATGTCAATGAGCGGATACGAATACGAATACGAACACGAATACGAACACGGATAGTAAACAGATGTCAATGAGCTAATACCAAATATGTTTCCATTTGTCAATGAGCGGATACGAATACGAACACGGATAGTAAACGGATGTTAAAACTCAAAATCAAATCTGCCTTAAATGGATATGGATACGAAGCGGATAATCTACGAATATGGATACGAAACGAATAATTAATTATATGAACTTTAAGAAAAGAAATCACAAAACTAAATTAAAAAAAAAAAAAAAACATATTTATGCAAATATAATACCTCCATTTATCCTTCTATTTTATAAACACTGAACTATTTTATAAATTACAAATTTATCCAAATATTAATATCGTTGTCTGTAATTAAAAAATAAAAGAAAATGGAGATGTCAATGACCAAGAAAAAAATTCACCAGTATTGAAAGCACCAGTATTGAAGGCACGTGAAATTCACCAGTATTGAAAGCACACACAGCCACAGACCAAGAAAAAAATTGAAATCAGTCCTAAGTCTGAATGAAGTGCAACTCAGATTGATTGTATGTGGCTATTAGAAAGAAATCTAATAATACTTTGGAAAAGCTCTGGTATTCTTTTAGTTTCCCTTTATAATTTAAAAGTAATTTCTTGAAATGAAAAATTCATTGTATATATATAATGCATGGCACTACAAGAATTTTTTTATTTATAGAAAATAGAGGACGGTTCAAATGCACCCAAATTTTTGTGCACCCAAATGCATCCTATCATTTTTCTTCATTTTCAAAGTCTGAATAGTCAATCTGAACCGTTAGATGCGATCTATATATTAAGATGTGCTTGGAGACCAAATTTTACATTTTTTGGAATTTTTTTACTATTTATTAAGCCACTTTGAAAATCGCTGATTCAATGGTCCAGAAAATGTAAAATCAGCGATTTTCAAAGTGGCTTAATAAATAGTAAAAAAATTCCAAAAAAATGTAAAATTTGGTCTCCAAGCACATCTTAATCTATATATATTGCATCTAACGGTTCGGATTAACTATTCGGACTTCGAAAACAGAGAAAAATGATTTGAAAGATAGAGTGCATTTGGGTGCACAAAAATTTGGGTGCATTTGAACCCTCCTCTAGAAAATATTATTATTAAATAATTAAGAAAAAAACGAAAGCGTGCTGAGCTTTTTCGATAGCATAGATGGATAAGAAAAAAAAAATTGGTTCCAAACTGCGGAGCGGATTTTTTTCTACGGAAATAAAGTATTTTCTGTTTTAGAAAAAATTCAAGCTACTCTTTCGGTTTTAAAAAATTTCAGCTATTATTTCAAAAAAAATATTCCAGCAATCTTTCTAGTTTAAAAAAGATTAATAAAAAATGTATCAGCCACTCTTTCAGAAAAAAAAAAAAAAAAAATCACTTTGGACCCGGAAACAAATCGGTTTCGAAGTTTGGATCATTTTTTTTTTCAAATCAATCTATTCTATCATTAAACTGGAACACTATTTCTGTTTCTCTTTATTATTTAATAATAAATTGTATAAATAGAAAATTCTCAAGGAATAGAACATGTAATCATTATTAATCAGTACGGAGCTAGAGTACAACTTTGGAAGTAACATTCACAACAAATCATTGAACAAAATTTGTACACTATTGTTTTAAAGAGCTATTTGTATTTGAAAGCAGTAGTTTATATCGAAGACTGGAATTATTGCTCACCAAAAGTAGTAGACAAAAAATTGAAATAAACGTTTAAAAAGCAAAGATACGAAATATTTTAAAGAATATATTAATTGTTAAAAATTATTGAACAAAATTTGTACACGATTGTTTTAAAGAGCTATTTGTATTTAAAAGCAGTAGTTAATATTGAAGACTGGAATTATTGCTCACCAAAAGTAGTAGACAAAAAATTTAAATAAACGTTTAAAAAGCAAAGATACGAAATATTTTGAAGAATATATTAATTGTTAAAAATTGCAAATTAACGAGACATTAATTTGAAATTCCATTATAAAGGCAAATAATCATAGGCACTACATCTATTAATTGTTGTTTAAATAAGCTTGTATTTGTTATACGACTGTCAAATAGTTTGTTATAAGTAGGAATTAAGGCTAATTTAGGCTAAACAATTAATAAAAATTACCTGTTTTATTAATAGGGACCACCCATCTTCATCAGATAACTTATGTACCCGATGTAATTTTGTAGCACTCATTCCGTCCGCAACTCTTTCATCTCGTGTAGTGACAAGTAACCTACTCCCGTGAGCTCCGCTTCTCATGGGAGCTCGCAAGAGACTGTTCCACACTGCTTGACTCTCTTCCCAAACATCATCGAGAACAAGAAGAAACTTTTTTCCCTGGACGAGCCTCTGGAGCATAGGCGCCAACTCCGCTCTTTCTTGTGCGGCACCGTGGTCACCTCCTGTCGCCCGAATCACTGATTTCAATAATTCTACTCCTTTCACCTTCTTTGAGACACAAACCCAAATTTTTAACTGGAATTCTTCTTCAATCCTTCTATCATTGAAGATCTTACTTGCTAGAGTTGTCTTTCCAATTCCACCCATTCCCACAATTGCTAGAACCAAAATGTTTTCTCTCGCACTCTTCTCTTCTTCAGTCAACCAGTTCACTAGCATCTTAGTGTCTTCTTCAATCTTTTCACCCACAATATCATCGAGCACAACCAAGGAATCAGTCTTCCGGGTGATGATCGAATCCACTCGGGGAACTAGGTCGGAAGGTCCAGAAGAGATTTGGAATTCAATCAAACCCAAATCTGTCTTTCTCTTAGCAATCCCATCGAGCCTCGAATTGATATCTTTGATTTTGGAACCAATCTTATGAGCAAAGACTGGGTTCTGAAAGCAGGATAGCAAAGGGCAGCCACAACGAGCATTTGATGAAGAATGGGAACTGGAGCCAGCAAGGCGGTCCTTTGCCTTGATCTGACATAGGTCAATGATGTCATCAGCATCATACATGACATCCTTGAGCTCCATGAGCCAACGCTCGATGAAACTACTCTTGCTTTGCTTCCTCTTAGCATCAGCAAGAACGCATTGGATGTCACGAACGGTCTCGCTGAGCTTCTCGATCTGGCCTGGGATGCCTAGAAGCATGCCCACCTCAGCCTGCACCATTTGCAGAAGAAGTTCGCTGAACTTTGATAGGAAAGCATCGAGTATCATAGCCATCTTTATTTTCTGAATGAGAGCTGTTGCTGGTGATCAGGAGGAAGAGACGCTGAACTGGAAGATAGAGGTTGGAGAGAGATAGAACGTTGACCAGCTCTAATATTTATTATTGAGCCTAACTTTTCTGCATAAGAAAACAGAGATTCAGAGAAGCTAGTTTTCATCAGAGCCCCTACATTATAAACAAATCTCTTCTATGAAATATATGCTTATTAGTGAACCACATACATATTTATGATCGGCTGATTTTTCAAACACTTATATTTATGAGCTATGAGTACAATAATAAAAATAATCATGTTTTATAGATTATTAAAGATTAATAAATTACCTTTGTTTGAAGCTCAAAATATGTAGAACTTATTCTTAAAATTATTAATTTCCTAACATTTCCAAAGCTATTAATTTTATTTTTATGAAATTATATATAATATAAGCTCAGGTTGCTACTAATTTCCAGAACGTAATAATTTTTATTTTATTAGAAATTAAGGTAACAATTTTTTTAATGATAACAAAGATGGAAGGAATCATTCAATTGAAGCAGATCAGCAATCAAATATACGGTTACTTTCATGCCATGAAAAAAAAAAATAAACAATACCATATACTTCAATTTAACACAAGGGACAAAATGCATGGCAATATTTCATCCTTGTTAAATAAATAAATAAATAAAAGAGTGAGGCATAGCAATATATCAAAACCAAAGTTATTTAATCCATGAGAAAAAATTTTAGAGGTACAAACACAAAAGATGGTCGAAGTAGTTTGACATCTTTTATGTAAACTGTTCGCTTTGGTAGGTTATCTGAAAAGCATATGCACAATAACTCTCATATTTACTGAGTTATGACATTTTTTGAACAAAATAAAATTAGAACTGATTGATATTAACTTTTGCAAGGGGCTATAGGAAACAAGAAAAAGAAAATATGAGGGCTATAGGGAAATATTATGAGTTTATAATGAAGCCAGACAGCTAAGCTGGGTTTTGTTTGGGCTTAAACAGGCTGTGGGGCCCGTGAGATAAATTATTGTATGTCTTATATGGAGAAGCTTCCCCGAAGTTTCCTGGAAGTTTTGGGGGTTATACGAAGAAGTTTCCTAGAAATTTCAGGCTGGGTTTTGTAAATTCTTGGTCTTATACGGAGAAGCTTCCCGGAAACTTCCTGAAAGTTTTGGAGGCCGTGCACAATAATTATATATTTGTTTTACGTTGTTTGGAAAAGTTTTGTGGTTGTCAATGACACCCGTTTATCCATTCACTCAATCTCTATTTATTCTGTGTATCGTATTTGATAAAACGGATCTGAATAATTTTTTTTTGTTCACTTATTAGATATCTATCTGGATAATGATTTTTATTCGTTGGATAAACATATATAGTTACAATGACAACCACAATTTCTATTGACATGTACTGGTGAAGGGGTATAGCATCTTTAATGACAACCAAATACTATTTAACTATCATCTGTACTTGTTTCTTGATATTTCCTTTATGTTTGAACTTGAAATAAGTTAAAATAAAATACTCCATTAAATTTTATAATGCCTCAAACATTGTCCAATCACAAGTTTGTCTCTGCTCCGTTTGATATTAGAAAGAGTACAAAAGTAAACAGAAAACTGAAGATGTTTTCAATTATAAATATAAATTTAGACCATTGAACAATAAGCACTAAGATTAAATGTGACCCCTAAAAAAAACAATGTTTACTGGTTTGATGTACCATTAGCACTTTTAGAATGGTTATTGATCTCGGCATGAGCGGAACTAGAATTAAAATTTAGATAGGAGTAGTTGAAAAATAAGAAATAAAAATGGATGATATAGTAAGTAAGATTTGAATTCATTTACTCACAACCTTAATTAGTAACTTTAATTAGTAGACTACAAACAAATCTATTTTATGAGCAAAGCTAGAGTGTGATGTGCTCATCAAGAGAGTTTGATGAACACAACTTCAAAAGTATATCGGATCGACATCAAACGTCAAATTTAAACCGTTGAAATTCATGTACATCATGAGTGATGCTGATAAGCCAAAATGATATATGTTGAAACATAGGGTTTGTTGTGTAAATTAAACCGAGTTTTGTTGAAATTAGAATTTAATTAGGTTAGAAATGTTTCAAAGTTCAAGTTACTGCCCTAGTTGTGTTTATTTTGTAGGAAATCAAGTGCTTGGAGCTTAACGAAGGAAGACAAGCTATCTGGAGCAAGAAAGCACAAATCTGGCGAATTTTCACCTTTATTGCGGGCCGCAATTATTTTTATTGCGGGCCGCAACTAACGAGTCAGAGCCTATTTGCAGAACAGAACAATTTGTATTGTTATTGCGGCCCGCAATGGAAGTTATTGCGGCCCGCAATAAACAGTTCCAGAGCGAGATTTTTGCTATATTTAGTTGTTTTTATTTCTGGAAAGGAGATAACTGTTTTAGGGACGAATTTTAGACATTAGAAAGAGAGAAAAGCACAGGAGAATAAGGAGAACAAAGAGAGACAAAAGAAGGGAGAAGAAGATAGCGAATTCTTCGAGCGGTTACATTGATTTCTTTCTCTTAGAACTCTTTTACTTGTTTATTCTCTTGTGTGCTGCAGCCATGGTTGGCTAAGGTTATTTCTAGGGTTGATTAGGGTTAGAACTTGAAACTTATGTCATGGATTAGTTGATTTTATATTATATTTACTTGTTCCTTGGTATGATCTTTTCTTTATATTACTTGTTTGTGATGACTTAAGCGAAATTGCATGAAACCCTAGGATTCGGTATTTACAATTGAGAAATTGAATATTTAGTCCTGACCATGAAGAAAAGAGTATTTTGATAGGCTAAGTACCGAGAGGAGACGCTCATCTTATACGGGCTTAACCCGATAGGTTAGAAAATTGTACCAAGTACCGAGAGGTGACGTATAACTTTCTATACCAATTGGGACAGTTAAAGACTTAATAACTTTGGGTTAGTGTAACCAAGTACCGAGAGGTGACATTTATACTCATTTAAAGACGGTATTAACATAGAAATATCACTTTATACCGATAACATTAGACTGTGCCTTCATATTTATAAGAACAACCTTAATAAATCAATTAATCGTGACATTAGTGGATAGGAACCCTAAGAGACCCTAATTTCTCATTCTTGCTTTAAAACCACGTTTAGACCTAGAATTTAGTTAATTTAATTTGATCACCGACAAACCAAACCATCATAAAAACAAACAAATTACTTTTATTTCATTTTACTAAATTAAATTAGTTAGGTTAGGTTTAATATTCCGAATTGTCCCTGTGGAGACGATCCCTAAATACTACTTGACAAGGTTGTACACTTGCAACCGAATTGAGGGTAAATTAGGATTTATTACTTGTGTAGTAGTAAAAACCACATCAAGTTTTTGGCGCCGTTGCCGGGGACAACGGTGAATATTATTTTGGACCTAAGTAATTTAGTTAGTAATTGTTTTTAATTTTCTTTTATTTCCTTTCTCTTTTGATTCAGGTTGAAATCTGGCAGAGGAACCTCCTACTCCGGACGCCACAGATTTGGTAGAGTGATTTTCGAGGAGAGGATCAACTCATCTTTTTTACCAGAGAAGAAACAAGCACCCGACAAGGGGACCTTTCTTTCCCTTGAATCCACGCCGGTTAGACATGTCGTCCGGCAATGATGATGCTAGGTTTCAAAACCTCCAAAGAGAAAGGGATCGGATGGCCAATGAACTTCAACGGTTGAGGGCAGCTAACCAAGAGAGAGAAAATCTTGAAGCAGCCGATGCCAACCGCCCTTTGAGGGACTTTACTGCGCCTAGGGCTGAGGAAATCCACCTGGGGTACACTGCACCCACTATTAATGCTGAGGAATACCAAATTCCTCCTGCATGGGTTAGCATGGTGCAGCGTAATCTCTTCCATGGCCTGCCTCATGAAGATGCCACACAACACTTAGCCAATTTCGAAGAAATCTGCAGTACAATTAAGGTACAAACTGTTTCTCCTGATGATCTTAAAGTGATGGCTTTCACTTTTTCTCTTGCAGATAAGGCTAAAGGTTGGATAAGGGGACAACGGCCCGAGAACATGAACACTTGGCCTAAGGTGGCGAATGATTTCCTCAACAAGTTCTTTCCACCATCCAAAACTAACTCCTTGCGCCATCAAATCCACAATTTCCGACAAAGAGGAGATGAAACCATGAGCGAAGCGTGGGAGAGGTTCCAAGAGTTGCAGAGGTGCTGCCCTCACCATGGCATTGAAGGATGGAACCTGCTGCAAATCTTCTACAACAGTCTTCTGCCACAAGACAAGGGAATGCTAGATGCAGCCGCTGGAGGAAGTCTCATGAACAAAGGGGCTGTAGATGGATACAAGCTGGTTGATGACATGGCTCTCAACCAAAGTCAATGGCACAACCCTAGGGAGACCCCGGTTATCCTGCAACGGGGATTGAAGGAGGTGAACTCGAATTCAAGCATGGCCGCAGAAATTGCCGCTTTAAATCGCAAGATTGATCAAATGAGCGTAAAATCGGTAAATTATCCTTCTTCTCTTCCTTGTTCAATTTGTGGTGGGACCGATCATTTAGCACTAAATTGTGGTATAGGTAATGAGGTTAGTCATGAGGAAGTGAATGCCATAAACCAAGGCAATTTCAAACCAAATAACAATCCTTACTCTAATACTTACAATCCCGGTTGGAGGAATCACCCAAACTTTTCGTGGAGACAAAATGACCAAAATACCCAAGGTAACTCAAACTTTAATAGACCAAATCAAGGTTATGGTAACCAAGGGTATGGTTCTAATGCACCACCAAAGTCCAATCTCGAATTAATGATGGAGACTTTCATGGCAAGTCAAAATCAAAAATTCGATGAATTGACCAAAAAGGTAGACATGTTGGCAACCCAAAACAAAATGCTTGAAAACCAAGTTGCACAACAAGCTACACAATCTTCCCGCCAACCGGGTTCCCTTCCACCAAAACCTGAGAACAATCCCAGGGATGTCAAGGCGGTTAGACACACGCTTCGTAGCGGTGCGCAATACGAGGATCCACCCATGCCAAAGCATGCCTATGTGCAGCCGCAAGGTGAAGAGACAAGAACCAATGATGAGCACATCTCCACACACGAGGACTCCGCCTCAAAGGAAGCTACACAAATCGCACCAAGCGACCCTGCTATTCAAGCGAACCCATCTCAAGATGAGCCACCGAAGGTAAGTGCACAGGTACCTCTCTACATTCCTCCCCATAAATTTGCACCTTTTCCTGGTAGGCTTAAGAATGAGAGAACTGATGGGCAATTTGCTAAATTCCTTGAATTGTTGAAACAATTGCATGTAAACCTACCATTGACTGAGGTAATGACCCAAATGCCGGTTTACACCAAATTTTTCAAGGATATCCTTTCTAATAGGCGTAAACTTGAAGAAGTCCAAATGGTGTCCCTAGACTCAAACGGTAGTGCCATGGTAATGAATGAATTACCCAAAAAGTTGGATGATCCGGGTAAATTTTCCATACCATGTTCGATAGGTAATGTCCAATTCAAACGTGCACTATGTGATCTAGGGGCTAGTGTAAGTCTTATGCCAAAGTCGGTTTATGATAGGTTGGGTGTAGGGGAACTTAAGCCAACTAGAATTTCTCTCCAATTGGCCGACCAATCGGTCAAGTTACCCCTAGGAGTGGTAGAGGACTTGCCAATTCAAATTGGTAAATTCTTTGTACCAATTGACTTTGTTGTGGTAGACATGGATGAGGATATCCATACACCACTTTTGTTGGGTAGACCATTTCTCAATACGGCAAAAGCTGTGATTTATGTTCATGATGGAATTATTACAATGAACATTGGTGAAGAAAAATTAACATTTGACATCAAAAGATCAATGAAATATCCATCTAATGATCAAAGCGTTTGTAGTGTTGAGATTCTTGACAGGTTGATAGACGAGGAACTCATAAACAGCTTGGAAAAGGGTTCCTTTGAATGTTGGATGGATCAGGAGTGCGAAAAATCTGATCAAACGAGTTCTGTAGACCTTATTGCGGCCCGCAATGGAGATTATTGCGGACCGCAGCTAACCCAGTCAGAGCAGGAAGAAATTCGAGAAGTTATTGCGGCCCGCAATGGAAGTTATTGCGGCCCGCAACCAATCCAGACAGAGACCCTGCAGAATTCAGAAATTATTGCGGCCCGCAATGACCTTATTGCGGCCCGCAATAACCCTTCCCAGATTGACAAAAAGCCTATTCTGAGCCCAATTCTTCAGGTTTCAACTACCGAAACTTTCCCCAACTTTGCCGAACCCTCGAAGGACGCACCCAAGGTTGAACTTAAGCCATTACCTTCAACCCTTCGATACGAATACCTCGGTCCAAACCAAACCTATCCCGTTATTGTCAACGCATCCCTAAACCAAGACCAAACCTCACAACTTCTACAAATCTTGAGGATGCACCGAAAGGCCATTGGATACACCATTGATGACCTCAAAGGAATCAACCCTTCCATCTGCATGCACCGCATTTTCATGGAGGAAGGACACAAACCGACCATTGAAGGACAGCGGAGATTGAACCCGAACCTTAGCGAGGTGGTGCGAAAGGAGATCCAGAAACTTCTTGATGCCGGCATCATCTATTCAATCTCCGACAGCAAATGGGTGAGCCCAATCCATGTGGTGCCAAAGAAGGGAGGGACAACCGTGATAGAAGGGGAGAATGGCGAACCGATTGCAACAAGACTCGTGACGGGATGGCGTATGTGCATCGATTATCGAAAACTCAACACCGGCACGCGCAAGGATCATTTCCCTCTTCCTTTCATTGATCAATTGCTTGAACGGTTAGCTAAGCACTCTTTCTTTTGTTATCTTGATGGTTATAGTGGATTCTTTCAAATACCAATTCATCCTGATGACCAAGAAAAGACCACTTTCACTTGTCCATACGGTACCTTTGCATACCGTAGGATGCCCTTTGGTTTGTGCAATGCACCTGCAACATTTCAAAGGGCTATGATGGGTATATTTTCTGACCTAATTGAGAAGTCTATGGAAGTTTTCATGGATGACTTCTCGGTTTATGGTACCACTTTTGATGGATGTTTGTTAAACCTATCTAAAGTCCTACAAAGATGTGAAGAGGTAAACCTTGTTTTGAATTGGGAGAAATGTCATTTTATGGTACAAGAGGGTGTTGTTTTAGGTCATGTGATTTCTGCTAAGGGTTTAGAGGTTGACCGTGCAAAGATTGAGGTAATTGAAAAATTACCTCCACCAACAAATGTTAAAGGGGTTAGAAGTATTTTAGGACACGCTGGGTTTTATAGAAGGTTTATCAAGGACTTTTCTAAAATAGCCAAGCCCTTGACTAATCTTTTGTTAAAAGACGCTCCATTTGATTTTACCCAAGAGTGTCTAGATGCTTTTAATAAATTGAAGGAAGAATTGATCTCGCTCCAATCCTGCAACCACCAAATTGGAGCGAATCCTTCGAGATCATGTGCGATGCAAGTGATTACGCCATTGGAGCGGTGCTAGGGCAACGAATTGACAAAAAGTCGTGCGCCATCTACTATGCAAGCAAAGTTCTAGATGAGGCTCAAGTCAATTACACCACTACCGAAAAGGAGCTACTTGCGGTGGTCTTCGCCATCAACAAGTTTAGACCTTATCTAGTTGGTTCCAAGGTGATAGTCTACACGGATCATGCCGCGGTTCGTTATCTTCTCACGAAAAAAGATGCCAAACCCCGTCTCATCCGTTGGATTCTCTTACTCCAAGAGTTCGACCTGGAGATTAGGGACAAGAAGGGCACCGAGAACCTTGTAGCTGACCACCTTTCGCGCATCAAACCTGAACCAAATGAAGACTTACCCATCGATGACTCTTTTGCCGATGAGCAGCTTTACCAAGTGGGTAAAATCGAATACCCATGGTTTGCGGATATTGCAAATTTTCTTGCATGTGGAGTTCTTCCACCCTACCTCACATACCAACAACGGAAGAAATTCTTTGCGGATACCAAGCACTATTTTTGGGATGACCCATATCTCTTCAAGCTGGGTGTTGATGGGATTCATAGGCGTTGCATTCCGCAGGATGAGGTTAAATCAATTCTTCACCACTGTCATTCATCACCATATGGAGGACATGCCTCGACCAACAAGACCGCCGCCAAGGTCCTGCAAGCAGGTTTCTTTTGGCCAACTCTTTTTAAGGATACAAGGCAATTTGTTGTCTCTTGTGACAAATGCCAAAGGTTGGGAAGCATCACCAAGCGACATGAGATGCCTCAACAAAGCATCCTTGAAGTCGAATTGTTCGATGTGTGGGGGATTGATTTCATGGGGCCATTTCCGAGTTCATGCAACAACAAATACATCCTTGTAGCCGTGGATTATGTCTCCAAATGGGTAGAAGCAATACCAAGCCCAGGGGCCGATTCAAAGACCGTCAAACGCCTCTTCCAAAAGATAATCTTCCCAAGATTTGGTGTTCCACGGGTGGTGATTAGTGATGGAGGCTCACACTTCATAAATCGCTCCTTTGAAAGTTTAATGGAAAAGTATGGAGTCAAACACAAGGTAGCAACTCCGTACCACCCGCAAACAAGTGGCCAAGTTGAAGTGTCAAACCGAGAGATCAAGCACATCCTCCAAACTGCTGTAGGATTGTCCCGAAAAGACTGGAGTCTGAGGTTAGATGATGCACTTTGGGCATACCGCACGGCCTACAAGACACCAATTGGCATGACCCCTTTCAAGCTTGTCTACGGCAAGCCGTGCCATTTGCCAGTCGAATTGGAACATAGGGCATTCTGGGCTATCAAGGCCCTCAACTTCGACATGCACCAAGCCGGACAAAAACGCATCCTCGACTTGCATGAACTTGAGGAAATTCGTCTCAACGCGTATGAGAATGCCAAAATCTACAAGGAGAAGACAAAACAATGGCATGACAAGCACATCATACGAAGAGAGTTCAAGATGGGTGACTATGTTTTATTGTTCAATTCACGTTTTAAACTCTTTGCAGGCAAACTCAAGTCCAAATGGAGTGGCCCGTTTCAGGTGAAACGCGTGTTTGAACATGGGGCGGTAGAAATCTGGAGTGAAAGAACTGGCGCATTTAAAGTAAATGGCCAGAGGCTAAAGGTGTACAATCATGGAGAACCGGTTGAAGGGAAGATTAACATCTCCCTTACCGATGCACAAATGAACTAAAAGAGGAGAATGGTCGAGCTCAAGACCCTAAAAGAGCGCTTCTTGGGAGGCAACCCAAGCACTTTACCTTTTTGCAATTTTAAATTTCGTATTTTTAAATTTTATTTGCATTTAGATAGGTTAATTTAGGTTTTTCAGAAGATTTCAGGCTTCTTTGCGGTCCGCAATAATTTTTATTGCGGGCCGCAACTAACGAGTCAGAGACTTCTGACGATTGGCTTTAGTTTTTGAGTTAATTGCGGTCCGCAATAATTTTTATTGCGGGCCGCAACCAAGCAGTCAGAGAGTCAGAAAAAAGAAAAAAAAAAAAAGAAAAAAAAAAAAAGAGTCCATTGCGGTCCGCAATGACAGTCATTGCGGCCCGCAATGGAGGCCGAACAGACGCGAAAATATTGATAAAAGGGAGGGTTTTTCTGCAAAATCTCTCTCCCTTTCCTTTCCCTGCCGCCTCTCTCAATCTCTTTCTCTTTTTCTCTCTAACTCTCTCCCTATCTCTCCCCATCTCTACTCTCTCTCTCAATCTCTTTCTCTCTCCCGATCTCTCTCCCTCTCCATCTCTTCCCATCTCATCTCTACATCTCACTTTTTCTCTCTCTACTCTCTACAATCCCTCTCCCTCAAAGCACAATCCAAACCGCAGCCACCGATCAACAGCCGCCGCCATACCTCCACCTCTCCACCGCGCGAATTGCGGCCCGCAACATCCCTAATTGCGGCCCGCAAGACAGCAGCCAGAAGGATAACTCTTCACGCATACCCATTGCGGCCCGCAATTCCGTTTATTGCGGCCCGCAACGAAGAAGACAGAGGCCTCCAGCATTCAACATACCTTATTGCGGCCCGCAAAGAGACTTATTGCGGCCCGCAATAAAGCTCACAGAAGGCATTACAAGGCTGATTTTTCCGGAATTTGGCGGGTCGACTCGGCGTTTGGATTTCTCAGTTGCATCTACAGTTCACATTGGTTTGATTGCACACATTTGGTTGTATCTCTAACTCTATTTAATTTCAATTGCTTGAATTGAACCAAATTGGTAAATTGAATTGATCGTGAATTGTAATTGAATTGAACCAATCGAACACCAATCATGCCACCAAAACCAAGGAACAAGGGTAAGGCAATAGCAGAGGAGGAGTTCATCCCCTCTAAACGGTCCAAACAATATCGAAGAGGGGCCGGTACCGACAGTGGGTCTAATGATGTTGAAATGTCTGACCAACCTGACTGGACCACTCTACCTCAAGATCAGTGGCCTGAAAACAAAGACACTGATTATGGTCTTAGATTTGTGCATCCAAAAGCACGAGAAAACTTTCAAATTCTTAAGACCAAAAAGGTTGTCCAGCCCAAGTATGTTCACATACCTACCCTTCAGCAGTTGGGCATTCTAGATGAGGTTCATCTCCTCATGTCCTCCCTTGGTATCTGGGACTACTGTACCAGACCCTTTCCTGCGTACCGCACGCTGACCTATGAATTCCTGTCTACTCTGCACATGGAAGATGACACTTTATTGCAGTATTATTTGGATGGTGCAGAGTACCAGATCACAATTGAGGAACTCAGCAACCTACTGGGGTTTCCTCTCTGGGCTGATGCGGTGACGGTGCCAGATTGGGAGCCGGACTCCAGCTTCTACGAATTCTCAAGCCAGCTGATTGGTGGTCCGAGACGGACATACAAGGTGAGTCAGATCAGCCACCCGGTGTTTCGCTACATCCAGCGTGCTCTCTCCTTCACCATCTTTGCACGCGGAGAGACAGTGGGCACCTTGGGCGAGTGCGAGACGTACTTCATCTATGCCATGATCCATGCCCTGACCAATCCCGAAAAACTACCCCACGTTGGCAGCTTCTTCATCGACAATCTCCTGAACGTGAGGACAAATGCCACTCCGGGTGGTATGATCTCCTGCGGAGGCTTTGTGACCCGTCTTGCCATCTACCATGGGGTCATTCCTGCAGAAGGGCCAGTTTTCAAGGTCCTTGCCCATCGCCTCCAAAAGCAGACCGAATTCATAGATATGGCATATCTTCAGACGGCTAACATCTTCACTCGCGTCGGCAACTCTTTCTTCTTCCTCTCTAGCGGTCGGCAAATTCCCATGCCTCTCCGGATACCGGTGGATAGGACAGATCCCTCCACTTGGATTCTGCCCCTCGACATGGCTCAACCACCTGCCGCACAAGCCGCTGTTGATCCATTTGGGATCCCTGGACCTGAGCAGCCTCAGCCTCCTCCTTCATTTTGGGCTACTGGTACTGATCAAGTGACCCCGCAACAAATGTACGAGTTGATGCAGACCATGAACACCAACATCAATAAGCTGCGTGACTATGTGGATGAGCGGTTCAACTCAGTTGATCGCCAGATTTCTGATCTCCGTACTCACATAGGCGGGCAGTTTACTCAGCATCAGACCTACATGACGGGTCAGTTCAGCACTTCTCATTCTGACATGACTCGGCTCACCGATCAGATGGGGCGCATGCATGTCCAGTACACGGACCTTGCAGGGACGGTGGATGAGATAGCTGAGCAGCAGCATGCCACCTACTATAGGACGGACCGCATCTATGGGCACATGTCTGACTCTGGCTTTGTTTCTGCAGACCCGATACCGCGGCGCCGCAGACCTACACGTCCAGCACCATCAGTGACTGGTACATCTTCTTCTCAGGGGACTGCGCATCCACCTCCACCTCCTCCACCAGCCTGATTACTTTGTGAGTTTCTTTATTTCCTCTTTTTACCTTTCATAAGCTTGTTTATTGCACCGGGTCGGTGCCAATGTTTAGGCTTGGGGGGGGTAAAATGGTAGGAATTGTATCTTAGGTTTACCTTAGGTTTAAGTTATTTAGGGGTTACAATAATTAAATTTGAATGTTTTGAGAAAATATCACAATCTAAGTGGGGATTTCAATGGTATAACCACATGGCGCAAGTTGACATATTAATTAGTGAATTTATGTTTTATGACACTTTAGTACCTGTGATCTTAAATTAGAACCTCTATACATGTTGAAAATCAAGTCTCAGACGCGCAATGCCAAGAGTTACCGAAAGGCTTGGTGCCCGTAGGAAACTTTGCGCGAGATTCAGAAATTCTTTTCTAATTAGACTTAATTGAACAAAGGTGTAGGCTGAAAAAAGTGAGCTATGTTGGATTGAAGTCCTTAGGACAGATACATCCGCATATTAATAAATAATAAAAAAAAAAAAAAAAAAAAAAAATATATATATATATATATAATAATAAAATAAAAATGAGTGGAAAAATGAGTGAGCCAAAAACAGACGGATGCACAAGTAAAAAAAAAAGTCAAAGCATCAGGCACAGTCTACACCCTTAACAAAAATTAAATTTTTAAAAAAAAGGGATTTTCTGGAATTGGTTGTCACTTGTAGAATGGGGGAGAAAAATTTAGGATTAACTAATTCTGAAGTGTCATATAGATATAAACTTGCTTAATTAAAATCGAAACGTGTGTTTGTGATGTGAAGAAGATCATTGAAAGAAACCCGCATAATTGTTTGACATGCTCATGCTTTGAATTGAATTGTTTGAACCCTAAATTGCTTTGACTGACCAATTTTATTTTTAAGTCTTTAGGATAGTTTAGATAACTTGGTTTGAAATACATAAACAAAACCCGGGAATCCCTGTGAGGGTTTAGACTTGCTTGGGACAAGCAAGGACTAGGCTTGGGGGAATTTGATAAGCCAAAATGATATATGTTGAAACATAGGGTTTGTTGTGTAAATTAAACCGAGTTTTGTTGAAATTAGAATTTAATTAGGTTAGAAATGTTTCAAAGTTCAAGTTACTGCCCTAGTTGTGTTTATTTTGTAGGAAATCAAGTGCTTGGAGCTTAACGAAGGAAGACAAGCTATCTGGAGCAAGAAAGCACAAATCTGGCGAATTTTCACCTTTATTGCGGGCCGCAACTAACGAGTCAGAGCCTATTTGCAGAACAGAACAATTTGTATTGTTATTGCGGCCCGCAATGGAAGTTATTGCGGCCCGCAATAAACAGTTCCAGAGCGAGATTTTTGCTATATTTAGTTGTTTTTATTTCTGGAAAGGAGATAACTGTTTTAGGGACGAATTTTAGACATTAGAAAGAGAGAAAAGCACAGGAGAATAAGGAGAACAAAGAGAGACAAAAGAAGGGAGAAGAAGATAGCGAATTCTTCGAGCGGTTACATTGATTTCTTTCTCTTAGAACTCTTTTACTTGTTTATTCTCTTGTGTGCTGCAGCCATGGTTGGCTAAGGTTATTTCTAGGGTTGATTAGGGTTAGAACTTGAAACTTATGTCATGGATTAGTTGATTTTATATTATATTTACTTGTTCCTTGGTATGATCTTTTCTTTATATTACTTGTTTGTGATGACTTAAGCGAAATTGCATGAAACCCTAGGATTCGGTATTTACAATTGAGAAATTGAATATTTAGTCCTGACCATGAAGAAAAGAGTATTTGATAGGCTAAGTACCGAGAGGAGACGCTCATCTTATACGGGCTTAACCCGATAGGTTAGAAAATTGTACCAAGTACCGAGAGGTGACGTATAACTTTCTATACCAATTGGGACAGTTAAAGACTTAATAACTTTGGGTTAGTGTAACCAAGTACCGAGAGGTGACATTTATACTCATTTAAAGACGGTATTAACATAGAAATATCACTTTATACCGATAACATTAGACTGTGCCTTCATATTTATAAGAACAACCTTAATAAATCAATTAATCGTGACATTAGTGGATAGGAACCCTAAGAGACCCTAATTTCTCATTCTTGCTTTAAAACCACGTTTAGACCTAGAATTTAGTTAATTTAATTTGATCACCGACAAACCAAACCATCATAAAAACAAACAAATTACTTTTATTTCATTTTACTAAATTAAATTAGTTAGGTTAGGTTTAATATTCCGAATTGTCCCTGTGGAGACGATCCCTAAATACTACTTGACAAGGTTGTACACTTGCAACCGAATTGAGGGTAAATTAGGATTTATTACTTGTGTAGTAGTAAAAACCACATCAGATGCATATACATGCAAAATTTTAAAATTTTTGAGTTTATTTGTTACAAGGTCAAGCGGTCAAAAAAATAATAAAAATTGAATATATAAAACAACTTATAAATTAACTTATAAAATGTTCATTTCTTTGACCGCTTGACCGTGTAGAAAATAAACTTGAAACTTTCAAAATTTTGCATTTACATGCATCATTCATGAAGTACATAGATTTCAACAGTTTGGATTCGATATTTGAAGTCGATCTGATAAACTTTTGAAATTGTATTCACCAAACTCTCTTAGTAAATGCATCACACCCTAGCTTTGCTCCTATTATATATATATAATGTAACATCTCAATTTTCGAGGATATGAAATTAAGTTTATCTAACTTGAAGTAAAGCGATTTAAAATAGTAATGTAGGTTTTCGATTATATTTACTAACTTTGGTATTTTAAAATTCTAATGTCTCAATTTTTGAATATTTGAATATTTCACATAATTCAATAGTAGTTATATAGTAGTTATAATATGTTAAGATTTTTTTTGAATTTTTGTTAATTAAAATGAATAATTATTTTAAAATTAAATGATTGTAGAGTCAGGAGAATATATATGTTTTGATTCCATTTTGAAATGTTGTAAACTTTATTTGACGATATATTAATTAGAACGGTTAGTATTTTACAATTAAAGGTAAATCTTTAAATAAGTTTGATTTTAGTGAAACTCATTGATCAATATATATAGATAGATAGATAGAGAGAGAGAGATAGGCTAATATACAATTAATTGTTTCTAGCTTTCTGTATAACTAAGTCATTTTCTGATTTTTAAAGACTAAATGATCGATCCAAACCGTTACATGTCATCTCCATATTAAAATATGCTTGGAGACTAAATTTTACATTTTTTGGAATTTTTTTACTATTTGTTAAGCCACTTTGAAAATAGCCGATCGAACGGTGGCTCAACAAAATAGCAAAATCGGAAGCCACCGTTGGAATAACCATTTTCAAAGTGGCTTAATAAATAGTAAAAAATTCAGAAAAAAATGTAAAATTTTGTCTCCAAGCATATTTCAATATAGAGATTACATCTAACGGTTCAGATCGACATTTTAGATTTTGAAAATAAAAAAGTGACTTATAACCATATAAACTCATATGTTTATATAAGTAGAGTAGCCAACTTCTCTCTCTCTCTGTCTCTCTCTCTATATATATAGGAAAGACTAAATTTTACATTTTTTGGAATTTTTTTACTATTTGTTAAGCCACTTTGAAAATAGCCGATCCAACGGTGGCTTAACAAAATAGCAAAATCAGAAGCCACCGTTGGATCAACCATTTTCAAAGTGGCTTAATAAATAGTAAAAAAATTCAGAGGAAATGTAAAATTTTGTCTCCAAGCATATTTCAATATAGAGATCACATCTAACGGTTCAGATCGACATTTTAGATTTTGAAAATGAAAAAGTGACTTATAACCATATAAACTCATACGTTTATATAAGTAGAGTAGCCAACTTCTCTCTCTCTCTCTCTCTATATATATATATATATATATGAGTGGGGTTAAAATGCACCCTCCTTTTTGTGCTCCTAACGTGCACCCTCCCCTCATTTCTTCATTTTTAAAGTTCAAATAGTTGATTTGAATCTACCAACGTGTTCTACATATTAAAATGTGCTTGGAGACCAAATTTTACATTTTTTGGAAATTTTTTACTATTTTTTCAGAATTTTTGAAAATCATCACTGTGCTGAATTTTTTATTATTGTTTAGTTTAATAAAAAATTCTGAAAAAATAGTAAAAAATTTCCAAAAAAATGTAAAATTTGGTCTCCAAGCACGTTTTAATATGTAGAACACGTTAGTAGATTCAAATCAACTATTTGAACTTTAAAAATGAAGAAACGAGGGGAGGGTGCACGTTAGGAGCACAAAAAGGAGGGTGCATTTTAACCCCACTCTATATATATATACATAGGAAAGAGATGGGCTACGGTGAGTTGCGAAGTAAAGCGATTATTTTACTTCACACTCATATTTTGCGATTTGAAAATTTAAACGACCGATCCAAACCGCTCAATATGATCACCATATTGAAATGTGCTTGGAGACCAAATTTTATATTTTTTAGAATTTTTTTACTATTTATTAAGAAATTTTGAAAATCGTTGATCCGATGGTCCAAATTTTTTTACTGTTTTGTACTGTTCACAGCAGTTTTCCAAATTGCTTAATAAATAATAAAAACAATTCCAAAAAATGTACAATTTGGTCTCCAAGCACATTTCAATATGGAGATCACATCTAATGGTTTGGATCGGTCATTTGGACTTTCAAAATGAAAATACGGCATGAAGTAGAAACGCGTTTTACTTCACAACTCTATAGGAAAATGCTAATATGCTATGCGTAGCATAGAGGGCCTCCGTGCAATGACTCAATATTCGACTTTTTAAAATCCTAACGGTCGATCCGAACCGTTCATCTTGTTCTCCATATGAATATGTGTTTGGAGACCAAATTTTATTTTATTTTGGCAATTTTTTACTATTTTTTTAGATTTATTGAAAATCGTTGTTTTCAGCAAATCTGGACCATAAAAAAATAACGATTTTTAATAAATCTAAAAAAATAGTAAAAAAATTTCAAAAAATATAAAATTTGGTATCCAAATACATATTAATATGGAGAACAAGATGAATGGTTCGGATCAACCGTTTGAATTTTGGAACTGATTCATTTTCATTTTCTCCCTCCTTTATTAGCTCCCTTCTTAATTAATTTAGAAAGAATGAGTAAGAGCAAAATCGGAATTTAAGAAAAAAAATTCTCTCAGCTCTCAAAATATCAAATAATGCCTTTAGAATAGCACTCCCCAATTCAGAACCGTTAGATTAGGTTATAGATGTCAAATTCAAAGACAGATCCTGATTAATGCGGATGTTGGGTGAGTGCAGTCCACTCTGAACTGAAGGGGACGAGTCGGTCAATAATGAGCAATATTTTCTCCGTTTCCTAAAAAACGGACAAGTCCAGCTTCCCTTTAAAAGCTGAGGTAATTGATATCTCCAGTCCAGTGCCTCGGTAATTCGGAGGAAATGAAGCATTCATTAATTATGTGAACTGTGAATCTGTGATGGCGCGTGGGGTCCACTCTGAACTCTGAAGGGCAAGGCGACGCCTGAGACTTAAGAGGATATATAGCTTGAAATTTCTTAATTTCACTCCATTTCATAAGAAAGAATAAGTCCAGTTACTCTAAAAACACATGTATGTCATTGGTTTCTCTTTCTCCAGTGCTCTCACTCTTCCTTTTACAACTAGTATACAGTGCCATATATGTGTGTTCACAGTTTGGAAATACATAAATTAAATTATCTTTAAAAACAGCACACATCAAATTTAATCTTACTGACTATCAACTACATATATTTTGCTAGGATCTAAAAAATCATAAATATGACCATGAACTACATATATTTTGCTTTGCTTGTAACTATTATGTGAATATTTTGAAATCATTTTAATTTTAAAAAAAAAAATTAATTTAAAAAATATTATTTCTTTTATAGTTTTATTTGGAAAGCAAAATTCGTTAAATAATGTTAGAAAATAAATCTACTTAAATTGTACCATCAACGATATGCAAAGGAGGTTCCATAATAACGGATTAATTTTAATAAAAAGAACAAATAACAACGGTGCCACTGAAAAAAAAGAAGGAAGAAATGAATCATAATATTGCTCGTCCGGATAAGTAGTCCAGATCTTGTTCAGAAAACTTAAAACTATTTTTACTTTTTTACCATACTAAACTTTCATCACAAACAAACACAAAAGAATAATGAAAAATATATATATACAGCCCATGACAATAAATCAGGGGTGTCCAATGAGCATCAGACCAAATTTGATTTGTTTGATCTGCTATAAGATTCGTGTAGATCAAATTCATACGAATCTTGACGTGAATTAAATGACTTTGACCGGACATTGACCTGAATTTGATTGGATACCCATCAAAATGCCACAAATACCATAAAACAACAAGCATAAGCAAAGCAAATAAAAAATTAAATACAAAATTAACATCATATTACAAAAAGTACTCCTCCTCAATGGTTTATTGTACCCTCAACACTTCTCTTTTCCAAAATTCAACATTGAAGCCTTTCATTTCTAAATCTGCAAAGCTCAAAAAGAAAATATCAATGAGTTTTATAATACAGAAACTTTCATATATATATATATATATATAGAGAGAGAGACAGGCTAATGTGCTTCCATAAGCACTTGGTCCGAAGTGCTGCCACCCCATTTTCGGTTTTTCAAAATCCAAATGGTCGATCCGAACCGTTCATCTTGTTCTCCATATTAATATCTGCTTGGAGACCAAATTTTACATTTTTTGGAATTTGTTTGCTATTTATTAAGCCACTTTGAAAATCGCTGATCCAACGGTGAACTGCCAAACAGTAAAATCAGGGGTTCACCGTTGGATCAGCGATTTTCAAAGTGGCTTAATAAATAGCAAAAAAATTCCAAAAAATGTAAAATTTGGTCTCCAAGCAGATATTAATATGGAGAACAAGATGAACGGTTCGGATCGACCATTTGGATTTTGAAAAACCGAAAATGGGGTGGCAGCACTTCGGCCGAAGTGCTACCGAAAGCATATTAGCCTGTCTATATATATATATATATATATATATATTGCTTAAAATCCACACGCTAATTAAGGATTGTTTCAAAAATTAAACTTTTATGTTCTTTCTTCGTCCTATATTTCTATTTTTTGGATGAAACTTGACACCTGCATTACATAGCTCTCTAGATAATCCCAATTTAAATGACATGCCTCAATGTAACACATGAAAAGAAAAATGGTGCCAATAACATTGTCTCATATTGTGTACCACTTAATGCATATATTTATTAGTTACTGGTTGAATTCTAATCTAAAATCCTTGAATTTGCTGCATTATGAAAGGAAAGATGTGAAAAACATAAAATAAGTAAAATTCAAGCACTATCTCAACACCCTCTAATACAAAATAATCCATGTTATATTTGCATTGCAAGGATTCAAATTGAAAATATATATATATATATATATATATATATATATATATATATATATATATATCAATTGTTCAAAAAATAATCCATAGTTTTTAATTTATTTAACATTTATGGGTTGATTAATTAAAAAACCAGAATGCACGAGTACAAAATTTGTATTACTTGTAGAGATATTAATTGTATGAATGTTATGAATTAGATATATAATTGTGATATGGTGCTATTTTAGAAAGAAAACAGGGGTCAGAAAACACAGAAGAAAACAGGACCGTCCTGGTATGGTACTAATTCATTTGCATAGGTGGTGCGTTTTGTACTTAGAAAACTAGCTACAAAAATTTGAATATGTACCCTCTACATTTGTCAAAAATGAAAAATTCAATTACAAGGACAAAAATAGTGCTAAAAAGCTAAATTCAGTTATGGAAATTATGTAATTGAGAATATAATTGCCACATTGTACTTGTACCAACTAAAATACCAGACCAATCCAAATTCAAAAGGAATCGGGGGTGTTCAATGAACATCGGATCAAATTTAACCGGTTTGATCTACTCCAATATTCGTTTAGATCAAGTTCATGTGAATCTTAACGCGGAGCAAATGACTCCAACCAGGCATTGAATAGAATTTGATCCGATGCCCATTGAAACATCGCCCTTCACAAATGACCCCAAAAAAGCAAGCACAACCAAATTATATAAAAATAAAATAAAAACAACCTTTTACAAAATTCTCCTTCCAAATGATTTATTTTACCTTCAAGCATTGCTCTTTTCCAGATCTCAACATGGATGCCTTTTGTTTCTAAATCTACAAAGCACAAAAAGAATAGAAAAAAAATATATTTTTAGTAATTAAACTGTCATATCTATGTATCAAATCCAAAATTTATCTTTAATGTTCTTTCTTCGTCCTGTATATCTATTTGTTTAATGAAACTTGCTACCTGCATTACTCAAGATAAATCCCAATTTAACTGACACATCTCATTAGAAAACTTGAAAATAAATAAATGGCGCTAATAACATTGTTACATGCTGAGTAGTGAGTACCGCTCAATGCCTAAATTTACTAGTTACATGTTAAATTCTAAACTAAAATCCATGTATTTGCTGCATTATGAAAGAAAACATGTGAAGAGCGTAAAGTCTATAAAATTCAAGTACATTGTATTTGTACAATTCAAGTGTAGTTGGTAATTATGGTAATAGCGCTAAGAAATGAAAATGCATCGTAATACCGCTAAGAAATTAAAATGTATGGTTAATATGAAACTGGCGGTACATTGCCACATTGTAAATTGGTACAAACTAATATACCGGACCAATACATTGTAAATTGCCACATTGAGAATAAAGAATTCGGTGAATTTATCAAGCAAAGGATCTGAATATATTAGAAAAAAAATATATGATAATTAATATGAAGTTAGTATGATAAAGTGGAGGAATTAATATACCTGAACAAAAATAGTAATGGCAAGATCAAGCTTCTACCCTTGTTGCATGTGACATCATCTCACATAATCTCTTAGCTTGTGCGTACATTGGTGGTGAAACTGAATGGTGTATTTTGGTAAGTAGCACTGAAAGATTCATGAGGTGAGTAGATAGTCACCTTGGGAATATGCTTGAATTTGTTCCACTCAAATCCACTTTCTCCTTGACTTACAATCTTCACCAGCAACTCCTCACTACACCTAATTCTTAGCTTCTGTGGCATTGTCGTCCTCAAATAATTCGGTAGGATTTCCATGTTAAAATCAATTAAATTCATCATCTGTAAAGCTTTAAGGTTCTCCACAGCTTTTAGATTTGGGCATTCTTTGATTAGAATATATGAGATACATGGCAAATTTGAAATCCTCTCCAAGTTTGGGTTTCTATCAACACGAATATCTTTGATTGATAGGAGGTTTTCTATTGTAATCAACTTATTAGCACCTTTAATCTCTAGGTACTCCAAGGAAGTAGCATGATGCAAAAGACCATTCGGGAGAGATCTCAATAGGGGACAATCTCTAATAAATAATTCTTTCAGCTTTGGCATGGATACTTGTCCCTTATTCCATTGCCACTCTTTCCAATTGGGCATCCTTGTAAAGTTTAGTTTCCTCAATTTGGGAAATGCGGGCTTATTAGCATGACACCTCGTAGCTGTTATATCTCTATTTTGGATGCGTCCCCACAATAACTCTTCTCCCACACTCACGACTGAATGTGCACCTATTATTCGAAGAATATCCAAATTCGGGAGTTGGCCTAAGAACGCAACCTCCTCAAAGCATGCACAATTTTCGATATGAATATATCTCAAGTTTGGAAGGTTTGCCCTCAAATTTAGCCAATTAGGAAGGTGGCTGCCAAAGTAACCTGCAATTACAACAGCTTCTAGAGAAGGTGGAGGACAGAGCTCATTTAAAACATCCTCAGTTGTCATCTTCTTTTCATTAGTCTGGGAAAGTTGTTCTTCCGAGCTCAATGTGTTGTAAATTAACCATAGTTCTTGTAAACGACCTTTGTTTAGAAGGTTTGCCATGTTTGCTATGTTCTTGTCCAATAGTTTCTCTAAACTGTATAACGAGAGACTAATTAGCTGGGATAGAGATTCTATGCTGTCTAGGCTACTAAATCCTTCCAAACTATTTTCGTCTGGCCTGAATCCCAATAGTTGAATGAGGTTGTCTAGTTTATTTAGGCCTACTGGGATTCCCCTGACTCCTGATTCCCTAGTATCGAGGAATTTCAATTCTTGTAGATTGGTGATACTACGAGGGACATCTGACAAACTTTCGCAACCAGAAAGGTTCAAATATGCTAGATATTTGAGCTTTCCAATGGAATAAGGAAGATTTTTTATATTTGAACCACGGACATCCAAGTATCTTAGATGCATGAGGTCACACAAAGAATCTGGTAGGCTTGAGAAATTGGAGCAACTAAGGTCTAAGAGGCGGAGGTTGGAAATGGCTTTACACAGATAATCTAAAGAAATTTCAGGCTTATTGCAAAGCAATAATGTTCTCAACCCATTTTTCTTTTTGAATAATTCGGTATTCACCTTATTTCCTTCTATAGATAACCGTCGTATTTTCAGTGGACCATCAGGCCTAGATAAAACATCTCCCTCCCTCAATACACAGTTCTCATCTTTTCCTAATTGACGGGCAAAGGACCACAAAAGATCATGCATTTTGCATTGTCCTTGATAATAGAATTTGTTAGTATCTTCCAAAAGATTTCGTACCAATAACTCATTGTAGTACTCTTTTCCCAACTCCCAGAAATCTACCGTATCTGGCAAAAATCCTTCTGCTAGCCATTGATAGGTTAAATTTGTTTGACGAAACCCAAAATCTTCCGGAAAGAGGGAACAAAAGATGAAGCATTGCTTCAAAGGTGATGAAAGATCCTCATAGCTCAAATGGAATGCATTGTGGATACCTGACATCCCAACAATTGACCACATATTGCTATTTAGAACAGCATGCCATTGGACTTTGGTTTTCGGCTTTGTACAAAGCACACCACCTATACTTTTGATAGCAAGAGGCAAACCATCACATTTTTGAACTAGTTGCAACCCAATATCCTTAAATTCTTGAATCTCACTCTCCTTCTCATTTTGAAATACCTGTCAATAAATGAATTAAAAGTTAGGAGCTTCCATGCTTCGATGATGACCATATAATTAAGGTGTAATCTTGTACGTCACTGTATAACTATATAAGGTACTTATTTAAAAAGAATAAAATATGAAATTGACTTTTTAATTGCCCATACATGGAAAAGAGAGAACTCTAATAAGATACAAAACGTAGTACTCATTTAATTTTCTTCAAAACCGGAGATACAATTAGTTCAATTAATTGAGATATATTTAGTTCAATTATTTTTCGGTGAAACTTAAATAAGTATTTTGCACTTCCAAAAAAATAAAAATACACAATCTAATATTTATGACAGAAAGGATAGTAAACGGATAGTAAACGGATACGAATACGAACACGGATAGTAAACGGATGTCAATGAGCGGATACGAATACGAATACGAACACGAATACGAACACAGATAGTAAACAGATGTCAATGAGCTAATACCAAATATGTTTCCATTTGTCAATGAGCGGATACGAATACGAACACGGATAGTAAACGGATGTTAAAACTCAAAATCAAATCTGCCTTAAATGGATACGGATACGAAGCGGATAATCTACGAATATGGATACGAAACGAATAATTAATTATATGAACTTTAAGAAAAGAAATCACAAAACTAAATTAAAAAAAAAAACATATTTATGCAAATATAATACCTCCGTTTCTCCTTTTATTTTATAAATTACAAATTTATCCAAATATTAATATCGTTCTCTGTAATTAAAAAATAAAAGAAAATGGAGATGTCAATGACCATATCAATGAAGGCACGTGAAATTCACCCGTATTGAAAGCACACAGAGCCACAGTCCACAGACCAAGAAAAAATTGAAATCAGTCCTAAGTCTGAATGAAGTGCAACTGAGATTGATTGTATGTGGCTATTAGAAAGAAATCTAATAATACTTTGGAAAAGCTCTGGTATTCTTTTAGTTTCCCTTTATAATTTAAAAGTAATTTTTTGAAATGAAAATTTCATTGCATATATAATGCATGGCACTACAAGAATTTCTTATTTATAGAAAATATTATTATTAAATAATTAAGAAAAAAACGAAAACGTGTTGGGCTTTTTTGATAGCATAGATGGATAAGAAAAAAAATATATTGGATCCAAACTGTGGACCGGATTTTTTTTCTACGGAAATAAAGTATTTTCTGTTTTAGAAAAAATTCAAACTACTCTTTCGGTTTTAAAATATTTCAGCTACTATTTAAAAAAAATATATTCCAGCAATCTTTCAAGCTTAAAAAAGATTAATAAAAAATGTATCAGCCACTCTTTCAGAAAAAAAAAAAAAATCACTTTGGACCCGAAAACAAATCGGTTTCGAAGTTTGGATCATTTTTTTTTTCAAATCAATCTATGCTATTAATAAACTGGAACACTATTTCTGTTTCTCTTTATTATTTAATAATAAAATGTATAAATAGAAAATTCTCAAGGAACAGAACATGTAATCATTATTAATCAGTACGGAGCTAGAGTTCAACTTTGGAAGTAACATTCACAACAAATCATTGAACAAAATTTGTACACGATTGTTTTAAAGAGTTATTTGTATTTGAAAGCAGTAGTTAATATCGAAGACTGGAATTATTGCTCACCAAAAGTAGTAGACAAAAAATTTAAATAAACATTTAAAAAGCAAAGATATGAAATATTTTGAAGAATATATTAATTGTTAAAAATTGCAAATTAACGAGACATTAATTTGAAATTCCATTATAAAGGCAAATAATCATAGGCACTACATCTATTAATTGTTGTTTAAATAAGCTTGTATTTGTTATACGACTGTCAAATAGTTTGTTTAAGAACCCAATAATTAGATGATAATGTAGACAAATTAAGTAGGAATTAAGGCTAAACAATTAATAAAAATTACCTGTTTTATTAATAGGGACCACCCATCTTCATCAGATAACTTATGTACCCGATGTAATTTTGTTGCCCTCATTCCGTCCGCAACTCTTTCATTTCGTGTAGTGACAAGTAACCTACTCCCGTGAGCTCCGCTTCTCATGGGAGCTCGCAACAGACTGTTCCACACTGCTTGACTCTCTTCCCAAACATCATCGAGAACAAGAAGAAACTTTTTGCCCTGGACGAGCCTCTTGAGTATAGGCGCCAGATCCGCTCTTTCTTGTGCGGCACCGTGGTCACTGTGGTCACCTTCTGCCTGCTGAATCACTGATTTCAATAATTTTCCTCCTTTCACCTTCTTTGAGACACAAACCCAAATTTTTAACTGGAATTCTTCTTCAATCCTTCTATCATTGAAAATCTTACTTGCTAGAGTTGTCTTTCCAATTCCACCCATTCCCACAATTGCTAGAACCAAAATGTTTTCTCTCGCACTCTTCTCTTCTTCAGTCAACCAGTTCACTAGCATCTTAGTGTCTTCTTCAATCTTTTCACCCACAATATCATCTAGCACAATCAAGGAATCAGTCTTGCGGTTGATCATCGAATCCACTCGGGGAACTGGGTCTTGGAATTCAATCAAACCCAAATCAGTCTTTCTCTTAGCAATCCCATCGAGCCTCGAATTGATATCTTTGATTTTGGAACCAATCTTATGAGCAAAGAATGGGTTCCGAAAGCAGGACAGCAAAGGGCAGCCACAACGAGCATTTGATGAGGAATGGGAACTGGAACCAGGAAGGCGGTCCTTTGCCTTGATCTGACATAGGTCAATGATGTCATCGGCATCATACATGACATCCTTGAGCTCCATGAGCCACCGCTCAATGGAACTGTTCTTGCTTTGCTTCCTCTCAGCATCGGCAAGGACGCATTGGATGTCACGAACGGTCTCGCTGAGCTTCTCGATCTGGCCTGGGATGCCTAGAAGCATGCCCACCTCAGCCTGCACCATTTGCAGAAGAAGTTCGCTGAACTTTGATAGGAAAGCATCGAGTATCATAGCCATCTTTATTTTCTGAATGAGAGCTGCCGGTACAGTGGTCAGGAGGAAGAGAGATTGGAATGGAGATAGTTGGAGAATGTGGTTCTAGAACACAATTTAATTCTTTCCTTATTTTTTTGTTAGGATCAAAGAATACTTATTCCTTTCTTTCTATTGTACCTTTTTCTTTTGATTACCTTTTCTCTTTTGTAAATTTGAAGCTTGGCCAATTGGTCGTAACTGGTTGTGAGATTGGAGCAAAATGGATGCAATGCTTTTGCTTTGTGCAATGTGGACACCCATATGTTTCATTCTTTGTTTCCTTATTGATGATATAAGAAAATTCGAAGCACAATGGCAAGACAAGGAAAGGGCACTGCTTTTGCTTTTGCTTTGTGCTGTGTTTCATCCTTTATTCCATTGCTTTTGCTTTGATGACATGAAAATCCATTGCTTGAGCGACCAGCCAATTGTACTACTTGTTACAAACAGAGATTTTTTGGCCGGGTCTTTCTGTAGAGCGACGTTATCATACATTTTCAAAGCTATTAATTTTATTTTTATGAAATTATATATAATATGAGCTTAGGTTGCTACTAATTTCCAGAACATAATAATTTTTTATTTTATTATAAATTAAGGTAACCATTTTTTTTTAATGATAACAAAGATGGAAGGAATCATTCAGTTGAAGCAGATCAGCAATCAAATATATGGTTACTTTCATGCCATGTAAAAAAATAAATAAACAATAACATATACTTCAATTTAACATAAGGGACAAAATGCATGGCAATATTTCATCCTTGTTAAATAAATAAATAAAAGAGTGAGGCTATGGTACTATGCATAACGCAGTTTTGTGTCTGTACTAGGATCAATATTTTAAAATAAAAAATTTAATAGTTGATCCAAATTGTTTAATATAGTCATAATATGAATATGTAGTTGTAAAATATTTTTATATTTTTTAGAATTCTTTCTTATTATTATTTTAGATGTGTAGAAAATCACTATTTTTGGATGGTCCAAAATTTTTAGATCAAGTGATTTTGTAACCATTTAAAAAATAGTATAAAAATTATAAAAAATGTAAATTTTAGTTTAAGTACATATATTCATATGCAGATCATTTTATGTTGAACAATTTGAATCGACTATTAGAACATTTAAACTGAATACTTGAGTCATAGTGCAGGACAATATGCACTATGCACAGTACTATAGCCTCACTGTAAATAAAAAAAACATGTCTTATTTCTATGCTTCTTACATAAAACATTATAAAAATATAAAAATTAAAAAAAATTATAAAAGTATACTTAAAATTAAAAAAAATATAAATTTACGTAAATGCAGATATTTTGATAATGCTACAAAAAATAAAACAGGAAATTTTCATTTGCTGTTATGCAATCTCAAACATGAAATATGTACTTTTTTTGCTTTTCTAATATAAAATAAATTAGAAAGAAACTACATAATTCTGATTTTAATAGAGAAATAAAAATTGATGATAACAAGCACATAATTTAATAAAATAAAAAAAAATAAAAAAATAAAAACAGAGAGACCAAGTCGGTACATTGATATCAGTTTCTAACAGTACATTAAGGTGTACCTAATTCATTAAGCACGAACACAATGAACAAAAAGGTTTCCCATAAGCATTACTCACAACATTTGGAAATAAAAATTAATCCTTTCCAAAATCAGCACTGTAGTGTGCACTTGATTCCAACTTCTTTGCTTCATTCAGTTTCCTGACAGCCTGTATATACATTAGAGGTTTGGTTAATGATCTATTATATTATCCAATGCTTTATGAATAGAGTGAGGCTATGGTACTATGCATAGCACAGATTGGTCCGTATTACGGGTCAATATTTTTCATTTTTTAAATTCAAATAGTTACTTGCAGACTACATTTTTATAGAATTCTTTTACTATAATTTTAGATAAGTAGAAATTAAATCACTATTTTTAAATAGTATCTAGTGATTTTCTACCTATCTAAATAGATATTAAAAAAATTCTAAAATTTGACCTACAAGTACATTTTCATATAGAGATCATTTGAATTTTTAAAAATGAAGATATTGATCCAAAAAGATTAATAAATGAAGACATACCAAAAAAATATTAACATAATATTACACTTAAAAAGAGAAATATACGAAAAAGATCTGTTACCCTTCCTAACAAATTAGGCTAAATAGCCTATTTTGTATTGTAGCCGTTGGAGACTTTCCTAACAAATTAGATTCTGGATTTAGTCTAATTGAGAGAATTAAGCTCGGTACCTAATTTAGCGTAACAGCTATATTTTGATGCAAGCTGGAATTTTCTCCTTAAATAGCCTGTGATGATTTGCTGAGGCTATTTCCTTATTTATCAACAGCACACAATTCTCTCACCCGCCAAAATACCTCCTGGTACCAAGACGCGATCTAGAGATTAATTATGTCGATAATTTGAACTAGATATGGTCAAGTACCTGTTACAACAAATGAGGCTAGAACAGGTACTATGTAGAGAATGAATACCAGGATATTTTTCCAGTTTGCTCTCACTCTTCCTTTTACTAGTAAACAGTGCCATATATGTGTGTTGACAATTTGGAAATACATAAATGAAATTATCTTTAAAAACAGCACACATCAAATTTAATCTTACTGACTATCAACTACATATATTTTGCTTGTAACTATTATGTGAATATTTTGAAATCATTTTAATTTTTTTAAAAAATTCTATAAAATTTTTTTTAATTTAAAAAACATTATTTCTTTTATAGTTTTATTTGGAAAGCAAAATTCGTTAAATAATGTTAGAAAATAAATCTACTTAAATTGTACCATCAACGATATGCAAAGGAGGCTCCATAATAACGGATTAATTTTAATAAAAAGAACAAATAACAATGGTGCCACTGAAAAAAAAGAAGGAAGAAATCAATCATAATATTGCTCGTCCGGATAAGTAGTCCAGATCTTGTTCAGAAAACTTAAAACTATTTTTACTTTTTTACCATACTAAACTTTCATCACAAACAAACACAAAAGAATAATGAAAAATTTATATATACAGCCCATGACAAGAAATCAGGGGTGTCCAATGAGCATCATATCAAATTTGATTTGTTTGATCTGCTATAAGATTCGTGTAGATCAAGTTCAGACGAATCTTGACGTGAATCAAATGACTTTGACCGGACATTGAACCGAATTTGATTGAATATATACCCATCAAAATGGCACAAATACCACAAAACAACAAGCATAAGCAAAGCAAATAAAAAATTAAATACAAAATTAACATCCTATTACAAAAAGTATTCCTCCTCAATGGTTTATTGTACCCTCAACACTTCTCTTTTCCAGATCTCAAAATTGAAGCCTTTCGTTTCTAAATCTGCAAAGTTCCAAAAGAAAATATCAATGAGTTTTATAATACAGAAACTTTCATATATATATACTGCTTAAAATCCACAAACTAATTAAGGATTGTTTCAAAAATTAAACTTTTCTGTTCTTTCTTCGTCCTATATTTCTATTTTTTGGATGAAACTTGACACCTGCATTACATAGCTCTAGATAATCCCAATTTAAATGACATACCTGAATGTAACACATGAAAAGAAAATTGGTGCCAATAACATTGTCTCATATTGTGTACCACTTAATGCCTATATTTATTTGAAACTAGTTGAATTCTAATCTAAAATCCTTGAATTTGCTGCATTATGAAAGGAAAGATGTGGAAAACATAAAATATGTAAAATTCAAGCACTATCTCAACACCCTCTAATACAAAATAATCCATGTTATATTTGCTTTGCATGGATTCAAATTGAAAAAAATATATATATATCAATTGTTAAAAAAATAATCCATAGTTTTTAATTTATTTAACATTAATGAGTTAATTTAATTAAAAAACCAGAATACACGAGTACAAAATTTGTATTACTTGTAGAGATATTAATTGTATGAATGTTATGAATTAGATATATAATTGTGATATGGTGCTATTTTAGAAAGAAAATAGGGGTCAGAAAGCACAGAAGAATAATATAATAATATACTTAAAAAGTGAGTTCACTTCAGGACCGTCCTGGTATGGTACTAATTCATTTGCATAGGTGGTGCGTTTTGTACTTAGAAAACTGGCTACAAAAATTTGAATATGTACCCTCTATATTTGTCAAAAATGGAAAATTCAATTACAAGGACAAATAGTGCTAAAAAGCTAAATTCAGTTATGGAAATTATGAAATTGAGAATATAATTGCCACATTGTACTTGTACCAACTAAAATACCGGACCAATTCAAATTAAAAAGGAATCGGGGGTGTTCAATGAACATCGGATCAAATTTAACCGGTTTGATATACTCCAAGATTCATCTAGATCAAGTTCATGTGAATCTTAACACATAACAAATGACTCCAACCAAGCATTGAATAGAATTTGATCCGATGCCCATTGAAACATCGCCCTTCACAAATGACCCCAAAAAAGCAAGCACAACCAAATTATATAAAAATAAAATAAAAACAACCTTTTACAAAGTTCACCTTCCAAATGGTTTATTTTACCTTCAAACATTGCTCTTTTCCAGATCTCAACATGGATGCCTTTTGTTTCTAAATCTACAAAGCACAGAAAGAATAGAAAAAAAATATTTTTAGTAATTAAACTGTCATATGTATGTATCAAATCCAAAATTTATCTTTAATGTTCTTTCTTCGTCCTGTATATCTATTTGTTTAATGAAACTTGATACCTGCATTACTCAAGATAAATCCCAATTTAACTGACACATCTCATTAGAAAACTTGAAAATAAATAAATGGTGCTAATAACATTGTTACATGCTGAGTAGTGAGTACCGCTGAATGCCTAAATTGACTAGTTACATGTTAAATTCTAAACTAAAATCCATGTATTTGCTGCATTATGAAAGAAAACATGTGAAGAGCGTAAAGTCTATAAAATTCAAGTACATTGTATTTGTACAATTCAAGTGTAGTTGGTAATTATGGTAATAGCGCTAAGAAATGAAAATGCATCGTAATACCGCTAAGAAATTAAAATGTATGGTTAATATGAAACTGGCGGTACATTGCCACATTGTAAATTGGTACAAACTAATATACCGGACCAATACATTGTAAATTGCCACATTGAGAATAAAGAATTCGGTGAATTTATCAAGCAAAGGATCTGAATATATTAGAAAAAAAATATATGATAATTAATATGAAGTTAGTATGATAAAGTGGAGGAATTAATATACCTGAACAAAAATAGTAATGGCAAGATCAAGCTTCTACCCTTGTTGCATGTGACATCATCTCACATAATCTCTTAGCTTGTGCGTACATTGGTGGTGAAACTGAATGGTGTATTTTGGTAAGTAGCACTGAAAGATTCATGAGGTGAGTAGATAGTCACCTTGGGAATATGCTTGAATTTGTTCCACTCAAATCCACTTTCTCCTTGACTTACAATCTTCACCAGCAACTCCTCACTACACCTAATTCTTAGCTTCTGTGGCATTGTCGTCCTCAAATAATTCGGTAGGATTTCCATGTTAAAATCAATTAAATTCATCATCTGTAAAGCTTTAAGGTTCTCCACAGCTTTTAGATTTGGGCATTCTTTGATTAGAATATATGAGATACATGGCAAATTTGAAATCCTCTCCAAGTTTGGGTTTCTATCAACACGAATATCTTTGATTGATAGGAGGTTTTCTATTGTAATCAACTTATTAGCACCTTTAATCTCTAGGTACTCCAAGGAAGTAGCATGATGCAAAAGACCATTCGGGAGAGATCTCAATAGGGGACAATCTCTAATAAATAATTCTTTCAGCTTTGGCATGGATACTTGTCCCTTATTCCATTGCCACTCTTTCCAATTGGGCATCCTTGTAAAGTTTAGTTTCCTCAATTTGGGAAATGCGGGCTTATTAGCATGACACCTCGTAGCTGTTATATCTCTATTTTGGATGCGTCCCCACAATAACTCTTCTCCCACACTCACGACTGAATGTGCACCTATTATTCGAAGAATATCCAAATTCGGGAGTTGGCCTAAGAACGCAACCTCCTCAAAGCATGCACAATTTTCGATATGAATATATCTCAAGTTTGGAAGGTTTGCCCTCAAATTTAGCCAATTAGGAAGGTGGCTGCCAAAGTAACCTGCAATTACAACAGCTTCTAGAGAAGGTGGAGGACAGAGCTCATTTAAAACATCCTCAGTTGTCATCTTCTTTTCATTAGTCTGGGAAAGTTGTTCTTCCGAGCTCAATGTGTTGTAAATTAACCATAGTTCTTGTAAACGACCTTTGTTTAGAAGGTTTGCCATGTTTGCTATGTTCTTGTCCGATAGTTTCTCTAAACTGTATAACGAGAGACTAATTAGCTGTGATAGAGATTCTATGCTGTCTAGGCTACTAAATCCTTCCAAACTATTTTTGTCTGGCCTGAATCCCAATAGTTGAATGAGGTTGTCTAGTTTATTTAGGCCTACTGGGATTCCCCTGACTCCTGATTCCCTAGTATCGAGGAATTTCAATTCTTGTAGATTGGTGATACTACGAGGGACATCTGACAAACTTTCGCAACCAGAAAGGTTCAAATATGCTAGATATTTGAGCTTTCCAATGGAATAAGGAAGATTTTTTATATTTGAACCACGGACATCCAAGTATCTTAGATGCATGAGGTCACACAAAGAATCTGGTAGGCTTGAGAAATTGGAGCAACTAAGGTCTAAGAGGCGGAGGTTGGAAAAGGCTTTACACAGATAATCTAAAGAAATTTCAGGCTTATTGCAAAGCAATAATGTTCTCAACCCATTTTTCTTTTTGAATAATTCGGTATTCACCTTATTTCCTTCTATAGATAACCGTCGTATTTTCAGTGGACCATCAGGCCTGGATAAAACATCTCCCTCCCTCAATACACAGTTCTCATCTTTTCCTAATTGACGGGCAAAGGACCACAAAAGATCATGCATTTTGCATTGTCCTTGATAATAGAATTTGTTAGTATCTTCCAAAAGATTTCGTACCAATAACTCATTGTAGTACTCTTTTCCCAACTCCCAGAAATCTACCGTATCTGGCAAAAATCCTTCTGCTAGCCATTGATAGGTTAAATTTGTTTGACGAAACCCAAAATCTTCCGGAAAGAGGGAACAAAAGATGAAGCATTGCTTCAAAGGTGATGAAAGATCCTCATAGCTCAAATGGAATGCATTGTGGATACCTGACATCCCAACAATTGACCACATATTGCTATTTAGAACAGCTTGCCATTGGACTTTGGTTTTCGGCTTTGTACAAAGCACACCACCTATACTTTTGATAGCAAGAGGCAAACCATCACATTTTTGAACTAGTTGCAACCCAATATCCTTAAATTCTTGAATCTCACTCTCCTTCTCATTTTGAAATACCTGTCAATAAATGAATTAAAAGTTAGGAGCTTCCATGCTTCGATGATGACCATATAATTAAGGTGTAATCTTGTACGTCACTGTATAACTATATAAGGTACTTATTTAAAAAGAATAAAATATGAAATTGACTTTTTAATTGCCCATACATGGAAAAGAGAGAACTCTAATAAGATACAAAACGTAGTACTCATTTAATTTTCTTTAAAACCGGAGATACAATTAGTTCAATTAATTGAGATATATTTAGTTCAATTATTTTTCGGTGAAACTTAAATAAGTATTTTGCACTTCCAAAAAAATAAAAATACACAATCTAATATTTATGACAGAAACGATAGTAAACGGATAGTAAACGGATACGAATACGAACACGGATAGTAAACGGATGTCAATGAGCGGATACGAATACGAATACGAACACGAATACGAACACAGATAGTAAACAGATGTCAATGAGCTAATACCAAATATGTTTCCATTTGTCAATGAGCGGATACGAATACGAACACGGATAGTAAACGGATGTTAAAACTCAAAATCAAATCTGCCTTAAATGGATACGGATACGAAGCGGATAATCTACGAATATGGATACGAAACGAATAATTAATTATATGAACTTTAAGAAAAGAAATCACAAAACTAAATTAAAAAAAAAAACATATTTATGCAAATATAATACCTCCGTTTCTCCTTTTATTTTATAAATTACAAATTTATCAAAATATTAATATCGTTCTCTGTAATTAAAAAATAAAAGAAAATGGAGATGTCAATGACCATATCAATGAAGGCACGTGAAATTCACCCGTATTGAAAGCACACAGAGCCACAGTCCACAGACCAAGAAAAAATTGAAATCAGTCTTAATGTTGACTGTTGAGCGTGTATAGATGGATCCTAAGTCTGAATGAAGTGCAACTGAGATTGATTGTATGTGTCTATTAGAAAGAAATCTAATAATACTTTGGAAAAGCTCTGGTATTCTTTTAGTTTCCCTTTATAATTTAAAAGTAATTTCTTGAAATGAAAAATTCATTGTATATATAATGCATGGCACTACAAGAATTTATTTTTTATAGATGGATAAGAAAAAAAATATATTGGATCCAAACTGTGGAGCGGATTTTTTTCTACGGAAATAAAGTATTTTCTGTTTTAGAAAAAGTTCAAGCTACTCTTTCGGTTTTAAAAAATTTCAGCTACTATTTAAAAAAAATATATTCCAGCAATCTTTCTAGTTACAAAAAGATTAATAAAAAAATGTATCAGCCACTCTTTCTGAAAAAAAAAAAAAAATTCACTTTGGACCCGAAAACAAATCGGTTTCGAAGTTTGGATCATTTTTTTTTCAAAAAATATATTGGATCCAAACTGTGGAGCGGATTTTTTTCTACGGAAATAAAGTATTTTCTGTTTTAGAAAAAGTTCAAGCTACTCTTTCGGTTTTAAAAAATTTCAGCTACTATTTAAAAAAAATATATTCCAGCAATCTTTCTAGTTTAAAAAAGATTAATAAAAAATGTATCAGCCACTCTTTCTGAAAAAAAAAAATCACTTTGGACCCGAAAACAAATCGGTTTCGAAGTTTGGATCATTTTTTTTTCAAATCAATCTATGCTATTAATAAACTGGAACACTATTTCTGTTTCTCTTTATTATTTAATAATAAAATGTATAAATAGAAAATTCTCAAGGAACAGAACATGTAATCATTATTAATCAGTACGGAGCTAGAGTACAACTTTAACATTCACAACAAATCATTCAACAAAATTTGTATTTTAAAGAGCTATTTGTATTTGAAAGCAGTAGTTAATATCGAAGACTGGAATTATTGCTCACCAAAAGTAGTAGACAAAAAATTTAAATAAACGTTTAAAAAACAAAGATACGAAATATTTTGAAGAATATATTAATTGTTAAAAATTGCAAATTAGCGAGACATTAATTTGAAATTCCATTATAAAGGCAAATAATCATAGGCACTACATCTATTAATTGTTGTTTAAATAAGCTTGTATTTGTTATACGACTGTCAAATAGTTTGTTTAAGAACCCAATAATTAGATGATAATGCAGACAAATTAAATAGGAATTAAGGCTAATTAAGGCTAAACAATTAATAAAAATTACCTGTTTTATTAATAGGGACCACCCATCTTCATCAGATAACTTATGTACCCGATGTAATTTTGTTGCCTTCATTCCGTCCGCAACTCTTTCATTTCGTGTAGTGACAAGTAACCTACTCCCGTGAGCTCCGCTTTTCATGGGAGCTCGCAACAGACTGTTCCACACTGCTTGACTCTCTTCCCAAACATCATCGAGAACAAGAAGAAACTTTTTGTCCTGGACGAGCCTCTTGAGTATAAGCGCCAGATCCGCTCTTTCTTGTGCGGCACCGTGGTCACTGTGGTCACCTTCTGCCTGCTTAATCACTGATTTCAATAATTTTCCTCCTTTCACCCTCTTTGAGACACAAACCCAAATTTTTAACTGGAATTCTTCTTCAATCCTTCTATCATTGAAAATCTTACTTGCTAGAGTTGTCTTTCCAATTCCACCCATTCCCACAATTGCTAGAACCAAAATGTTTTCTCTCGCACTCTTCTCTTCTTCAGTCAACCAGTTCACTAGCATCTTAGTGTCTTCTTCAATCTTTTCACCCACAATATCATCGAGCACAACCAAGGAATCAGTCTTCCGGGTGATGATCGAATCCACTCGGGGAACTAGGTCGGAAGGTCCAGAAGAGATTTGGAATTCAATCAAACCCAAATCTGTCTTTCTCTTAGCAATCCCATCGAGCCTCGAATTGATATCTTTGATTTTGGAACCAATCTTATGAGCAAAGACTGGGTTCTGAAAGCAGGATAGCAAAGGGCAGCCACAACGAGCATTTGATGAAGAATGGGAACTGGAGCCAGCAAGGCGGTCCTTTGCCTTGATCTGACATAGGTCAATGATGTCATCAGCATCATACATGACATCCTTGAGCTCCATGAGCCAACGCTCGATGAAACTACTCTTGCTTTGCTTCCTCTTAGCATCAGCAAGAACGCATTGGATGTCACGAACGGTCTCGCTGAGCTTCTCGATCTGGCCTGGGATGCCTAGAAGCATGCCCACCTCAGCCTGCACCATTTGCAGAAGAAGTTCGCTGAACTTTGATAGGAAAGCATCGAGTATCATAGCCATCTTTATTTTCTGAATGAGAGCTGTTGCTGGTGATCAGGAGGAAGAGACGCTGAACTGGAAGATAGAGGTTGGAGAGAGATAGAACGTTGACCAGCTCTAATATTTATTATTGAGCCTAACTTTTCTGCATAAGAAAACAGAGATTCAGAGAAGCTAGTTTTCATCAGAGCCCCTACATTATAAACAAATCTCTTCTATGAAATATATGCTTATCAGTGAACCACAGAATCCACGTACGAGGAACTAAATTTAATTATTCTCGTCTTCCTATGATTTAATTATTCATATATTTTCTTAACTCGTTTATGAAGAATGTGGTTCTGGTCTTCTCGAACTAAATTTCTTTCATTATGTGTATTTTGTTTCCTGTCTACTGCTTAATTCTCGAACTAAATTCAGAAAAAGAATTGCATGCATTCTAGATGTATTTAATTCTGGACATAACTACAAATTTACAATACAATGTTATTAGAACCGGACCAGAAATTAGTCAATCCGGTAAAGTTTCGGATCAACGGTTTATTAATCTATAATTTTAAAAGTTTCTGATCGGCTGATTTTTTAAACATTATATATTTATGAGCTATGAGTACAATAATAAAAATAATCATGTTTTATATTAGTACAAATTTCCACATACATATTGAATATCACAAAATAAAATTAAAATTATAGATTATTAAAGATGAATAAATTACCTTTGTTTGAAGCTCAAAATATGTAGAACTTATTCTTAAAATTATTAATTTGATCATCAATTAATTTCCTAACATTTCCAAAGCTATTAATTTTATTTTTATGAAATTATATATAATATAATCTCAGGTTGCTACTAATTTCCAGAACGTAATAATTTTTATTTTATTAGAAATTAAGGTAACAATTTTTTTAATGATAACAAAGATGGAAGGAATCATTCAATTGAAGCAGATCAGCAATCAAATATATGGTTACTTTCATGCCATGAAAAAAAATAAATAAACAATACCATATACTTCAATTTAACACAATGGACAAAATGCATGGCAATATTTCATCCTTGTTAAATAAATAAATAAATAAAAGAGCGAGGCATAGCAATATATCAAAACCAAAGTTATTTAATCCATGAGAAAAAATTTTAGAGGTACAAACACAAAAGAAGGTCGAAGTAGTTTGACATCTTTTATGTAAACTGTTCGCTTTGGTAGGTTATATGAAAGACATATGCACAATAACTCTCATATTTACTGAGTTGTGACATTTTTTGAACAAAATAAAATTAGAACTGATTGATATTAACTTTTGCAAGGGGCTATAGGAAACAAGAAAAAGAAAATATGAGGGCTATAGGGAAATATTACGAGTTTATAATGAAGCCAGACAGCTAAGCTGGGTTTTGTTTGGACTTAAACAGGCTGTGGGGCCCGTGAGATAAATTATTGTATATCTTATATGGAGAAGCTTCCCCGAAGTTTCCTGGAAGTTTTGGGGGTTATACGGAGAAGTTTCCTAGAAATTTCAGGCTGGGTTTTGTAAATTCTTGGTGTCTTATACGGAGTAAGCTTCCCTGAAATTTCCTGAAAGTTTTGGGGGCCGTGCACAATAATTATATAACTCAAATTTTACTATTTATAAATGTTTGTTTCAAAATATTTTGTTTTACGTTGTTTGGAAAAGTAGAAGACCCTCAATCTCCATTTATTCTATGTGTATCGTATTTGATAAAACGGATTTGAATAATTTTTTTTGTTCACTTATTAGATATCTATCTAGATAATGATTTTTATTCGTTAGATAAACATATATAGTTACAATGACAACCACAATTTCTATTGACATGTACTGGTGAAGGGGTATAGCATCTTCAATGACAACCAAATACTATTTAACTATCATCTGTACTGGTTTTTTGATATTTCCTTTATGTTTGAACTTGAAATAAGTTAAAATAAAATACTCCATTAAATTTTATAATATCTCAAACATTGCCCAATCACAAGTTTGTCTCTGCTCCGTTTGATATTAGCCACTCTCTCTCTCTCTCTCTCTATATATATATATATGACTTCCACTTATCAAGGTTTTGTAATTGAATCAACTAGTAACTAATAGTAGCCTACACATTGTTAGCGACAATTAATCCTTTTGTAAGACTAAATACAAGACGACGTCCGTTATGTTAGATATAAATTAAGACACTCAATTTGCAAGTTGTGATGGCGTTTGATTTTGATCGCAAATTATAGAAAAATGGTAAGGGCATGATGGAAAAATATAAATTAAGGAATATTCAACTTTAAGTAATTAATTAACTCTATTAATAAACAGAACAATAAAATTAGAGTTAAGAGATGTATTACATACAATAAAGAATACGAAAGTAAATAGAAAGCTGAAGATGTTTTCAATTATAAATATAAATTTAACCCATTGAACAATAAGCACTAAGATTAAATGTGACCCCTAAAAAAAACAATGTTTACTGGTTTGATGTCCCATTAGCACTTTTAGAATGGTTATTGATCTCGGCATGAGCGGAACTAGAATTAAAATTTAGATAGGAGTAGTTGAAAAATAAGAAATAAAAATGGATGATATAGTAAGTAAGATTTGAATTCATTTACTCACAACCTTAATTAGTAACTTTAATTAGTAGACTACAAACAAATCTATTTTATGAGCAAAGCTAGAGTGTGATGTGCTCATTAATAGAGTTTGATGAGCACAACTTCAAAAGTATATCGGATCGACATCAAACGTCAAATTTAAACCGTTGAAATTCATGTACTTTATGAGTGATGCATATACATGCAAAATTTTAAAATTTTAGAGTTTATTTGTTACAAGGTCAAGCGGTCAAAGAAATAATAAAAATTGAATATATAAAACAACTTATAAATTAACTTATAAAATGTTCATTTCTTTGACCGCTTGACCGTGTAGCAAATAAACTCAAAACTTTCAAAATTTTGCATGTACATGCATCATTCATGAAGTACATAGATTTCAACGGTTTGGATTCGACGTTTGAAGTTGATCCGATGAACTTTTAAACTCTCTTACTGAATGCATCACACCCTAGCTTTGCTCCTATTATATACATATAATGTAACATCTCAATTTTCGAGCATCTGAAATTAAGTTTATCTAACTTGAAGTAAAGCGATTTAAAATAGTAATGTAGGTTTTCGATTATATTTACCAACTTTGGTATTTTAAAATTCTAATGTCTCAATTTTTGAATATTTGAATATTTCACGTAATTCAATAGTAGTTATAATATGTTAAGATTTATTTTGAATTTTTGTCAATTAAAATGAATAATTATTTTAAAATTAAATGATTGTAGAGTCAGGAGAATATATATGTTTTGATTCCATTTTGAAATGTTGTAAACTTTATTTGACGATATATTAATTAGAACGGTTAGTATTTTACAATTAAAGGTAAATCTTTAAATAAGTTTGATTTTAGTGAAACTCATTGATCAATATATATAGATAGATAGATAGATAGAGAGAGAGGCTAATATACAATTGATTGTTTCTAGCTTCCTGTATAACTAAGTCATTTTCTGATTTTTAAAGTCTAAATGATCGATCCAAACCGTTACATGTCATCTCTATATTAAAATGTGCTTGGAGACTAAATTTTACATTTTTTTGGAATTTTTTTACTATTTGTTCAGCCACTTTGAAAATAGCCGATCCAACGGTGGCTTAACAAAATAGCAAAATCAGAAGCCACCGTTGGATCAACCATTTTCAAAGTGGCTTAATAAATAGTAAAAAAATTCAGAAAAAATGTAAAATTTTGTCTCCAAGCATATTTCAATATAGAGATCACATCTAACGGTTCAGATCGACATTTTAGATTTTGAAAATGAAAAAGTGACTTATAACCATATAAACTCATACGTTTATATAAGTAGAGTAGCCAACTTCTCTCTCTCTCTCTCTCTCTATATATATATATATATATATATATATATATATATATATAGAGTTAGGCTGGGGTGCTATGGATAGCATAGAGGCCTCTATGCTACGGCTCAATATTCGAGTTTTCAAAATCCAAACGGTCGATCCGAACCGTTCATCTTATTCTCCATATTAATATCTGCTTGGAGACCAAATTTTACATTTTTTTGAATTTTTTTACTATTTATTAAGTATTTTACAAAATTGTTGATCCAATGGTGGCTGCACAAAACAGTAAAACCGTTGGATTAGCGATTTTCAAAGTGGCTTAATAAATAGTAAAAAAATTCAGAAAATTATAAAATTTGGTCTCCAAGCAGATATTAATATGGAGAATAAGATGAACGGTTCGGATCGACCGTTTGGATTTTGAAAACTCAAATATTGAGCCGTAGCATAGAGGCCACTATGCTATCCATAGCACCCCAGCCTAACTCATATATATATATATATATATATATATATATATATAGGAAAGAGATGGGCTACGGTGAGTTGCGAAGTAAAGCGACTATTTTACTTCACACTCATATTTTACGATTTGAAAATTCAAACGACCGATCCGAACCGCTCAACATGATCTCCATATTGAAATGTGCTTGGAGACCAAATTTTATATTTTTTGGAATTTTTATTAAGAAATTTTGAAAATCGTTGATCCGATGGTCCAAATTTTTTTACTGTTTTGTACTGTTCACAGCATTTTTCAAAATTGCTTAATAAATAATAAAAACAATTCCAAAAAATGTACAATTTGGTCTCCAAGCACATTTCAATATGGAGATCACATCTAATGGTTTGGATCGGTCATTTGGATTTTCAAAATGAAAATACGGCATGAAGTAGAAACGCGTTTTACTTCACAACTCTATAGGAAAATGCTAATATGCTATGCGTAGCATAGAGGGCCTCCGTGCAATGACTCAATATTCGACTTTTTAAAATTCTAACGGTCGATCCGAACCGTTCATCTTGTTCTCCATATTAATATGTATTTGGATACCAAATTTTATATTTTTAAAAAAAAATTTACTATTTTTTTAGATTTATTGAAAATCGTTGTTTTCAGCAAATCTTGACCATAAAAAAATAACGATTTTTAATAAATCTAAAAAAATAGTAAAATTTTTTTTAAAAATATAAAATTTGGTATCCAAATACATATTAATATAGAGAACAAGATTAATGGTTCGGATCGACTGTTAGAATTTTGAAAAGTCCAATATTGAGCCGTTGCACGGAGACCCTCTATGCTACGCGTAGCATGCTAGCAGGTTCCTATATATATATGTATAGTTATATATAGTTATAGAAACACTTGTCGAGCTAAATTCAGAACCGTTAGATTAGATTATAGATGTCAAATTCAAAGACAGATCCTGATTAATGCGGATGTTGGGTGAGTGCAGTCCACTCTGAACTGAAGGGGACGAGTCGGTCAATAATGAGCAATATTTTCTCCGTTTCCTAAAAAACGGACAAGTCCAGCTTCCCTTTAAAAGCTGAGGTAATTGATATCTCCAGTCCAGTGCCTCGGTAATTCGGAGGAAATGAAGCATTCATTAATTATGTGAACTGTGAATCTGTGATGGCGCGTGGGGTCCACTCTGAACTCTGAAGGGCAAGGCGACGCCTGAGACTTAAGAGGATATATAGCTTGAAATTTCTTAATTTCACTCCATTTCATAAGAAAGAATAAGTCCAGTTACTCTAAAAACACATGTATGTCATTGGTTTCTCTTTCTCCAGTGCTCTCACTCTTCCTTTTACAACTAGTATACAGTGCCATATATGTGTGTTCACAGTTTGGAAATACATAAATTAAATTATCTTTAAAAACAGCACACATCAAATTTAATCTTACTGACTATCAACTACATATATTTTGCTAGGATCTAAAAAATCATAAATATGACCATGAACTACATATATTTTGCATGTAACTATTATGTGAATATTTTGAAATCATTTAAATTTTTTTTTAAAATTTCTATAAAAAAATTTAATTTAAAAAATATTATTTCTTTTATAGTTTTATTTGGAAAGCAAAATTCGTTAAATAATGTTAGAAAATAAATCTACTAATTAAATTGTACCATCAACGATATGCAAAGGAGGTTCCATAATAACGGATTAATTTTAATAAAAAAAACAAATAATATTGCTCGTCCGGATAAGTAGTCCAGATCTTGTTCAGAAAATTTACAACTATTTTTACTTTTTTACCATACTAAACTTTCATCACAAACAAACACAAAAGAATAATGAAAAATATATATATACAACCCATGACAAGAAATCAGGGGTGTCCAATGAGCATTAGACCAAATTTGATTTGTTTGATCTGCTATAAGATTCGTGTAGATCAAGTTCATACGAATCTTGATGTGAATTAAATGACTTTGACCGGACAAATTTGATTGGATACCCATCAAAATGCCACAAAACAACAAGCATAAGCAAAGCAAATAAAAAAATAAATACAAAATTAACATCCTATTACAAAAAGTACTCCTCAATGGTTTATTGTACCCTCAACACTTCTCTTTTTCAGATCTCAACATTGAAGTCTTTCGTTTCTAAATCTGCAAAGCTCCAAAAGAAAATATCAATGAGTTTTATAATACAGAAACTTTCATATATATATATATATGAGGAGGGATCAAGTTACAACACTTGAAAGTTACAACAAAGTTACAACATCATTTTTTTTCATTTTCAAAGTCCAAATCGTCGATCCAAACCGTTAGATATTCAATCTATATTAAAATGTGCTTACAGACTAAATTTGACATTTTTTGAATTTTTTTTGCTATTTATTAAGATGGGTACAAAATTGCTGTTTTTAATGGTGCAGAATTTTAATAAAAACAGCGATTTTGTACCCATCTTAATAAATAGCAAAAAAATTTAAAAAAATGTCAAATTTGGTCTGCAAGCACATTTTAATATAGATTGAATATCTAACGGTTTGGATCGACGATTTGGACTTTGAAAATGAAAAAAAATGATGTTGTAACTTTGTTGTAACTTTCAAGTGTTGTAACTTGATCCCTCCTCTATATATATATATATATATATTGCTTAAAATCCACAAACTAATTAAGGATTGTTTCAAAAATTAAACTTTTCTGTTCTTTCTTCGTCCTATATTTCTATTTTTTGAATGAAACTTGACACCTGCATTACATAGCTCTCTAGATAATCCCAATTTAAATGACATACCTCAATGTAACACATGAAAAGAAAAATGGTGCCAATAACATTGTCTCATATTGTGTACCACTTAATGCCTATATTTATTTGTTACTGGTTGAATTCGAATCTAAAATCCTTGAATTTGCTGCATTATGAAAGGAAAGATGTGAAAAACATAAAATAAGTAAAATTCAAGCACTATCTCAACACCCTCTAATACAAAATAATCCATGTTATAGTTGCATTGCAAGGATTCAAATTGAAAAAATATATATATATAGAGTAAGGCTGGGGTGCTATGGATAGCATAGAGGCCTCTATGCTACGGCTCAATATTCAAGTTTTCAAAATCCAAACGGTCGATCCGAACCGTTCATCTTATTCTCCATATTAATATCTGCTTGGAGACCAAATTTTACATTTTTCTGAATTTTTTTACTATTTATTAAGTATTTTACAAAATTGTTGATCCAACGGTGGCTGCACAAAACAGTAAAACCGTTGGATCAGCGGTTTTCAAAGTGGCTTAATAAATAGTAAACAAATTCAAAAAAATGTAAAATTTGGTCTCCAAGCACATATTAATTTGGAGAACAAGATGAACGGTTTGGATCTATCATTTGGACTTTAAAAATTGAAAAATGACTTGGTTGTACGGGACCTCAAGAACAATCGATTGTATATATATTAGCCTACCTCTATATATATATATATATATATATATATATATCAATTGTTCAAAAAATAATCCATAGTTTTTAATTTATTTAACATTTATGGGTTGATTAATTAAAAAACCAGAATGCACGAGTACAAAATTTGTATTACTTGTAGAGATATTAATTGTATGAATGTTATGAATTAGATAATTGTGATATGGTGCTATTTTAGAAAGAAAACAGGGGTCAGAAAACACAGAAGAATAATATAATAATATACTTAAAAAGTGAGTTCACTTCAGGACCGTCCTGCTATGGTACTAATTCATTTGCATAGGTGGTGCGTTTTGTACTTGAAAACTAGGTACAAACATTTGAATATGATAGTGCTAACAAACTAAATTCAGTTATGGAACTTATGGAATTGAGAATATATATAATTGCCACATTGTACTTGTACCAAATAAAATACCAGATCAATCCAAATTCAAAAGGAATCGGTTTGATCTACTCCAAGATTCGTTTAGATCAAGTTCATGTGAATCTTAACACGGAACAAATGACTCCAACCAGGCATTGAATAGAATTTGATCCGATGTCCATTGAAACATCGCCCTTCACAAATGACCCAAAAAAAGCAAGCATAACCAAATTATATAAAAATAAAATAAAAACAACCTTTTACAAAAATCTCCTTCCGAATGATTTATTTTACCTTCAAACATTGCTCTGTTCTAGATCTCAACATGGACGCCTTTTGTTTCTAAATCTACAAAGCACAAAAAGAATATAAAAATTATATTTTTAGTACTTAAACTGTTATATATATATCAAATCCAAAATTTATCTTTAATGTTCTTTCTTGGTCCTGTATGTCTATTTGTTTAATGAAACTTGATACCTGCATTACTCAAAATCGATAAATCCTAATATTACTGACACATCTCATTAGAAAACTTGAAAATAAATAAATGGTGCTAATAACATTGTTACATGCTGAGTAGTGAGTACCGCTCAATGCCTAAATTGACTAGTTACATGTTAAATTCTAAACTAAAATCCATGTATTTGCTGCATTATGAAAGAGCGTAAAGTCTATAAAATTCAAGTACATTGTATTTGTACAATTCAAGTGTAGTTGGAAATTATGGTAATAGCGCTAAGAAATGAAAATGCATCGTAATACCGCTGAGAAATTAAAATGTATGAAACTGGCGGTACATTGCCACATTGTAAATTGGTACAAACTAATATACCGGACCAATACAAATTTTAAATTCTATACTTTATGTGAGAATAAAGAATTCGGTGAATTTATCAAGCAAAGGATCTGATATTAGAAAAAAAATATATGATAAATAATATGAAGTTAGTATGATAAAGTGGAGGAATTAATATACCTGAACAAAAATAGTAATGGCAAGATCAAGCTTCTACCCTTGTTGCATGTCACATCATCTCACATAATCTCTTAGCTTGTGCGTACATTGGTGGTGAAACTAAATGGTGTCTTTTGGTAAGTAGCACTGAAAGATTCACGAGGTGAGTAGATAGTCACCTTGGGAATGTGCTTGAATTTGTTCCACTCAGATCCACTTTCTCCTTGACTTACAATCTTCACCAGCAACTCCTCACTACACGTGATTCTTAGCTTCTGTGGCATTGTCGTCCTCAAATAATTTGGTAGGATTTCCATGTTAAAATCAATTAAATTCATCATCTGTAAAGCTTTAAGGTTCTCCACAGCTTTTAGATTTGGGCATTCTTCGATTAGAATATATGAGATACTGGGCAAATTTGAAATCCTCTCCAAGTTTGGGTTTCTAACAACACGAATATCTTTGATTGATAGGAGGTTTTCTATTGTAATCAACTTATTAGCACCTTTAATCTCTAGGTACTCCAAGGAAGTAGCATGATGCAAAAGACCATCCGGAAGAGATCTCAATAGGGGACAATCTCTAATAAATAATTTTTTCAGCTTAGGCATGGCTACTTGTCCCTTATTCCACTGCCACTCTTTCCAATTGGGCATCCCTATAAAGTGTAGTTGCCCCAATTTGGGAAATGCGGACTTATTGGCATGGCAACTTGTAGCTGTTATATCTCTATTTTGGATGCGTCCCCACAATAACTCTTCTCCCACACTCACGACTGAATATGCACCTATTATTTGAAGAAAATCCAAATTCGAGAGTTGGCCTAACAACGCAAGCTCCTCAAAGCATGCACAATTTTTGATACAAATATATCTCAAGTTTGGAAGGTTTGCCCTCAAATTTAGCCAATTAGGAAGGTGGCTGCCAAAGTAACCTACAATTTCAACAATTTCTAGAGAAGGTGGAGGACAAAGCTCGTTTAAAACATCCTCAGTTGTCATCTTCTTTTCATTAGTTTGGGAAAGTTGTTCTTCGGAACTCAATGTGCTGTAAAATAACCATAATCTTTGTAAACAACCTTTGTTTAGAAGGTTTGCCATGTTTGCTATGTTCTTGTCCGATACTTTCTCTAAACTGGATAACGAGAGACTAATTAGCTTTGATAGAGCTTCTATGCTGTCTAGGCTACTAAATCCTTCCAAACTATTTTCGTCTGGCCTGAATCCGAATAGTTGAATGAGGTTGTCTAGTTTATTTAGGCCTACGGGGATTCCCCTGACTCCTGAATTCCTAATAGCGAGGAATTTCAATTCTTGTAGATTGGTGATACTACGAGGGACATCTGACAAACTTTCGCAACCAGTAAGGTTCAAATATGCTAGATATTTGAGCTTTCCAATGGAATAAGGAAGATTTCTTATATTTGAACCACCGACATCCAAGTATCTTAGATGCATGAGGTCACACAAAGAATCTGGTAGGCTTGAGAAATTGGAGAAACTAAGGTCTAAGAGGCGGAGGTTTGAAAAGGCTTTACACAAATAATCTAGAGAAATTTCAGACTTATCGCGAAGCAATAATGTTCTCAACTCATTTTTCTTTTTGAATAATTCGGTATTCACCCTATTTCCTTCTATAGATAACCGTCGTATTTTTAGTGGACCATCAGGCCTGAATAAAACATCTCCCTCCCTCAATACACAGTTCTCATCTTTTCCTAATTGGCGGGCAAAGGACCACAAAAGATCATGCATTTTGCATTCTCCTTGATCATAGAATATGTCAGTATCTTCCAAAAGATTTCGTACCAATAACTCATTGTAGTACTCTTTTCCCAACTTCCAGAAATCTACCGTATCTGGCAAAAATCCTTCTGCTAGCCATTGAAAGATTAAATTTGTTTTACGAAACCCAAAATCTTCTGGAAAGAGGGAACAAAAGATGAAGCATTGCTTCAAAGGTGATGAAAGATCCTCATAACTCAAATGGAATGCATTGTGGATACCTGACATCCTAACAATTGACCACATATTGCTATTTAGAACAGCTTGCCATTCGACTATGGTTTTTGACTTTGTGCAAAGCACACCACCTATACTTTTGATAGCAAGAGGCAAACCATCACATTTTTCAACTAATTGCAACCCAATATCCTTAAATTCTTGAATCTCACTCTCCTTCTCATTTTGAAATACCTGTCAATGAATGAATTAAAAGTTAGGAGCTTCGATGGACCATATAATTAAGGTGTAATCTTGTACGTCACTGTATAACTATATAAGGTACTTATTTAAAAAGAATAAAATACGAAACCGACTTTTTAATTGCCCAAACATGGAAAAAAGTACTCATTTAATGACATACATTGGTTCAATTATTTTTCACTGAAAATGGACATACAAAAAGTATAGATTGAGATATATTTAGTTCAATTACTTTTCGTTGAAACTTTTAAGTATTTTGTACTTCCAAAAAACATAAAAATACACAATCTAATTATAACAGGAGCGATTTCTTTCTTGTGCTCAAATTAGAAAGCAATGCAAGCAGCTATAGAGCATCTTTTCTTCAATGTGAAATTGAGGGTTACTGACAAGTTTATGATAACTTAATTTCAAATCTTCATAAACTATAGATTTTTCGAATATATGTATATTAGGGGTGAAAACGGAGCGGATGATGCTAATACCAAATCTATTTCCATTTGTCAATGAGCGGATACGAATACGAATACGAATAGTAAACGGATGTTAAAACTCAAAATCAAATCTGCCTTAAATGGATACGGATACGGAGCGGATAATCTACGAATACGGATACGAAACGAATAATTGATTATATGAACTTTAAGAAAAGAAATCACAAAACTAAATTAAAAAAAAAAACATATTTATGCAAATATAATACCTCCATTTATCCTTTTATTTTATAAATACTGAACTATTTTATAAATTACAAATTTATCCAAATATTAATATCATTCTCTGTAATTAAAAAATAAAATAAAATGGAGATGTCAATGACCATATCAATGCTATGCTATATCCATAGCATTACTCGTGATAATAAAATATAAACTTAAATATGTATTTTGTATAGGGAAACAAAAAGATTAATGTTTCCTAAGTCTGAATTGCAACTGAGATTGTATGTGGCTATTAGAAAAAAAAAAAAATACTTTAGAAAAGCTCTGGTATTCTTTCAATTTCTCTTTATAATTTAATAGTAATTTTTAAAAATAAAAAAATCATTGTATATATAATGCATGGCACTACAATGCAACATGAGAATTTTTTATTTATAGAAAATATTACTATTAAATAATTAAGAAAAAAAGAAAATGTGCTGGGCTTTTTTGATAGCATAGATGGATAACAAAAAAAAACATTGGATCCAAACTGGGGAGCAGATTTTTTTTCCACGGAAACAAAGTATTTTCTGTTTTAGAAAAAAATCAAGCTACTCTTTCGGTTTAAAAAAATTTCAGCTACTATTTCAAAAAATATTCCAGCACTCTTTCTAGTTTAAAAAAGATTAATCAAAAATTATATTTCAAAAAAGTATCAGCCTCTCTTTCAGAAAAAAAAAAATCACTTTGGACCCCAAAACAAATCAGTTGCAAAGTTTGTATTTTTTTTTTTTCAAATCAATCTATGCTATCAATAAACTGGAACACTATTTCTGTTTCTCTTTATTATTTAATAATAATTTCTATAAATAGAAAATTCTCAAAAGTTAATATCGAAGACTGGAATTATTGCTCACCAAAAGTAGTAGACAAAAAATTTAAATAAACGTTTAAAAAGCAAAGATACGAAATATTTTGAAGAATATATTAATTGTTAAAAATTGCACATTAGCGAGACATTAATTTGAAATTCAATTATAAAGGCAAATAATCATAGGCACTATATCTATTGTTGTTTAATGATAAAAATTCACCATTGTTTGGATAGGATTAAATAAGCTTGTATTTGTTATACGACTGTCAAATAGTTTGTTTAAGAACTCAATAATTAAATCATAATCTAGACAAAGTAGGAAAGCTAATCAAGGCTAAACAATTAATAAAAATTACCTGTTTTATTAATAGGGACCACCCATCTTCATCAGATAACTTATGTACCCGATGTAATTTTGTTGCCCTCATTTCGTTTGCAACTCTTTCATCTCGTGTAGTGACAAGTAACCTACTCCCGTGAGCTCCGCTTCTCATGGGAGCTCGCAACAGACTGTTCCACACTGCTTGACTCTCTTCCCAAACATCATCGAGAACAAGAAGAAACTTTTTGCCATGGATGAGCCTCTTGAGTATAGGCACCAGCTCCGCTCTTTCTTGTGCACCACCGTGGTCGCCTCCTACCTCCCGAATCACTGATTTCAATAATTCTACTCCTTTCACCTTCTTTGAGACACAAACCCAAATTTTTAACTGGAATTCTTCTTCAATCCTTCTATCATTGAAGATCTTACTTGCTAGAGTTGTCTTTCCAATTCCACCCATTCCCACAATTGCTAGAACCAGAATGATTTCTTCCGCACTCTTCTCTTCTTCAGTCAACCAGTTCACTAGCATCTTAGTGTCTTCTTCAATCTTTTCACCCACAATATCATCTAGCACAACCAAGGGATCAGTCTTGCGGGTGATGATCGAATCCACTCGGGGAACTGGGTCGGAAGGTCCAGAAGAGATTTGGAATTCGATCAAACCCAAATCAGTCTTTCTCTTTGCAATCCCATCGAGCCTCGAATTGATATCTTTGATTTTGGAACCAATCTTATGAGCAAAGAATGGGTTCCGAAAGTAGGATAGCAAAGGGCAGCCACAACGAGCATTTGATGAGGAATGGGAACTGGAACCAGCAAGGCGGTCCTTTGCCTTCATTAGACATAGGTCAATGATGTCATCAGCATCATACATGACATCCTTGAGCTGAATAAGCCACCGCTCGATGGAACTGCTCTTGCTTTGCTTCCTCTCAGCATCAGCAAGGACGCATTGGATGTCACAAACGGTCTCGCTGAGCTTCTCGATCTGGCCAGGGATGCCCAGAAGCATGCCCACCTCAGCCTGCACCATTTGCAGAAGAAGTTCGCCGAACTTTGACAGGAAAGCATCGAGTATCATAGCCATTTTTTTTTTCTGAATGAGAGCTGCCGGTATAGTGGTCAGGAGGAAGAGAGATTGGAATGGAGATAGTTGGAGAATGTGGTTGTAGAACACAATTTAATTCTTTCCTTATATTTTTGCTAGGATCAAAGAATACTTATTCCATTCTTTCTGTTGTACCTTTTTCTTTTGATTACCTTTTCTTTTTTGTAAATTTGAAGCTTTCTTATTCGAAAGAGATGAAGCATAATGGCAAGACAAGGAAAGGGCACTGTTTTTTTTATATTTGTTTTTAACCAATAAAAATGCATTGTATTTGTTTTTGTTGTGAATACACGTGATAGAATCGTTCTCTGTTAACAGAGTAGACACTTTTCGCGAGAGAAAAAATGTATTTATGACAGTACTCCGTCGCAAATAGAAAAAGCAGAACAATTATGGTACTCCGTCGCAAAAAGTCATTTTTTTATTCTCGCAAAAAGTGTCTCATTCTTGTTGTTGAAGCCCCGATAAGATATACCACAAGAACTATGGTTAAGGGGCTGATTGGCAACCCTTAATCTTAAGCTCACCAAATTATGAAGTTGTGGAGTATATAGAGTAGAACTCGGGTGTTTTTAAGCTCATCAAGTCTCTTGTGAACTTAACTGAATTTGGTCTCCAAGTACATTTTTATATGGAGATCATGTTCAACAGTTCGGATCGATTATTTGGACTTTTTAAACGGAGATATTAATCCATAGCACAAACCGTTCCGTGCTTTGCAAAGTACCATAGCCTCACTCCATATAAATTTGGGAGAAATTCATGCATATCCCTCAAAAACTTCAAAATTACGTATTTTTCCCTCTAAAATTCATAATATCATACATGAAATTGTCAGTTTTCTAATTGGTCGGTTTTCGAGAACAAATGTGTCATTTCTCTACTTCTGACACTTACATATGTATATATCCAAATGTCACTGTTGGAGTACACATTTGCTGCAACAGAAGTGATAACAGTTTGCTGCAAAGTTAACCATGTACATATTTATATGCGCCGCAGAGAACAACATGTTTAAATAAATTATGAAGCTTGCTGAGGGTCTTCACAACACTTAGTATATGCTTCTTGGTTTTATTGAATCCCTTTCCTTTTTCTTGATATTGTTTCTTATTTTAAATGATTTTTTTTTTTTTTTTTTCAAGCTGTGACGAACATCTTTATCCCTTTTTAGATAACTTTTGTATTGGTCTAGCACAAGATTTTCTTAATTACTGCTTTCTACATTTGACTTCTAGGATGCCAATGATACATTTTAATGCACGCATATTAGGAAAGGAAGCATTTTGGTAATTTCTCTATATATGTTCTCATTACCACTAAGCTATAATTTTGCTTTTGCTGTTCACTTCTGTTGTAATTCTTTAATTTATAATTTTGCCTTTACTGCTCACTGTTACCCTTCTATATTTGAATTGCTGTTTCGGTTAATGGTTTTCTTTTTCTATTTTATTTTAATATGCTCATTTTTATTTCTAAATCACTCTTCCTTCGCTGGTAAATTTGTCAATGGCTTTTTTTTGTCTTAAATTTTTTAGTTAATTACCCTTTTAATTCAATTTAATAAAATGTTGATTAAATTTTCTTATACAAAATATTTTCTTGTACATTCTTTTTTGGTTTTTTGAGAAGTTACATTAAATTTACTGTTGCAAAGGCCCGATGATAATATAAGTATAAGAATGGAGATCGAAGAAACTGTTTCTGGTGGAGCCTGATAAAAAATATACATATGGTTGTCACATGCAAAGGTGATCGGGACTTGATATTCTTTCCAAGAGTATGGCATTAATTGTATATGATTGATGCGTTGTATGAAGCCAAAACTGGTCTGTCAATACCTTTACACCATTGTACATGATTTGTTTTTGAGGGGTATACTTGAAATTCCCCTTAAACTTAATATCTGTATCCTCCCAGGTACCTGATTGATTGCAAATTCTCTCTCTCTCTCTCTCTCTCTCTGTATGTGGTGTCAATGTATGTATCTTTACTAGTGCAAGCCTTTACATTTATATCTGTGCTCCAGTGAACAGCAGGTTGAAGCATGAATAATTACAAAGGATCCTGATAACACTATGTTTCTAATTTCTTATCCCTTTGTGTTTTTTTGTGATTGTTTGTGCTGTTCTGGATCTCCGTTAAAGATGACTGCTGTTATGGAATCAATTAAATTATTTATGCTGAATTATTTTACCCAAGAGTCTTAAAAGTTTAGATAATTATCCTTGTATATGATAACGTTAAAACATATAGCGAAAATCACTACTTTTTAGTACGAAAAATGATGAAAAAGCGTATGCAAAGTATCCATTTTTCCGAATTATTCATCGCAAACGTGTTTTAAGCTATTTTGGCAAGTTTTGGAGAAAGTTGCAAATTTAGGTCGAAAATGAAGCAAAAATGTCGTATTTGGGTCAATTATGAAGGAAACATCAAAATAGGACATCACGTGGAGTATGCAAACACCTCACATGAAGTGCACAACGTGCAACATGGCAAACTTCACTGAAATTCGGCTAAGTACAGTGCCCTGCGGTCTCGGCTATACCGCATGCGGTATAAATGCCTATGCCGCAGGGGCACACGGATTGGATCTGTGGACTGTCTAGTTTGGATTAAATCTCAGTCATTGAACAGCAACCTTCTAGAAGGATGAATCTCCGGATGTGGTAGGCTTTGCCTCGCTTTGAAGTCTATCTTTAATACTTTAAATATAGCATTTATGCAATACTTAGCACCCATGATCACCTATGATCTCCATGACTCCACTCCTTTAAGAAAGACTATATAAACCCCCATTGTAGTAGGAATTAGTGTGCATGTTTTAGTTGTGTAAGTCCATAGTTTAGAGCAGAGTATTGCGTATAATTTCTGAAGTTGTGGAGAAGAAAAGGCGATCGAAGTCCAACGCAGAAGAAGAAGAAGAAGTCATCCAAGGAAGAGGTGCATCTAGGTTTTAGATTATGTCTTTATTTTATTATTTCTTTTATTGTGTCATGGCTTTGAGTAGCTAAGCTTCTCTCCTCTAGAGAAGGATGTAATGAATTCTAATTGCTCTCTACTATAATATTTTTTTTATGTTTATTTGAGATTTCGTTATACTTAGAATGTTATCGAAATATGTCCTTGCATACATAGTTCTGTCTACAGATGGTCCAGTGTCCTCCACATACTTATAGGTGTTAAGTCATTGTATCTCGATGTGAGAAGGGATACAAGTAAGTACTACAAACACTTCGGCTAACGAGGCCTGGCCGCGGTTCAAAGGTTAGGGTTCGAACCCAGTGGGCTCCCTTGGCAGGATATAGATTAGATAACATCTCGAGGTTTAATTAGGAATTTATTTGTTATTTGTAATCCATATGCTATGAGGTTGCATAGTCATTGCGTCCTTGTGTTCCAAACATTTGTGACACACATGTAAGTACTAGCGCCTAAGCAACATGGTATTGGATCATTACTTGTAATGAATAGGGTTTAGGGTTATTACTTAGCGAGTAATAGGGAATATAATTGATTAGATTAGTGTGAGTAGTTTAATTATATTATATCATGTGATAATCTGAATTGTCTCCCACAAGCCAACCTTAGAGTTAGAGAACCTTTCAAATACGCATAGAACCGAACCCAAGCATCCGTGGGGATTATTTACCGGTATGCGGCTTTGCCTTGCGGGGTGGTCTATACTGCATATGGTAAGAAGGCCGTATGCAGGGCCAGATGCAGTAGTGACAGTGCCGTATGCAGGGCCGGATGCATGAGTACCATAAATATTGTATTGAGTTAATTAGAAGGAATTCGTCCAAAACCCTAGAGGCTCCCTAAACTTGGTTTACAGCAATTAGCATCTCCATTTATACCTTCGTCAGAGTAAACTGTAAAATCAAACTGTACCTTTATTATTATTATTATTATTATTATTATTATTATTATTATTATTATTATTTACACTTAATTTAGTATCCATGCTACTAAACAAATCCAATTGAACTAACCAAATAAACTCCAAAAGGACCTAGACTAGTGTTAACGTTGTTAAATAACTTAGATCTATCCCTATGGATCGACACCCGACACTACTACGTGGTAGGATTATGTGCTTGTAATCCGACATAGTAGCATTAGAGTAACTAAATATATATTTATATATTTCGAGTCATCAGTATACTGAAGTGAAGGTGTTTGTTTAGATGAGATGCCAAGTGAAGAATAAAATGTAGACTTGGATATTTGAACTTCTTTTTTAAATTTAAAAAAAGGATGATGACTTGACTGGTATTTCTCTCTGCTCTTTTCTTCTTCTTATTCAATAACTCTTTAATTAAAAGGTACGTATTTGGTGAGTTCTGACTCCATAATTTTTTGTTTTTCTTAATTTAAATCATTGAACTTCTCCTTAAAAGTTGTTTTGCAATATTTTGATGGGATGTTTTGGCATTTAGATATGTCTTTCGGCAAAAATGCAATTGTTTTTTTTCTTTCACCTTTTGCAAAGGGGTATAGGGAAAAAATAAAGAAAATTATGAGGGCTGTAGAGAAAAATTATGAGTTTATATTGCAGCCGCCAGCTAAGCTGGGTTTTGTTTGGGCTTAAAGCGGCCATACGGCCCAAAATCAGTTGCTTCCACAAATAAGTAAATTATTGTTGCCCGAGTGTGTTGTTGCTATTTTGCACCTGCTACCAATTTTTTTTTGCAATTTGACCCTGAAACTATCTGGTAGCAGTAGCACGCACAAAATTAGGTTGTAACTTGTAGTTATTTAATTAATCAGTTATCACATGTCACACATCATACTGAAAGTCTAAACAGAAGGGACATGATATATTTTGATATTATTATTGCTACTGTTGTCGTTGTCATTACCATCTTTAGAATTTAGTTTAATAACATTATCATTTAATACGATTTGGCCAAGTTTGAACGGGAAAATACAATAACAAAGCGGTAAAAAACCTCAAAAATTTTAATATTGAAGGGATCTTAATTATTTAAATATGTTATTCAGTTTATTGTCTTTCTCATTTATTTTATATGAATAATTTATCATAGAACCATATTTCGCCAACTAGAATTTGCGTACTTGATCGTGTCAGTAGAGACTTCTAATTCTAACTCCATACGATAAATTCTCTACAACCTCGATCTTCCGTAGTTCGTTATTGTTTGCTAATATGCTATAAAAATGAAACAGGAAATATTCATTAGCTGTTATGCAATCTCAAACATGAAATATGTACTTTTTTTGCTTTTCTAATATAAAAGAAAGAAATTAGAAAGAAACAACATAATTCTGATTTTAATAGAGAAGTAAAAATTGAAGATAACAAGCACATAATTAAATTTTTTAAAAAAGAGAGAGAGAGAGAGACCAAGCCAGTACATTGATATCAGTTTCTAACAGTACATTAAGGTACCTAATTCATTAAGCACGAACACGATGAACAAAAAGGTTTCCCCATAAGCATTACTCACAACATTTGGAAATAAAAATTAATCCTTTCCAAAATCAGCACTGTAGTGTGCACTGGATTCCAATTTCTTTGCTTCATTCAGTTTCCTAACAGCCTGTATATACATTAGAGGTCAGGTTAATGATCTATTATCCTTTATGATTAGAGTGAGGCTATGGTAATATGCATAGCGCATATTGGTCCGTATTATTACGGATCAATATTTCAATTTTCAAAGTCCAAATAGTCTGAACCATTCAACATAATTTTCATATGAACATATACTTGCAGACTACATTTCACATTTTGTAGAATTCTTTTACTATAATTTTAGATAGGTAGTGATTTTCTACCTATCTAAACAGATATTAAAAAAATTCTGAAAATTTTAAAATTTGATCTACAAGTACATTTTCATATGGAGATCATTGGGACTTTAAAAATGAAGATATTGATCCAAAAAGATTAATAAATGAAGACATATCAAAAAACATTAACATAATATTACACTTGAAAAGAGAAATATACAAAAGAGATCTGTTACCTTCATAAAATCTTCATGGATTACATAGTCACGTTCTGCACGGATGGCAGACATGCCTGCCTCAGTACACACATTACGCAGATCAGCCCCGTTAAATCCCTTTAATTATTAAAAAAACATTTATTAATAAAAAAAGCAAAATAATATATATCAGAAGAACCTTAAGGGGAAAGTCTCAATCTGAAGTCAGAACAGTTTAACTTGTAAATATACAACCCAAATTATGTAATATGACAAGCATTCTAGTAAATGCCAATCTCCTTATATCTTCAGATATATATCCAAACTGCTCCTTCCCCTAATTTTTTTAGAGGTACAAACACAAAAGAAGGTCGAAGCAGTTTGACATCTTTTATGTAAACTGTTCGCTTTGGTAGGTTATCTGAAAGGCATATGCACAATAACTCTCATATTCACAGAGTTATGACATTTTTTAAACAAAATAAAATTAGAACTGATTGATATTAATTCACAGAAACCCCTCAAGATGAAAATAAAAGTAAAATAAAAACATACTTCAGCTAGTTTTACAACAGCTTCATAGTCAATCTCTCCATGCTTGGCAATACTGGCCGCATGAATTTTCAGGACCTCCATTCGAGCCTGTTCATTAGGCAATGGTATCTCTATCTTTCTGTCCAGCCGACCTGGCCTCAGCAGTGCTGGGTCAAGCACATCAGGTCGATTTGTTGCCATTATCATCTTAACCTGTTATTCAAAAGCAAAGCATTAATCACTACTATCAATAATATCCTTCATTCAACACTGATTTTGGAATACTGGATTGGCATCCCAAAGTGGTATCTTGGTTAGAAGTTAATGCCTAACCCCAAATAAGTCCTCATCTCAATACAAAACAGATCTGACACTTGTTTTTCAGACATATCAGAAATTCTCTAAAAGGAAACACTAATGCCTTTAGTGACCGACAGACTTGATAGAAATATTTGTACTGTTGGTTTAGCAAACACTATGGAAGAGACCATTTCTTGTAGACTGGTAGTAATGCAAGTAATAGTAAACCAGAGAATTGATTACCTTGCCGAGTTCATCGAAACCATCAAGCTGATTCAGAAGCTCCATAAGGGTACGCTGGATCTCACGGTCAGCACTGGTGCCCTCACTGAATCGACGGCCGCCGATTGCATCTATTTCATCCATAAATATTATGCATGGCTACAAGAAATAACCAACTTAGTATTAGATCAAGCTACCGACATCATTTCTTCTGTCTTGTTAGGTGATTAATCCCCCATCTAAGGAGGGCCTAATTATGTTCTTAATTTTTTTTGGACCATGTAAGTCTGGAATTTAATTTTCTAAAGATAATAAATCAAAGTCACCTGATGGTCCCGAGCATAGTTAAACATTTCCCGAATCAACCTTGCACTTTCACCAATATATTTGTCGATGATAGCACTTGATACAACCTATATAATGAAATGCAACATCAATAAAAGTGAATACAACAACTCCAGTAAAGAAATATCTTCAAAGATTCAAAAGGGATAAGCTATCTAACCTTGAGAAAGTTGGCATCAATATTGCTAGCAATAGCTCTTGCAAGTAGTGTCTTTCCTGTTCCTGGTGGACCGTAGAGAAGCACACCCTGTAAGCAGAAATCATATTATTGACTATGCAAAATTATTCCCCTAATGTTGCAATTAAAGTGCAATTAAAGTGCGAAACAAGTAAAATACAGTTCACACTCTTAATTGCTCATTCTAGGGATTGAGAATTTATGTTACTTTTATGAAGAGAGAGTATTATATTCTAACTGCCTGCAAATATTATAGTTGAGAAACAAGAGAAACAGCACAAAACATTACCTTCGGAGGCTTTATTCCAACTCGAAGGAATAGCTCAGGATTCATCAAGGGCAATTCAATAGACTCCCTAAGTTCTCTAATCTGGTCAGATAAACCTCCTACAGCTGAGTAGCTCACATTTCCTGGATCCTCATGCAACATATTATATACTACAGGATCCACCTACAAAATTCATCAAATGTAACATTGAACTTGGGACATTTGCCATGATGACTAGGAATAAATTGAAATAACAAGGTTAATAATATACGAAGTATATATAATAATATATACCTCTCGTGGCAAAGCTCTCATGATTGTAAGTGTAGTCATATCAAGAACCACACGTGTCCCAGCTGTCAGCTTTTCTCTATCCACTTTGCTACGGCAACCCACTACATACCTAGGTCCGCTGCTTGCCTTTACGATTACTATGTGATTTTGAGAAGAAAAAAAAAGCAAGGAAACTTTTCAGATGCACCTATGCAAAGCATTTAACCTAGAAAAATCAGCTTTTCTCTCTGTTGATTTGTTCAAAATCACCCAAATGCTAAAGAAGTACCGTATAGGTCTCGGAATATTGTCTGTATGTCCCGTGTTAATCAAACTACCAAGATAACTTGACCATTTCAGGTATATGCATCACATGCTCAGAGCCAAAAAAATTCTCACATATTTCCAAATTTTTAAAGGTTAATGGATAAATAATCTAAGAACGGAATCCTTTTCTGAATATCTAATCTAAGAGGAAAAGGTATTAATCATTTATATCCTTGACTCACATCTCTCATTGTCAAGTGGTCGAAGAACCTCTCCAATTATTTGACCAACACTCTGCAAAGACTTGAGGTCATCTTCTGTCTTTGCAAATTCCTTCTTTGAGGCTCTCAAGTTATCTCTGACTGCATTTATCAGTTTTAACATATTGTTAGAATATCCAAAGAGTGTATGAAAAAATGCGGAAAAAATTAAAAAGTAAACAACAATACTTTCAGTTCATCCTAATTTTTCTACAATTGCAACTATCTTTCTGGTACAATTGTTAGGCTGAAAACACAGTTTTCACTAAGGAAATGCTTTTCCCAGTCTTCACGAATTAACATAAAAAACTGAAGCAACAAAGACCTCTAATCAACCCCGATCCCAGCATTTCTTCAACCTAACCGATTAACTACAAGAAACAACCATAGATCTCCTTTCAAAGAGCAACTAAATCAAGAGGGAGGGACGTTTTACCAGTGCGGAGGCGGGAATCGAGCTCCTTGTGCTGAAGCAGCTTCTTGCGGTACTCGTTGACGGCGGTCCTCCGCTTCAACGCCGCTTCGTCTCCACCCTCTCCGGCGCTGCTCATCCTTTTTCTACTTCGTTACTACGCGCTTCAATTCGATCCGAGAACGCAGAGAGAGAGAGAGAGAGATTGGGTATAATGGCGAGGTTTGCAAGCTTGTTGCCAAAGCAAGGTTCTCGGTTTATTAGCTGCCGATGTATTGGGCTTATCGATCCGGCCCAAAATATCTATCTCTTGGGCCTTTATCTGGATATATTAAATACTACTACTTTTCTCTGTACCGGCCCATGTTGATTTTGATCCATTTAAATAACGGGCCGAGCCCAAACGTAAGTGGAAGGTGCATAGTCATTAGTCATACATTGCTTCGTTGCATTTAATTAACACCATCCAAATTAATTATTAACGTTCCAATTTACAAATGAGGTCATGACAACATGTATGAAATGGTAGTACAATATTAATATTGGGTTTCTTTTTTTCTAAGTGAAGTAGAAGCAAAGATGTGTTGACCCTGCTGTCTGTACCAGTATTTCTGCTACGCATTCATGCATGTGCTTTTTCTACACCAACCTACTCACAAGAAATCAATTTACAAATCACAAAATAAGAAAAAAAAAAATTATCTCTCTCTCTCTCTCTTTTTCTTTTTATTGTCTTTACCATGGAAGGTAAAAAGTAAAAAACATCTACCTAGCAAGCGCCACTATACCTAACATCTGAATCATATATATACATATGTTTACTTGAAAGACATATATACTTGTAAAAAGAATAAATGAATATTGTAATGTAAAAGTTGTAAATTTTACTTGTGTAATTTATGTTATTTTTAATAAAATTAATTAGTTTATCTCTTTGTTAATGAAATATTTTTGTAATTAAAACAAAAAATATGGGTCGCTCTAAAATATATCTTGGTATATATTATATATATATATTTTATAAAATTTAGTTCTGGTATAATAATTTTCTGGTACCGTGTCGATTAAGTGCCAGTGAATTTTAATGTCTAACAGTGTAAGAGGTGTTGATATTAAAACATTTTGGTGGCAAAGATATAAATGTGAGATGTTGAGGTTTTACGTAAAATTAGCTGACAAAAGTGTTGAAACAAACCAAGATGCGTAGATTAGCCTCAAAAATCAAAATCAAAATCAAAATCAAAATCAATGAATAGCTTTTTTGGCCTATGAAAAAGATAATAGTTAGGTCCCCTAATTATCACAAACCCCTAAAGCGAATTCTAATTGCTTAGGTTGTACTTGCTTTTCACTTTTAGTTAGTTATATATATTTTATGGTCGGAGAAGAAGGAAGAAAAAACCTAAAAGGATATCCAACCATTACCAACTCTCAACAAACTTTTCTTTCTCATATATCCACATATATATCACATTTCCCGATTTTTTTATTTATATCCAAAATAAAATATAAATTTAAAAAACTAACCAACTAGCTAATGAAATTGCAAAACTATCCAAACCGGTTAACCATTAACCGGACTCAAATCAAATTTCCGGTTATTGGTTTCCCGGATCCATTGAAATAGTCCGGTTAACCATTAACCGGAAATTTGATTTGAGTCCGATTAATGGTTAACCGGATTTGTGAATTTTCCTTTTTTTTTTCTTTTTTTTGTATTAAAATATTAGAAATGTTGAATATATTTCTTTGAAAATAAATGGAATACAATATAATTTGATTTATTAGAAAGACTGCAACTAATAATCCGGATCAATATTTTTCAGGCCGGATTTTTCGCGGCTGTACGAAAAATTAATATATTTCTTTATGTGCTATGGGAAAAAAATAAAAATGCTTAGATTCTGAGTTATTGATCCCGGTTCAAAAGTCACTTCTATGCAATCTAGAAAATATTGTGATCCTTCTAGGACATTTAATTTATAAAAAGTTGTATCTATTTTGAGAATTCTTTTTAAAAACAATTATTAAATAAATTAAAGTTTTTGTTTTTTTTTCAAAAATAGAAACAACTTTTCATAAATTAAATGTCCTAGAAGGATCACAATATTTTCTAGATTGCATAGAAGTGACTTTTGAACCGAGATCAATAACTCAGAATCTAAGCATTTTTATTTTTTTCCAATAGCACATAAAGAAATATATTAATTTTTCGTACATCCGCGAAAAATCCGGCCTGAAAAATATTGATCCGGGTTATTAGTTGCAGTCTTTCTAATAAATCAAATTATATTGTATTCCATTTATTTTCAAAGAAATATATTCAACATTTCTAATATTTTAATACAAAAAAAAAAAAAAGGAAAATTCACAAATCCGGTTAACCATTAACCGGACTCAAATCAAATTTCCGGTTAATGGTTAACCGGACTATTTCAATGGATCCGGGAAACCAATAACCGGAAATTTGATTTGAGTCCGGTTAATGGTTAACCGGTTTGGATAGTTTTGCAATTTCATTAGCTAGTTGGTTAGTTTTTTAAATTTATATTTTATTTTGGATATAAATAAAAAAAATCGGTCACATTTCATTCCAGCAATATATATCTATATTATCAAACAACTCCAGTGATTCCACATATATATATCAAATTTCTTTTTTTATCCGTAGCATTTTTTGTTTAAAACATAACATTAAATCAACAAATTTCAAAAAAATAGCATATAGACAAACACTGATGTCACTAAATCAAATATTACTTAAAAAATTGAAGCAACGTTGTGAAACGTTTTCAATGACAATGTTTCTCTAGAGGTGAAATGTTTGTTCATTGATGACCATCTTCATTTCAGAAATTTTTTAAATTTCTAATCTGATGTGGCGATTTTAATTTTAATTTTAGAGATGTATTTCAATTTCTTATTTAGTAACTATTCGGCAAAAATTCTTATTAAGAAACTGTTTCTAATAGTCACGCTAGCCAAATAATTCGCTCAAATTATTTCTAATCACCACGTGGTCTATTTAGAAATTCTAAAATTAATTTCAGAGATATAAAAGTTTAGAAATTTTAGAGGCTTTAATTTGTAAATAATAGTAGACAATTATTTAGAAATTCATTTGAATTGCTGCCATTAATAACATTTGTGCTATGTTTTGAGATTTTTCATATTAAATGTCATAAATTTAAATTATTATTTTTAAATTCTACAGATTAAAAAAAAAGCAAGCCTAGGTAATTTAACAGATAATTAATGATAAAGCCATTCTGAAATGGACATGATACTAACCTAATGCTTACTTTTTTTCTTTTCTTTTTTCCTATAAAAATACTAAACAACTTATCCATGCAAACATACAACACAACACAACACATACCTTACCATCAATCAATTGTAGCAATTTAATATGGCATTTACAAGGAGCTTGTTCAACATTCTCTTAGGGATCACAACACATTGTGCTCTTTTTTCTTTTTGTTTTGGCATCAGCTCTGGTGGAGTCTACCTCTTTCCACAATTCTATGACCATACATGCCCACAAGCTCAAGCTATTGTAAAATCTATTGTTGCAAAGGCGTATGCTAAGGATCCCCGCATGGCCGCTTCTTTGCTTCGCCTCCATTTCCATGATTGCTTTGTTAAGGTAAACTAAAATATGATAGGTATAAATGAAAGCAATACGTAAATTAATGGACCACATGCGCATTGATTTAACCGCTTCGATTATATTTGCTTTGAAGGGTTGTGATGCATCAGTCCTGCTAGATACCAGTGGTACCATTGTAAGCGAGAAACGATCAAACCCCAACAAGGATTCTCTTAGAGGATTCGAGGTCATCGATGAGATCAAGTTTGCACTCGAGAAGGAATGCCCCCATACAGTTTCCTGTGCTGACATTGTTACCCTCGCTTCTCGAGATTCAGTTGTCTTGGTACGTTGTCAAGTTTCATCTTCAATTCTGTATGCATATATGTTTAGGATCGATATACCTGTATTATTAATTAATCAATTAATCGATGAAAAAAATGTGAAAAATAGACTGGTGGGCCCAGCTTTGAGGTCCCACTTGGCAGGAGGGACTCTTTCGGTGCAAGCGTACAAGGTTCCAATAATAACCTTCCTGCCCCCAACGACACTCTTCCCACCATTATCACCAAATTCAAGCTCCAAGGCCTTGACATTGTTGATCTTGTTGCTCTCTCAGGTACCTTTTACTTTCATTATATATATATATATATGAGTTAGGCTGGGGTGCTATGGATAGCATAGAGGCCTCTATGCTACGGCTCAATATTCGAGTTTTCAAAATCCAAACGGTCGATCCGAACCGTTCATCTTATTCTCCATATTAATATCTGCTTGGAGATCAAATTTTACATTTTTCTGAATTTTTTTACTATTTATTAAGTATTTTACAAAATTGTTGATCCAACGGTGGCTGCACAAAACAGTAAAACCGTTGGATTAGCGATTTTCAAAGTGGCTTAATAAATAGTAAAAAAATTCAGAAAATTATAAAATTTTGTCTCCAAGCAGATATTAATATGGAGAATAAGATGAACGGTTCGGATCGACCGTTTGGATTTTGAAAACTCGAATATTGAGCCGTAGCACGGAAGGCCACTATGCTATCCATAGCACCCCAGCCTAACTCTATATATATATATATATATATTGGAAAAATAAAATTAAACACATCATATTCACAATTCCTTAATTTGATATGAATTTAGGAGGTCATACCATTGGTGATACACGGTGCACGAGTTTCCGACAAAGGCTTTACAACCAATCAGGAAATGGAGCTCCTGATTACTCCTTAAACCCGACTTATGCTGCCGGGTTACGAACCAAGTGCCCCATCTCCGGTGGAGACCAAAATCTCTTTTTCTTAGATTTGATCACCCCATTTAAATTTGACAACCAATACTTCAAGAACCTAATCGCCTACAATGGCATTTTGAACTCTGACGAGGTGCTATTCACGCAGAGCGTACCGACGATGAATCTTGTGAAGTTATATGCCGAGAATAACGAGCTGTTCTTTGAGCAATTCGCGAAATCCATGGTCAAAATGGGGAATATATCACCTCTTACTGGTTTCATGGGTGAGATCAGGATGAACTGCAGAAAGATCAACAACCATTAATAATTAAGGAGAAATTAATTGAAGAGAAAAATGTATAATAATTAATTCTGTTTGTGTGGGTGAAAAAGGGAATATTTTATATGACTTTGTATTAATTAACTATGGTTTGGTTTTTCTTTGTTGATTTATTTGGGTGGCTTCTTGTAACCTTGAGTTAATTAAATAAGAGCATTTGTTTTTCATATTGGCTTTTAGAAAGAAGCATCAGTACATTAAATTTTTGTTTCTTTAATTTTGTAAGAATTTGCTCTTCTCTTCTTCAACTTTCAAATGAGAAAAACCAGTTTGAAATGCGTTTAAAAAATTTAAATCAAAATGTCAAAAATCAAACTCACATCTCTCTGGAAAAAAATAATATCATCATTGCCTATTGGCTCCTCAATATTTTTGTATATCCAAATCAAATTCTGATGAATGAACTACACCTTTTTTTTTTCAAAGATAATTATTTTTTGAATGAAAGATGAGGGTCAAGCCCTCAAATCCCTTTTTCATTTATAAGAGACACAAAGCAACAAAATTAAACTAAAATAATAAAATGAAACTACCAGAAAACACTGTTCCGTAACCATAAAGTACTTTTCCATACCAGAAAACACTGTACTGTACCAGAAGTACTGTTTTCTGCTATTTATGTAAAAACCAGCTTGCTTATTCTCGATTAATTTTTTTTTTTTTTTTTTTGTGAGAAGTAGGTATGCCCACCGATTTTCATTACTAAACAAAAACCATATTACAACATTTTTTTACCTTGGCACCATTACATTGGTAACCTCTACATTAGCTAACAAAATGAAATAAGAACATACATACAAAAGTAAGGCATCAAGATAATATCCACTTGCATATGCAACAGCAAAACAAAGTAAAGAAAACTAGCAGCATCTCCTAGCCAACTAAACACAGAGACCAATTCAAGTAAAAAAAGACCCTGTAAGGCTGTAACAAGTAAAAATTACAAAAAGCTGCATCCTTCAAACATCATTCTCGATTAATTTCTTCTTTTAATCTTTGCACCAATTCGCATTTATCTGTAAATATTCTTCTTCTTCTGACCTGCTGGTGCTGGTGCTGTGAGTTAGTGCATGATTGCTTCGCAATATTCTTGTGTTTGCACGTACTGGCATGTAGACAATTTGAAGTCTGTTTGTCTTTGCACATAACTGCACTCAATGAACAAATAACGCACCGATTCCTGTGAACTTTTACACATATAGAATATACTCGGTACTCACCAGCCTCTTCTCTTCAAATTATCAATCGTCAGAATATATCTTTTTCCTCAACATTAACCACGTAATTCTTGTTATGGTATTCCTACATAGACTATGATTATTGCATTGAAGGTGTTTTGCCTACAACTCCTCATCTCCTCAGAAACTTGGAGTTCGGGTTTGGATCCAAACTCAAAATTTGAGTTACTTTAAGGGATCCGGACCCAATAACTTGACTATAATGTGCATAATCTGAATAGTCAAAATATTTGAAGAGATGTATGTATTAAGAGATTACAATCTTTGATCCGATCCGATCCAACCTGAAGGTCTGACTCGTTAAAATCATGATTTGACTTATATAATCCTAGCTACTACTTTATCTTTTTATCTTGAATCAGATGCTTTGAGACTTTCGTCATCTAATTATAAAACCTTAATTTTGGATGCAAATTAAGTGACGTCAGCGATGAACAGTGCGCGCCCCCTGATCTGCCTCACGATTTAGTTAACTTGGACACATGAATGTTTCTTGTGAATCTTTACTAGCTTCTTAGCTTCATATGTAAATTAATTCTACAAGTTCATTTCAAAATTCTATTCTTTTAATTGTTTATCTTAAATGTTAGTACAAATATAATAATAGACTGTGGGTATGATACTATCATAGTACATATTGGTCTATTAAAACTACTTGCTGACTAAATTTTACATCTTTTACATTTTTTTTTACTATCTTTAAATAGATAGAAAATCACTTCTTTGAGTGGTGTACAATTTTTTTACCTATCTAAAAAAATAAATAAATAATTTATAAAAAATATAAATTTTGATCTACAAGTACATTTTTATATGGAGATAATGTTGTGCATGAGTGCACTGCTTTTGAAATTAACTTCAAATTAAATTCAGTTATAACTATTCTAATTTCAATCTAATTTTATAAAAAAAGAAACGAATTTTTTATTTAAATCTATATTTTTAATCTTGAATGAAAGAAAAAATTGAAAGCAAAAACAGACTAGGCCCCAAACTCTAAATATCTGGCCTGGCCCATCTTCTCTCTTCTCTGCTTCACCATAAAAACAGACTAGGCCCGGCCCAAAACTCATCCTAACGGGCTAACGGCCTGAGCCTACTTAGCGAATGACATCCGACAAACCCATCTTCTCTCTTCTTTCTCCTTTCAATTAACGAAACAAAGCTCACGCGAACCCCAAATCTCTCCCTCCGACGATCATCAATCAATCAATCAATCAATTACTCGACCAACCACACCCGCCTTCAAGCTCAAAAGAAAGAATCGGCGTGCATCACTGCTATTCTTCTTAACCCCGATTCGATTCGGTTTAAGCCATGGTAGCAACGCTACAATGGTCTACTTGCTATTTTCTATAGCACAAGTACAAGGTTCTAAGTTTTAGGTAAGCTACTTGAATCAGATGCTTGTGTGTCAGTAAATTTTGTTTATTACTGGCTTGCTTGATGTTTTTCTGTTAATTTTATAACTTTCTTAAGGAAGGTATCCATTTTTTTTGTTTTGTTTTGTTTTTTGCTGAATTGGTAAATTTAGCAGGTGTATACCAATGGAGGGTCTTCATTACAACACCCTGGCACCATTCTCTTTCCAAGACCACAACTCATCTCTTTCAAAGACCTCCAAAGACAAACCCTTATCAAAGGACCCAATCTTGGTACCCAAACAAGGCATGCACTTTGATTCTCCCGAAGAAGCCTACGAATACTACCTGTCTTACGGCTACCGCACCGGGTTTGGGGTATCGAAACGTAGTTGCCACACTGTTGATGGCATTAAATACCGTGCTACATTTGTCTGTTACAAGGGTGGCAAACCAAGGATTAAACCGGGTTTGAAGGCCCGTAGGAGGCTAGTGGCCAAAACTGATTGCAAGGCCATGATGGTAGTGAAGTACAACTCTCTCCAATCGAATTGGGAGGTGGTTTTTCTTGAATTGGAGCATAATCATCCATGCAACCCTGAAATGGTACGGTTTATGATGTGCTTCAAAGACCTACCCGACTGGCAAAATGAGCACCAGCCATTCAATGCCAAAACGCGCCTCAACCCGAAAATTCACTCGGGTCGGGGCCGGCCGCCCAAGCCAAAGGAGTTTGTTGAGAGGTCATTTGCACAGAGAAATTTTGGTAATGAAATGGGTAAGTTGAGATTTTTGGAAGGCGATGTGGAGGCATTGTTGGTATTTTTTGACAGGATGCAAGCACAAGATCCGAGTTTTTTTTACAGCTGGGATATGGACGATGAAGGCCGGTTGAAAAATGTGTGCTGGGCCGATGCTAGGTCAAGAGCCTCTTATAAGTATTTCGGGGATGTTGTTTCGTTTGATACTGTGTATCTGACAGACCGGTACGTAATGCCCTTCGTGGCATTTCTTGGGATGAATCACCACGGCCAGTTTGTGCTGCTCGGTTGCGGCCTCTTGGGAGATGAAACTGTAGAGACGTATCTGTGGCTCTTTAAGAAATGGTTGAAATGCATGGATGATAAACCCCCTGACGCGATAATCACGAGCCACACACCAGCTGTCGTGCAAGCGGCAGCCTTGGTGTTTCCAACTGCCCGGAGACGGTACAACCTCTGGCACGTCATGAAAGAGCTCCCTGACATGTCAGGTCGTCCTGAAGATAAAGAAACGGTTAGCTTGAGGTTTAAAAAGGTCGTGTACGACACACTAACCACTGCTGATTTTGAAAGAGAATGGGCAGATATGACAAAACAGTACAACTTATATGATAATCATTGGATGACTGCACTTTTTGAGGAGAGGGACAAGTGGGTCCCAGCATACATCAAAGACACTTTCTGGGCTGGTATTTCTACTGTACGTAGGAGTGAGAGGTTGGAGGCATTTTTTGACGGGTATATCACACCGGAGACTACTATCAAAACTTTCATAGAACAGTATGATACAGCAATGAAACTCAGGATTGATAGAGAGGCATACGATGATTTTAGGTCTTTCCAGCAAAGCCCGCAAGTTTTGTCAGGGCTAACTTTTGAAGATCAAATTGCAAAACTGTACACTATAAACATGTTCCAGAAGTTTCAAGACCAGGTGCGGCAACTGATGCATGTGAATTGCAAGGAAGTCAGCCGGACCGGGTCTATGGTCACATACACCGTGACAGTGCTGGGTAAAGATAGGAGGGTCGATTATCGTGTAGTGTTTAACAGCTCTGAGAAGGACGTGTGGTGTGTGTGCCGATCTTTTCAGTTCAAAGGCATTTTGTGTAGTCACGCACTAGCTGTTCTGCGTCAGGAACTGGTAATGCACATCCCAAACAAGTATGTAATGAACAGGTGGAAGAAAAATTACCGGCTTTTGCATGAAAGTGAAAATACCGAGGCAGTAGCATCCCCTCCGTCAGAGCCTGCAGCTCCATCACCTGTTCAAGAGCCAGCTCAGGCCGAAGAGGTGGGTCCCACAGACCAGGCACGGGAAACAAAGAATTATGATCATTTGTACAAACACGGGCACCAATATTTTGCAGATATAGTCGAGCTAGGTGCAATGGACCAAGATGCGATGGATTATGCACTCTCTGTGATGAAAGAGGCCAGAGAGAAAATTTTAAAGAAATTTGAGGAGTCGAGAGGTGGTGGTGGTACAAGCATTAGCGCCACATCAGTGTCAGAGGAGAAAGGGAAAGGGAAAGGGAAAGGGAAACAAAAAGACAGAGAAAAAGAAAGAGATAGAGACAAAGGTGGGGGTAATAAAGGTAAGACTGGAAGGAATGCCGGTAAAAGTACAGCTGTACCTGGTTCAAGTATGATCCATGGTTTGAATCCTATGTTAGTGCCACCTATGGGTGCACCACCACCTGGCATGATTTACATGCCAGTTCATCCCCATGCTATGGTATTCCCCTCATTTACAGGTGCCATGCCTCCTATTCCATCTCCGATTCCTGCTCTGCCAGATACCAGTAATGTGGCACCTGAAACTGAAAAACCAAAGAAGAGGAGGAAGAGACGGGGAAGTTGACCTGGTTTATTGCTAACTTTGCTTGTAAGCCCCCCCAATTCCCTCCTCTCTCTCTCTCTCCCCCGTCTATATTTCTCTCTTATTGCTTATCTCTTTAATTTTTTTTTTCTCTTTATTACAGGTCTAACACTCATTACATAGCGTGGTGTGCGGGTGGTACCAGGAAATCTGCTACTTCTGTTTTGATTTTTTTTTTTTTTCCCTTTTAGATTGGTTCCCACTAGCATAGTTGTACCATTACAATTTGCTGTTAAATTCTGGTAGGTCTTCCTAACTCGTGAGGTTGATTCCTGTAAATTGTTCTCTATTAAAATTAGACTGATAATTGTTAGTGTAGTTTGGAACAGGAGGCTTAGTGCAATGGCACGAGTTCAATTCTCGAGAATAGATGATGGGGTGTACTGGGGTGTACCGGGACCCTTTAATTAAAAAAAAAAAAATTGTTAGTGTAGTTTAGTAACCTTTTAGTTTGATTTAATCTCATCAATTTAGATTCATTAGTTGTCCTTCTCTCAGCAGGGCTTAAAGTTTATCTGTGTTTGCTTAGTTCAATAATGTAATTAATTTGGATTTCATTATAGGATTTAGCAGATTCCCTTGTGTGACACATAAGTGATAACTTTATTTTAGCCAGTGAGAATAGAGGCCTAAAATAAAATTAGCAACTTGACCCAACAGCCCCAAATCAAGAACTTACCCAAGATAATTAATTATCTGGCCCAATTAACAACTAACATTACCACTCTTTTTGTTTATTGAAGTTCCATCAGAGGTTCTCTTTTTGTTTATTGTTTAACGAGGGTTCAAATGTTTTTTTTATTTTGTGTGCTATGTCTCTACTTTTAGGGCAAGAATAATTTAAATAACTTAAATATATATATATATATATATATAGAGTACGGCTAACGCGCTTCCTCTAGCATATGAGCCGAAATGCTTCCGATAGAAATTTGAAATTTCAAAATCCAAAAAGTCGATCTGAACCGTTCATCTTCTTCTCCATATTAATATCTGCTTGGAGACCAAATTTTACATTTTTCTGAAATTTTTTACTATTTATTAAGCCACTTTGAAAATCGCTGATCCAATGGTTTTACTGTTTTGTTAAGGCACCGTTGGATCAGCGATTTTCAAAGTGGCTTAATAAATAGTAAAAAATTTCAGAAAAATGTAAAATTTGGTCTCCAAGCAGATATTAATATGGAGAAGGAGATGAACGGTTCAGATCGACATTTTGGATTTTGAAATTTCAAATTTCCACCGGAAGCATTTCGGCCCATATGCTAGAGGAAGCGCGTTAGCCGTACTCTATATATATATATATATATATATAATTTTTTTCATGCATATGTAGAGATTATGATATTTCGACTTTAATTTGATTAGTATCAATGCAAAAAGTACACTGATATGGATAATTTATATATGTTGATTCATATAAATTCAAAATTGAAAAGTGATAAGTTTTTTATATGCTAATAAAATAAATAATATAAATCACATCTAACAATTATATTGTAACGTACAAAGTTTAAAAAAATTGTTATTAAAATATTAAAAAATTATAAAGACATTTAAACCCTCCTCTTATGTTCGTTTGCATATGTTTATATATATATATAGAGAGAGAGAGAGAGATAGGCTAATATCAAAACGTTTGCACCAACCCCTCCCGTGCAACCAAGTCATTTTCCGATTTGCAAAGTCCAAACGACCGATCCGAACCGTTAGATGTTTAATCCATATTGAAATGTGCTTGGAGACCAAATTTTACATTTTTTGGAATTTTTTTGCTATTTATTAAGATGGTTTGAAATCGCTGTTTTCCAGTGGTGCAGAATTTTAATAAAAACAGCGATTTTCAAACCATCTTAATAAATAGCAAACAAATTCCAAAAAATGTAAAATTTGGTCTCCAAGCACATTTCAATATGGATTAAACATCTAACGGTTCGGATCGATCATTTGGACTTTGCAAATCGGAAAATGACTTGGTTGCACGGGAGGAGTTGGTGCAAACGTTTTGATATTAGCCTATCTCTCTCTCTCTCTATATATATATATATATATATATATATATATAAAAGCAATGATTTGCATAAATATATAAGTGTGGTGGTGGTGTCAAGGATAATCTCTTCTGACCAGACACATAATCTTTAATTAACACCTCATCTAATCCAACCCCCATGCATGATGCATGTATAACCAACCTTGTATGCGTGTGTGTGTGTGTAAGATAAGAAAATTAAGATGTGATTAATTAAAAAATGAAGAAGCTTCTTGATTTTATTGTCGGTACAAGTATGATCAATAATAGAAGAGATGAGGTGAAAGGTGTTGGCACCTTTTAGAAATGTCAAATTGCAAGATCTTTTCAATGTCAAGTCCATATACAAAATCATTAGCTTAGACTAATTAATTGGGTTGCTTCATCTTTTGATTTCTCGCCAACTAAGCCTACTTAATTAGGAGGCAATCTACACCTTCATTTTTAATTAATTTATTAATTTAAAAGGCCTAATATGTGATTTGTCTTCCCTTTCTTTTTGTCGGTTGTTGATTTTAAATTTCAATTAATTAGGAACCGCTTATTAGATACCTCTGATTTATATTACAGAAGAACATTTGTAGATTAATAGAAGTTTATATTAATATTAATCTACAATTAAAAGAAAATTTGTTATATTAATTTTGCGGCGTCCCAAAACCAAATTGAAAAAAATTGATAGATACAGATATACTTGTTTGTTGGATTCAGTTTCAATTTTCAAAGATGCACCGACGCACGTGTGCATATTACAGTTGTTTCCTCGTTCACGCAAGTAGCTCACAAATTTTATTTTTTTAGTAAGAGTAAGACTAAGGTGATACGGTTCAATATTTGAGTTTTTAAAATTCTAACGGCCGATTTGAACCGTTCATTTTGTTCTCCATATTAATATGTGTTTGGAGACCAAATTTTATATTTTTTGGAAATTTTTTACTATTTTTTTAGATAGGTAGAAAATCATTTGATCTAAAAAATTATGCACCATTCAGATATTTAATTTTCTACCTATCTAAAAAATAGTAAAAAATTTCTAAAAAATATAAAATTTGGTCTCCAAACACATATTAATATGAAGAACAAAATGAACGATTCAGATCGATCGTTAGGATTTTAAAAACTCGAATATTGAGCTGTAGTACCGTAGCCCTCTATGCAACCCATAGCACAGTAGCCTTAGTAAAGTTGGAGATTGAAGTATCAAATTGTTTTAGTATTTACAAGCATCTACTTCCTCAAACTATTAGAGTTGCTAATCTGATGTGACAGGTTTTAATCCAATTTCAGAGATGTGTGAGAGTTTCTTATTTAGAAACTATGCAGTAAAATTTCTTATTAAAAAAATATTTATAAACTCCATGCTGACTAAATGATTGGCTTAAATTATTTTTATTTTTTAATTTGTTGCTTACGTGGTTTAATAGAAACTCTAAAATTAATTTCAGAGATGTGAGAGTTAGAAACTTTAGAGAACTTAATTTCTAAAAAGTGATTAACAGTTATTTAGAAATTCAATTGAGTTGCTAGGATGTAGATGTTCTAAATAATTTTCTTTTGAATTTCAAACTAATGACTCTCTTACGGAAGATCATATTTATTTTCACTGAATTAAAGACTGACTCTCACAATTAATTTTATTAAAATATCTTATTAAGTGATTATATAATTAATTTAGGTTTAAGTGAGTACAATGATGATGATCTTCTTTAGAATTGGACCGCTTGAGGTGAATATAGGTAAAAAGATGAGACGAAAATGCATCCATTTATTCTTTTATTAAACATTTTATTTGCAGAATTTGCAAAAAGGCCCTTCACTTTTTCATAAATTTCATAGTTTGCAAAGTTTTCAAGTACTGAAAAAAGTGCCACTACAATCAGTCAACAAAAATTATGTCAGAAAATAATTTAGAATGAAACAGAATTTTACAATTATAAGTTTATATTTTATTTCAATATATCATATCCAAATAAGAATTGCATTACATTTTTCATATCCAAACAATTGTTTTTTTAATTATGGATTGTAGTAAGGTTTTCTGCAAAATGTCTCTTTCTGTTTTTTTCTCCTCTTTTCTTTTCAATCAGACAAATGAGGGGACATGCCTGGCCCAAATGAGAGAGACCAAATATGCGGCTCTGGATATTCTGTGGCACAATTCAGTGTTATTCAATGTATATAATCCTATTCTTTATTTTTGTTGTTTTATATCACCCAAACTAGGTTTTCTGAATCATTTCAAAGATAAGAGGCTAATTAATTAGGTTTTATTTATAATTGTTGAAACTTAATATTATACTATTATTAAGAAATTAATCAAATTATACATCTCACCTAACTTTTCTGCTTAAAAAAACAAACAAACAAAGAAAACTCTTCAACATACTATTTTATGCAGTTTATCAAGCAATTAGCATATTGAATTATAATTCAAAACTTCAACATTTGTCATATTTACATTTGTACTTACAAATTGATAATTATTTTACTTTTCTTAAGATGATAAATAAAATAGGATTGACATTTGATTTAAAAGTTAAAGGTGATACTAGATGGAAAATGGATAGTCCGATACGAACATAGATTCAATGCAATACCTAACTGAGTATAATTAGATATGAGCCGTCAGTTTTAACTTGACAGGAATCACAAAACAGACACCCCTATATCTAAATAGATACTGAATTCCAATCGCACGACTAGGAGTTAATGAGAACTAATTGTACACAGTTAGGTACCTAGGAGGATACATATTTGTCTGATTGTCCGATCAGACATGTTTGATCCACGTCAAGATTCATACATTCATTTAGATTCAGGGGTCGTAGGTCTGACCAGACATCGGATCGAAATTGATCCAATGCCATCAGAACACCAACACCCACACACACACACAATTATAACAGTATATGGGTGTTCACTTTTTTGCTAATAGTGTTGGATTGCTCCGGTCCAGACACAGAAGATCCGAATTATTTGTTGTTAGCTGGGGACAGCAGTCTCAGCACTTAAAAATAAACTTTTTTATCATTCAGGCTTGATACTATTTCTCTGTAATAATAGTAATAAAGAAAAGAGGGTGACAGGGACCTAATTGAAAAGTTTGCCATGAAGAGAGAGACATTCTCCAGAGTCCAGACTCCAAAGGCAAAGGCAAAGGGGAAATATATATTTTTTTGGGTAAAAAGTAATAAAAAAGATTGCAGAGAATCCCTTGAAAATGAGAAATGGGGAGAAGTGAAATAAGAGAGAGAAGGTAGCGTAAAGAACCCATTACCCATATGAAAAGGATTTCTGACTTTCATTTAAAATTTTGTTTCACTTGAGCTGACACGTATTGAGAATGAGATAGATCACATATTTTATTATTAAAAGATGATTTCTTTTTTTCTACGTACATGAAATGAAATGTGATCATTATTCTTGCGTTTGATAAAGTATAAAGTAGATCCATTTATTATTGCTTGGTGCCGACACTTTTCAGTTCTCAGTACGTAGAAAAACTACACCCAATAATTAACGTGTAGGGTAGATTTTTTTTTTTTTTTAAATAGAATCAAATTTAAATATTTCAACCAAACAAGCATAATGAATTTAATTTTTATGAAAAGAAGCTCCACCAACATAAGTGGACCCAGGATCTTCGTCAGGGAGGGTAAATAAATATCGAATCGGGTTTAAATAACTTATCAGATTTAAACCCATTAACTAATTGGGTACTCGATAAAAAAAATATTTTGATTTATATTTTTCAATACTCTGACTTATAATGTCTGATGTTTTAACTTATAATTTTAATCACCAATCATAATTCAAGAAATTTATTTTGATTTTAACACTAAATTTAACTCGAAATAGAAATCAAACATTCAGAAAGGGGCAAAAAAAATTCCAGAGAGGAGCAAAGTTGATCGTATCGATAGATCACCACTAAAACTCAAAATTCAGAGGAGCAGTTTACTATTCAAGTAGTAAGTATGATGGAGAAAAAAAATTTATGCCTCCACCGATCCTGGTGGAGCTGTTTTTCATAACAATCAAATTCAACATGTTTGTTTTGTTGAAATAGTTAAATTTGATGTTATTTAAAAAAAAATCGTATGAGTACAAGTAAAAAAAAATTGTTAGCTTATTAGATAAGAGCACGAATAATTAACAGCTATTTATGAAGCCATTACTAGAATAATAGATAAATATTATATTATATATAATATTTTTTTAATATGATTAGAACGTTTTATATGATATATTTTATATAACTTTTTAGTTAGTAATTTCATGACAAAATTGATTTATACAATATTTTATATAATTATATTTGATTACTAGTTAATAATTTTAAAATAATAGAATATGAATTTTTAAGTTTCATATTTATGATTTTACACAACAGATGTATTAATATATTTATCTATTACTTATATTTTTAGATTAATTATTTGTTTTGTTATCCGTGATCTTAACAGGTAAGATTAATTAGTAAAAATATTGATATGAATAAAATTAATTTTATGAGTATGAACCGATACTTTTATTAATATTCAACTTTTTATATATTTTATCACAAATAATCAAGTTTTTAATCTTTCATTAAAAAATACTCAAACCGCAATAAAATATTGTGGTTTGGAGTTAATTTTTTTTTTTTTTTACACTATAAAAACTCTGTTTCTCCTCCCTCTCAAAATCACTAGATATCAAAGAGAGAAAGAGAGAAAGACAAGGCGATTTCGGAGGCGAAAAAGGACGACAAAAAAAACATTTATGCAAAAAAATTATGGCCAATCTGCATGAGTGCGTCATCGATGTTTTGACAATAATAAAGTTATGGCCGTTTCGAGAACATGGGTGCGTCATCGATGTTTTGACAATAATAAAGTTATGGTCGTTTAAAGAGCATGGGTGCGTCATTGATGTTTTGGCAATAATAAAGTTATGGTCGTTTAGAGATCATGGGTGTGTGCGTCATTGATGCACTTCTGCCGTCATTAAGCCGGGCATAAAGCATCGGTGCGTTATCGGTGTTTTTGTACGGAAGCATTGTTTAAAAAAGAAAAACTTCAAACAACCATAACTTTGGCTAGGAAAGTTAGATTTGCGCGTATGACCCTAATTCGGAAAAGGGGGAACGAGGCGATCGGGACCTTGCATCGGGGATCATCCCCGAGCACTCAACGGAATCAGAATTGCAAAAAAACGTCGTTTAGTACCTCAAAAATTCAGTTTAAGTTTTCTATCAATGGTATATATATAACGACTGGTATTAAATTTTTTTCTAAAGCCTAAGAGATTATTTAAGAATTACCCATATAATTATTTTAAAATGCATTTACTATATTTATTGTGTGTGTTTGCTTAATTTTTGATGAATTACGATTTCATTTATTATTCAAAGATCATTAAAACTATCTATAATTGTTCAATATATGTCATTTACACGATAATTTTTTTTTAATTCAAAGAGATATATCAAGAATTACGTATTGAAGTTCAAAATCATTTATTATTGTTTTTTCAAAACTCGCTAACAGATTCTGACCCAATTGATCGCCTCTCTAACCTCCTGATGTGTTGCTCATCACAATCATCTCCTTCCTTTCCTCCCAGACAATAAAAAAACTCAAACTGATTATTACCTACGGTTCTAAAATATATGATATTGTGGGGTTCTGGTGATTTTGAGAGGGAGGAGAGAGAAACAGAGTTTTTATAGAGCAAAAAAATAAAAAAATTTCAAACCGTAATATTTTGTTGCAGTTTGAGTATTTTTAATAAAAGTTTAAAAAAATTAATTATTTGTGGTAAAATATATAAAAAGTTGGATATTTAGATGTCGGGGGTATGAACATACCTCGAGCCGATTTGTATTCCATCCGTTGACAACTCTGATGTCAATATGTCATTCAACACGGTCACGGTCAGTTATTACACTGGAAAATTTGACACTTTTGGCAGGAGGCGCAATTGCAAAAGGTCCTATTATCATCTATTGCACTGGAAAATTTGACACGGTCACGGTCAGCTATTGCTTGGATCCTTTTCGTTGTGGAAATATCATCTATAATTTGAGTAGAATTACAAAGAATGATTATAAAATATCATCTATAATTTGTTGTGGAAATATCCTTTTTTATTTATAGCTTGACTACAAAGAATGATTATTAAAACTAATTTACTTTACGAATAATGTATTTATATATAGAGGAGAGATCAAGTTACAACAAGCATTTTCTACATTTTCAAAGTTCAAATCGTCGATCCAAACCATTAGATGCGATTTCTACAATAAAATGTGCTTGGAGACCAAATTTTATATTTTTTGAATTTTTTTTACTATTTATTAAGATAGGTACAAAAACTAGTCAAATTCAGACCATTGAATTTTGTACCCGTTGTAATAAATAGTAAAAAAATTTCAAAAAATGTAAAATTTGGTCTCCAAGCACATTTTATTGTAGAGATCACATCTAACAGTTTGGATCGACGATTTGAACTTTGAAAATGTAGAGAATGCTTGTTGTAACTTGTTGTAACTCAAAAATTGTTGTAACTTAATCCCTCCTCTTATATATATAATTTATAAATTTTCAAATTAGTTTATTATAAATCAGGTGTAAGAAATTTATAAGTTAATTTTAATGTATTAATTTCTTGGGAACGACTAACAGTACCCCCATATCAGTCCCCTAAACGTCCCCCGTACTAAAAGACAAACAATTTTTGACAGGGGACCACTAACTGACTCCAACATCTGATATGGGGGTATTTATACTCTGAGTTAATAGTCAAAATGTATAGTATTCATACCTACGAATGTATAGTATTCATACTTATTATCAGAACCATTCGTCATATGTAAACACAAGCTGGAGGGGACCAGTAACGACCAGGGGGACCGTTGACGTCTTGTGACAGCCTGGATTGGGGACCGCAACCGTCTGAAAGCGACATTTGCCAAGATTGGGGACCACTACAACGAATCTATATATTATTCATATCTAACTAAAGAAGTATTCATATCTAAACAAATGAAGTATTCATACTGACGATTACGAAGTATTCATACATGTTTGAAATAATTTATACAATTCAAAATTCAAAGTTAGACCCTTTTTTTTGAACACCTCTTCTAAGAAATATTCATATCTAACAACATGAATGCATATCTAACAAATGAAGTATTCATATCTAACTAATGAAGTATTCATACATATTTGAAATAATTTATATAATTCAAAGTCAGACCCTTCTTCTTGAACACCTCTTCTAAGAAATATTCATATCTAATAACATGAATGCATATCTAACAAACGAAGTATTTATATCTAACAAATGAAGTATTCATACATGTTCGAAATAATTTATACAATTCAACATTCAAAAGTCAGATTCATCTCTCTCACCCCACCTCTTCCAAGAAGTATTCATATCTAACATGAAGTATGCATATCTAACAAATAAAATATTCATATCTAACTAATAAAATATTCATATGTTTCACTGTGACAACCTTCGTTGGGCTAGCATGGACCCCCTCAAATGGTGCACCACGCTCTCCTCGCCTAATCTTGACGGTGCACCACTCTCTCCTCGACGGTGCATCACGCTCTCCTCGTCGGATCTCGACGGTGTACCACGCTCTCCTCGCCGAGAAGAGGAGGAGGCCATCAAGGCTAGTGAAGGGGGTCGCGATCTCGGTGGCCGGAGGGCGGAGACCGTTGAGGTTTTTTAATAGAAGGATGATCAGATCTCTTCTCCTCCATTGAGATATTTTTTATTTTTTTATTTTCTTGTAAGATCGGGAAAGGTAGTTGAGAAGTTAGACTAGAAGAGAATCTGATCAATTAGGCTGTTGAGGGTGACTATTAGGGGACTAACTAGCGGGCGACAGTATCTTTACTCTAATTTCTTAACATATTTTAATTGTTTGATTTTTTTTTTAATAAAGGTTGGAGGTCAAGTTAACTAACTTTTAATATTCGTAAAGGGTTCCTTATTTGAGTTTCAAACTTACGACTTTCTACATAGAGGGTATTGTCTTTGTCAATAGATCAAAGACTAATTTTCAATTTTATATTAAATTAATTTTAAAAAATTATAAATTCTCCATATAAATATGTTATTTGTGAAGTAGATTAATTTTACTAATTTGAACTCCTCATTTGAAATTAATATAATAAAACTTTAAGCGTACCAAAGAGACTTTAAGAACATTCTAGTTCTACTCTTATAATTTAGATAATGTGTATCAAGTTATGTTATATATATATATATATATATATATATATATATGAGTAAAGCTAGGGTGTGATGTCCTCACCAAGAGAGTTTGGTGAGCACAACTCCAAAAGTTCATCGGATCGACTTCAAATGTCAAATCCAATCCGTTGAAATCCATGTGTTTCATGAGTGATGCATGTTCATGCAAAATTTTGAAAGTTTTGAGTTTATTTGCTACGGTTCAGATCGACTTTTTGGATTTTGAAATTTCAAATTTGGACCGGTAGCACTTTGGCCCATATGCTACCGAAAGCATATTAGTCAATCTACATACATATATACATACATACACACACACACACACACACACACACATATATAGTTGGGCTAAAATGAGCCATGGAGTAAAACAAGTTTTTGCTCCATAGCACTATATTTTTATTTTGAAAATTCAAACAACCGATTCGAACCACTCAACACGATCTCCATATTGAAATGTACTTGGAGACCAAATTTTACTGTTTTTTGGATTTTTTTTTTTTTACTTTTTATTAAGTCACTTTGAAAATCGCTGATCCGGTGGTCCAGAAATTTTTACTGTTTTTTTAATGTTCACAGTAAAACAGTGATTTTTAAAGTGGTTTAATAAATAGTAAAAAATTTCTAAAAAAATGTAAAATTTAGTCTCCAATCACATTTCAATATAGAGAACATGTTGGAAGGTTCGAATCGGTTGTTTGAATTTTCAAAATATTTTTATGGTATTGAGTACAAACGTGTTTTACTCCATGGCTTACCCAAGTCAACCTCATATATATATATATATATATATATGAGATGAGATGGGCTACGATGAGTTGCGAAGTAAAACACGTTTATACTTCACGCAATATTTTCATTTTCAAAGTTCAAATAGCCAATTCGAACCTTCCAACATGTTCTTCATAATAAAATATGCTTGGAAACTAAATTTTACATTTTTAAAAAAAAAATTTACTATTTATTAAGCCACTTTGGAAATCTGAAAATCCGGATGAACAGTAAAACAGTAAAAATTTCTGGACCACTGGATCGGCGATTTTCAAAGTGGCTTAATAAATAGTAAAAAAATTTAAAAAAATATAAAATTTGGTCTCCAAGCACATTTCAATATGGAGATCACGTTAAGCGGTTCGGATCGACGTTTTGAACTTTAAAATTATAAAATATGAGTGTGAAGTAAAATAGTCACTTTACTTTGCAACTCACCATAGCCCATCTCTCTCTTATATATATATATATATATATATATATAAACAGATTGTTTAGTGATCAAGTGCCAATATGTTAAATTTTCAAATTATTCGAGGGATAATCAATCATTTTCGAATTGCACTAACGATCCATAATCTAGCTAATATATATAATATTTTTATTTAAAAAAGTTTGTTGTAAATATGACATATTCCTTCAAGTCGACTACAAATCGATCTAACCTTATTATTTTCTAAAAGAAAACATTTATAATCATAATTATTAATATTTATCTGTTAATCGTAATTATATCTATCTATCATTTTTGACATACATGTATGTACATTTTACAACAATTTTAATCCTAAATAATTATATATATATTTTAATTAATAAATATATAAATAATATATATTAATAAATAATTAGGTGGACAGGAATTTGACAGAGGCGCTTCATTTTAGATTTAATTCATCCCAATTCCCAACCATGTATTTAAGCTGTTGTCTATTCGGTTATTTTCTGTGTAATCATCCGACAACTAATTAGATGGCAACAGATTCATTTCCCTTGAAAAATAAATTAATACAATGCCAAACATGCATGCTTGATTTGAGGTGAAATTAATGCTAAGATAAGGAATTTGAAGTATGAGAGTAGGGGTGTCAACAGGTACGATACGGATCGGATGGACATATTTATCTTTATTCGTCTTTTCGAATACGGTATGAGTTGGATAAACAGATAAAAAGATGTCATTGACAAAACTTTATTGTATCACGTATCATCTTCATACAAATATATATATAATTTTATTTTTAAAAATTATTTTATATGAAAACATGTAAGATAATGGAAAAAATCATTATTTTTAACCGTACTCAATAAATTAACAAAAAAAAAATCTTACTTTTACCTGTATTTTCAAATACAAAACGGATTGAATAAAAGAATAAAAAGGATGTCATTGACACTCTATATGAGAGAGAGAATTGAACATATTGTATTTTTTTTTAAATTATACTAAGTTTGACACATGTCTTAACTAAATCTTTCCTGGTCCCACTCTGATCACATTTCAATTTTATTTATTAAATAAGTTTGTAAATAGAACATGTTTGGAGAAATGTACAAGTGATAGGATTAAACTCAAAAGAGAGCTGTTTAATTTTTTTTTTTTGGGAAATATATTATGAGATTTGTAGGGTTATATATGGAAATGTTCAAGTCAGCTGTCAATTATTGTAATTTCATTGTAATTTTAATTTTAATTTTATGTAGAAATAAAAAGAGAAGACATACTGCAATCCTTTTTTGTTATCCTAAATCAAAATGCATAATTTTCCCTCTCAAAAATGCATCTGAAAAGATAATTAAAATGATAAATTATACTACACTTTCCTGCAATTTAAGTTGAATTTATAATGAAATTAGAAGTTAAATTGCAACTTTAGTTCTCAAGCAGATGAAGGAGAGCATGTCTCATCAAGATTTTTATGAGGACTTCAGAATAGGTCTGATGTTTATTGGACCTACTTTAGATTTAATAGACTTCAAAATCGTCTGATTTACTTTAAGATATGTGTTCTCATCTTTAATATTTGTGCGCACTCACAATAATTGTTGTGTGCACATATTTTGAAGTGAATCGGATGATTGTAGAGCCCATTGGATTGAAAGTTAGATCTAATGGGCATCAGACCTACTCTTTTTTGGGTCCGGATCCTTGAAAGTAACCCAACTTTTGGGTTTTGGATTGAGACCGTCTGATTCGAATCCGTTGCTCGAAATCATCTCGGGATTCGAATTCGTTGCTCGGGATGTGTGCGCTCCACTTCGGATGGATTATCACTAATTCAAATTGGACGGTCCCGATCTAAAACCCAACTTTTGAGTTACTTCACTAGATTTGAAGGTACTACAGAAAATCAGATATGTAGAATCACAAAATTTCATTTATCATGTTAAAAATATCATAGCCATTGTATTTGTGCTATTGGAACAAAATAAGATGAAGTATTTTTTAAGGCTTAGGAATTGACCAAATTACATAAATCAATCAAATCCTACGGTTAGTATTCACCTTTATTGCAATATATCCATGCATACAACATTTAAATATTATATTAACTATTAACGGCCATGTAAAGTCAAGTATTTAGAAATATTCTTCTAATATGGCTTTAATATCATAAAGCATTAATTCATTACAGAAGTTTAAATGATAAAATTTATGATAATTAATCAATTAAGAAGCAATATTATAACACTAATGATTCACCAAAAAAATTATATGCAGCTTCTTACTGAATAAAATATTTTTTTTTATAATATATATATTTATCAACTAAATGTGTTTTTTTTTGTATTCATTATGAAAAAATAAAAATAAATGATTAAGATTATGTAATGGCCTAATGGGTGGCTAGTCAATTATACAGTTACAAAAACAATTAATTAATTAAACAATTAATTAATTAAAATCTTAAATATACCAAAAAAATTTAATTGAAAGATATATTAATTTTATTAAGTCATTGACCAAGTCAATCTACGTTTCTAAATCATTCTATTAAATCATTGACAATCAAGTTCTAATTAATACACATGCTTTATTTCAGAGAAACTTGGCAGTTGGCACATAATTTTGGGTTCAAACAATATTTTATTGCTGACCAATAATTTTTTCAAAAAACATCAATTTTAGAGAAATAAATTTGTTCTCAATCAAGTAATTAAATGATCTAAACGACTAAAATGATGGATGGAGCACCGAGCACCTACTATAATTTTACATGCGACACGTAAATTGTAATTAAGAGTGTTATTTAATATTAGTACTGTGTCCGTGCATTATCATTGTCAAAGTCTATGCAAACAATTTAAAAACCTTCTCCTAGAGTCACTGTCGGGTGAGTCCAGAGTAACTTTTAACATTTAAATATTTGATCTCGGACCCACTTCAGATCCACCCGGCAGTGACTCTAGGAGCAGAAATTTCCTGCCCCTAAGGTGCAGGAGATTCGATCTCTCAAATCAGTACAAATTTGATCTAATAATGCCCCATAAGAAAATGCTCTCTACTAAAAATGATCAATGATTATTATTTTTCATTTAGGCTCTCTATTGCCGCGTAGAATATAAAAAAATTAATGTGGGTTCCAAATCATTGGGGAACAAATCATAGAGATTAGAAAAAATAAGTATATATAAAAATATAGAGATTAGAAAAATCAATCTCTTGCTTTATGGTAGAAATATAAAATAAGCCAAGGCTAATGAAAAATAATAAGATGGGATGTTGTTTTCAAATGAATGCATCATCGGTATTAATTATTAAATAGCTCGAATATTCTTTTTTGACTGCTCCAGATTCTGCAATGAAATGCAATAATTATCAACCAAGTTTGAATAATTTATTGTAATGTATTTTTATTTTATAAAAACAGTTAAAAAAATATTTATGTATGTAAAAATTACAAAATTTAATGCATAAAATTATAGATTTCCAATTTATAAGAATTAATTAGTCTCTTTTTTCTTCACTAATTCCATCCGCTTCTGTATGATGAATAAATAATAGGAGCTATATTTTCTTAAAATTAGTACAATTTTTTAAAGATAACAAACGATATGATCAAAATCAGGAGGCTGATGTTTATCAAAACCATATGATTGATTTGACGATCTGAGTAAAATTCAAATTTCCAGTAAACTAGAGTGTTTTAGTTTATTTTTTCTTTATTATAGTAGAAATAGAAATAAAAATTTGTTGTATGGCGTATGAAGATATATAAGATACGAATGGTATGTTTTTTCGGTTTGACTCTATTATTTGTTGTATGCCGTATGAAGTCAAAATAGCTTTGTCCATATTTTTATGACTTTATATATCCCACATCCTCTGAGATATCTCGTATTTAATTTGCGTGACTTTTTGGAAAATCTCAACCGTTGTAATACATTCTGCGCGAATCTCAAAGCTCAAATAATGCTGGATCAGCTTCCATTGATTTTCAGTGACAGAATGGTGTGGGTATACGTAATTGTCTCTGGTTCACTTCAGTTCTGTTTCAGTTCTAGAAAGGATCCACTACACGGATGGTTGCACGGTTTTCATAGCAACCAGCTTAAGAAAGTTGATATGACATCTAGAGTGGAAAAAACGTGCCATGTCATGTCATGTCATGGCGTAATCAAGTTAATTTTTTACGTGTCGTGCCGTGACTAAAATATCAAGGGGTGGTCATGACACGTGAATGATCATGCCACGTGAGCATGCCATGCATAAACATGTCGTGACCAAATGTGCCTCGTGTGACCATTTAATCATAATTTAAATTAGTTTATTCAGATTCACCATTTAATCAATATCTAATGGTCCTAATTACATGTGACTCGTGTGACTATGTGCCGTGCCGTGACTAGATCTTTCACGTGACGTGTCGTGCCGTGTCAAAGTTTCAAAAGATGATCACAGCACGCGAATGACCACGGCACGTATTTGACACGTGTGCCATGCCGTTCCGTGATGAAGCCGGCTCCGCTGTGCCATTTTCCCCACTCTAATGGCATCCTCTGAGATATCTCACTGTCGCAACGAAATCAGATTTTCGAACTATGGATTTCAAATATATATAGAGGTTATTACAGTTTCTTAATATTTTACTATAAATTATAAAGAAAATCATATATAAATATATATATTTTTTTAAATGAGAATCAATTCACCTCTCAATATTCTCTTTTTATCTCTGCCTCTGTCACTACGTGCGTGACTTTTTGAAAAATCACATCTGTTCAAATATACTCTACACGAATCTTAAAGCACAAATAATACTGCTCCTGCGCTATTCCCAAATAGGCACTGTACACGTCAGTCATGTACGCGGTGAGAATGAGATATCTCAGGGGATACGTTACATACGTACAAGATGGATGATGAATCCAACGATTGTGGAATGTGGACGGCTCTTTTCTAATACAAATAAAATTAAATATATATATTTAATTGGATTTTTTTTTAATAAAAATTAAATTAGGACTATCGACTATTAAACTTTTAGGGTCTTCGATAAAAAATAACCATAAAATAAAATAACATATATCTAATTAAATATTTTTGTAATAAAAATTAATTTAAAACTATTGACGAATAAGTTTTAAGGGTCTTCGGTACGTGAAAAATAGCAATAAAATAAAATAATAATTTAATTTATAATATCAACGATTCGTATAGTTGGAACAAAATAAAATTAAAACAAAATTCTATCTCCTTGTCGTTATCCACACAGCCAGCAAATGAAATTGAGTTTTTTGTCAAATTTTTGAAAAAAAAAAAATGGGACCGCATCTAGGAGATGAAGATCTCATAAATAGTTCGCATTCTCAGTAAATGGAGCTGCATTTTAGAGATGAGGCCGTATCAAAATTCAAAATTTTCAGAAATAGTGATTTTTTTATTTTTATGAAAAATGATATTTTTAAAAATTTCGGCGATAAAAGATGTCAAACGAATACAAACATAGATTCAGTTCTAAGTTGCCTATAAATAAAAAAAAATATGAATTATTCACTAATTCTTTTACGCATTGAAATATCAAGATACTCTCTCTCTCTCTTTTTGAAATGATGGCAGTAGCTGCCATACAAGTCTCTCTCTCTCTCTCTCTCTCTCTTTTCTATTATTTTTTAACATTTTCATATAAATAAAAAAATTATCATTTATGAAGGTGCAATGCATGGTGTTTGGTGGTTGCCTGTCATTCCTATGTTAATTGTACTACACGGTTTGCTCAAATATTGTTTTTTTATTTTTATTTTACTACATTCTTAATTTTCATTGTTTAAACATCCGATTTCGTAAGAAATCTTTGTTTTTCTTTTTGAGGTTTAGACAACTTTTGTTATTTTATTTTTTTTGATTGAAAATTCGTAAGCAGTTTTATTGATATAAAAAATTACAAAATAGCTGTTACATAATATTAAACAATCAGTGTCTGTGACAAACATACAGCTAAAATGCACATGACAACTTTTGTTATTAGTCCATTAATTAGATAAAAAAACATATTTTTGATATGGATAAATATGGGGTTTTGTAGTGGCACGTGTTAAATACAACTTTTGTTATTTTATTTTTTTTATTGAAAATTCATAAGCAGTTTTATTGATATAAAAAGTTACAAAACAGCTGTTACATAATATTAAACAATCAGTGTCTGTGACAAACATACAACTAAAATGCGCATGACAACTTTTGTTATTTAGTCCATTAATTAGGTGAAAAACATATTTGTGGTATGGATAAATATGGGGTTTTGTAGGGGCACGTGTTAAATAATATTATGTAACTTCTGTTGAGGAAATTATGCAATGTATGATTTCAAAATTAATGATTGCCAAACTATTGAATTTGCATCATTACAAATGCGAAGAAAAAAAAAAAACCAATTGTAGATCTCCACGCTATCTCTTGTAATTTGGCCATGATGTACACCCAACCAACCTAGATATATTAATTTATTCCCCCATTGCACGTTTTATTTATTTTTAATTTATAGGTGCCATTAATCACGAATTTTATTTTGTCGTCTTCTAGAGGAGAATATTGTGACTATTTTTTTTTAAATAAATAATCTAATTTTTATGCTAATTATTTTTTAATTTTATTCTTACTTGTGCAAAAATTTGAGCGTAGTCAGGAGTTATGTCAGGAGTACGCAAAAATGTTTACCGTTACAACTAGCATGTTGTGAACTATTATGAATTAATCAATTCAGATTGTGGATTGTTGTAAAATAAAAGAGTGAGTCTATGGTACTATGCATATTACGATTTGGCACCGTGCTATGGCTTTATATTTGAGTTTTCAAATTCTAACGGTCGATCCGAACCGTTCATCTTGTTCTCCATATTAATATGTGTTTGGAGACCAAATTTTACATTTTTTGAAATTTGTTTACTATTTTTTTAGATTTATTGAAAATCACTGTTTTTGGATGGTCCAGAATTTTCAGATCAAGTGATTTTCTAAATATCTAGAAAAATAGTAAAAAAATTTCAAAAAATGTAAAATTTGGTCTCCAAACACATATTAATATGGAAACAAGATGAACGGTTCGGATCGACCGTTAGGATTTGAAAACTCGAATATAGAGCCGTAGCACGGTAACAACCCGTGATATGCATAGTACCATAGACTCACTCAAAATAAAATATTATTTTTTCATAAATAAATAACAGCCCGAATTGTTGTGTATTTTAGGTATCGGATAATGGGTCAATTTAATACACTTTTTCACTTTTAAATTTATAAAACCTTAGTACACAATAATAGGTCAGTTGCAAGCATACAACCTATCCTTGTAGTAGTTTAGGTATCGATCCAAAGACAACGGGAAATATTACTTTTTACTAAATTAATTAATTCTAAAACAGTGCAATAAAAGTAAATGGGGGGGGGGGGGGGGGGGGGTTTGTTTGAAAATTGGTTTGTGGGTTCAATACCTGATTGAGAGTCTAAAAGTAAACAAAGCAATTTAAACAAACAAATAAAATGAGTTTTGTGATTTAATGAGATGGAAGTCTAGGGGCTTTCGGCATACAATCACTTGGTCAAATCAACACTTAGTTGGTTTCTAAATTCATGTTTGCAATTATGGGGTTTCTAAGCCTTAAATATCAAAAAAGGTCACTTTCGTGAATTAATGACGTGCCTAAATAATTCGGATTTCACGATTAAGTCCTTCACCCTAGCTATCTAGACCATAAGCACAGGTTAGCCTAGTTTATCCCTAAATATCAATACTTCACGATTAAGTCCTTCATACCAATATTTGGTTCAATTCTAGGGGTCCCAATCAAATATGAGGCTTCACGATTAAGTCCTTCACCTCAATTCAACCTTTGTTTCTTGTGGTTCCGGACTAAGAAATAGATTTGGTCATTTCTAATCTTAATCCTAAGGTTATTCATATATACAATTTGGTACCATCAATTCTTTGATCCTAGCACTTTAAGTTTGTTAGACCTAAACGGGACGCTAATTAACGAGCACACAAATCATACAAGCACATGAATTATAAAATCAACAAGAACAAACATGCAAGCAAACAATCATCATAGAGAAAAATATCAAACTAAGGTAGATTTTAACACAAGTTCATGTTTTAAGCCTAAGCCCCTAGAGAGGAAGTCTAGCCTCTCATGGGTGCGCTAACATCCAAGAGAAATACAAGAGTAAACATGATTAAAACTAAGAAAAACAAGAAAGAGAATAGAAAACACCAATCTCTTCGCTCGCTGCCCCTTGTCTTCACCTTTGCTCGCTCGAGAAAACCTTCAATCCTTCGCTCCAATCGCCTTCAATCACTTGGGGAAGATAGAAAAGATGTGTAAAGATGTGTAGAATAAAAGCTAAGTTGAAAGATGTCTTTCCCTGGTGTCTCCCTGCCAATATATACCTATTTTTGTGCATTGGGAAACAATCCCCCGAAATCTGGAAGGAAATCTCTTGTGCGGCCTTCACAAATTCTCTGCGGCCAGTGCAAATTTCCTGCGGCCTGCATAGAATGGAGAATTGGCTGGAGATCATGCAGGATTTTGTGTGGCCCACACAAAATTCCTTAAGGTCGCACAAAGGCCCGCACAACTCTCTGTTTTGAAAGGAGAAAACTTGATAAATTTCGAATTTTCTTTTCGGCTTGAATTTATTTTGTGTGGCCCGCACAGAATTCCTACAGGCCACACAAACACCCACAAAATTGCTCATTTTGCTCGATTTCTGCAATTTAAACAAGGCAAAGGCAGTAACTTGGTTCTTTGGTATATTCTATGTTAAACTAAGCTAAAATACAAGGAATTTGATGCAGTTTTAGAGGTAAAACCCTAACCGAAAGTATATATAATTGAGGCTTATCACGAATATACATAGACACACACCGGGTTTTTAAAATTCAGAAATAAATAATTGTCTACTCCTCATTCAATATAGTTTCGCCATTTATTCAATAGGGTAGGAATGTTTTAGTTATTTGAACAAAATTTGAAGTTACTAAAAAAATAAAGTTAAAATGCTCCATTGTTATTTTATACCTCAATCATGTCCCATATTCATATATTTATTTTTAAATTTCAAACAGTTGATCCGAATCGCTTAATGTGATCTCCATATTAAAAATAGGCTTTGAGTACTATTTTTTTATTTGTTGGATTTTTTTGCTATTTTTTTTTACATAAGTACAAAATTAATGTTTTTGAATAGTTCAGAATCTTTTGATTTTGTACCTATTTAAAAAAATATATATAAAATTTGGTCTCCAAGTACATTTTAATGTGAAAATCAAGTTGAGCAGTTCAGATCGACGTACTGCTTGAATTTTAAAACAAAGATAAGGATGCGGAGCATGATTGTGATACAAAAATATTGAGGTATTTTTACCCTACTAAAAAAAATTAGGTCAGACTTTTTTAATTGAGTTTTTTTTTTTTTGTCAATTTCATCGGTTAAAATTGTGATATTTTCAAATAAAGATAAATTTTGATTCAGGTCAAGATCAAATTAAGGTTTGATTTTTTTTTAGTCGGGTCATTTAAAGTTATGGTTCTCTTGAAATTTTGTTTGTTTTGTTTTTTGGATCGTTTAAATATCGGATTGTCTCACATTCAAGTTATTTTGAATTAGGAACAAGTCAATTTCAAATATGTTGATTTTTTGTATACTTATCCAATCAAATTAGATTTAAATTTTGATTGATTGGACGAATTCTTTGAGTCATATCAAGTAACAATGTCGTGCGAAAATTGTTTTTTTTTTTTTTTTAAATTGCAAAAGTGATGTGCTGCGGTCAACATTTTGGACTTATTTTTTTTTTTAATATGAGATGAGAATTCAAAATTCAAAATTTCACGAAACACTAGATGTGATTTTTTTTTTAAATTTTAGATTCTTCATTAATTCTGAAGATTACAACAAATGATTTCTTTCATCTTGAAGAGTTTCAAACTCAGGACTTATGACATAGAGACCATGTGTTTTTGTCACTGGACCAAAATATAATATAGTTTAATTTACTGTATAATTAATATCATTGCAAACAACAATATAAAAGTTAATTTTGGGGATTAATTTATGTAATGAGTAAGGCTTGGGTGCTATGGATAGCATAAGCCATAAGGCCATCCTTGCTATGGTTTTAAAAACCTATTTAATAAACTTCAAATTTCGATTTAAGTAGCTCAGTAAATTTGTTATATAATTAACTAGTAGAACACCAATTTTTACTATTTTTATGATTTATGAAAATGGCAAAAAAATAACTTAAAAATAAAAGAGAATTATCAATATTTTAGGTTATTTTTTGTCATCTTTCATAAATCATAAAAAATAGTAAAAAAGTTTCAAAAATAGTAAAAATTAGCATTCTACAAATTTATTATATAACTATTTTATTGAGCTACTTAAATCAAAATTTGAAGTTTATTAAATAGATTTTTGAAACCGTAGTACAGATAACCGTATGCTATCCATAACACCCAATTAAGCCTTAGTCTTAGATAATATATATAAGAGTATAAATATATGAATGCTTTTTTGGTTTATTAGCTTTAAAGAGGAGGCATCATGATGTTTTCTTTCCATAGGAGACTGGAGACTGGAGACATGTCAAACTCATCCCTCACGTAGGATGCAAGCTCTTCATGGCCACTACAACAACCCTACCTTCCATTTTTACCAAAATACCCCTCTCAGCCTCACCTCTTTATTATTTCACTACAAACATATATATATATTATTGAGTTAGGCTAATATGACATTGGTGTTATTTGAAACTAAATAACACCAAATCTTAAACTCTTAGATCTGCTTTAAGATTCGTACAAAATAAAGTGCTTGAACAGTAAAAGCGGATATTACGAATCTTAAAGCAGATCTAAGGGTTTAAGATTTGGTGTTATTTAGTTTCAAATAACACCAATGTCATATTAGCTTAACTCTATATTATTTTCCTTCTTTTGCATCTTTGAGAGAAATCTAGCAGCAAAATCACTTTATATCATTTATATAGTCTTCATGCATATTTTAACCGTTCGATCAAAAGTTAGGATCAATCCGTCCCGTGGTAAAATGTACAGGCCCCTTTATATTCGTGCCATAACAGAACGAACGGTCTGGATCCAAACTCAAAATTTGAATTACTTTAGGGGACCCGACTTCATAGTTGTAAACATTGGCGGATCCAATAATGCCTATCCCTAGATTTGAATTTTTATTTTCAATAAAGTATTAATTGTTCAGTGTGCCTACCCCTGATTCGATGTAGTGCCTACTTCTGGCCCGAACTTGTTTGATTCTTGAACTGATTCTTTCCGAGTATGGTCAATTTTGTGTATTTCATTTTTTTCGAATCTGCGATGCTCTATTTCGTAATAGAATGAAGAAGAATAGAACAATAAAAGTCTAACAGTGGGACTATCATTACAATTCTAAGAAAATGGGCTGGTTGAACTTTTTGGACCTTCTATTATTTAATACATATATTTCGTTTAAATTTTTATCTAAACTTTGACATCAATTTGCTAATTTGCTTGAACATTCTCACTTTGAACTATGCCAAATTAATTGTCAATTAGCTTAGAAAAAATATTTCAATACTGTGTCAATCAATTTTATACTTATAATAGATTTTTTTTTAAATAAACATAGTTATAGAAAATGAGTTACAATTGTGTACTTGATAAGTTAATGAGTTTGAACTCAATTACTGTCCTAACCTGACAGAAATTTTAGATCCACCTCTGATTGTAAATACCATATATGGTTGTCAAGAACTCAATTAGGGAATCAAGTGTATGTTCTCAAGCATCTACTGCAAGTTCTCAAAAAAAAAAAAAAACGTGTATGTTCTCAAACCCCTATCCTTCATTCTATATGTATGAGCACAAGTATTACACTAATTATTTATTATTTTCTTTGGAAAAAAAATAAATAGGAATATTATATTATATATGGGACCATATGTTATCTCATTAAAAGAAGAGGCATATATACTTTATATATTCATGGGTATAAATTATAGTTATGAAGACAATAAGTAGCACTAATAGCAGCAGCAGTAGTAACAATAATTATAATAGTTAAGAGTATTTTTTTACTACAATTTAACATTTACATGGACATAGAGAAAGGATTTTATGTGGCATTCAGGCCAATGCAATAATTTGACCTGGAGTAGTTGTACCTAGAGTGAGTGATAGAACAATTTGGTTCTAAGTTCTAACATGCAACAACTCGCTATATGGATGACTACATATGACATGACCACAAGAGAATCTGAACACTAAAACAGAAGAGAAACAGAGAGAGAGAGAGAGAGGCAGAGTAGAAATGTAAACAGGATTTTGATTGAGCACCTAACAAAATTAGTGGTCATATATCAAATCTCCTTGCTAACTTTCTCCATCTCACGTTATATTATTTGTTCTGTTTTGCATGATTTGTATTTCACCTTTACGATGTCCTTTTCTCTACTCTACCCCATTTATATATCATTCTCCAAGGAAAATTTTGTATACTACTGTTCACTAATACCTTCCAAAAACCATATCAAAATTGAATATTATTTATATCATTCATCATTCAGTACTTATTAGGTGAAGTCATATATACATTGAATTTTTTTTTTATTCTTTTCTTGTTGTACACATAGGAGAGATCTAGACCGTCTGATCAGAATCTAGACCAATCCAGCACAAGATGGAAATTCATGAATTCACATCCTCTCAGGTTACTGGACTGAGTACAATTGAATCGGATGGTCCAAAATTGTTCTTTTTAACTTGGCACGAATCTCAAAGTACAAATAATACTGCCCCTTAGTCATCCCGAGCAAGACCCGTGTGAAATTAAATCTGGACCGTTCTTTTCAATTGTGTTGAGTCAGGTACCTGGGAGGATACGGATCCCAAATTCATGGGGTCCCTCACTAGTGGAAAAACTGGAATCAGGATTAGCCTATCTAGATCGGCTATATGAAATAACCGATCCTAATAAGTACCTGGATCGGTTTTCTTAAAAAAACCGATCCTAAAAACTATTCAGATCTGGTTTTATTGTCAACCGACCCTAATTTATGAACTATTAGGATCGGTTGTTTGTTAGAACCGATCCTGATACTATCAGGATCGGTTTTTATAGACAACCGATCCTAATAGTTCATTCATTAGGATCGGTTGTTACTCAAAACCGATCCTAATAATTTATAAATTAGGATCAGTTGTTTATTAGAACTGATACTATTGGGATCAGTTGTTATAAACAACCAATCCTAATACATAATTTACTTTTGGAAAGTAATACATATTTTTTTAAGAAACTAGAAAGATAAATTTATTTTTGATTCATAGAATAAACATATGAGTTATACACATGGAATACAAAATTGGCCGATATCACATACTCCACTTGCTCTCTCTCTCTCTCTCCACACTCTGAATGGTTGTAATGGCGAAAAGATGTGGGTGCCGGTACTGCTGCAATTGAAGAAGTTAAGAAGGGATCACTGGAGTGGACGAGGTCCCATAGAGAGGCTAGAGGTATAAACAACCGATCCTAATAGTTCATTAATTAGGATCGGTTGTTAATATAGCCGATCCTAATTCCAGTTATTTTATAAATTACTTTATAAATTATTTTAATAAATTATCTTATAAATTATTTCGATGTAGCATTTGGCAAACTGGAAGAAGAAAGAGATACATTTCCAGAGAATAACATTGAAAAAGAAATTACTTGATTAACTGGAGAGTACATGAGATTGAAGCAAATTGAGCACTCCAGAAAGTCGGTATAGATTGTGGCTATTTCATTTTCTTCTCCAGTCTCGTTTTGAGGAGATGTAGGATTCAAAGTCTTTCGTCCATTGGTTTTACTCTAAGATGGAGGATTCAAAGTCCTTACTTCCTTGATTTTACTTTGAGAAGACGGAATATTCAAAGTCTTTCCTCCTTCGTTAGTCTTTCTCCGCTTGGCCATTTCGCCTTCGCCTTCTATGTCGTCCGAGGATAATTTCGCCATTGCAACCGTTCAGAGTGTAGAGAGAGAGAGAGCAAGTGAAGTATGTGATATCGACCCTTGGTTCATATGTTTATTCTATGGAATAAAGAAAATTATATCTTTCTAGTTTCTTAAAAAATATCAATTACTTTCCAAAAAGTACAATTGCAGAATTTATATTAGGATCGGTTGTTGCTCAAAACCAATCCTGATAGTATCAGGATCGGTTCTAACAAACAACAGATCCTAATAGTTGAACTATTAGGATCAGTTGTTTAGAACAAGTGATCCTGATACTATCAGGATCGGTTATTTATAAACAACCGATCCTAATAGTGCATATGAAAAGTTAATTCAGTCCAATTTTTGTCAGAAACTCGTCTCTCTTCCTAGGCCTCGCCTCTCTTAATTAGCGCAGCAGCTATTTCGCCCTACATTAATTCAGCTATCTCAGCTCTCTTTTCTCAGGTACATTTGATCATCTATTTTCTCAAGTTTGCTATTAATGGAGCACCATTTATTGGCTATGATTCGGTTCAAACCCTAAACCCTAAATCCTATACAAGAAGTGAGTTATGATCCCCGCTCAAAATCTAAACCTTATAAGTCTTGATTCAGCTCTTTTATTGGTTCCACAAGCTTTTAAGTTTGAATACATTTTCTCATTTCAAGTTTTTCTTTATATGTGGAGATTTGGATGCACATGCATATATGTGCTATATATGAGCAAATATATCAGCTATATATGAGCTATTCTTTATATGTAGAGATTTTCTTTATAAGTTTGAATACCTCTTCTTATTTCAAGATTTGCTTGCACACGTTTTTGAGTTTGCTATATATATGCTATATGAGTAATTTTTTTTTTAATTTCAACTTGTAGGATATATAGCATGTTATATATGTACATCTCTTAATTAAGTTCCGATCGATGGTTTAATTTTGTAGATTGGCTATTATTGAGAGATTTTGGTGCAGCGATCTTCATCTCACTCGATCCGGCATCCAAAAAAAAGTTGTAAGTATAACCTATAACTCATGTTTAATTAGTTTTGTGCATTAATGTATTTTTTTGGTAAGAGTGTATAGCTAGAGTACGTAGATGTATTTATATTAGGTATGTAGCTAGAGTATTGTCTTATGAGCCACAATCGCATGATTAATGCCTTTAGGTCATGATACATGTTCAAAATTAATCCATTAGGGATTAATTTTGAATAGTCCACATGTTAGTCGTGTTTTAGCATTTAAGAAAATTTCGGCAGCATTTCCCCTTATTAGTGTTAGTTTGTAATAATCTAGAAGTCAATAATACGATAAGTTAATCATAAAGCTTTGTTCATGAATTGAATGTTTATTTATATATCATTTTGTTGCCTTGAGTATTATTGAAATTATGGATCATTTCGAGTTCATGACTGAAATTGTGAAACTCCATAATATAGATAATATATACTCTTAAAAGTCACTGACCAAGGTAATTAGCAGGAACACTAATTACCGCGATAAGGTTAGCATGTGAATTAAAAGATGGTTAAGTTTTACAAACCACCTGACACGAGATGTCATTTTAATCACATGAATACATGTTATAGGAACATGGTATTTAACAGACCCCGAATGAAACATTAAATAGAATTGTGTTCGTGTCATTTATGTTTTCATTCAGTGTCAAAGTTCTAAAGTATGAGGTATTTATCGTTCCCACTAAGAAATATATATGAGTAAGTATTATCTAACGCTGTCCGTAAAAAGCAGCCATAACGGTAGCATTTCCATATATATAACTTAGCTGAGGAAGTGATAGTCTACCAAGAATACTACTTGTCCCTCGTATCTCTATACGAGCTATAGCATCACTGGGCCCCTTGATAGAGTTAGATTATCTGCATGCGGTATAATTACAAGAGTAATTATATTTGATAATCTACTCAAGATCAAGAAAAGATACAGTTACCAAGGATGACACACAGCTACCTTGAAACTGATCTGATAGCTATGAGGCAGAAGAACTGACACAAGTAAATTGTTTACTGGATCGTGATATTGTACAGTACAGCATCATCTGTGTAATTGGATGGTCATGATGTGTTGCCAGATGCCACCCATGACTAACAGAAGTTAAAACAGTTTTAACTCTGTTTACCAACATAACACAGATCCTATTGGGTCACACCATATAGGAGCTACTCGGAGAATCTTACTGATTAATTATAAATTGATTATAATTAATATTAAGATGGTTATAATTAATTATACGTGATATAATTAAATTATAAATGTCATTTAGAATGACAAGCAGAAACAACGGTTAATTTATAAACGTACACGTTACGTTGTATAAAAGTTACCGAACAATAACCGAAAAGAAATATAATTGTATATGACAATTATATATATTTGATTTGGAATTTTAATTGTTAATTATGGATTTGAATTATGGATTTAAAAGCCCAAAATGATCAAAGCCTTAATTAAAATTAAAAGCCCAAAGGCAAAAGCCCAAAATCAAAGCCTTTTACTATTCATCCTTAATGGGCCAAGGGCAAAATGGTCTTTTTTACCTTGGTGCCGACTTCCCATGTATTGACATGTGTCATGTGAGGTGGCAAGGGTATTTTGGTCATTTCACATGATAAAAGGGTGAGGTGTCAAGGGCTTTTGGTAAATAGATTTGTTTTGAGGGGTATTTTGGTCATTTGCAAACCTCCTCAAAAGTCTATAAATAGAGGGGTAGGGGTAGAGAGAAAGACTCACTAATTCACGTGTTAATCTGATTACTTCGTTAATCGGTTTTTCTCTCTTCCCTGATTTCGGTTATTACGAGATTCGGAAAAATATATTTTTAGATTCTGCGGTATTTCATGTTTTGCTTTATTAGTAAAACGGAATAACTTGCATTCTTAAATATATTTAAATTGTCCCTTTTTCGGTGAATAGTGTTTCTGCAGAATTCCGCGGTTTACGGTATTTCTGGCAGAAGAAATAAATCGCTCTCCGGTTAGTCCTGGTGGATAACCAATAGAGGTATCACACGTGTGATACTGCGAGTCGATTCCATCCCTGGTGAGGCTCTACTCGCTCGGTCTGCATTCCAACTGAGATTTGGAATCAAGGTATAAATTGTTATATTAATCTATTTAATTTGTAAATAGATTTAATGCTTTAGAAAATCAATTATGGAGTAGATCTATAAATGAATTAAATGAGGTTTTGATGCCGAAGGAATACTGAAGGTGGACCGCCTTGGAAGGTTTCCTGACATACCTCGTTTAATTTTTAGCTTAACTTAACCGTAAAATTTTTGTTTTACACACTTCCGCTGTTAAGCTAAACTAATGGGTTTGAACCGTTCCATAAGACCCAACAGTGGTATCAGAGCTCAAGGCTCTCCCGCTGATTGATTTTCTAAAGTTATAACTTATGCAAATAAGGTGCATGTACCGCGTATCGGTTTAAATTCTTACATTTGCAGCACAAGTCCAAAACCGATTAGAAATGAGATTTTCTTGGTTCGGTTTTTCCGACTAAGAAAGTTAAATTAGATTTACGCTTTCTTTATGCTTTCTTTATATTTTCGTTTTCAAAACTTTTGATCGCGTTAAAGTTCATCGAAGAATGTGATGAAGCAATAAAGTACCTTAGTAAGAGCTGTCATTTCCACACCGTAAAAGAGATGGTTCTGTCTAGGAAAGATTGAGTCTAAGCGGTCCTTGTGACCCCGATCTTTCCTGGGAGCCCCTTTTACACGTCCTAATGGCTGGCCGAAAAGGAACTTTGTCACGTTACCAAATTGCTTTAACGCTTTTGAAATGGCAAAATTTAGTGTAAATCTTTCGCCTTTTCGAAAACCTTCGGAAAATAAAGTTCATCGAAGAATGTGATAAAGCAATAAAGTACCTTAGTAAGAACTGTCATTTCCACACCGTAAAAGAGATGGTTCTGTCTAGGAAAGATTGAGTCTAAGCGGTCCTCGTGACCCCGATCTTTCCTGGGAGCCCCTTTTACATGTCCTAATGACTGGCCGAAAAGGAACTTTGTCACGTTACCAAATTGCTTTATGGAACGAAAAGAATATCTGTTTTAAAAACATGTAAACTGTTTATATGCTTTAAATGGTATAGAATAAAGAACTGAGCATAGCTGCAAAATAAAGAATTAGGAACTGATAAATATATATACCTGACTTGGTCCCGTATATAAGTAAATTAGATTTACTGCTTTGATATGAACTGAATAAATTAGATTTATCGCTTTCATGGTACCGTGAAAGAACGTGATGTCAAAGAAAGATTTGTGAAGGAACTCACCGTTGTCTTTCTGGCAGACGACTTTCACGTGTCCGCTAGAATGTCTAAAGTCAGTTGCAAGAACTGACTGCTTAACAAAAGCTAAGTATATGAAAGAGATACTGCTAAAAGAAAAGAAAGTAATGGGGATCATATTCGGTATCCTTTCTAGACTTCCTTTCCACGACTGCTTAATGAAGCATATGAAAGAGGTCTCTTTAAATACGAATAAAATCACATTAGTCGTTCTTTCTGGCACGCTAAGAATAGAAAGTAATGGAGATCATATTCGGTATCCTTTCTAGACTTCCTTTCCACGACTGCTTAATGAAGCATATGAAAGAGGTCTCTTTAGATACGAATAAAATCACATTACTCGTTCTTTCTGGCACGTTAAGGATAGAAAATAAATGCGATCACATTTCGTACTCTAGACTTCCTTTCCACGACTGCTTAATGAAGCATATGAAAGAGGTCGCTTAAAGATACGAATAGAATCACATTAATCATTCTTCCTGACATATCTCTTTTAGAGATTGCTGGCACTGTTAAGCATAAACACCAACCCATTAAATACTAAGTAGTATGCCCTTCCCACTCTATCCTCCTCAAACTATTGTTCATTGGTTGATGATTAAACTACTCAGTAGACATCGCCTTTTACCTTTGGTGGTCGAGGGTTATGTCCGACATATCAAACCAAATAGAGTGAGGTTACTTACCAATGATTTCCAAAACAGTTTTGGGCTTGGGGCAAAGTTTTCGTTAAATACACGTGATGTTTTAATGAAACCAAGAATCGCAAAGAGATGTGATTAGCAAGTTTGCTTACCTAAGATAACTGATAGCCAAGATATGCATACACTGCCTTGGTTGTTAGTGAAAATAGGGATCTTGGTCCTACTGCAAAACGGGAATAGAACAAATTTGCAGTGGGAGTTTTATCATTAGAATAAAACATTACATGAACAAAGCTAAAATCTTTACATTTTAAACATTGTAGTAATATGGCTAAAGAAACATCCTTCTCTCTACGCTCCCTGCTCGAGAAACAAACACTGAAAGAGGACGGATCCAATTTCACTGATTGGTTCCGTACTCTCACCATTGTACTAAGACGTGAAAAGAAAGAATATGTCTTAAACTCACCTGTCCCTGCTGAGCCAGGAACAAATGGAAAACCAGAGGATGTCACTAAGTACAACAAGCACAAAGAGGATGAGCTTGATGTACAAGGTCTCGTAGTAAGTATTATGGGTCCTGAATTGCAACGCCGATTCATGGATACCAAAACTTATATCATATGCGATCAGCTCAAGAACATGTTTCAAGAGCAAGCGCGTATCGAGAGATTTAAAGTGACAAAATCTCTACTTGGTCACAGGTTGACCGAGTGAGGCTCTATGGGAACTCACATGCTCCGTATGACGAGCGATGTTGAGCAGCTCGAGAAGCTGAATGCTCCGATAAGCAAGGAATTTGCTACGGACATTATCCTGCACTCACTCCCTCCAAGCTTTTCGGGGTTCATCATGAACTTCCATATGCTAGGAATGGATAAGAGTCTGCAAGAGCTCCAAGGGATGCTTCGGATCGCTGATGGGGACATGAAGAAAAAGTCTTCTGTTCTCATGATCCAAGCTGGTGGGAAAAAGATAAAGAAAGCCCCAAAGAAGGTGGCTCCCAAGTATCAAGGCAAAGGGAAAAAGATTCTTAAACCGAATCCTCCCAAGATAAAGGTTGCTGCTTCCTCTGAATGCTATTACTGCAATAGCAAGGGTCATTGGAAGAGGAACTGCCTGAAGTACCTAGCGGATCTGAAGTCTGGAAAGGTTTCCAAGGCTTCAACCTCAGGTATTTTTGTTATTGAAGTTAACGTTGCTACCTCTATAAATGATTGGGTATTAGATACTGGATCATGTGCTCATATTTGTTCAAATATGCAGGTACTAAAGAATAGAAGGAAGCTACGTAACAAGGAGATACAACTCCAAGTTGGAAACGGAGCACGAGTTGCAGCCGTAACAGCTGGTAGTATAGAGTTGTATTTGCCCAGCGGGCTTGTAATGGAATTAGAAAATGTATATTTTGTTCCTAGCATTTCCAGAAACATCATTTCAATCTCATGTTTAGAGATGAATGGTTTCTCTTTTGTGATAAAGGACAATAGATGTTCTATATACAAAGATGAATTATATTATGGATCTTCTTATATGATGAATGGTCTTTATATACTGGAAATGAATAAACCTGTGTTTAACATAAATAACAAACGACTCAAAGCATCACATGAAAACACGACTTACATGTGGCATTGTCGCCTTGGTCATATAAATGAGAAACGCATCAAGAAGTTACATAAAAATGGGCTTCTTGGTAAATTTGATCTTGAATCAATTGACACATGCGAATCTTGTATACGAGGTAAAATGACCAAAGCGCCTTTCTCCAAAAAGGGCGAAAGGGCAAGTGACTTATTAAGTCTAATACACACAGATGTATGTGGACCTATGAGTACTTGTACAAGAAATGGTTTTTCTTACTTTATCACGTTTACTGATGATTACAGTAGATACGGTTATGTCTACTTGATGAGACATAAGTCTGAATCCTTTGACAAGTTCAAAGAATTCAAGACTGAAGTAGAAAATCAATTAAACAAAAGTATTAAGGCTCTACGATCTGATCGTGGAGGCGAATACTTGAGTTTTGAGTTTAAAGAATACTTAAGGGAATGTGGGATAGTCTCACAGCTCACACCTCCGGGGACACCACAATGGAATGGTGTTTCTGAGAGACGGAATCGAACTCTACTAGATATGGTTCGATCCATGATGAGTGAAGCCACTCTGCCAAAATCCTTCTGGGGGCACGCACTAGAAACTGCTGCACGAACAATAAACATGGTTCCATCCAAGTCAGTAGAAAAGACTCCATACGAGTTATGGTTTGGGAAAATCCCAACTATGTCTTATCTTAAAATTTGGGGTTGCGAAGTATTTGTCAAACGTCCGACGTCTGGCAAACTTGATCCCAAAGCTGACAAATGCTTTTTCGTAGGGTATCCTAAGGAAACGAAAGGATATTACTTCTATTACCAATCCGAGAACAAAATAGTTGTTGCTCGTCATGGTATATTTTTGGAGAACGAGTTTCTCGCAAAAGGAAGTAGTGGGAGTAATGTAATACTTGAAGAAATTCAAGATACATCACATAATACAATATCTGAACCAGATCAGATTAACCCACCTCTTGGTACTTCGGCTGATGAGCATCTGGAAGTTCCAAATCCACAAGTAGCTGTGGATGAGGTTCTAGTCCCGAGCTCAAGTACTTCAACGCAAGTTGAAGTAGAACTGGATCCGCAGACAGTTGTGGATCAAGTTCAACAGCCCGAAGAACGAGTACTACGTAGGTCAACAAGAGTAGTCCATGCACCTGAAAGGTACTTGGGACTGCACGAGATCTCAGCCTATGACACTGAAGATCCTTTGACCTATGCGGAAGCAATGGATAGGCCCGACTCTGATAAATGGCTGGAGGCCATGAGATCCGAAATACAGTCCATGTATGACAACACGGTCTGGAACCTAGTTGTACCACCTGATGGGATAAAACCCATAACTAACAAGTGGGTTTTCAAAATGAAAACAGACATGGATGGTAAGATGACTGTATACAAAGCACGGCTAGTAGCGAAAGGTTTCAAACAGATTCTCGGTGTAGATTATGATGAAACTTTTTCGCCCGTGGCTATGTTTAAGTCAATTCGGATACTCCTAGCAATTGCCGCATTTCATGATTATGAAATATGGCAAATGGATGTCAAAACCGCCTTCTTAAATGGAAATTTAGAAGAGGATGTGTACATGACACAGCCTGAGGGTTTTGAGGATTCAAAGAATGCTGGGAAGGTGTGCAAGCTTCTTAAATCCATTTATGGACTGAAGCAAGCATCACGGAGTTGGAATCTTCGATTTGACGAAGAAGTCAAAAAGCTTGACTTCGTCAGATGCGAAGAAGAACCATGTGTATACAGAAAGACTAGTGGGAGTGCCATCGCTTTTCTTATCCTATATGTAGATGACATACTACTAATGGGAAATGATATTCCTCTTTTGCAACAAGCCAAGTCTTCGTTGAAGAAAGTCTTTTCAATGAAAGACTTGGGCGAGGCTGTCTATATACTAGGCATAAAGATCTATCGAGATAGATCAAATAGACTTATAGGTTTAAGTCAAAGCACGTACATTGACAAAGTGCTGAATCGGTTCAGCATGCAGGATTCTAAGAGAGGATTCCTGCCAATGTCTCATAGTGTTCAGCTAAGCAAGACTCAGTGTCCTTCGACAACTGATGAGCGAAGCATTATGAGTAGAGTACCATACGCTTCGGCTATTGGCTCTATCATGTACGCCATGTTGTGCACTCGCCCTGATGTCTCGTACGCTTTGAGTGTGACGAGTAGATATCAGGCTAATCCAGGCAAAGAGCACTGGATTGCTGCAAAGAATATCCTTAAGTACTTGAGAAGAACTAAGGATATGTTTCTCGTCTACGGTGGTGATTCCGAGCTTGTGATTAATGGTTACACTGACGCCAGTTTCCAAACTGACCATGATGACTCGAGATCACAGTCTGGGTATGTGTTCATACTCAACGGTGGTGCTGTGAGCTGGAAGAGTTCAAAGCAAGAGACTACAGCAGACTCAACCACCGAAGCAGAGTACATAGCTGCATCCGAGACAGCTAAAGAAGGTTTCTGGATCAAGAAGTTCCTTAGCGAACTTGGAGTGGTTCCCAGTGTTCAAGGCCCTGTGGACCTCTATTGTGACAACAATGGAGCTATAGCTCAGGCCAAAGAACCGAGATCGCACTCGAAATCCAAGCATGTTCTACGGCGTTTTCACCTGATACGAGAGATCGTAAATAGAGGTGATGTAAAGATATGTAGAGTTGACACAGTCAGCAACACAGCTGATCCACTCACGAAACCTCTTCCTCAAGCCAAGCACCAGATGCATATTGCCTCTATGGGTCTGAGACACATAGGAGACTGGCTATGAGTTTTTTCTTTAGATCTACAAGATTTTTAGAATACTAGAGATTTGTGTAACTAGGGACTACGATGATTGGCTCCTAGCTTAAGTGGGAGATTGTTAGTTTGTAATAATCTAGAAGTCAATAATACGATAAGTTAATCATAAAGCTTTGTTCATGAATTGAATGTTTATTTATATATCATTTTGTTGCCTTGAGTATTATTGAAATTATGGATCATTTCGAGTTCATGACTGAAATTGTGAAACTCCATAATATAGATAATATATACTCTTAAAAGTCACTGACCAAGGTAATTAGCAGGAACACTAATTACCGCGATAAGGTTAGCATGTGAATTAAAAGATGGTTAAGTTTTACAAACCACCTGACACAAGATGTCATTTTAATCACATGAATACATGTTATAGGAACATGGTATTTAACAGACCCCGAATGAAACATTAAATAGAATTGTGTTCGTGTCATTTATGTTTTCATTCAGTGTCAAAGTTCTAAAGTATGAGGTATTTATCGTTCCCACTAAGAAATATATATGAGTAAGTATTATCTAACGCTGTCCGTAAAAAGCAGCCATAACGGTAGCATTTCCATATATATAACTTAGCTGAGGAAGTGATAGTCTACCAAGAATACTACTTGTCCCTCGTATCTCTATACGAGCTATAGCATCACTGGGCCCCTTGATAGAGTTAGATTATCTGCATGCGGTATAATTACAAGAGTAATTATATTTGATAATCTACTCAAGATCAAGAAAAGATACAGTTACCAAGGATGACACACAGCTACCTTGAAACTGATCTGATAGCTATGAGGCAGAAGAACTGACACAAGTAAATTGTTTACTGGATCGTGATATTGTACAGTACAGCATCATCTGTGTAATTGGATGGTCATGATGTGTTGCCAGATGCCACCCATGACTAACAGAAGTTAAAACAGTTTTAACTCTGTTTACCAACATAACACAGATCCTATTGGGTCACACCATATAGGAGCTACTCGGAGAATCTTACTGATTAATTATAAATTGATTATAATTAATATTAAGATGGTTATAATTAATTATACGTGATATAATTAAATTATAAATGTCATTTAGAATGACAAGCAGAAACAACGGTTAATTTATAAACGTACACGTTACGTTGTATAAAAGTTACCGAACAATAACCGAAAAGAAATATAATTGTATATGACAATTATATATATTTGATTTGGAATTTTAATTGTTAATTATGGATTTGAATTATGGATTTAAAAGCCCAAAATGATCAAAGCCTTAATTAAAATTAAAAGCCCAAAGGCAAAAGCCCAAAATCAAAGCCTTTTACTATTCATCCTTAATGGGCCAAGAGCAAAATGGTCTTTTTTACCTTGGTGCCCACTTCCCATGTATTGACATGTGTCATGTGAGGTGGCAAGGGTATTTTGGTCATTTCACATGATAAAAGGGTGAGGTGTCAAGGGCTTTTGGTAAATAGATTTGTTTTGAGGGGTATTTTGGTCATTTGCAAACCTCCTCAAAAGTCTATAAATAGAGGGGTAGGGGTAGAGAGAAAGACTCACTAATTCACGTGTTAATCTGATTACTTCGTTAATCGGTTTTCCTCTCTTCCCTGATTTCGGTTATTACGAGATTCGGAAAAATATATTTTTAGATTCTGCGGTATTTCATGTTTTGCTTTATTAGTAAAACGGAATAACTTGCATTCTTAAATATATTTAAATTGTCCCTTTTTCGGTGAATAGTGTTTCTGCAGAATTCCGCGGTTTACGGTATTTCTGGCAGAAGAAATAAATCGCTCTCCGGTTAGTCCTGGTGGATAACCAATAGAGGTATCACACGTGTGATACTGCGAGTCGATTCCATCCCTGGTGAGGCTCTACTCGCTCGGTCTGCATTCCAACTGAGATTTGGAATCAAGGTATAAATTGTTATATTAATCTATTTAATTTGTAAATAGATTTAATGCTTTAGAAAATCAATTATGGAGTAGATCTATAAATGAATTAAATGAGGTTTTGATGCCGAAGGAATACTGAAGGTGGACCGCCTTGGAAGGTTTCCTGACATACCTCGTTTAATTTTTAGCTTAACTTAACCGTAAAATTTTTGTTTTACACACTTCCGCTGTTAAGCTAAACTAATGGGTTTGAACCGTTCCATAAGACCCAACAATTAGTTCCCTGAATCTCCCCTTCAAAGTCCTTACTTCATAAAATTTCAGCAGCATTCAAAGTCTTTACTTCATTTAGGATGTAGCCACATGTTAGTCCTTGATTTCCCCTTGTTAGTACTTTTAATTCAAATTTCACAAAATTGAAAACACTTGTATGTCTTCTTTTTTTTAGGTATTGACACAAATTCATTAAGGAGGAATTTTTCGATGAGCATGTTGGTTTCATGGACCTCCAGCAAACGAATGCCACCATGCTGAATAATGACCGAGGAGGTACACTTCAATACATAGGGGAAGCACTCAAAGCAAATCGGGACAAGAGATTGATATTCATACCTTACCATCAGATGTTAGTGTTATATATATATTCTAATTTTATTATATTTCTTTCAATTCTAATAATATAATATGACATGCTACAAACCTAACATGCAGAAATCATTGGATATTGGCCGTGCTTATTCCAAGAGAAAGTGCATTATACGTGTACGATTCCGATAAGAAGAGAAAAAAAATGCTAATGATCACTACTGCGGTCGAGGAGTAAGTGTCTTCCTAAATTTTACATTTGTTTAGAATGCTAATGATTTTTTTATTATTTTATCATTTTAAATATCTCTCGTAAGTATTGATTGTTCAATGTGTTCATATTTCAACAGTGTCTTCATCAGGGTAATGGGTACTTCTTTAACGATTCATAATGATTGCAAGGTAATAGTTTCTATTGAGATATGATAATAGGGACCTAGATGCAAAAAATTGTGAATATCTAGACATATAAGCAAGTTCTATGCTCATTAACATACATTTCAATTTTTTCAAACTTGTTATATAGTGCCCACAACAACCTGCCGGCTGGGAATGTGCATATTATGTCATGTTGCTCATGCAAGACATAATAAACGAACACATCGATGCTTTTTCGAACTTAAGGGTATATATGCATTTATATATTTTTCAAAAGTAATTAAGCATTGTTGCTTCAAATATAATAAAATACACAATTAATTGTGCGTGCTCTTCTATCTTTTAAAAAATGCAAGATATTCTCGCTAAACATACTGTACAACGCTTGGGCGACTTTCGGAAAATGTGGGTTCAAATTTTCCTAAATGAAGTAAAGCCGAGAAGAAGTACAACAATTTAGGAAGTGATGTGTAAACTTAATTTGCATGAACATGAATTTTTTGTAATAATTTAGGATTTGTGTATGATATTTAATTTAGGATATGTATATCTATGATATACAATTTAGGATGTGTATGTGATTTGTATGCATATATATTTCAATATTTGTATGTGATTTGTATCTGTAGCATATTGGGCCAGCATATATATATGGAAGCTGGCCAAATAAATAAAATTTTATTTTTTAGATTCAACCAAACATCAGGATCGATTCTATTTAAAAAACCGATCTAGAAAACTATTTTTAATAAAAAAATTTTCCAAAAATCTATCAAGATCGGTTGTACAAAAAAATCGATCCAGATGCTAAATTATCAGGATCGATTGTACATAACAACCGATCTTGATAGTTTAGCATCTGGATCGGTTGTTATGTACAACATATCTTGATAGTGTAGCATCTGGATCGGATTTGGTTTTTTAATTAAAATCGATACTAATAAAGAAGAATCTAGATCGGGTTTAATTAAAACCGATACTAATTGTTTTTTTAATGGGTATTAAAAAACGGGAGAAAAAACTATTAGGATCAGTTCTTAGGTATAACCGATCCAGATAAGTGCCTATTAAGATCGGTTGGTTAAAAAATAAAAAACCAATCCTGATAGTATCAGTATCGCCTTTATCAGGATCGGTTATATTCCGATACTAATATGAGTATATAACCGATCCTGATTCCTTATTTTCCACTAGTGCCTTTAATATTCGTGCAAATACAAATCAGACGGTCCGGATAATATGTTGTGATATTTGAAACATATATATATATATATATAGAGAGAGAGAGAGAGAGAGATGGGCTATGGTGCATTGCAATGCATAGGCCCCTTGTGCATTGGACCATAAATCATCGATTGAACTCCAAATGACCGATCCAAGCCGTTCATCTTATTCTCCATATTAATATGTGCTTGGAGACCAAATTTTACATTTTTTGGAATTTTTTTACTATTTTTTTAGATTTATTGAAAATCTGGGTGAACAGTAAAAATTTCTGGACCATCAGATCAGCGATTTTCAAAGTGGCTTAATATGCATAAGCACCCTTGTGCATTGGACCATAAATCATCGATTCAAAGTCCAAATAACCGATCCAAACCATTCATCTTGTTCTCCATAGTAATATGTGCTTGGAGACAAAATTTTAACATTTTTTGGAATTTTTTTACTATTTATTAAGCCACTTTGAAAATCGCTGATCTGATGGTCCAGAAATTTTTACTGTTTTTACTGTTCACCCAGATTTTCAATAAATCTAAAAAAATAGTAAAAAAATTCCAAAAAATGTAAAATTTGGTCTCCAAGCACATATTAATATGGAGAATAAGATGAACGGCTTAGATCGGTCATTTGGACTTTGAATCGATGATTTATGGTCCAATGCACAAGGGGCATATGCATTGCAATGCACCATAGCCCATCTCTCTCTCTCTCTCTCTCTCTCTCTCTCTCTCTCTCTCTCTCTGTATATATATATATAGGAGGGATCGGTTGACACCCTTTTTTGGTGACATCGGAACACCGTGCATTTTCAAAGTCCAAGCAGTCGATCCAAACTGTTCAACTTTATGGATATGTTAAAATGTGCTTGTAGATCAAATTTTACATTTTTCTGAATTTTTTTACTATTTATTAAGATGGGTACAAAAATTCAACGGTCTGGATATAGCGATTTTGTTAAGTACTTAATAAATAGTAAAAAAATTCAGAAAAATGTAAAATTTGATCTGCAAGCACATTTTAACATATCCATCAAGTTGAATGGTTTGGATCGAATGTTTGGACTGAAAACTTTGGAAATGCACAATGTTATTCGATGTCACCAAAAAAGGGTGTCATCCGATCCCTCCTCATATATATATATATATATATGAGGTTGACTTGGGTGAGCCATGGCTCACCAAGCGTTTGTACTCCACGTCGTATTTTTATTTTGAAAGTCCAAACGATCGATCCGAACTATTAGATGTGATCTCCATATTGAAATGTGCTTGGAGACCAAATTTTATATTTTTTGAAATTTGTTTACTATTTATTAAGCATTTTTGAAAATTGTTGTTTTGCTGTAAACAGTAAAATTTTCTGGACCATCGGATCGGCAATTTTAAAAAATGCTTAATAAATAGTAAAAAATTTCCAAAAAATGTAAAATTTGGTCTCCAAGCACATTTCAATATGGAGAATAAGATGAACGGTTCGGATCTGTTGTTTGAATTTTCAAAATGGCTAAAATGAGCCATGGCTCACCAACGCGCTATGAGCTATAGCTCATTTTAGCCCATCTCTCTCTCTCTCTCTCTCTCTATATATATATATAGAGGTTGGCTAAGATCAAAGTGGTAGTTCCTGAGCTTTGGTGCTACCAATTCGTTTTTCAATTTTCAAAGTTCAAAATGTCGATCCGAACCGTTCAAGTTGTTCTCCATATTAAATTGTGCTTGGAGACCAAATTTTACATTTTTCTGAATTTTTTTACTATTTATTAAGCCACTTTGAAAACAACTGATCCAACGGTGGCTTTTGATTTTACTGTTTTGTTAAGCCACCGTTGGATCAGCAATTTTCAAAGTGGATTAATAAATAGTAAAAAAATTCAGAAAAATGTAAAATGTGGTCTCCAAGCACAATTTAATATGGAGAACAACTTGAACGGTTCGGATCGATATTTTGAACTTTGAAAATTGAAAAACGAATTGGTAGCACCAAAGCTCAGGAACTACCACTTTGATCTTAGCCAACCTCTATATATATATATATCTATAGATATATAGATATATATATATAGATATATAGATATATATATATATATATCTATAGATATATATATATCTATATATATCTATAGATATATCTATATATCTATAGATATATCTATATATCTATAGATATATGAGGAGGGTTAAAATGCACCCTCTTTTTGTGCTCCTAACGTGCACCCTCCCCTTATATCTTCATTTTCAAAGTTCAAATAGTCGATTCGAACCTTCCAACGTGTTCTTCATATTAAAATGTGCTTGGAGACCAAATTTTATATTTTTTGAAAATTTTTTACTATTTTTTCAGAATTTTTGAAAATAATCACTTTGCTGAATTTTTTATTATTGTTTAGTTTGATAAAAAATTCTGAAAAATAGTAAACAAAATTTCAAAAAATGTAAAATTTGGTCTCCAAGCACATTTTAATATGAAGAACATGTTAGAGGGTTCGAATCGACTATTTGAACTTTGAAAATGAAGATATGAGGGGAGGGTGCACGTTAGGAGCACAAAAGGGAGGGTGCATTTTAACCCTCCTCTAGATATATATATATATATATATATATATATATATCTATAGATATATATATATGAGGTGGGCTACGGTGAGTTGCGAAGTAAAACGCATTTCTACTTCACGCCGTATTTTTATTTTGAAAGTCCAAACGACCGATCTGAACCGTTAGATGTTTAATCCATATTGAAATGTGCTTGGAGACCAAATTTTACATTTTTTTGAATTTTTTTACTATTTATTAAGCATTTTTGAAAATTGTTGTTTTGCTGTGAACAGTAAAAAACAGTAAAACTTTCTGGACCATCAGATCAGCGACTTTCAAAATTGCTTAATAAATAGTAAAAAAATTCCAAAAAATGTAAAATTTGTTCTCCAAGCACATTTCAATATGAAGAACAAGATAAACTGTTCGGATCGACGTTTTGAACTTTAAAATAGCAAAATATGAGCGTGAAGTAAAATAGTTACTTTACTTCGCAACTCACCGTAGCCTAGCTCTATATATATATAGGCAAATGCTTCTGTGCATACAAGTACCTATTTGTAAAATGAACATATTTTTATTTTCAAAGTTCAAACAGTCGATCCGAACCGTTCAACTTGTTCTCCATATTAATATGTGCTTGGAGACCAAATTTTATATTTTTCTGAATTTTTTTACTATTTATTAAGATGGGTACAAAATTCAATGGTCTGAATTTGATATTTTTTGTACTCATCTTAATAAATAGTAAAAAATTTCAGAAAAATGTAAAATTTGGTCTCCAAGCACATATTAATATGGAGAACAAGATGAACGGTTCGGATCGACTGTTTGAACTTTGAAAATAAAAATATGTTCATTTTACAAATAGGTCCTTGTATGCACAGAAGCATCACTCATATATATATATATATATATATATATATCTATTAACACAATTGTGTAACAGAGAAGTCGGCAAAGGGTTGTTTATACATTCTGAAGTTTTGTCATCATTCTCTTAATTTGTTTGATAATAACATGCATTAATTGATTAAGGTTTGATTTGCCATAATAGTCTTTGTTAATAGTAAAACAGTATGTTGGTGCATAGTACTCCCTACAATTACAACAAAAATAAGAAAGAAGTTCATTAACAATGTCAAAATCTACTGTCATTTCATATCATTAGCTAATTAGAAGCTTTCCTTTCCTATCTCTCTCCATCTTTTTGTACTTGAAAAGAACAAAATAAGAGTATCTACGTGTACCATACTTAACTTGTACTGTCTTTTTATATGACTACTTTATTTTTCCTTCAGTGTGCCTTAAATTTCAATCCATTGCAAACCAAGGACCATAGGAGAGAGAGAGAGAGAGAGAGAGAGAAGGATTGCTTGAATCCTACTTGATTGTTTTGTTTCTCTCTCACACTCTCCATCTCTGTTTCTTTCATTCTTGTTATGCCCCTCTAACTTGTATATTAAGCATATAATAGGTTTTGTTTACCATATTTGTATATATAAGCCCATAAACATCAGCCTCACTAAACCCTCCATCACACTTCTCTCTCTCTCTCTGACACACAAACATACATTGGTCTCTCTCTAGCTAAGTAGCTAAAAACCAATCAAAGATATGGGGAGACATGTATGTTGTACAGAGAAGAAGCTAAGGAAAGGGTTGTGGTCGCCTGAAGAAGACGAGAAGTTATACAATCATATCATCCGATTTGGGGTCGGATGCTGGAGCTCCGTACCGAAACTCGCCGGTAAATTAGTTAAACAGAGATTGCTTCAACTTGAACTCTTTGAATGCAATAGGATAATTCACATTTTTCAAGCTTGTCCTTAATTTTTTTGGGGGTTGGTGGGGGAGGGGGGCACTGTAGAAATCATTACTCATTAGTCACTAATGCCAAATCTCAATCTTTTATATATATATTGCTAGCACACCAAAAGCCTAGCTTTTGAGAAAATGGTTAAATACTTTTGCATTAGAATATACATATCTCATTTTACTTTTTTTTTTTTTTTTTATAATTTAGGATTGCAAAGATGTGGAAAGAGTTGTAGGCTAAGGTGGATAAATTATTTGAGGCCAGACCTCAAAAGAGGAAGCTTCTCTCAGCAGGAGGAAGACTTGATCATTACTCTACACAGCATTTTGGGAAATAGGTAATTATTTTCAATGTACATCCCTTACTTTTTTTTTAATTGCAGATGTGCTAATTTTATAATTACTTAAAAATTCAATGAGCACTGTTTAAGTATTTATTTCCATTGTGTGAAGTTTAATTGAAGATTTATTTAATTGTTATTTACAAAGCCTCAGTTTCTTAATTTCTTTTTCTACATTTAATTTTACTGGTACCTTTGTTGCTGCGTCTTTTTAATAAACAAATATTTTCAGGTGGTCTCAGATTGCTTCTCAATTGCCAGGGAGAACAGACAATGAAATAAAAAACTTCTGGAACTCCACCTTGAAGAAAAAACTCAGACAACGCGGCGTCGACCCGGCAACCCACAAGCCGATAACAAATGCAGTGCAATCGGACACAAAAAAATCTGGATCCGATAATTCTTCTGTCAATGAAACACCTGTTGAAGAGAAGCTGATAGTGAAACAGGTTTTCAACCCTTTTCCTGAAACTGAGTTTCAAGCAGCATCGGATTCGAACTACATTACGCCATATCCAAACGAAATGCTCCCTTTTCTGGGTTTTGAAGACTATACAAGTGTGTTGGATGTATCAGACAGTTATGGGTACGGAGATAGCTCGAGCAACAGCAACAGCAGTAATTGGACTTGCGGCAATATTGGACCGGAAGTGACTGATGTGCTCGAAACGGACCATGTGTTGAACTGGACTTCCACAGAAGTGCAATTGCATGCAAGTGGAGATGAGCAATTTGAGCAAAAGCTTGTATTCCCCTGCCAAGAAAATGCAATGAGGACTTTGTGTAGAGATGCCTTTGGTACATCTAGAGAGGCACTGGCTAATGATCTTAACATGGATTACTTTTAAAAATTATAATTTCCTAGGGGTGCATTTGAAAGAATATGGAGTATTAGATAGGGTCAACTTATATACATACTTTTGTATTTGCTTATGCTAAATTTTAATCTGGTAATTGCTCAAAAGATGGGAATAGACTGTTTAATATGTTCCCTTTTGTTTACTTTGGATGCATGGGGTATTATTATACATATTTAGTTTCTTACCAATAAATTTTAGAATGCTACATTAATTAGTAAATTATTCAGTGATTTGGTTTTGTTCGTTGTAAAAAAAATGTAAGGGTGCTATTTTTCTTATACATCTGTTATCAAATTTAAGCATGTTTGTTGTTGTATCTGAAGATGAAATGCGAAAATGAAGTCTAAAAATTAAAATGCAATGCAATCAATTTGAACAGAACGCTATTTTCCTCGCCATAATTGCGTCATTTTTGTCCCCTTTATTGATAGAAACCCAGAAGCAGCCACAAATCAATTTCTTTGTCATTTGATTTGAATTTCCCTTCTTTTTAAAATAGCGTTCTGTTCAAATTGGGCTCACCACAAGTAAAGCCTACATAAATTTGCCTTTTGGGCTTTTTTTGTTTCTATTTTTTCATTGGGTGATAGAAATGACAAAAAAAATCATTATTCTGAACAAAATCCTAAATTTTAACCAAATTTCGAAATAGAAAGGGCTGAACATTTTTAACGCTTCATAATTTCACCAGATTTACATACATCATAAATATTACAAAAGGTACTATTTTAGTGTGGGGAATGATTTACAAAATTTTGAATATCAAAAGCCTGTGATAGCACAAGGGAGACATATAAACATTTCAGAAACAACTAATATATATTATGTTTTGGGTGCAACTACACACAAGTCCATTTTTCATAAACTAAGAGTAATATGGACTAAACTTGTATCCTTGACCTGGCCTGGGGTCATACCTGATTCGTCTACTCGCAACGGGTACAGGCGAGAAACTACTCCTGAAATCAAAATTACCTACACTGATTATAACAGGCTCCTCTTTTCTTTGTATCTGGTAAATAATTAAAGGGTAATATTATGGCGCAAGCTATTGGAAAGAAGGGAACAGATGCCAATTCCATGTATTTTAATGTGGAGAAAGAAGTTACCTGGGGCTGTGAGTGTTATGGTGGCGCTCTTCATTGGGTGGGACCCGTAATGAGTAATCACTCTGACAAGGAGAAGAGGTGCTAGTGGACCAGCTCCCTCGTTTCTGCCCATTTGCAAAATAACAAAACATAGTGCCAGGTTATGTGGTACCACAAATGGGGAGTCATTTGACTTTGTGGGCCCCTTGCAAAACATAAGATGGTATCTTAGAAACAGGTTAATTTTGCAGAGGGGGCGCAGTTGTGTCATACCAGGACTGGTACGGGCTAACTAGTAGTATGATATGTGCAGATTGAACTTTTGTACTTTTAAGGGATTGATGGAAATGGGTGTAATAGTATTACGACTTTGATGAAAGATAAAAATGACAAATAAGTTGTACTAAAAAAATGTGACAATAAGTTGAAAGAGAGAGAAGTAAGACCTCGGCAATCAAAGAAGCTAAGAAGGATTTCTTGTCATACTTGTCAGCTCCTGAAAACAAGAACTACAAGCACCAAAAAAGCAAAGAAATGAAAAAGAACGATAATAACAATAATCACTACTAGCCAAAATACTTTGTAGTACCTGAAGGATTTTAGGCTAGGCAGCTAGGAATGTGATATTCAATTTAGTGTCTTTTCTTTCTCTCTCTTCTTCTCTAATTTTATGTTTTACTTTGTTTCCCCTCTCTAACCACATATCTCCTTGCAACTCTTTTTTTATTATTAATAAAATTCTAAGTAGGTGAAGCCTACTTTCCGAAATAGACAAAAAAACAATAATCACAGTAAATTCTCGTAATATAATAAGGTTGATGGATACCTGATCAAGGACAGAGATGGCACATGCCTCAGGCAGCTCCTTGAGACCATTCAAGCAATTAAGGTCAATCTAGAGAACAGAGGTTGAAAGAGCTTCAGCAGTTAAAAGTGCACTTCCAGAACAGTAAAAGGTAGAAAATCAACGGTAGCAGGAAATAGAAGAGAAAACCAAATCAAAAATATTATTAATTGTTACATCATGCTCAGTGGCTATTCTGAGACGGAGTACTGTGAGGAGCCGTTCTTTAACCAGCGGAGACAGAGAAGCAATAGCTGTTTCCTATATGTACCATCAATATAACATGAAATAAAACAGTAGCAATTTTACAAAAATTAACTTCAGATAGTTAATTCCAAGGAAAACATGCGATCAGTTTTTTCTAGATGTATTTTGACAGGAATTATCTAATTCCTCTGTTTAAGAATTCTAGTGTTATACAGAACAGGGTGGAATAAGGTTGTTTGCACTGACTACCAACTCTGTTCATTATTTCATTTCAATGTACAAAGTTAAAATTTACTGCATTGAAAGCAAATATTTTTTTTTTACCATGCTATCAAGTCTTTGAACTTTAGAAACAGGGGCCTCTAGAGAGTAGTCACGTCTTTTATTAGACACGTCCAGTGGTTTAATTCGAGCTTTGATAACGCCATCACGGGGACACACAGGACCTTTTGCTGGGGTCTTTGCAACTGCAACCTATTTCAACCATGCAGATTGCATATACAAATCAAAGATTAAGATATACATGGTAAATTACCATATGGTCTGAAAATTATAAGTTTGATGAATTTGTACAAAATGTACCTTTATCTTAAAAGGTGGACCTCTATCTGGAGCTCCTACAGTTCTCCCATTCATTTCCTCTATTGCTCTCTCTAAATCCTTTAGATAAAGAGAAAAAAAAGGGTTTTTTTGTGATATTTCAAAACCCCAGAAGGAACAACAACAAATACCCTTATAAAGTTAAACCACATATAATGAAAGTACACTAACAAGGCAATTTGTCAAACACCTCACATACACCAAGAGCACAACTTAAATTTACTGAATGTTTTCGAACCCATCAAGATAAAAGCCATAATCAGTACCCTGTTACCATACACGGCAGTAAGTTGAGCAACTAGAGACAAAAGTAGCCTTACAAACAAACAGCCACCAAACCATAAGAGCAAAGGGAATAACAACAAAATTAAACAACAGGATAAATAAATATAAAAAGCACACAACTAAAGTAGATATTCCAAGACTGAGTACTATGAACTGACAAAGTTTGCTCTCTCAAGATGTTTTTTTGTAAATTTTTCTTTCTAGATCTAAGCTATCTCCCTGATTCAACAAGCAATTCAAAGCAAGTACAGGCAAAAGAAATCAAGTGGTGGGGTATTAAGATTTTGATCATAAATGATGCAGCATCGCTACCAAACATCGGTTTGAATGGAGATAGATAAGGTTAGAACTAACTGTGCGGGTTGCAAAATGAACATATCCGGCTACTGCAAAGCTCTTTCTTGATATTGTGATCTTCTCCACCTATAATACAAAACATTAACTAAGAAATGGATTCTTACATTCTTTGATTGATAAATATGTTAAAAGAAATGATGTAGCCATGATAAATTATTTACATTTCCAATTGGGCCAAAAAGCTTTTGCAAGTACTCTTCATGGGCCGCAGGTGGTAAGTTCCCCACAAAAGCTACCTTTGTCTGAACAAAATCAATTGCAATTATTTGCATCTCAATTGAAGAACAATATTTCTTTCATCGTTTTTTAAGTTCTCTTGTCAAAGGTACATTGGAAAAAAAGAAGTAAAAAGGTATTATAACTGAAATGTAAGTTGGTAACTAGTATGTCAAAAAAAAGAGGGGGCAGCAGGAAAGAAATGGACAGTAACACAATGCCTCTTGTGCCCCAATATAATAGCTGTGTAGAAAAAATATCATGAAAAAGCTGAGGTACCTTTGCCATCTCTGCTAGGTCGAAGTCAGCTTGGGGTAGAGCCCACTCAATCAAAGGGCGCAATACACCACCAAGCATAAAGTCAGGATTGGATCCAACATGATGTGCATGAGCTGCCGCCTATGATTTAAGACTAAATATATTTATTTTTCCTTATTGCCTTGTAAGAAAAGAGTGAGAGAGGGGCCAGCAGGTGTCCTTTGAACAGTAAGGAGAAGGTATGGATAACATTTTCTAATGGCAATTCTAGGTTTTTCAGGCCATGCATAATACTTTTCCTTTTTGCAGACACAAACATAAAGTGGCCTTATTCCAATTTTCTTCTTACAGGAATAGGACTTATTTCTAATCAGTGTCACTTGAACAATGTATTTCGGTGATCAAAATTTGGAAGCATGTTAAAAATGTATATTATAAATAAGATACCTCATGAGATGAAAAGTGCACAAATGCAAAGCCTCGATTGGAACACCTTTTGAGGCCAAACAGAAATTCAGGAACTGGAGCCATGGCTAGCTCTACTGATACTACACCTCTAAATGTCTTTATAAATCCACACGGTTTAATCAAATTAATGCAAGTGAGAGATTAGTCTGAGAAAGGAAATAAAATGAATGCAAATGAAAAACACGTGTAAGAATATACCTGACGGATTAACTGATCAACTTGTTCAGAACTCCACTCTGGCAAGGGTTTAATACAACACATGTCAAGTTGTTAACATAAAACAAAGAAATATAAAATTGACCTATTCAGTTTAGATGAACACTCCATCCATTCAATTAAACTTCAATATTTTCCTCAAATTAGGCAATTTAGATTGAATTCTCCTCTATTTACCTTTCAATGTGTGTTGTTACTGTTGTACAATGAATATACAAAGAAAAAACAAAAGATCCTTTTGTCAAACCCAAACTACTATTGAGCCAGCAAATAGTTATTACCTTTTTTAAGGTTTCCAAAAAAGAGGTCATTTTGGTCCAATGAAAGATCAAGTCCAATTTTTTTTCCTCTCATCTGAAATATTAGAAAACATGACAGTCTCTAGTGCAAAGAGAGTGTTATGCTCACTTTCTACTACAAAGGAACAAACACACATATGCAAATAACGGAAAAAATAACAAAATAATTTACCTAATGCAGAAAAAATATTTGTAGGGAAGCAAGGAGTACTTACTACTTAGTGTTTTGGAAACTATATTGAACAAATAGTGTGCTGTCTTCTTCATTAAGGTTTTAATTGTTGGATGTACTGATTCTAAAAGAAATGAAACTTAAAAAAAATAAAAAATAAGAATTGGTTACCTCAACTTTGTTCTTTTGCCTTTTAACATCTAATGCTGACTCCCTTTTAGAATAGCGCACGAAACATAATCCCTTCAACCACACCGAATAAACAAATAAACAAAACAAATTACTAAGTAGTATTTGAAATAAAAGTAAGGACTACCTAATATTTGCTGGAGAATTCAATTAATTTGCTTTTCCAATTAATCCTTCATACTTTCCATTAATATGTACAGGCACATTTTTCAGAGAAAATTTAGTGTAACAATAATATTTTAATTTTTAATAAGCTAATTTTCAATAATAATCTGAGTGATGCAGAGAACATAAAAAATATATAAAACAAATTGTATCCTTTGATATTTGGAAAATTAATTAATGTATCTCCATCCAAATTATATTACCAACTCATTGATGAGTAATGAGTGACAATTGAAAAAGGAAAACCAAAAGAAAAAAAAGTAAAACCTTAGCCATGCTGCTTTGGTCCTTGATCAGTTCAATCTCAACAATCTCTCCATATGGAGAAAAAATCTGAATCATTTCAAGTTGACACAACACAATGCTGTTTAGTTTAAAAGTAAAATGAAGAATAAAATATGATTTTAGACCATATATTAATTCCAGATAATATATTAAACTGACCTTTCTTATCATGCTCTCTGTGATTTTTCTATCATTCTCTGTTCAATACAACATGCATGATCGAGCACAGTAAAATTCACATCTTAGATTTTAAATAAAGCAACTCAAATTTTGAACAATGTAGCACAAAAAAAAGAATTACCAAGAGTGATTGATTTCTCCTCTGAGTTCTCCTGATGAAGTTGCGAGCAAGTCGACTTCACAGGGGACTTGGCCTTCGCAGCTTGCATGTAACTCGATTTCACCGACTCCAGGTCAGACTTAAGCTTCTCTAACTCGTTTTTTAAAACTCCGCATCTGAGCTTCACGGGCTCCAGTTGCATGTAACTCGTTTTCAGCGAGTCGAGCTGAGAACTGAGGTTGGTGTTCTCTTGCACTAGAATTCCACATTTTGATTCTAGGGATGAATTATCTTGCTTGAGCATCGCATTGCTCGACTCCAGCTGATCGCGACTGGCCTTGAGAAGAGAGTTTTCTTGCTGGAGTTGCGCGTAACTGGACTTGAGCTTCGCAAGCTGAGACTGAAGTGCATCGTGTCTGTCAGAGAGGAAGGATGCGACGTGGTCGAAGTCTGATTGGGTGGTGGACCAGCTGAGGCAGGAGATGAGCTTGTAAACGGGAACAGTAGCCAAGTCTTTTGGGAGACGAAAGGTGTAGTCTTCCTCGTTGTAAGCCATGGATGCCAGATTCCTCCTCTCTTCATCTCTCTCTCTCTCTCTCTGTATCTATAGCCGAGGAAATGCTGAATTCGTATCCTCTGAAATATCTCATATTTTGCGTGATTTTTTTCAAAATCTTAACCGTTCAAATACGTTCTGCACGAATCTCAAAGCGTAAATAATACTGGGCCCCGCGCTGTCCCTGAATAGGAACCGGACACGTGGTCATGCAAAATATGAGATCTCTGAGAGGATAAGGGTGGAACACCATTTTTGTTATGTATAGGTGTCTTGCAAAGGGAATCGGACCGAATTCGTCCGGTGTCAGTTAAGCCGTCCGATAAGCGCTGAAATTCGTACGAGCAATTTAAGTCTGTACTGTTCCGTGAATCTAAACAGTACGCACGAATCTTTATGCAAATCGAACGGCCTATATGACATCACACGAATTTCATCCATCGGAAATACTCCGTGCTCTTGTGCTGTTATTAATCTATTATTGTCTTTTTAGAAGTAGCTTGTTTGTTGTAAAAGTTGTAACTTGCAGAGTTGCAGGTTCCATTTCAGGAGCACGTATCCTCTGCATTAACTCAAAAAGGAAATCTTTTGAGTTAATGCATTTTGCCCGTCTGATTTTAAGCGAAGCCAATCTGACCGTCTAATTTTATCACAGGATCGCTTTAATATTAGTGCAGATCTAATCTGCACTATTTTAAAGCACATCGGATAGTCTAGATGCATTAACTCAAAAGATGCCCTTTGGAGTTAATGTAGAGGATACGATCTCCTATTTCAGGGGAGTACGTATCCTCTGAGATATCTCAACTTTTGCGTGACCTACGTGTCCGGTGCCTATTCGGGGTGATGTAGGGGGTCAGTATTATGTGTCTTTTGAGATTCGTGTGGAACGTATTTAAACGGTCGAGATTTTCCATAAAGTCACGCAAAGTTTAAGATATCTCAGAGGATACGAATTCATTTCAGGGAGAGAGAGGAGGTCTCATTCTCATATCCTCTGTGATAAGAGAAAAAGTATGTTTAGATCCAGACCGTCCGATCAATTTACGGGCCAATCCGGGCTGAGGTAGAATTTACGGGTTTTATTAATATTCGTGTTGATTCTGATCGAACGGTCAGAATCTGAACTGTAATATTATGTATGTTTCATAGGTTATATGAATTCGAATTCGGGAGGGAGACGAACAGGCGCAGGTGGGGCCCGCATCTGAATGACAAAGCAGTGTTGCTGTGCAAATTGCAATCGAATGCTTATTTAACGGATTTAATAAAAACGAACCCGATATTCAAACACTCAATTTAGGAACATAACGATTGTAATTAGTGTTCTAAATAGTTAGCTATAGCTTCATTATAATTTTTTCGGATCTTAAAAGCTATGGTACTATGGACGATATATAATTAACTACTTAGTGTAATTGTTTATTTTTTTAAACGTCCCGCTATATGCTATAATCACTATTTAAACCATTGATTGTAATATATTGAATGATAAATATATTAAAAAAATTATTAATTTGCAAAATTTTGAATATGTTATATCATTTATTTTCTTATGGATGTTGTTTATTTATTTTAAAAACAATAGCGTTTTATTAAAAATGAATTTTCTAAATGATAACAAAAATAACTATACGCTGTCATATTATATTCAATAAATTATTGTTACATCTCTTTTACCTGATAATATTAAAATGTATTAAGACGGTTCGAACAAAAAAAATTATAAATTCGAAAATAAAAAAATTTAGAATTTGCATAAGACTACGAATTCTTACTAGGGTTTTCAGACTTAAAAAGTATATACTTTCGAAGAAAATAAATAAATTTTGAAACAGCACAGCTTTTATTAAAAATTAATGCAGTCAGCAAATTTTGATTACGAGTAAATATTATTTTTTCGAAATACTAAAGTGCTATATAATGAACAATTTACAATAAATCAGAAAAAAATTGTATAGAGAAACACAGAATAGTTGTAGTAAAGTATGTTGACACCTTAATTAGAGGGATCTAAATCAGCTGTTATTCTCATGCATGAACAGTAACCTTGCTATTTCTGCTTTTTCAAATCCAGTCGCCGAATTGTTTCAAGATACATGCACAAGAAAGTTCTGAAAAAAGTTGCTTTGAGATTCGTTCCCGAAAAAAATCGAATAGCTGGATACAGAAAAGTAGATAGCAGGGTTACTGTTTATAAAAAGAGAATAGCAGCGGATTTGAAACCTAATTAGAGATACATGAAAGCATGTGTTCTTTAAAATGATTAGAGAAGCACAACAATATAGAAATCATGTAATTAAGGTAAATAAGAAGAAAGGAACGTGATATGAATTCCTATTTTTAAGCCTCATTGAAAAAGGGAATGAATGATGAAACAGTGAAATAAATAAAGACCAAGTTCAAAGATAGATTTAGATTTAGAATGAATTAAAATAAAACAAGTACTATTTTAGTGAGGACACAAAAGGGAATAGAGAGAGAGGTCCTTCAAAAATTCAAATACAAAAATAAACAAATCACAATCAAATCTACCGCTCGATTTATTTCTGGCGCTTGTAGATCTTGTGGAGGAAAGATTTCAACACCTCCTGCACCTCCTTGCTTGGCTCTGCTTCGATCGATCCAATCAGCTTTTCATAACTTGCGCTCTCATACTCGCCAAATACATTCTGACATTAGTACATCAAACCTCTTTCAGAATATGTTTTCTCAATTCTAATTAATACAAATATATTTAATATCCAAATGGAAACTGTATTTGTTTACTGGTAGCTTACTGGTACCCTCAACCCCACCAGTGGTGTCCATACACCACAGTAATACCAAGCTTGCTCTCAGTTTCAGAAATATGAACGAGTTCATTTTTTTAAGAAAAAAAAGAGATGCACAGATATCATACCTCAAGACTAAGATCCTTATACAAGGCCTTCACTTTTGCAACACACTCAGCATCTGTCTTTCCATAGTTTTCCTAAATCAGAGAACCGGTAAAAAGAATGTCATTACAGTATTATTATTAGTTTTTGTAAATTAGGTCAACTTCATTTATAACCTCACCAAAAGAAATAATGACTGATAAATTAGGATAATTTGAAGTCTAGAGAGATATTTCAAGCATAAGAGTTAGGAGGGGTGAGCATGTTTTCATATTTTGTAGGATCTTTGTTATTTTCAGGGTTTCAAATAGATTATTCCATATAACAATTTAAGATGAATAGAAAAGAGAGAATAAGTAGGGTTAATACAGAAAGAATGGCCTTTTGGGTGTCGTTAGCATGTTCGAGTGCTTGCACCACGAGCCAAGAGCACTTGAAGTCTTCTATGTCTGTTCCAATCTGTCATATAAGAAAAGAAGATAGGATGGTTCAAATAGAAGGCCCCACAGACCAAAATAGATGTGTCTCACGAGTCACGATTGTACCAGATTGTGATTTATTGATCACTATCAATACCAGGAACTTGACAAATTTATTCCAGCTGGTTACCAGTCACTTCTTTACCATTGTTTATTTGCATTGTAACTCTCGATTATTTTGTGGAAATACGTCACAATAGTAGGTACTGGAATATCAAAGCATTACTGGCATGGACCAAAAAGGTACCATCATTGGCTCATATAGAATCATCCCATATGAACACTGAGAATCACATTCAGAGAGAGAGAGAGAGAGAGAAGAGAGAGTACAAACCTTGCCAATGAATTCAGGATCACCAAAACAGTCCAAGAAATCATCCTGTAAAAGAAAAAAGTAATGCCAGAAAGAGTGGGGATCAGCATCATCACTATGAAGACAAATAATATCATATATTGGAAATTTACCATTCTAAAATTGGTACTGCAGTAGGGGTGCAAACGGATCAGATATTATCTGACCGTATCCGAAAATTTGATACGGATATCCAATATCCGAATATCCGTGCGGATACGGATACGGATATGGTTTTAAATTTCAATTATCCGTATCCGAATAGTAGATATATACTATATAATTTAATATATATTATGAAAATATTTATGTTATTTACTATTATAAAAAGAGGATATCCATATCCGTATCCGTCTAATATCCGATCCATATCCGTATCCGTATCCGGAAAATAAAAACGGATATGGATATGGTTTTACCACTATCCGATCCGTATCCGATCCGTTTGCACCCCTAACTGCAGTGAAGATACAGAAAAGTGCAGCATGCCAAGGTTACATTATATTAAATTCAGAAAATGACCTGAACTTGGAAGTAGGTACCCATTTCTACCAGAATATTCTTCACATTCACAAAATTGTCCAGATTCTCCCCTGACATCAGCAGTGCACATGCAACCTACATTGTATGCATTTGTATTTAACAATTTAAACTATACCAAGAATAACAATACTTAACCATGTGTTATATTTATTGAATAAGTTAATATAAAGACAGAAGAAAGTTTTATTTTTAGCTAATTACAAGTTTTATTTTTGTCATCAGAAAGCATTGTCTCTTCTCCACAGACAAAAAAAAAGGAAGAACACAAATGAAAAACAAAACCTAACTAAAGATTGATGAATTTACAAGCTACTCATATGAACTTACAGGAAGGTAAAATGAATAGTATGCGGTTTTGTACTGAACGATACGCCGATACCTGTAACAAAAAAAAACGTCCGAATAATATAAAACCAGTTAAAATAGTCCTTTTCCAATAAATGTGCCAAAGGAAGTTGCAGAAGCCGTCCTTCTACTATTTCTTTTTTCTTTCTTTTTTTATAATGTGGCATACACTGGCAGGGTATATTTTGAGAGGTCCTTCTCTCCCTCGTGTGTTGTGATCAAGTCTAAGAGCTGTCCTGATGCCGTCTGAAACTCGACCTGTAAAACAAAATTCAACACGTAAACTAGAATGTGATGAGAGATTTATATATCAACACAGCATACCAATTTTCTGGACCCTAACTAATGCTACAAGGGTATACTGCGGTAAATTGAAATTTCTAAAAGAATAAATAAAGAGTGAGGTTCAAATGCCTCCATATTTTGTCTCCATCGTGCCTCCACTTTTTAATTTTATAATAACAAAAATTCTAAAGCTTATATGGTAAAATAAAACCGTAATATGTGATCTATATTATTTTCTCTACATGCTCATAAAAAGTTATCACTTTTCAATTTTGTTTTTTATATATGAATCAATAAGTTGAGAAAATCAAGAAGCTGCCTTTGGTCTAGTGGCAAAGGCATGGCTCTCATGTGGGAGGTCATGGGTTTGAAACCCACAAAGTGAGAAAATCCTCTGTGTTAATACGCAGGGGTTTGAAATGTGTAGGGTGGCTTGACCCCCAACTCATATTTCAAAAAAATAAGTTGAAAAATCAACGTCAAAAAATTATATACATCAGTGTATTTTTGCAAGCTCTTGATAACATCAAAACAAAATTGAAATGTCACAAGCTTTTTACATGTGCATAGAAAAAATGATATAGATCAAATCTAACGGTTTTATTTTGACATTTAAATTTTAAATTTTAAGTGATTAATTTTTTTTTTTAAATGGAGGCATAATGGAGGCCCATTAATTATGTCAAGGAGGTCCATGTCATAAGGCTTATCCAAATTAATACCATGTACCCTACCAAATCCATAACATACCATACTGGTTTTAAATGGGGTCCGTGTAACAATGCAATGTACCTCATTAAATAAGTCAAGGAGGTCCACATAGTAAGGCAATTCCTTGAAGTGGCTTTTCAGAATCCTGGGAATGTGGTTTCTTAGAATAATGCCATCATTTGTAGCAATCAGACCAACCTGTAAAGGGACCATTAGAAAATACAATGCTTACTTCAACTAAAACTCATGTTCTAATTGAAATGATTATAATCAAATTCTATATTTATTTCAGAAAATATGGTGATGTCTCATATGCAACGTGTTGCATTCATATCATGCAAAAAGACCATTTAAATCAAACTCATGTTTGGCCAAATTTCTTTGTACTATGCCATGCACCAAATTCATAATAAAGATAATTATGCCATGCAAATCTAAACCGCAACCAAGTAATTTATCTACACTTAGCTAGAACTCAAACCATTCACTTGTGTAAAGCAGGAGAAAATATATATTGACTAAAAAGTTGCAAATGCAATTCAACATTTGACAATAGAAATAAAAGAACAAGCTTTACCACATATATGATAAAAACTATAAAGAATATTTCATTTTTTTAAGAAGAAGTGGCAGAACCGTCGATTTCTATTCACGTAGGAATCAATTACAAAGTCTGGTTACAAAATAAAAATATATATATATATTCTCATTAGAAAAAGACGAGATACCTTAGGGTTACGGAACCAACAAGGCTGGCCTCTTCTAGTGTGAGAATTGTCCATGATATCATCCAACACCAGAAAATATGCTTGGAGCTACATTTTTGTTAATAAGTAAACAATACATCAGTTGAAATACAAATACTTGCAAAGCTCGGAACAAACTAAAAACTCAAATCAATAATTTATAAAAAAAAGTTTGGTTCTGTAAATTAATTTTATTTAGTTACCCATTCAATGCACCAGCCTAATGCACAGGCATGATAAACCTCATCTGATGTTAGCTCGCGGCCTCCTTTCAAAATCTTGTAGCTATCAACCACAGAGAGGCCACGATTCAACTTCCCTGCACATGCACTCATTGTTAGATATTAAACATTAATTAAAGAGAAAATTTCATGTGTGCCACCACATACCACTGATCTTCTTATATCACAGCAAAATGAGAAATAACAAATATTAAAAACCACTATAAACTGTAAGCAAATGCAAACATCAGACGAGATTTGTGAAACAACAAGGTGTATTCCACAAAAATACAGTGCAAGCTTGTGTCCATCCTTAAAAGTACTGTACTTTTAAGATAGGCTTGCAACAAAAAATAATTGAATAACACGGACCATCAGTGGAGGGATAAAATCTGTTTAGTGGGGTTAATAATAGCAGTTCCATAAATTTGGTGAAATAATTATTTAATTTGATACTTTTAAATGGTCCTTTTGCAAATCCATTACTGACTACCGTACTATACTTTTTATTTTTCGAAATTAAATAAACATAAAGTTCTCTTTGTCACTTGGAAGATGCAGAACAAACTGACCTCCTGGTACATTGTAGTCCAGCATCTGTCAAAAAGAAAACTCAAATTAAACTAAAATGAAAAAATAACACATAAGAAAATTGGGAAAATCTAATTATAATCATTTTATGACACATCTTTGACTTGCTATTGTACTACATACAACACAAATTAGATAATAATGTAGTCACATTGCTCATATTAACAATTTAACCACTAAACGCATGAATCTACTGTTATGAAGCCAATATTAGCCCCTTTTTATTGGCAAATAATGGTTGCAATCTGTGTTGCTGACTGATATGTCGTGAAATGCACAGTGAGCAGCCACATAGATGGCCACACTAGAAATGCCATGAGACAGTAGTCATTTCCAGATGGGAAGATCTTAGTACTGTTGAAGAGATATCATCCTTTCTAGTATTTTTAAATCCAATTCACAAAATCTAAAACCTATCAAATTGGCTTCAAACAGTTCAAACCGATCTCCTGCATGAGTTATGCATTTACATGCAAAATTTATAAATTTTCAAATTAATTTAGTATAAAGTCAAGCGTTCAAAAAAAGAAGGTTTATAAAATTAATTTTAATGCATTCAAAATTTTATCAAATTATTTAATTTTACACTAAATGAAGTCGAAAATTTACAAATTTCGCATGTAATCGCATCGCTCATGCAGTAGATTGGTTTCAACGATTTGGATTTTTCATTTGATGATAATCAGATCCTAGTTCTAATCCAAAATCTATGGTTGATTCAAAGCAAATACCCATTACTTGAGCAAATAAGATTAATTCAATCCATGCAACTAACTAACTCATGTAATATCTTAAATTCAGATTTGGTAGTTCAGTGAATATATTCCCTTAGACTGACTCACTGACACAAAACTAAGGGAAAAAAATAAGTCAGAAACAGAAGGGCATATTTGCAAATTATAAGACTTGGAAGGAAATGAAAATACAATCCAAAAGGAAGGATAAAAAGAACAAAAATTGGGCCAAAAATGTTTTTCTTAGCTTTGTATTTTTTTCCACAGAGAAATCGAAATCTGGGAATTGGCTGAGAGCTACTGTTCTTTAAACTCTCTACAATACATAGAAAGGTGTAAAGAATTAAACTAATTTCGATTGCTCAAATCTCCATTTATAAGCTCGTTCGAGCAGCTATTGCATTAATTGAACTCGAAAGTATAAACATTGTTCAATGCAATAACGACTTGAAAAAAATGAAGTCAAACCTTGTCGATCCATTCGCGAGATTCATCAGTAAAATCAAAGGCGGGATCTTCAAGCAACTCCTTCTTAAGATCATAGTAGATCTGCTTAAACACCGCCTTGGTATCGATCATGGAGGCGTTACCATTGGTAATGTTATCCGCCATTGATGAAGCTTAACGGAGTAGAGAGAAATGGTGGCTGTACACTCCACGTCTCCACCCTCTTTGGGATTCGAAAGAGAGAGAGACACAGAGCAACAATTTTTATTTATTTATGCTGTTTCCACTTTGCCTTCCCTTCTCTTTTTTTTTTTTTTTTTCTATGTGTTGTTTTTGCTTCGTAGAGCGCACGGAGTATAAAATTAAAACAGGGCTTTATATAGCTAGTGCTCTGCATGAAGCCAAAATTGCTCTATTAAAATGTTCACCCAAATTCTCGTCTTTTGGAGAAAAGGTTGGCATCTCCGAATACACATACTCTGAGGTAACAGAATATTTGAGTTGGGATATTCGTGCACAGATTCCTTTAATATTCGTGTGTATTCTGATCAAACGGTTGAAATCTAAACAGAAATAATGTATTACCTTAGGTAAAGGAATTAGGCATCTCCAATCTTTTTGCGGCTCCTGTACGAGGGGAGCTCGAGTTCATAACTTCACATCGAAGTCACTTGTCTGAGCTTCGAGAATGTCGCTTTGCACGGATCTTGATGCAGATGAATGGTCGTTTTCGTTGGAGGGACTTCTGGCGACCATGTGCCAGTGAAGATGAGTTCGTTTCAGATCTTCTGTGGTCATGAGACAGTTGAACAATCTGTTTTAAATGTTAATTTTATTCAAATTTAATCCCAGGTACTGTAAAAGATTATCCTCACTTTACAGTTTGAGATTAATTTCCACACGCTTTGAAATTCGAACTAGCATAGGGAGCAGTATTATTGGGCTTTGAGATTCGTGTCAAGTTAAAAATAACAATCCATATTCACTAATTGTAAAAGATTTCCTATTACGGTACTGGGGAGGAGGATCTGAATTCCAATTTAAAACGGCCATGAAGCATGGCTATGTGCAATGTACGACATTACTTTAAATTAGGTATCTGGTAAAATAATATAGAATTAAGCATAACTAGGTCATATTTCTTTCTATTAATAAAAAAGTTGTTTATCTTAGAGCATCTTTTAATTTCTATTAATAGAAAAGTTGTTTATCTTAGAGCATCTTTTAAAAAAGTTTATGTCTTAGAATCATAAATTTTTGCTTGTAAATGGTAATTAGGAAAAAAAAATATATATGACTTCATTTGAATTCTTGAAAAATATTCTTGAAAAAACTACATTATTATACAAAATTAAGAACCTACATAATTGTACTCTAAATTAATACCAATTTATTCATAGGTAAAAAATAAGAGCCACAAAAAATCAACCTACTCTCCTACTCTAAATTAAATTACTAACTAAAACTATCGTTTCTTTATTTAGATTATTAGATCTGTTTTAATGTTCTTTCATCTCCAGTTCAGACAGTAGAACCATCTCCTCTTCTCTATCTTCAATTGTCAATTTGTTACATATTTATTTGATCGTTGCGGTATTAATTACAATTCAAAATTTCAAATACTTTCAAATGTTGTATCCAACAAACAAATATTTTATTTTTGACTTTTATATAATATAACTCGTATAGAACCAAGGTGTTCTTGAGCTATTCTTAACACTAAAATCTATATGATTAACTTTAAACACGAATTCAAACTGTTAAAATCGATCATGCTTCACAAGTAATGTGTTTATATATTAAATGTATATATACTTGAATTAATTTGTATAAAGTCATGTGATAAATAAAATTAAAAAATCAACATATTGAAATTAACTTATAAAACTTTTTTTTTACTATGTGACTTTATATTAATTCAGAAATATATAAATTTGACATGTGAATTCATTGCTCGTGAAGTAGATCGGTTTTAACAGTTTAGAATCGTCATTTGCAATCATTCTATTAAATTTTGAAGTTAAATTCATCAAAGACAATGAACTTAAGAACATTCTATAATCTAATTAGAACGTAAATTTTAATGAGAAGGATTAACATGTCTCATATTTTTCATGCTTCATTGCTCTTAATAGTCTTTATATTCGTTTTCAAAGTCTAAACAGTTGATCTGAACTGATCAACATGATGTCTATATTAAAATGTGTTCGGAGACCAAATTTTATATTTCTTAAAATTTATTATAAAAACAGTAATTTTGTACCTATTTTGTAATTAAAAAGGTTGGTTAGACATTTATTTATAGGGAAAATTGGTTATTTTCCACTCCAAAACCTTCAAATTTGAAAAATGTCATAGTGAAATTTGAAATTGTAATAATGCTACTCTAAACTTCATTAATTTCTAATTTTGCCATTCCAAATAATTAATGACTAAAATAATTATTTGGAGTGAAAAAATTAGAAATTAATGAAGTTTAGAGTGGCATTATTATAATTTTAAATTTGAAAGTTTTGGAGTGGCAAATAACCAATTGTCCCTTATTTGTATAATTTTAGTAAATGTTTGCTTTTCTGGAGCACTGGATGATACAAGTTGGCAAGGATACTGGAGATGTTTGCAAATTGTGAATGTGTAATAAATAAAGGAAAACATGTAACATGAGATCTCAAGATGACATTCTCGATAAAAACAAAATAATTTAATGAAAGCCATGCACGTGACTTGGATCAAAAAAGACCCAAATTTGGAAAAATTTTGGAAAATTATACTCAGTTTATGACATCGTACCGAAATGTACATTTTTTAAAATATTTTTATTATTTATTAAAATGAGTACAAAATTTAATGATCTGAATTTAACTAATTTTTTACATATATTAATAAATAGCAAAAAAAAAATTCAAAAAAATATAAAATTTGGTCTCCAAGCACATTTTATTGTAAAGATCGCATCTAACGGTTTGGATCGACGATTTAGACTTTAAAAATGTAGAAAATGGTTATGGTAAATTGTTGTAACTTGATCCCTCCTCTTGTAAAAATCATCTCAAATTATAGGAATTTCAAAAAATATCAGGTCTTTCAAATTAATCTGCAGTCTCAATTTTGAAAGGCCGCATATTAGTTTGGAGGCTCCAAAAAAATCTAAATATATTTAATATTACAGTGTGATTTTAAGTTTTTGAAGAGTCACCATGCTAATCTATGGCATTTAAAAAATAGAGCTACAAATTGTCTTGATGGTCATGATATTTTTTGAAATCCCAAAATATGAAATATGGTTTCAAATTTGTATATAGTTGGTTTGGATTTGAGTTTTGTCTATTTTTAATTGAGTCAAAGCTCTCGATTAGTGAAATTGACCGAGTCGTTACAATTTTGGTAGTCTTTCATTTATCTATTTTGAAATATTCCGATAAGAAAAAGGTTAATAAGAATGATATGATAGTGGGACTATAATAAATTTGTTATTTTTTTGTGAAAGGAATAGACTAAAATGTTTTATAAAGTAATATACTGAAATTTAATGTAATGCATTAAATTATTTTTATTATGTTTAACTATTCAAAATGAGCTGAATTTTAATAAAAGAGTCTTGTGAACTATGCTTCAAAGTAAACTTTAAAAAAAAATCAAGTTTTCGATCTAATTCGGTGGATTTCTACCGATTTTTTCGATTTTAATTCATGGTTAATTACCGATTCTGCTTCCAATGAAAATTATTTAATAATATTTTATAATTTAATAATTTAAATAAAATAAAATAATAATAATTTATTTTGCCTACCCCTGATGAAAATCCTGGCTACGCCACTGTGTATATATGTATATATGTATATGTATATAAAGAATTACGACATTACTTCATAAATATACCAAATGTTTTATTTTTTGGCATACACTGTAAACAACTTTTTCTTCACAAAATTATTTAAATCAAAATACTAAGATCTCTAAAAAAAGAAATGGACTCCCCAGAGGTGGGGCGTTTTTTTTTTAAAAAAAAAAAGAAAAAAAGAAGAAAGAAATGGGGCGTTTAAAAAAAAGCACGCAGGGATGGACCGCGAAGAGGTGGGGCGGGTTGGTATAGGGTTGGACCGCCCGGGCATGAGGCGGCTCGCTTGAATTTTCACCCGCCCCACAGCCCAGCGGTCGGGGCATATATAAAAAAAAATTGGAGGTTATTTTTATAATTTTCTTTTTTTTTGGGTATTAAAAAAAGGCCGTTTTTTTTAGATAGAAAGATGAGATCTATTCTTTTTATTTTTTAATATTTATAAAAGATATTTTATTCAAATTTTGAAATCACGACTTCTACGAAAATGATGTCGTCCTTCACCAATTAATCAAAAGTTTATTTTTAATATAAATTTACATATTTTTCCTTCTAAAATTCATAATATCACATTTGTCCTTCGAAAATTTATAACTCATATTTTAATGAAAAATACAGTAAAATGTGATAAATTTGCGAGTTCTTAAAATTTAAAAAGATAAATAATATTATAAATTTTAAAAGGAGAAATCCGTAAATTCAAAGTTATTGAAGACTATATATTAGATTTCCCCATAGTAATAAGGTGCATAGTTACAATTAAGTCAAGAAATAATTTAGAAATGTCTATAAAGAATGATTAATTTGAGTAATAATTAATAATTAGTTTGCTTTTCATAATGCAAAAGATGAATTTAGATACAACATTTTTAAAGTTATAATTTATCTCCTCATTTGTTTATATTTTAATGAGAATGTCTAAATAAACAAAATCAATTAAATAAATATTTTTTTGTTGAAATTATAAAAAAAAAATATATATATATATATATATATATATATATAAATAATCTTCTCACGCCAAATTTGAAAATTTTCTAGTTGAAAATTCAATTATTTGGTTTCGTATTTGACACGGCGCCATCTAAAACACTATATGGAAGTAGTTGTACATTTATTTTCTTTGAGGTGTCATTATAGAAGACTACAAGTCAATGGCTGTTTTCTCTGAGCCATTATGTCATCACTATTTATATTTAGTACAAGTATATATAGATACCGACACCACATGTTAATATTATTTCTTTATTTATTTTTAATTATGAGTATTATTATTATGGATGTTTTTAAGGTCTTCAATTTAAAAATGCATTCATTTTCATTTTTTTAACTATTAAATTAATTCGAAAATATATAAAATTTGCATGCAAATATGTTATTTCTGAAGTAGATTGGTCAACGATTTTTTGAGTTTGTTATTTCAAATTAATCTGATAAATTTTGAACTTAAGTTTATAAAAAAAAAAAAATCTGACAAGATTAAGAATATCCTAGTATATATATAAACCAGTACGCATTATACATTCCGAATTTTTTAATGCTATTTTATTGGAAAATAAAACAAAAACAAAATTTTCTATATATATCGCGTACTTGAGAAGAAAATTGTGTCCACAATTTGTTTGATATAAACTTTATTTCGTTATACAAAGTCAATATTTGCTTTCGTCGAGTCAAATTTGTACCAGCTCTATATACAATTCCTATTTTCCATGCAAAAGTCACAAATAACGTTGTTTTTTTTGAAGAAACAAATAACGTTGTTTGAATGGTGCTGGAAAAAAAAACACGTGGCTCGTAGAGTGGAAATACTGGCACGGCCGAGTCTGCTTCATCACGGAACGACACTGTTACGGTACGGAACGACACGATACGCGTGTCAATTACGTGCTGTGATTCACGTGTCATGTGTCGTGATTATTTACGTACTATAACCATCTTTTGAAACTCTGGCACGGTACAGTACGTGGTCACGCAAGTCATATGTAATTAGAACTAGGGGGAATTTCATGTATCCCCCTCAAAAACCTTGAAATTACGTATTTCCCCCTCTAAAATTCATAATATCATATTTATCCTTTCAAAGTTCAGAAACTCACAAATTTACCCAATTCACTGATTTTTCTAATAAAACTCATTTTAAATATATAACTTACCCATTTTACCCTTTCTCCTTTATTGATTTGTTTCATTGTTGTGTGTTGAGATCTGTGCCATTACCTTCCATCAGACTCCGCCTTCCATCAGATTAAAATTTTTCCGTCAAAGAAGGATACGTCCATTCTCGATCTCTCACTCTCTCTGCACTGCTGGTATATCAGAACATAAATGCCTAAGGGCTTTTCACTCAAAAAAAAAATATCAGAACATAAGAAATGACACTGCACCGCTAGTATCGATTTTGAAAAGGAGTATACAAATCAAACTCAAAGTTTGACTAAAGGACACTGCACAGTGGAATTTCTGTATTGCATTTAGTTTTCTCACACTGCATTGCTGGTACCAGAAGTTTCTTATGTGCAATCTCATACATGAAATTTATGCTCAAATTAAAGAATTTCATCTTCATAACTTATCAGTCCACATAGACTTAGATCTCTGCTCTCAAGTATTACTCAAAACAAAAGCCACAAGCTATTAATATTAATAGCTATTTGTTTCTTTTCTTGTAAGTTTAAATTACTTAAGAACAGAAAAAATAACTCAACTTCATGCACCTTGGTACAGAACAATTTAATAAAAACCTTTGTACTGTTCTTAAAAACACCTTTGTACAAAACAACTCCCAACTGAGCAGATCAATCTGACTTCTTAATCTATATTGGCGATCATTGTTGAGAAACAAAGCAAGCTTCCAACCATGTCAGATCAAGCGTCCCACAAAGATCGTCATCAATATGAGGTTAAGGACAATTTGTATGCTTCATTATTAACTAAAAGAACAGGTACAAAGTTATATATTGGTACACTTAATCAGGTACCAAGAGGTACAAAATGCTACATTAATATCTATACTGCTATACGTGGAAATAATTTCATCTGGGCCTCTCTCAATCTAATATATCAAGATGTTGCCAAAAATATTTAAGCAGATCTATTATTTGAAAAAAAAATCTCTTATAGTATTTTTTTCAGACTATAACAAATTCAAGAAAAGATGATTAAATCTTGCTATGTCAGATAACAGTTCGTAAAAACCACTATTTGTAGAATTGTAGTTTAAAACAAAATTAACTTTTTTAACAATATCTGTGTGAAAGTGTTCATGCAAGAATTGAATTAAATGGGATTTATATTTCTTTTAAATCTCAAAATGTGTCTGATACACGAGATGGCCTTATATAGGCTCTGATACAAAGTACATAGCAGATGTAACTAACTGCCAGTTTAGTGCTAATTACAACTATACCCTAGGATTTAGTGGGTCATATATGCCTCTTCTGAGATAGTCGCTCTGACTCTATTATCAAGGTTTTGTTGTATTATCACTCTCGAGTCTATGTGAATTCCATATGCTTGTATTTGTGTTGGATGTAACGTGAGAAGAGATGATAGAATGCAATGAAGAGCGTTGTCTGGGTGGCGAGACTAGTTGGTCCATCATTCTGGCAGGGGTTACTAGAAGGAAGAAGCTATTCAATCCAAATGGAGAGATAACATGAGAGAGAGCAGTGAATTGACGGAAGAGAGAAGAACAGGAGATGGCTCTCAATCGCTGCTGACGGAATTTTAATGGAGAGCTCCGTCAAATTGAGATCTAGCTGATGACATCAATCTTTCAAAAAGGATCAAACGGTTTCTCTTGGAGAGAGGGAGGGAGAATTTTTATTTTTTGTAATCAAGGGTAAAGTGGGTAATTTTTATATTTAAAATAAATTTTATTAGAAAAATCAGTGAATTGGGTAAATTTGTGAGTTGTTGAGCTTTAGAAGGGTAAATATGATATTATGAATTTTAGAGGAGGATATACGTAATTTCAAGGTTTTTGAGGGGGATACATGAAATTCCCCCTTAGAACTATTATATATTGATCAAATGGTAAATTTTGAATAAATTAACCTGAATTATAACCAAATAGTCACGCGAGTCATGTTTAGGCATGATACATTAGGATACAACGTGACCATTCGCGTACCGTGATCACCCCTTGACATTTTGATTACGGCACAACACAGTACATAAAAAATTAATTTAATCATAGCACGGTATGACACGAGACCAAAATCATGACGTATTAATTAAGGCACAATACAACACGTTTTTTTCACTCTAGTTGCTCGTTCGAGATTATTTCGAAAAATAAACTAGTAGAAGTTTTTCTTAATAAAAAAAAAACGAAAATGCCTTCTGGATTAATCAAAGACTGTTAAAATGGACCCACCAGTCAGGCCCATATTTTCTGGTAAGGCTTGATTTCACACTCCTGTAAAGCCCAACATTATACAGCCCAATATCCAAGATCTTAGATCATCATTATTTGTTGTTTTTTTCCTCCTAACAGGGGGTGACAAAAAAACTCGTAGCTCGTGACTTGTACAGTTGTACCTGACTTTCTCGCTAACAGTTCATAATGAATTCAGTTGTTAACGAGCCAGTTCACTACTAGTTTGGTCTAGAATTAACGAGTTCAAGCTGGAGTCTAGCTTGCTCGCCAACTCGACTAGGCATCAATTTGTGAATTTGTGTACATTTCATACTGTCCAACTCGGTTCAGTTCGGTCCAAAAAGTATGTATAATTTATTTTCTTATTAAAACAAAATTCAGTTAGACCCAGCTTGTTAGTTCGCGAGCTAGCTCGTGACAATTTCAAACTGAGATTTCAATTCAGATTCCTAAAATCAGCTCGCTTGTGACTCAGACGAGCCAGCTAATAACAAATTCAAGCTGAATCCAACTCGTGGCGAGCCAGCTTATTGCCACCCCTACTAATGAATCACTTTCACTGCACAAAGACACAGCATCTCACTGGATAGCATAGCCAAAGCTAATTAGGAGAAAATTGATATGATGCGCCATCTCATTAATTAGGTATAAATCTCTCAACCTAATCAACCAAAATTAAATCAAAGACACTGACAAGTGATAACAGTCAGTTTATTTGTTTGCCATATACAGGGACTAATTAATTAATTCACTAAAATTCACTTTATTTGGGTTCAAATTATAGCTATCTTGCTACCATATTTCACTATTTTCAGTAGTTTGACTTACAAATACAATACACGTTACAAAAAAATTCTGTATATGCATAAAAAGACTTGATTTTTTTTTTTCACTTTGACTTATTTTAAATATATCATTTAACTTTATTTTTTATATTTATACTTTTACAAAATAAAAGTTTACACATGCATATATTTTCTTAAACTTGTGTATATATACTTGTATGTTAAGCAGAAAAACAAATTCTATTAGATAAAAATATCATGAATACTGTAAAATCGATATTCATTTGTAGCACAATTTTATTTTATATATTTGACTCTATTTACGTTTGATTTTTATGGTTTGAATATCTGACTCAGTCTTTGCTTAATACTATATTTATTTTTTCTTATATATCTTAATCGGATGGATCAAATGTTTTGTTTCTCTCTTCTCAATTTAAAAAAAAAATAGGTGATTGATGTGTCTAAGGTGCAATTTAACTTTAAAGTTATACAATTTAGTATTGCAAAATATTATATGGCTAATCGCACTGGTTATATTATATGTCTTTAGCATTTCAAAAAAAAAAAAAAAATTGTGTCAAAACTTTCTTTGATTTAAACTTTTTCATAAAAATTATCTCATATTATTTGTTTTCTTAATAAGTATTTGTTTCCAAATTAGATTGGTGATATGCAAGAATAACTGTCATTTGTTTTATTATAATAGTCAAATTTCAAAATCTGAATTAAATAAAGAATAAAACAAGAATAGAGCTTACTTCAAGATTGAGAATAGTAGCTAATTTAATAAATTGTTGAGTTGGTAAAATAGTGAAAAAATTCAAAAAAAGACAAATAAAGAATAATCCATATTTACTAATCTAAACACACCTAAATGAATAATAGCAGTTCAAAATAGTGCTAACCAGGATTAGTGACTATTCTTCATCCATCCAAACACACCTAGAAAATAACCTATTCTAATAAGACAAAAAATTCAGATTCTCTATTATAGCTATTCTAATCCAACCAAACACCAAATAAGCTATCCTGAATAACCAACTCCACGAAAAGTATTCTAAATATTTTTGTGAAGACATGTTTTTTGTGTAAAAGATTATAAGTTGAAAACCAAATAGTTTGAAAATATCTTCTGGACATTGGAAACTATTAGATGCATTGATCTCTAATCACTGATAAAATATATATACATATATATAGAAGGAATCCAATTACACTCTTTTTTGGTGACACCGAATTATACTCTCTATTTTTAAAGTTTTCAAATTCTAAACAGTCGATCCAAACCGTTCAACATAATGGATATGTTAAAACAGTAAAATCAACAGCCACCATTGGATCAACAATTTTGTAAAATACTTAATAAATAGTAAAAAAATTCAGAAAAATGTAAAATTTGGTCTCCAAGCACATACTAATATGGAGAACAAGATGAACGGTTCGGATCAACCATTTAGATTTTGAAAAGTCAAATTTGGACCGTATGTATTTCGGCCCATATGCATTCGAATGCACATTAGTCACACACTCTCTCTCTATATATAGAGAGAGATATAGATATCACATCTAACGGTTTGGATTGACGATTTGGACTTTAAAAATATAGAAAATAATTGTGGTAACTTGTTGTAACTTGATCCCTCCTCATATATATATATATATATATAGTCCTATATATATATATATATATATAGTCCTATATATATATATATATATTTGAAGAATTATGACACCGATATTCTTTAGTTGTTGTTTGGTATATAAGAAATATTTGAGTTAGTGATAGTGGTATATATGGAAATAAATCTGCTGTTATTCCAAAGGGATAGCATGACCCTGTTATTATGATCCCAACCGTTGATCTTTGTTGAGATTCGTGCATAGAAAATTTTGGATGGTTAGGATAGAAATAACAGGATCCTGTTACCTCTTTGGAATAACAACAGATTTATTTCTGGTATATATATCACGTATCATCTCATATCTCTAAATGAAAAAAAAAGAGTGAAATAAAATATAAAATGTTAGCAAGTCTTTTTAAGAGGCTGATTGAGCACCAAAAATAAACTTGAAATTGTAATGAAAACAAATGCAGAATAAGAAGCATGCACACTTTGGTCAGATGTGGATCCTTTCTTTTAGAAAAAAAAAAAAATTGGAACATTGTATCTTAATTTGATTCCATTGGGATGAAATTTATATTTTTTTGAAAAGTTTTTACTATTTTTTAACAAGGTACAAAATCATTGTTTTTGTGTCATTCAAAAAACAGTGATTTTCTACCTATCTTAAAAAATAATAAAATTTCATCCCTAACCATATTTTAGTATGGATATCATGTTGAACGGTTCGGATTAATAATTTAGACTTTGAAAATGAAGATATAAAATATGAGGTATGAAAGACATGAGGCATTGAAAACCTCCTCATTTTATAAGTAGATGAAATTTATACTAAAATATGCATGGAGATGAAATTTATATTGTTTTGGAAAGTTTTTACTATTTTTTATGAAGGTACAAAATCACTATTTTTGTATCATTAAAAAAACAATGATTTTCTACCTATCTTAAAAAATAATAAAATTTTATCTCTAATCATATTTTAGTATAGATATCATGTTGAACGGTTCGGATTAATAATTGAGACTTTGAAAATAAAAATATAAAATATGAGGTATGAAAGACATGAGGCATTGGAAACCTCCTCATTTTATAAGTAGAGCAAAGCTAGCATGTGTTGTGTTCACTAAAAAGTTTAATGAGTATACTTTCAAAAATTTATCGAATTGATTTTAAATGACAAATCTATTAAAGAGGCCTTGTGAATTTTCAAATTGGGCCAGATTGATCCAGATTTTGATCGGACGGCCCAGATTCCAAACTCAAGATTTGAGTTCCTCTGCATTTTCTGGTTTGGATGGGTTGATATCTTGGTAAAGCTACCAATTATTACTAAATTAATTCATGAATAAAACAAAAAGGAATATTGAAAGATTCAATTTTTAAGAGGAGGGAATTGGTTGAACTTGGACCAACCTGCCTCAACCTTCATCACTTCTTGCTCGCCTACTTCTTCACACTTGAACTCTAAGCAAAGCACCATTAGTTAGATTATTGGTCACCATCTCTCTCTCCCCTCCTCTAAAGTATACAACCCAAGCAACAGCAACCCATCATGAATTATACCACCATTCCTCTCATTCCTCTCCTTCCTGTTTCTATTCTATTTGACAGAATATATATACTAGGTTGTCAGTGACATTGATTGAATGCCGGTACCGGTACCGGGGGAGGGACCTGGTTCTCCTCTTACATTATTTATCACGAGGGTATTAGCTCGGGCTTCGAGGTCCCGATGGTACATTTTCTTGAGGCATGTTTATCGGTACCAGAACGGTTCTGGACCAGGGTCCGAGCTGAGTTCAAGTCCATTTAATTCTCCGGCATGGCTAATGCTCGAACTCGCCATCTTACTGATACAAATAGCGACTACGACAGTCGTGATGGCTATATCTAAAAATGAGAGGCCATTTTGGCCTCTCAGGATTTGGATTTTTGCATATAACATTGCGAATTTGCTTAATCTTCCTCTCCTTTATTGGCGCCACCGGTACGCAGCTGAAAACAGAAATGGGAATCGGTACGGTGAAGATGTGGAACAACCAGGGAGAAATGATGAATTACCTAGGTAATTAACAACCTTGCAAATACTTCAAGCAAGGGTTCAATCATGTTTTAATATATTCTATGAGTTTGTTGAACCACCTGAGCTATCAATTTTCATAAATAATGATTTATTAGTACAGGAAAAGTTTTAAATAAAATAGTGGGAATAAAAAAAATAAAAAATAAAAGAGTAAGAAGGCAAATCATTTACCAAAGTACTTCACTAAATAACATATTATGTTTACAAAATCAAACAATTTTTTTTTTTTTTGTTGATATAGGACAACTTCTTACCTGATGAACAAATCAAGAACCTGTTTAGAACTGTTTTATGCAATGTGGTTCGTAATGGGCAACGTGTGGGTCTTTGATTCGCGGCTCGGAACCTTTAACAGAGCACCGAGACTGCACGCCCTCTGCATCGGCCTCCTTGCTTGGAATGCAGTAATTTACTCATTGCCTTTCTTGCTCTTCCTTCTGCTGTGCTGTTTTGTACCGATGGTTAGTTACGTACTCGGCTACAACATGAATTTGGCCTCAGTGGATCGAGGTGCTTCCGATGACCAGCTGTCAGAGCTGCCTCGGTGGAGGTTCGGAGTTAATAAAGCAACCGATCACAGAGCTGAGAATGGAGTATGTTTTCAATTATTGGAGTTTTTTTTTTTTCATGTTACATAGTAAAAGCACAATCCATTATGTTTAAGTACCATCTAAAAAAAAGTTAGGACATAAATTGAAAACATGAAATGATATAAATTAGAAAGGGAATCTTTTGTATCATAGTATCTAGATATTAATAGTTAGATTAATTGAAGATGTCAAAAGATTTAATCAAACAAGATTTGACATAGGGGCGGACTCCGGATTTTCGTCAGAGGGGGCAAAAAAATATCGAATCGGGTTTAAATAGCTTATCGGATTTAAACCCATTAACTAATTGAGTACTCGATTAAAAAACAATGTTTTGACTTATATTTTCCAATACCTAACTTATAATTTCTTATCCTATAACTTATAATTTACCAATCATAATTCAAAAAAATTATTTTGATTTTAACACTAAATTTTACTCGAATTACAAATTAAACATCCAGAGGGAGCAACAAAGTCGATCGGTACCAATAGATCACCACTAAAACTCGAAATCTAGGGGGGGCGAGTGCCCACCGTCGTGCTACAGTAGATCCGCCCCTGATTTGAAAACACATCAATGCCCAAAAATTTGATTACCTAAGTAACACACTATGAGCATTTCAGAACATGCAACTTCTTACTACTGAAAAAAAAGTTTCAAACCATTATCAGGATTTGAAAATTTGAAAAATTGAGAGTTTGGTTTTGACTTTTGAGCAGGAATGTTGCATATGCCTGACAAAGTACAAGGAGAGGGATGAATTGAGGCAGTTGCCATGCTCACATGTGTTTCACCAAAGGTGTGTTGACAGGTGGCTTAGGATCATCTCTTCTTGTCCCCTTTGCAAACAAGAGCTCAAGTAATATATACATACCGACTGAGGCTACGGTACGGTACTATGCATAGTACATATTGGTTCGTACTATGGCTCAATATCTTTATTTTCAAAGTTTAGACAATCAATGTGAACCCATGATCTCCATATGAAAATGTACTTGTAGATCAAATTTTATATTTTTTGGAATTTTTTTCTTTTACTATATATAGCTAACAATTTAGACCATTAAAAATAATGATTTTCATATAGAGATCATGTTGAACGGTTCAGATCAACTTTTTGAACTTTGAAACTGAAAATATTGATCCATAGTACGGACTAATCTGCACTATGCATAGTATTATAGCCTCACTCTATACATACCATCACAGACCTCCATATGAGTTGTACAGCATCCCTGAACTCTAAACACTTGACAGAAAATTTTGCCAAAAGCTATTACATTTGGCTATATTGAATTTTTTTTCCCCTTCTTTCTTTTCTTTCAACCAGAAATTAGTTACCATGTCTAATGGGAATAATTTGATCTTGTATCCTGTGTTTGTATCTGCATCACTGAAGTGAAATGCTGGTACTGATATGGTAGCAAGTGTGAACAGTTGCTGATTTATTTAAAATTCATAAAATAACAGAATCAGATGGACTACACTGCTAAGGTAAGATTTATAGCTTTACACCTACATCCAAAAACCCAAGGAGAACAATATCAATATCAAATATAACACAAAATTATCAAATAAAACACAAACTTATGACAACAAAATAGAACGAAAAATGGGGCCTACACAGTGAGCAACTTTCCAGTTGAAACTTATTATACTTCAATTTTTTCTCAGTTTCATTTTAGCAGTTAAACTAGTATGGTGTTTTTGTAATATTGAATTACTGTTAACAAAAATTCGGTTGATTTGAGGTTTTCTTTGTCAAAAGATGCTTATGTGAGTTTCACTAAAGCCATTCTAGACGTCAAAATGTAAAAGAGAAGAAATAAAAGAAACATGTTAACTTAGCAACTCGCCTAAAGTCTACTCAACCTTTACTTAATGATAATTTCGCAATAACATTATCAAGCATTTCATTACACATCTGATCAGCCTTTAAAACTTCTATAAGACTCAGGTTAATTATTTGGTATCCAAAACGTAAGCACATCCGATGCCGCTGCGAACAAAGCCCTTCGTGGGGCCCACTTGAGACATGTCACTGGACCTATATAACTATTCCAGCATGCCACCTAAGCAAGAGATAAATAGAAAAATGTTATAACAGAAATTAGGTAATGACTACTATTCAAAATTGTCAAATTACAGGGGGAAAGAATTGAACGTACTTCATTTCTCATGTTGATATTCCAAGCATGCAGTGTTCCATCTCCAGACCCTGCAATAAACAAAAAAATAGATAAATTTATAAAATGAAATAATTTCAAACATGTCAAATTAACCCTCAGCCTTTTTCATTTACAAGCGAAAGTGCAAGAGAGGAGGGGCCATTTGAACATATTTGTAGAACAATTGCAATGCAATGGCACAAAGGAAATTATGATATTATCAGACCTGACAAAATATACTGCCCATCAGGAGTAAAAGCTGCTTCCATTGTCAAATGCGGGGAAGGTTCTAGACTAAATCCACACTTCTACAATATACAAAAAAAGAAGAAGATAAAACAATGAGTACAAGGATCTAACATTGTTAGGGTAAAGAAGTAAGAAACCAATTTGGTTTAAGGATATCCTAGATGTTCGTCATAATAGATACCGGATACTGGTACGAGGACCTGATACCAATACCAAGCAACAGTGCCAGGTATAGATAATAGATTTTTGAATCTCTTAATATAAATAAAGGAACAAAAAAACCTTATCACCCCCATAAGCATCAAGAACATAGATATGATTGTTAGTGGTAGTGAGAAGCATGGACTTTCCATCGTTGCTAAATTTTATGTCACACACTTCAGCCGTATCACCACCGACCAGAAATGTGTCAAATGGTCCCTGAAATAAGTAGGAAAATATAAGGTCATTTTCTGTCTCAATTTTGTGAGTGGGTATGAGTGCAAACTTTTGAATGGAGTAGCTGGAAATGACAATATTAGCATTATCATATAGTAATAATAATAATAATAATAATAATAATAATAGAACTTTATAAGAACAATACAGCCATCATCAGAAACAATATAATAGATAACTCTGATTTACAAATAAAAACGAAGCCTGACCTTATCATAAGAGCGAGAATCAAAGAGCTTAATAGCGCCTCCTTCCATGGCAACCGCAAACACAAGACCTTGTTGGTCATATGCAACAGCTGGTCTACCTCTCAAGTGCAATATTCCCTGCAAATTTAATTCGCCAGAACAAATGAAATCAGGTATGACATGGTACCAGGTTTGACCAGTATGCCGGTGCTTCTTACACTCAAAATTTAGCCCCAATTTAGACCAAGTAGATCTCAATTAGCTCTAATTGTGCAATACAACCTCCATATAACTAAATTTGCCCCCCATTGTGTTTAAATCTTAGTTAATACTACTTTGCCTTAATTAATCTCAAGAAATTAGCAGCTAAATTAAGCCTTGGTTTAACCCATTTATTCTCCAATTGAACCTCAAGTGAACTGGTACATTTTAATTAGCCTAACTCTATCTTGAGTGACACTAAAATATTCAACCAAGCATTCTTGACCTAATTTATGTTTAATTTAACTTCAATTCTGCAATTCAGCCTTAATTGACGCCCAATTGAACCCAATCGGAGTCACAAAGTCATAAAATTGAGCAAACAAAATAACCAAGAACGGGAAAAAGAATCACATGGGATCCTTGACATAATTGGTCCAATGAAACTACCATCTATTAGTACTACTACCATACATGCATACATCTAGACATATATACTTTCCCCTTATTTTTTTATTCTTCCTTCCTCTTCAATTCAGTCCATACCCAAACAAACTGTTAATCCAACATAACAACACCATTTCATCAATTATTTGTCTCTTCAGTACTTTCCATTTGATCATCCAATACATAAATAACTTTTTTTTGTCATGATTAAGTAAAGATTCTAACCTGGCAAGCATTGACTCGAAGATCCCAAATTCTCACTGTATGGTCAAGGGATCCTGACATGAAACTATCATTTATAGGCGACATGCACAGGGATATAATCCTGTCAATTCAATTTCAAAATTCAAATTGCAATTTGCAAAGATTTTAAATCTTATCTTCCAATAAAAACAGTCTTCACATCACTGATTTCAGTACCAGAAATGTTGATTCTGTACATATATGTTCCGGACAGCACTTATACCATAACCAATTTTAGCACAGTTCTAAACAATAGGGCGCATCAGAAGTCAACTATTGTACTGTTTTTTCAACAACCAATACATGAGACGACAAAGAACAGAAACCAAGCATATGACAATGTGGTATGGTTGAACAAGCATTCAATAGAAATAAAGTTTTCTTGAACTGGTATTAGATGGGGCATTAGCAAGGCCTAAATTACAGGTATCTTAATCAGGTATAAACATTAAGCTCCCGCAAAATAACAAAACAACATTAGCTCTCCAGTCATGAGAACCACCATGGTTAACAGGGGCGGATCCAGGATTATCGTGGGGGATATCGAATCGGGTTTAAACCCGTTAACTAATTAGATACTCGATAAAAAACAATGCTTTAACTTATACTTTCCAATACTCTAACTTGTAATTTCTAATTCTTTAACCTATAATTCTAATTACTAATCATAATTCAAGAAATTTATTTTAATTTTAACTCAAAATTTAATCCGAATTACAAATTAAACATCCAGAGGGGGGCAAAAAAAATTTTGGGGGGGGGGGTGGGGGGGGGGGGGGGGGGGTGCGGGCTGGGACTACATGGGGTCCGCCTCTGATGGTTAACAACATAGTTCTGGAACTTTCTGGTACCAGTCAGCATGGTATTCCTTTATGTGGTTGTCTATGGCTCTATGCCCAAAATCTGACAAGAAAATGAACCATACATGCTGGTATCAGTACAAGATAACTGGTACAGCTATAAATACCTATCTTTGTGGCCCTTAAAGTAGCGTAGACACCGATTGTCATACATAGAGATGTACCGCAACGACTCATCAGAATCCAAATTGTTCCTAGAAGAGCATAAAATAGAGCTCGGGTGATGCGTGAAACAAACCTTATCTGCACCGTGTTTCTTATGATACGTCATTTTTGAAAGCCTGAACAATAAATCCAATTAATTAGAACTATACATGCCTTGCAATGCATGACTAGGATTGCTCAAGAAAGCACTAATTGCATTGCATGACTAGGATTGAAAAAACTGACGAGGCAGTTGTAGTATTGTAGAGGCGTATGGAATCATCTTCGCTGGCTGTTAATAGAAGATCATCTGTTCTATGAAAATCCAGAGAGCTTATCTTTCCTCCCTGATTTACAAATGCACAAAAAAAAAATTGAAGGATACAAATAAAAACTGAGCATGAAAAGAAAAGAAGATGATGTAATTTCTGAAAAGGAACTCACAAAATCTTCGAAGACAGCCGCCACGGACATACTGCGCACGATTCCATCATCCAATTGCGGTATCGCCATTTCTGAGCTCGCGAGAGAGAGAGGCGCAGTTTACAGAAAATGAGAAGAAGAATTGAAGAAAGCTTCCCCTATTATTTTTGGATCCGTATCCTCTCAGGTACCTGATTCATCACAATTGAAACGAACGGTCCAGATTTACTCTCAGTCGGTGCTTGCTACTATTATTTGTGCTTTGAGATTCGTTCCAAGTTAAATGGAATAATTTTGGACTGTTCGATTCAATTGTATTCAGTCCGGTAACTGAGGGGATATGAAATTCATTATTTTGGTATTTATTTATTTTAGAAGTATAAATTTTGATTCTTATTATTTTTAATTTATTATAACAAATTAGTCACACTTTTATTACCGGTTAAAAATAAAAATAAACCGCATTTACATTTATAACATATTGATATTTAATTATTAAATATTTATATCAGTATTATTTTTAATTAAGATCTGATGGCACAAACGTGGATGCTATAATTATAATTAAAGGAATGTAATTTATATTTGATGATACGAGTAATTATATTATTTTGGTACTAAAGTTGCACTGGTTTTAATGCTAAAAAATGACGTTGCAATTTGGGTGAAAACAGAGCGGATAATATATAATCCGTATTAAAAAAAAATTAAATATGGATATTCATATTTTAATATTTATGTGGATATAGGTATAATTATAATTTTAAGATTGAATTATTTGTATTCAAATAGTAAATATATACCATATAGTTTAATATATTTTATGAAAAATAATATTCATTCATCATTATAATTAAAAAAAATTATAAATTTTAGTATTCTTTTAATAATATTTTTAATAAATATTCGATTCGATCTATATCTATATCAGTACTAGTATTTAGAAAATAAAAACACATATATCGTATAGTTTTACCAGTATCCGCTTTGTATCTGATCCGTTTTTTAACAGTGGATGTTAAACATATGATATGAGTGATAAAACTTAAAATTTTAATGATTTTAGTTTCCAATGAAAAAATAATTTATTAAATATTATATTAATTTTGTTAAAATAATTAAATTAGATATTCAAATTATATCCAAATTCGGATTTAATATCCGTTCCGTATTCGGATCCGTTGAGTATCTAGTTTGTCTCCGTATTGGACTAAAATCCATTTTCACCCCTTTATTGTTTTTTTCTCGTTTTCATTTAAAATTTAGTAGGCTCCACATGTCAGTGACTCAGCCCGACCATGGAATAAACACTCTTTTCCTTTTTCCAATTTTCCTTCGTTATTGAAAAAAAAACAAACATAATAAAATTCTCCTCTCCTCTTCAATTTCTCTCGCTCGCTCTCTCTCTCTCTCTCTCTCTCTCTCTCATAAGAACCACCTCCGACGCATCTCCATCGGAGAAAAGCGAATGGAAAGGAACCTTCCCAAAGCCAGATCTAGATCCAACTGTTGATTTCATCTGATCTCATCTGGCACGATCCAAAAAAGTGAACTTGTCAGAGCATCTATGGCGGGAGCTGTCTCAGCTCTCTTCCTACTTGACATTAAAGGTCGCGTCCTAGTATGGCGAGACTACCGTGGTGATGTCTCCGCTGTTCAAGCCGAGCGATTCTTCACAAAGTTAATTGAAAAAGAGGTGTGTTCTTCTTTACCCTTTCGGATCCGATTGCTCAACTTAAGATCCGACATTGGTTAGAAAAAAATACCAGCGGAGTGTTTGGTTGAAGCTTCTCAAAGTATATATAAGTTTAAACCAGACTTTAATCCCTGTCAGATCTGATTTGAACTGAAGGATCTCATATCTGATTCCCAATTGTGTTTTCGATTTTAGAATGTTAAGATTTGTGATACATAGTAGTAATCAGTTTTGAAACAATTTGATTTTTGTTTTTCTAATTGGATTTTGGGTTTGCAATTTAGGCGGATCCAGAGTCACACTCACCAGTAGTTCATGATGATGGGGTTGCATACATGTTCATACAACATAACAATGTATTTCTATTGACTGCGGCCAGACAGAACTGTAATGCAGCAAGTATACTCCTTTTTCTTCACCGAGTTGTCGACGTTAGTACTTTATGATCTTTATGTGATTAATTTACTCAGATTAATTCCATATCATGGGTACTAGACTATCTGTTCTCATTTATACGCCAGTAATACTCACCTGAAGTTGTAAGAAAGAAAAAACTGATCTCAATTTCATCACAATCTATTCTCAGCTGTGCAATTAAGCAATTCCCAGGCTCCAGTTTGCCTTATTGACCTAGATGTTGGTATTTTGCCTAAATTTAAAAAATAGCTTACCTTCACTTGTGCAATCATATGAAAGGGAAAAAAAATAATGTACATACCAGTACTGAACCGGCACCAGTACTAAAAAATAATGTACATTCCAGTACTTACCATATATGCTAGTTGTGCACAATTAATGTACCTTATTCTTTTCCTGTTACTCTTTCTGTGTTTGCGGAAGACATTTGCCTACTGGTACTGTTATGTCTTTAGGAGTATTTAGTTGTGATTTTCTTTTTGCAGGTATTCAAGCATTATTTTGAAGAACTAGAGGAAGAATCTCTTAGAGATAACTTTGTTGTAGTGGTGAGGAAAATAATAATCTTACCTCAGTTATTTCTTTTTGTAATATTGTTGATGTTCTGATCTATAAGGAGCTTATATGACGGCACTATAATATCACTGAGTACTAATCAGGCTTACTCATGATATACAAATAAGCACATGTCTCTCATAAGTTAAATAATTTGAATTTTTTTTTCTCAATTTGTTTGTGAACTGAAGTATGAGCTGTTAGATGAGATGATGGATTTTGGGTACCCGCAATATACCGAGGCAAAGATACTTAGTGAGTTTATAAAGACAGATGCATACCGAATGGAGGTCACCCAGAGGCCTCCTATGGCTGTCACCAATGCTGTCTCTTGGAGAAGCGAAGGTATTCGCTATAAGAAGAATGAGGTACATGCTGTTTCCATAAGCACATGATGGTATTCCTGTTGGTTTAGTTTGGTTATTTTTATAATTGATGTAGAATGGGATTGGAGATATCTCCAAATTATAGGTTTTTTTTGTCATTCTGAGGGAAAACAGTGTAGGTGCAATGTGTGATGTTCCTCGTCTTGTTGGAGTGTGTAGGTTTCTCTGATATAAAAAAAATGAGACCAGAGAAAAAAATGTTTTTCATATGGTTTAGGATTTATACATCATTATTGTGCTGTCTGATGAAGTGGTAGTGTGGTACCGATACACTGTTATTGTTACTGTTGCTAACAGGTTCTTTTACATATATCTGAAATTATTACGGGCATTATTTTGAGGAGATATTTGTTTTGTCAGAACACAATATATATGCCTAATTAAGGCATGCATTTCCTTTGTATTATAAAAATCCAAAACAAATTTAAGAAAGAGAGGAACACATGATAAAAACTGCTGTGCCTGACCAGAAACATTTTAAAGAAAGTATCACTATCATGGATGTTACGTTTACTTGCTTATTTGATTGAAATAAATTGTAGGTGTTCTTGGATGTGGTAGAGAGTGTGAATATCCTGGTGAACAGCAATGGCCAGATTATTCGGTCTGATGTTGTTGGTGCATTAAAAATGAGAACTTACTTGAGGTAAATTTATTTTCGGAATTTTCTGTCATATGACTGGTACTCAACACACCAAATTTTGTCAAGCTAAACTCCTGCCTCTTCTTCATGTGAAAAAAGGAGAATAGCTGCTGGTGTGGTACAAGCCAGTATGATATATTCAATAGTACTATTGTTAGGCTAGACAATACCTGTATATTGGTATGTGTATGCATCAAGTAATTAAAAAATCTCTTAAAAGCAAAATTTAGAAGAAAAGTAAAAGGAGAAAAGAATTAGAAAGAAGATAGATCACTTACTGAAGCAGTGAATGCCTGGAGTTGTGTGGAATCTTCAGTTTTCTTGCTCATTTCGTTTTAATGCGTAATTTGACTAATTTCTAATGCTTAGCTGAACTAATTGTAAAAATATTTGGCTGCAGTGGAATGCCAGAGTGTAAGCTGGGACTAAATGATAGGGTCCTTCTAGAAGCTCAGGGCCGTGCTACCAAAGGGAAAGCTATTGATTTAGATGACATCAAATTTCACCAGTTTGTACCGTTATCCTTGTCTTTATCTGATCCATGTTTTCTGTCAAATCAGTAATTCTGTCAGTGTTTAATTAACATAATATGCTGGGCTTCAAACCACAATATGTGGTCATTTAAATGTTGAAAGTGAAATGGATATATTATGTTCCCTGGGAGATTTCTAAGTTTAATCCATCTCATGAAAATTTGGAATTATCTCAGATATAATTCTGTATGTAAGCATTCAGCAAAATGATCAGTAGATCTTCTATACTACCTTAATGTAAATGAATTAGTCGAAAGTATGAGATGACAAGTTAAAAAATGACAGCTTTTTATAAGTTATGTTTATCTTTTTTGAGTTCTTCTGAACTTCTCCCCAACATATCTGAAAAGCATCTTCAACCAAACCAGAAATTTATTTTACTTTTATTTTTGTTGAAGGTGTGTTCGATTGGCACGATTTGAGAATGATAGAACCATATCCTTCATACCACCAGATGGTGCTTTTGATTTAATGACATACCGGCTTAGCACTCAGGTTTTTATCCATTGTAATTCTTTGTTCACATTTCTTTATGGGTATTACCTTTATTTTGCCTTGCAAACCATTGGAAGTTTAATGTCTCTCTATAAAACACGGAAATGGCTTGTGGACTTGTTGAAAACCTTGGAGGTCCTATTAACTTGCCTTCCAAATTTTTCTTGAAAATTGCCCAATGTCCCTATCCTATCTCTCGATGTACTTGTACAAAATAAAGGATATATTGGCTATCAAAAAAGTTTGGAGTTATTTAATTATATCTGCATAAGCAGACTAAATGTTTCTCATTTTTGGGTATATCTATGTGAAGTAATTCTTGCCTTCAAAACCATATTCTCAACCATCTATCCATCTTTTTCATTTTATTTTTTAAATAAATAAAAGGTGAAACCATTGATATGGGTGGAGGCTCAAGTGGAGAAGCATTCAAGAAGTCGTATTGAGCTCATGGTCAAAGCCAGAAGCCAGTTCAAGGAAAGAAGGTACCATCCATTTAAACTTGGCTTTTTTTACAAGTTCATTTTGACTTTATGTTGGCATGAATTACCTTCTTTTCCTTTGCTATTTTGTAGCACCGCAACAAATGTAGAGATAGAGGTTCCAGTCCCAGCTGATTCAACAAACCCTAATATAAGAACTTCTATGGGTTCAGCTGCATATGCTCCTGAAAATGATGCTTTGGTCTGGAAAATTAAATCATTCCCTGGTGGCAAGGTATTCAGTTCTTTTCCTTTTTGGTGTTTTTGGTATTTTCTCCATTTTGGAAAAATTTGGAAAGAAACACTAAATGAACGATAGGTATAAATTCAATCAAAGCTTAAACAATGTTAATTACTGGGTTGAAGCTGCCAAAAAGGGTCTAGGCCTTGATCTTGTTTGTTTAACAAATTTATTTTTAATTCTGACGATAAGGCAATATCAAAACCGGTATTGGCTTGTTCGGTATCATTATGCCTATTCAAATGTCAAACTGTTGAAACCATTTTTATTAATCTTTTTTTGTTTTTTGCCTTATTGAATCTCTTTAGGAGTACATGTGTAGAGCCGAGTTCAGCCTTCCTAGTATAACAGCTGAAGAAGGGGCACCTGAGAAAAAGGCCCCAATTCGTGTCAAATTTGAGATCCCTTATTTTACTGTCTCTGGTATTCAGGTAATTTCTGATTTGCTCTTCTTTCAATGCACTCTATGTTTGCAAATAGTGAATTTGATATCCCGGCATTTGTCACTGTTAGTATAAAACACCCAACATTCTTGAGTTAGCTGCAACTTGTATCCCAAACCAAATCGATCTAAAATTAAGCCATTTTAATGAAGGTAGTTTAGATATTAAATTGGATGTTTATATTTTTGAACAAGTTTGGAGTGGATTATGTTGGTATGATGTGAAGTTAAGGAAATTTTACTATTTACATAGCCTCGAATATAGTCAATATAATCTGGAGAAACCAAATGTGCTGATTGTTAATGGCTGATTTGAAAGTTTTAAACTGTTAGTTCAATTCTTAGGAAATATTGGGTATAATTTGCAAGGAACCTTTTTTTTAAAGTCAATTTATATGAAATTGGAGTTATTATACTTGATTCAGTACGATAGGTTTTTCGTCAAAAGAAAAGAAAAATAATCTATTGTACATAGAGATACTTCCAAATAATTTGATTTCGGACATGAGAATTGTATGAGCAGCCTTAGAAGCTGCATGAGTTGCAATGAGTTCAAACTTGAATTTCAGTACTTCTTGTATTACTACACTCCTCCCAAGTCAGCAATCCAGCATACACCGGTTGAAATTTGGTCTGAACCAGCTGATTGCAATTATTTGGTTGCTCTCTGTCTCCGTGTCTGTGGCTGTGTGTGCGCAGACGTTATTACATGCTTTAGTTGACTGAAAATGGATCTGCTTCCTTTTTGGGTGCGAAGGATGTCTCTAGTAGAATTTGCCATTCCACAACCATTTGTCACAGCCTGGGTTAGTAATGGGAAAGGGTCAGATTCTTGCTTTCAGAAGCAAATTAATTTGCCATTCCACAACCATAATAGAATTTCATTAAGGGTGATACCTTGCTACATCTCAAAATATCTTAGAGAAATCCCTGTAAAATGTGAAAAGTACATTTTTCAGAAAGCCCCTACAGCCTTCTCCTTCCCTCGGTGGATCCTTCCCCTCTGGCAACCCCCTGCCCCTACTGAACCACCTATTTGAATTAATTGGTCCATGTAGCAACAACGGTTGCAAATGCGGTCGTAGCGAAACATTTTTCCTTTCATGAAATGATTAGATACTTAAAAATGCAGTAGAACTTATTAGTCAATTTATTGTGCCTTGATTTGGAATCTAATATCCCTCAAGAAAAGAACAGACCAGTAGGCATATTAAACAACCATAATAAGCACTGTTTTTAATAAAATCACAGGTGAGGTACCTGAAGATAATTGAAAAGAGTGGGTACCAGGCATTACCTTGGGTGAGATACATCACTATGGCAGGAGAATATGAACTGAGACTTATCTAGGATCCAACGTGTGCCGTAAGTACCGGCACGTATCTATTCATCATTGCTCCATTTCATAGAAAAATCTTCAAGTACTAGTTGTGATATTTTGGAAGATTTTATTGTGTATGTTTTGATAGGATTATAGTTGTAATCTGTAAGGGACTTGAGAATTGTCTCCAGATTTCTATGCTACACTTGTATTCTTTTTTGGGAATATTTTTGTCAAAAGTTTTTCTTTTTCTTTTTATTTTTGTTGTTTTGATGTAATAATTGCCCCGTAAACTAAAATTATGTCATTTGTGTATACTTCCTTTTTAGGTTGAGCTTTTTAATTATTAGCATTCATGTCTCCAAAAGAGAACTGGACGTTATTTCTTTATCTATTACTTTGACTAGCTGTAAAATTTTCAAATTAAATTATAAATATATCTTTCTCCGTAAGTTTGAACCTTTATTCAAGTATTGCCTCAGGATGTATGGCTTCTAGCCAGCTGACCTTCAAAAAAAAAAAAAGGATTGCCTCAGGAAACTAATGCCAATAAAAATAAGAGGCACGCATCGGCAAAATTAGAGTACAAGTTTCATTCGCTCCATAATAATAAAGTCCTGATTGGGTATTATCCGATCAAATCTGAATCCGTATTCAAAACTTAGATATAGATATATGATATTTGAATATCTGTACAAATGGTGGTACGAATCAGTGTTATAAATAACGGTATGCGATCATTGTACGGATGAGATACCGTCAAGTGATTAATTGAGAATAATCGGTCATATTCGGGAATAATCGTCTAATTAGTCGGAAAAATTCATGACGGTTTGGTCACCGTCAACGACTAATCGGACGATTAATTGGCCTAAACGGATATTTTTTATAACATTGGTGCGAATATGATTTTGAATTTTAATTATTTGTATTCAAATTATATATATATATATATATATATATATATATATATATATATATATACTATATAGTTTAATATATATTATGAAAATATTTATGTATATATCTACGAATACTAGCATCGTGTCCTTGTGTTGCAACGGGACATATTATAAAATTGAATAGGATATGAAGAGATCTTTTTATTTGACATTCATACAAAATTTAAAAAATATTTAAATGCAAATAAAAGACACAAATGAAAAAAAATCCAAATAATAAATATCAGTAAAAGAAACAACAACAAATGCAAAAAAAAAAAAAAATCAAATATAACATGAAAAAAATCATAAAGTATCATTGCAATTTAATATCTAATTTTCTCCACAAGCAAGACAAGTCATTAAACGATTTAGAGGAGAAATGATATGTAAAGAAACAAAATTGAAAAATATATGATTAAATAATTCAAATAAGGATTTTATATATATATATATATTCTTGATGAAAATTATTTAAACATGAAAATTTCTCTACATATCATTTCTCTAAACGAAAGTTCTAGATATTCTTCATTTTCTCTCCAGATCAAAAAGATATTATTGTTTCTATCAGCACAAGATTTGCTATCTATCTATTCATAAACATACAGTAGCCCTAAACAAAATCCGGAAATATATGATTGTTTAAATTTCCATGTCGAAACTATAGAGGAAGATGAAAAATAAAATAGAGGAAATGAAGAAATAAGAAAATAAGTTAATTGCAAGAATAAAAAATAGCTGCAAGGAGAAATAAGGAAACAAATAGGAATTTATTCAATTTTAATTTGACAAACCATGTAACATTCTATGTAGCAAGTATGATTTTAACTAAATTTAGACTTCTATACATAAAATAAATGTATTTAATTAAAAGAAAACATATTATGTGATTAGAGGGCTGATATTCAATTCGAAAATTCATCTTTCAATCTCAGCCGTTAGTAGATCAGGACAACTACGTGCATAATATAAAAATGGAGATTTGTATCTGTATATATCCATTTAATATTCGATTTATATCCGTATTCGAAAACAAAGAATACATTTATGATTTTAGCTCTATCCGATCCGTTTTCACCCCTAATATCTGTACAGTTGTACTGCAACTTTTTATATAGTGCGATTCATACAGTATAAAAAGATTATTATTTTCATTCTATAGTGCGATCCATACACTATAAAAAGGTTGGTTACTCATGTACCACAGTACCGTAACATCACTTGAGTGTAAAAATAAAGGCCAAAGAAAAATAACAATGCATGATTAAAAAGGAATTGAAGAACTACTTTGTAGAGATGTGGTTTGTAACTTTGACCCTTTACTTTACCTTAGGGACAGAGAATCGAGATTTTTTACGACAGATGTAGACATGCCAACCGTGAGGTGGGTCACTGGTAGATATACTTTAGCAAAAACTTCAGAACAAATATAGGTTCCTTAGAGCATCTATAATGGTAGTTGTTTTAAGATTGCTAATATGATGTGTTAATTGCTAACATAATTGCTGTATTACAATTGCTAAATTAACAAATTTGCTTTATAAGAAAACGTTTGTTTATACGCTGTCTAATTGATTGGCTCAAAATCTTTCTTAGTGCTCTCTTTCAAATAAAAAAGAAAGATGTGTTGATGTGAACATAGAAAGAAATTTAATTAAATTGCACCAATAGAGCAGATTAATTTCAAAATTTCCATAACTGCTTTTTAGCAATTAATTTCAATTGCTAGATTGGAGATGCTCTAAAAAGAAAAAGAAAAGAAAAGAAAAGGAAACTGGCTTAAATTGAAATGATTCGGCACACCATTGGATGTACATATATGCCACATAAGATAGAAGTTTCTAGACTGGGTGACACAAGGATTGATTGTTAATCTTTGTAGGGTCCTACGCTATGCTGTAAAATGCTATTTTGTATATAGAACAACAAAAATTTCAATGACTCCGATGTACAAATTGCCATCATAAATTAGCTATGTATTAAGAAAAATTTATTCTCTACAATTTTCTAGAATCTTGTCTCCAAAAGTTCTGACAAATATAAAATTTTGCCTTCAAGTGCATTTTTACATGGAGATCACGTTGAGCGATTCAGAATGACTGTTTAAATTTTAAATACAAAAATATAAATTCATAACACTGACTGATTTAGTAAATATTCCAAAATAATAATACAAAATGAGGGAGGCTGATACGGATCTGTGCATTGTAATGCATTCCGCGTCATTGGAGGCATGAGTCTTATTCTTAGTCTCGGCCCAGCCCTTTAATGGAGGTCCGGGACTGGTTATTCTTTACGCAAACCTAGTCTTTTGAGGACCTTGTTCACATGGTCCTATCGGAGGCTATAAGACTATGGTAGTGCAAATTGGTCCTTATTATGGAGCAATATTTTGTTTTCGAAATTCAATTAGTCAATCTAAATCATTTAATACAATATTCATATGTAAATGTATCAATAGATCAAATTTTATATTTTTCATAATTGTTTTCGTTTTCTTTTAGATAGATAGAAAACCATTGCAAATCAAGTGATTTTCTACCAATCTAAAACTAGTAAAATAATTCTAATATATATACATATTAGTCTACGAGTTCATTTTCATATTGAGATTATATTGAACTGTTCAGATCGACTATTTGAATTTTAAAATTGAAGATATTGCTATTCATACTACCATAGTCTCACTCGTACAAAATTGCATATATATACTTTTTGGTATTTGTAAAGTATAAGAATTATATCTCTCTACGAGGGACTAACAATTCAAATAAATAGGTCAGGTCAAACAGGGACGGAGCTAGACCTTCAGACTATAGAAATCAAATATAAATAGAGCTTAAGCTAGCATACAAAATTTTCCTACTACAAATGGGAGTCAATTTCACACTATCTATAATATTTTTCTTTAAACTATATTAAAAATGAGGTATAAATATAAAAAAATTGAAAATGAATGAGTTAATTGACTTCCATTCAGTTAAGGTAGATTAAATATGAAGTAAGAAAATCACAAAAAGATGATAATTTAAGCTTTTAAACATATTCACCACCCTTTATGTTGCACTGCTCTGGATGTAGATATAATAAAACTATATATATATATAATTTATAGTATCATGACTCTTACATCATCTCCAAATTTGTCTCAGAACTCCCACAAAATTATAAATAAACTGTTTATGGGGTATCATTTGTTGGCTGAAAAAGTTATTTTTAATTTGATGACTAGTAATATATTTTCTATAGCAGCAACATAGAAAATATATTTTTTTGTATAGAAACATGACCAGTATCAAAAATATTTTCTATACTTGTTTTTCTATAGCAGCAACATAGAAAATATATTCGCTCCTAAAAATATAATTTTCTTTTGAGTAAGGCTTGGGTGCTATGGATGCATAAGGCCATCTATGCTATGGCCAAAAAAACTTATTGTATAAACTTTAAACTTCAATTTAAGTAGCTCAGTAAATTGGTTACATAATAAACTTGTAGAATATTAATTTTTATCATTTTTGAGATTTTTTTACTATCTTTTATGATTTATGAAAGACGACAAAAAGTAGCTAGCCTAAACTATTGACAATTTTCTTTTATTTTTAACTCATTTTTTACCATCTTTCATAAATAATAAAAAATAGTAAAAAAAATTCATAAATAATAAAAATTGACATTCTACAAGTTCATTATATAATCAATTTACTGTGCTACTTAAATTGAAATTTGAAGTTTATACGATAGGTTTCTGAGGCCGTAGCACGGATAATCTTATGCTATCCATAGAACCCAAGCTCTACTCTTTTTAAATTTTTTTTTTTATTATAGAGATGACCTTTAATTCTCTCTTCTTCCTGTTTTTGTTGGGTTGTCACCAAATTTTTGTGCATGACAAATCATGCAAATAGGATATCATCCTAATGTTTAAAGTTTAAAGTAGGATATGAAATGCTTTGAATGACAAACAACTATTGTTCCGGAATTTTAGTACAATTATATCTTAATTGCTAAACAAATCAAAGCTCACATTGTGCTGGAAGAATATATATATACACTATGGGGTCCATATCTGTTTCCATAGTAGAGGCTTATATAGGGGTGAAAAAGGATTGGATAGTGGTAAAATCATATTCGTATCCATTTTTTTTTTCCGGATACGGATTGGATATTGGATATTCGTAGATATATACATACATATTTCATAATATATATTAAACTCTATGGTGTATATCTACTATTCGGATACAGATAATTAAAATTAAAAGCCATATTCGTATCACTATCCGCACGGATATTTGGATATCAGATATCCGTATCTAATTTTCGGATACAGATCCGGATTTGGTCAGATAATATCCGATCCATTTTCATCCCTATGCTTATATCAGAATTATTTCTTACAGTTTCTGTCAGATAAGTGAATATACACTGTAGATATATCACTTATAAGGGTATAACTGAGCAATTGGGTAATTAGATTGTATTTTATCAGTTTATAGTAAAACATATAGAGAGTAAATTTGAGTCAATATATACCAGTAAAGTTTTTTGATTGAACAGTACCAGTAAAGTTGCCTGGAGAGTAGGTAGCCAAACAAGAATTATTCCAAATTTAGTCATAAGAAAAAGCGAGTCAATGTATGCATGCATGTTCAGTTGCAGAAAGTAAAGGGGGCCAAGCACTGTGGTTTCCAGAGTGCAGTGCATGCAATTGAGAATATTGACATGCAACTGCCTTATGCTTAGTAGTAGCTGCAGTGTAGGTGGGGAATTAGGCATGCTATGATATCAATTCCTGCTTTCCACAGCACACAGCACAAGAACTTGTTGTGGGCCTTGCATGCCTAATTTGTTTCTTCTAGATTAATTGTTGAATATTCCTTTTATGTATATCAATTTGGATGAGGTAAATATTCAGAAATTCTTTTTGTTCCCTATTAATTAAAAATAAAATTACAATTTAGCTAATTTTGCATCAGAAGTTAAATTTTTTTTTTCCATCTAAAAATACTGATTAATATTAATAAAAAAATAAAATGATATTTTTGCTTACCTTCAAACATGTGTCCTCTCATTTCTTCACGCGCCCCTCCCCTTCTCCTCTTCCTCCGCACGACCGCACCCAGGGGCGGACCCTCTGAATTTTGAGTTTTAATGATAATCTATTGGTTCCGATCAATTTTGTCCCTCCTTGAAATATTTTTTGCCTCCCTCTGGATGGTTGATTTATAATTCGGGTTAAATTTCTTGAATTATGATTGGTAATTAAAATTATAAGTTAGAGCATCAGGAATTACAAGTTAGAGCATTGAAAAATATAAGTCAAAGCATTTTTTTTTATTGAGTACTCAATTAGTTAATGAGTTTAAATCCAATTCGATATTTTTTTTGCCCCTCCGATGAAAATTCTGGATCTGCCCCTAGCCGCATCTTCCTTCCATGCCCATCCAATACAGGTCAAGTTAACTATCACAAAACAATTATCAAACAAGAATACAAGACTGAAATTAAGACAAATAATGAATTTGATCCTCAAATAAATTTTGTTGGTACTTGGTACCCGATTTGCAGTTATGTTTACTGGCATATACCAGTATAGTACATGTATCATATCCAATATCAGGTTAAATTAAATTAAGTGCAGGTGAAGGCTTTGTAGTTTGTACACATGCGCATATGTCAGAACAAAAGGCCATATGATATGCGCCGCAGAAGAATTGAGACTTGTATATTAGAGGAGAGACAAGATTTGATTAGTGGGTCCCACTCTGTTTCTTCAGTTCAGAACCTACCATTGAAGCATGTCCATGTCATTGCCTCTGTGCCTCTCTCTCTACCCCAAATCAACCCAACACATATAAAGTTCCAATCACGCTTTGTTTGTGTTTGTATCGTTTGACTTGCCCCCCCCCTTAATTTGCTTTTATAACTTTCTCTTTCAAGGAAAACTACGTGCACTAACTGTTCATATATTGATGCATGCATTAGAAAACACATTTTGTCTTTAGTGGGATTTTGGTCTTCAAATTGTGACCTCAAATAATGAATTCTAGTTGATTAATCTCCATCAGACATCCATTTGTTTACAATTAGTTATTATTTAATAGAAGATGCATATATGTAGGGGAGTAATTAATTAGGAAATGCATGCAAGTGGAGTTGCATGTATGCATGGCATGAAGGAAGTATTGAGATATTTGATGGGGTGGCCTGGACCTAGTGGCTATGGTTCTGCTTCTACAGCTGATCAAGTAACTCAGCATCTCTCTCTTCCTCCAAATCTCACTGCTGTCATCACAGGTCTCTTCTTATCTTTCTCTCATCCTTAATTTTCTTTTTCATGATATATAATTATATATAGAGATTGGCTAGCATGATATATATCGATAGTCAGACCGTGCCACTGCCTCAAAAATTTATTTCATAATCTTCAAACGACGAATTCAAACAGTTGAAACCGATCTACACCATGAGTGCAAAAATTATAAATTTTCAAATTCTTTTAGTATAAAACCAAGCGGTAAAAAAAATGATGAACTTATAACTAATGTGCGCGCGTGTGTATGAAGCATGTATTGGTAAGTATATGTTGTTAATATATTATTAACATAGGTGGTACATCGGGAATTGGATTGGAAACAGCGAGAGTGTTAGCGAAGAGAGGTATGACGGTTGTTGTTGGTGCTCGGGATGTGAAGAGAGGGAAGGAGGTGAGAGAGAGAATTGTTGGAGAAAGCCCAGCGGCGCAGATTCATGTGTTAGAGTTAGACCTCAGCTCCTTAACCTCCATTCGCTGCTTCGCTTCTCGCTTCCTCGCTCTCAATCTGCCTCTAAACATTCTCATGTCAGTTCAGTTCAGCAACACTTCTTATATTTGTATATATACACAACAGGATTACTAACTTATGAATTAAAATATTCTTCTAAACTTTTAATTACTGCTCAGAAATAATGCAGGAAAGTTTAGTAGAAAGCTGCAGTTGACACAAGACAAGTATGAGATGACTTTTGCTACAAATTATTTGGGTATATATGTTACTAATACTGAACTCTCTAATAAATTCAATATTTTTGTATCCCTTGAAATATTCTTTGTAATTTTTTTTTAATATTTCAATATTAATGAATGAATGATAAATGTAGGCCATTTTGTATTGACTGAGGCTCTGCTACCAAAAATGGAAGAAACAGTAAAAGAAACAGGGATGCAAGGAAGGGTAATCAATGTTTCATCAATGATACACAAATGGGTTAACCCACAAGGATTTCATCTACACCACATGCTCAAACCCAAAGAGTATGTAATGTTTCTATTATTGGATTGCCTTGTAATGAATTTATTCCAATAAACAAGCAGACATGCCTATTAAAATTTATAATTAAATTATTAAATATGTCATAAACATGCAGATACAATGCCACACGTGCTTATTCACAGTCCAAGTTAGCTAATATTTTGCACACGAGAGAAATAGCAAAGCAACTGAAGGTAATTTTGTTTTAAGATGTCATATACTGTTCTGTTAATTCTACTGTTTTTTTTTATACCATGCATTTCTTTGATTGATTTTCTTAGGAGAAAAAGGTGAAGATAACAATAAATGCAGTTCATCCTGGAATTGTGAAAACAGGAATTATCAGGGATCATAAAGGATTTTTAACAGGCATGTCCCTCTTTCATTTTTAATTTACATCAAATCCGAAATAAAGAAGGCAAAATTCATTTAAATGATACTAAAATAAATATTTCAGTCCTTTTGTGTTTTGTAAATTGATTCTCAGTTGAATAATTTTTTTTTTATATATATTTTATGAAGCAGACTGTATATTTTTCATTGCTTCAAGGCTTCTCAAATCAGCATCTCAGGTTTGTTGTATATCCCTATTTATAACAGTAAACTTTTTTATACAACAAGTTACAATATATTATTTTGGCTTATGACTGCTAATTAGTTGTGATTATAGGGAGCTGCCACCACATGTTATGTGGCACTTAGCCCCAAATTGGAGGGTATTTCTGGAAAGTATTTTGAAGACTGCAATGAGAGCGCTGGACTCGAAAATTACGAGGGGATGGCTCGAACGCTTTGGGAGGAGACTCATGCATTAGTTCAAAGAAAGCTCCGATCTCGCGTCAAGCATACAAGTATAAAATTTGCCAGAGATAGATGCAATATTCAAATTTAAATACAAAACATAAACCTTTTTTGTTTTTTGTTTTTTCTTTGGCTGGCAAGTATAATGTAAATAATTGTTGTTTAATCAGGGGTTTATATATATATTGTGTGAGCATATCTTCTGCAAATAAAATTTCCAATCTTTTTATGTATCAAAAGGCTGGCTTCCTTGCCATGAAAATAAATAAGCTGCAAAATGAAATAAAAAGGATACATTATTGAAGTATATTGATTATTGAACATCCAACTTAGCAATGTCTTCAAAATTAAAGGAAAACTAACATATTGGATTGTTCAAAGTAAAACAAATAGTAGTACCGTTGCATCCCAAAATGCAATAATTAAAAGCTGTTGTTTGCCTTAGAGAAGGAAATGAAATGGGCCTTAAATAAAAAAAGTACAACGTAATGGGCCTCTAAACTTCAAGAGAATATGTCCAGTCCAACTTTGCCTCAAGTACATAATTGAGATTTGAGAATGAAATTATGAAAAAATCACACCAACTTTTATTTTACAATTCATTAACTTGACATGATACATTTGCTTAGTAATGATTTAATCGAATTAACCAACACAACGCAATACATGCAAACAAAAAAGAAACAAAGAAATTAAATCAAGCACACATTGGCAATGCACATTCTCTTCAGTAATTGTAATTCACAGCACGGCATGTCTTTCGGATTTCACCCTGGGTCCCACCAATGTTACCCATTTTCACCATCGATTCCCTGAATTTTGCCGCAAAGAACTCAGGTTTAGTTCGGAAGTCATTTAGAAGGTTCAGCGTCTCGCCGCTTGTCAGGAGGCTCCAGTCTGAGAAAAAGAGTCCCTTGAGATCTGCAACATTCTGGTAATACTGGTTATCCAGCTTCGTTGGTGTCACAAAATCCTGCGGTACAACACCGTCGTCGTTTGCATTTTGTGGGCACTTGGTTCTCAGAAAAGAACCAAAGCCTTGATTCATGGTGGGGTCGATGGTTGCGTAGAGGCGGGTCGTGAAGGAGGAGCAGTGAGAGCGGCCGATTGAGTGAGCTCCAGAAAGTGTGACCACGTCATCTGTAGAGAGCCCTTGGGCTGCAAAAAGTGCCTTTACAACTGTGAGATTGTGAAAGGGAGCGGGAAGCGACTTCAAGACCTCATCTGCAATGGACACCCTTCCGTCGAGCCTTCCCGAAGGGATTTCATAAGAGATTCCTCCCAGAAAATAAGACGCGTCTCGTGCTGCAAAGGCGATGATGTCTGCACATGAGACTACACCGGGACAGATGCGTTCCAGAGTTTCTTTCGCCTCATCGATCACTTCGAAGCCACGGAGGCTGGGATTGTTCACAACGGACAACTTCTCAGGGTTCGGGTTTTGTGGCGACGGGTCTAGTAGGACGGAAGCATCACAGCCCTATTAATTGTAACATATAATAACTGTATGATTAAGGAATAAATAATTTTCAAACAAGATCCTATTACTTTTACATGGCAACATAATAAGAAGGTATTATTAGTAAGTTCAATGTTTAAACGTGACAAATTACAAGAAAAATCATTTCAATGAGCTATTGTAAAAGAATTAATGCTCCAAATAAACAAAATGAAACATTTAATTAGTTGCATTAATAATTAATTAACAAAAAATAAACACATGTAGAGTAGGTAGTTAAGAACTTAATAATAATATATAAAAGTAAGGTGAAGAATAAGTAAGATAGATACCCGAACAAAGCAGTCATGGAAGAACATTCTGATGACGCCGGCACCGAAGCCCGGATCCTTTGCAATATACTTGTGGACTACAGCTTTCACTATTAGTTCTGCTTGTGGACAAGTTTTAGCACACTTGGTGTAGTAACCTACTTCAAGAGATGTGGTTGACATTGCACCAAATAGGAGGATGCATGAGAGAAAAGCTAAGATTTGATACGTGTTTCTTGCACCCATTTGGTAATGAAAGTGAGAGCCTGGGAGAAAAAGATGTGTCTACTTTTTTATGTCTTTAAGGTTTTGTTTTGGTACATTAGAGTTGCTAATAAGACTGCCTATATATAGGAAAGCATACACAGTAGACCAAGCGAATTAATGTTTTTATTATTATTATTTTAGGCTTGGTCTTGTTTTGCAATTTTGGATTTTGATATTGCACCGTTGCTTTGTTGCTTTCTGTCCCTATATGACAGTTGTTTAAATTAACAACTCCACATGCCTGCAATTGTTTACTAGCTATATATATATATATATATATATATATATATATATGAGTATATATATGAGGAGGGATTCAATTACACTCTTTTTTTGTGACACCGGATTACATTCTATGTTTTTAAAGTTCAAACAGTCGATCCAAACCGTTCAACATGATGAATATGTTAAAATGTGTGTAGATCAAATTTTACATTTTTCTGATTTTTTTTACTATTTATTAAAATGGGTACAAAAATTCAATGGTCTGAATATAGCAATTTTGTTAAATACTTAATAAATAGTAAAAAAATTCTAAAATAATGTAAAATTTGATATGCAAGTGCATTTTAACACATTCATTATGTTGAACGGTTTGGATCGACTATTTGGAGTTTAAAAACTTTGAAAACGGAGAGTGTAATTCGGTGTCACCAAAAAAGAGTGTAATTGGATCCCTCCTCTCTCTATATATAATTTGTAGCCCTTTCTTTAAATACTCTTTTGAACGTAAATGTATATGTCTATTATAACTTACATTGGTTATATATATATTTCTGTTCATAGATATATAGTTCGTGATAGGCTCGAGCCAGCAGTAAAAAACCAGTCTCTTTATGGAAATTAAATCTTTACGAATTGGGACAGGAGTAGTATTAGAATGGGTGACCTCCTGAGAAGTCCCTGTGTTGCTGATTTCGGTTTCATTTCTAAGTTGGAAATAAAGGCTTTGAAGAAAAAGAAGAAGATAGATATATAGTCTGTGCTATTATATATAGAGCATTAATACAATCAAATTTAGTATATCAATGCAAAATGCCAAATTGTTATAAAGTTGAGAGTTCCCCTTTGTGGATAAATAATAAATACCAAAGAGTGCTAGCACATTTCCGCTAGACATAATTCATTCTACATGTATATATGTATTTAGCTTTTATTAATTAAAAGTGCTGATTTACAATATCCCGGGGCATGCTCATTTAAAAATAAAACATTGTTCATCCCTGGACATGCACATTTTAACCATAATAAATTCTAATAATATTGTTCATTATAATAAAATATCACTAGTTACAAGAATTTGTTTTAACCGCTAAGGTAAAAAAATGAGTATTTTCGAAGGTAAGTCGACATAAATTACTATTTCTAAATATATCACTATTATGGATGAGAGTATTAAAAGGATACGAACACTGTTAAAAAAAAAGTTTATCCTTGCATACAAGACAACATATATTCTTGTAGTACATGCATTGTATTGCCCACCCGAAATTACAAACATGTGTGAATTATAGCAACCATCTAGAGGTATCTACTAAACACATATAGCTAAAATAGAAAAATAGCATAGGTACGAAACACTAAATGACTGTCACAAACTAAATTAACCACCTAAATGTTATCACTAATCACTATCACACTAGCTGAGGATGAACTAGCATCATCCAGAGGCAACTCAGAGAGTAGTAAGAAGCCAGCAGCAGCATCAATTTCCTCCATCATTGTCTTGTTAACTGCAATTATATTTGAATGAATCTGTGGATATGATGTAACTTAATTATATTCGCTGTAGTAACATGCATGGATTATGAACATACATATATATATAACACATCATCGATCTATGCATGCCTTTTGACTTGATTCCTCAATTGTGGAGAACTATTCATCAATTGATGATGGATGAAAATCGTGGCAAGCACAACACGCGTATGGATATATAAACGTTCCTAAGTTCATCAAGCTCGTTTGTGAACTCAACTCTAACTAAAACATACCGGATTAATTTCAAATGATGAATCTGAACCGTTGAAACCATCTAACTTACGAGTGATGAGCCTACATGCAAAAAAAAAAAAAAAAAACTTTTGAATTAATTTAGTAGAAAGTCAAACGGTTAATATTAGATGGTTTATTAAATAATTTTTATGTATTCATTTTTTGAACGATTTTTGACCACTTGACTCTATAAAAAAATAATCCAAAAATTAAATTTTTCTGCATGTAGATGCATCACTCGTAAATAGATGGGTTTCAACGGTTCGGATTTGTCATTTAAAATTACTCCGATAGATTTTAGAGTTGAATTCACAAAAAAACTTGGTGAATTTAAGAACATTGACTGGACTCAGCTAATTGTGGCTTGCCACTGCCTTTTAAAAATTAATATTGAACACAAATTCATAGACTATGTATCTTAAAGATTGATAAGTATTGGTGTTTTTTCTATCATCTTGGTCTCTAGCGGTAGAGAATATGCTAACAGATCTAGTTTATTGTATTGAATTCATGATTGCGTTAACAAATGTAGTTTTAACCTGATAGAAGTCTGCGGTTCTCTTATTCATATATTTCTCATGTGTACAATACAAGATTATAAAACCACTCTTATAGGCTACGGATTGTGAATGAAAAATCATTTCTAAATTAATTACAATAAAAAATAGAGAAATAAATTCCAATAGTAGTGGGGTATGAATTTTAATAGTAGTAGCGTAGTGGAGAAATAAATTGAGAAACAAAAATACATTGAAACAAAAATTATTTAAAAAAAATATATAGATTTTTTTTTTTTGAAATGATTCACATCTAAATTTACTCTAAATTTATAGTAATACATAGAAAACAAAATGGGGCAACAGTTGTTGGGGTATGAATTCCAAAATGCACCATACGTAGAAACAAAAATTATTTAAAAAAATACATAGATTTTTTTTTAAATGATTCACATCTAAATTTACTCTAAATTGGTTATATATCCAGTTATCCACATTGTCGACGTTCCAACAGTAACAATAATGCAGGCAAAAAAAAAATATTTAGAGTATGTATCTTTTGACTTTCATAGGTGATAGTCATTGATCAAATTCAATTGTTGAACTGTCAATTCTGCGTAAGTTAGATTCAATAATATTTTTACCAAATTGGGGAGCATTTCACAAGCAGCTCATTGTATATAGGTATTTTGAATACGAATTAATGCTAGATTGGCATGTCATCCCTAAATCAAGGCAATAAAGGTCGGCTATGTAATTCATTGAAATAGTATATATGTTTTGACATAAAATAATGTATGTGGAAGGTTCGCGAAATGTCTTTTGAACGCTTAATGTAACCTAACCTAATTTGCTTAATTAATTTTATTGAGATCAAGTCAACACATTCTACATAAAAACAAAGATCCTTTTATATTGTATAAGAACATTTGATATTCTATATATAATAGCTAGTTAGGTACATTTATATATATTGACACTACCACAAAAAACATTTTTCTCATCGCTCCTTTATCATTGGATGTGCTTGCGCACAGATGACATTCGTCACGAGTGGCAGCGCTGTAATTACGTTGAACTTTTTACCATTGGTTAGCGTTTAAAACACCGATGGCGCTGATGCCCTCCTCTTTGCCATCGGTTAATTTTTCACCAACCGTTGGTTTTGATTGACTCTTTCACATCGGTTGGGCTATTAAACCGATGGTATAGATGTGGTGAATTTTACCATCCGTGATGTAGATGAGCCGTCACCATAGTTTGATCAATACCAACTCTATTCTTTTTTTGAACCGATGGAGATCTTCAAAAGGGTAATTAATACTTTTTTTACAAGTAATATTCATGCATGCACAAAATACACAACATGTGTCTATCCAAACAAAATATATTCCTGACATATCTAGCTAGCTAGGATAATAGCAAACTCTTCTCGACATGCATAGTGTCGAGTTCCGCAACTGTGAATTCTACAACTCCCAAATCCCAGCCACTATAACTAATGGTTCCATCCTTATCCGTTGTATATTTAAGATTGCAATAACCATCCCTGATTATATGATAGTTCCTAAAATTTTGCAATTCCCCAGTATCAAGTATCAGATATTTAATTACTCGCCACACCATAAAATCAAACCTCCAGTACTTGACCTCAACTATCTCGATATATCTTCTTGGAGATGGTTGAAGCCTCGGTGGGACTCGTGGATTTGATGACACTCCATGCTCAACTGGCCATGGCAGAGCATAACAGTAATGTAACAAATTAAATTAACAATTATCAATTGATAAGTAGACCCTTAATTAATTTAACTTACAACAATTAATTAAATGATGCATGGAAGCTATATATACCTTAATTAAGTTGGAAAACTATATATATACTTACACAATCCTCATGTTGTACTATTGTGAGCCTTGTCAAATTGGGGCAGCTCTTTATGATCCAATTTTTCATTTGTAAAAAAGGAAATGTACAAATGGAAACAATTAAAACCTTCAAGTTATAAAATTTTGTGAGTCTTGCCGGAAAAATTGGCAATTCCTATATATATACACCTGTAATTAGGATAATAATATACAAACACAAGTCGGAACAATTAATTGAACTATATATAAATTTATTAGCTATAAATGTGGGTCAATTAATTCAGGACCATGAAATTAATTAACTAGCTATGTGGGTCAATTAATCATGTAAAATTAGCACCGCAATTAATTTGTGACCTTAAAACTATAAATGTGGGTCAATCACATAAAATTGAATTTGATAATGTGATTGGAGGTCAATTTAGTTAATTACAGTACCCAACATTTTATTGTAAATACTTAATTAGACACTCGCGGGCGTCAATTAGAGAGATTAATTAATTATACCAGGAGAGCGCACTTGAGATGTAACTCGAGAAGATGAACATCTGCAGTAATCTTCTCAAGTAAATTATCAATGATCCACTCCATGGAATATTGGGCTTAAGAATTCCTCGTATTGAAGTTGAGGACGGGTAAAGAGGTCCACATGTTGTTCCACCTCATAGATAGTACACATGTACGCACTGCCTCTTGGGTGGCCAGCAACCCTAAGATTGCGACAAGTATTGAGTCGGGCAAATTACTAATGTAGTCGCTCATTGTTCCTACAGTGGAAGAGGTGAGATGATCGGATAAACCCCAAACAGTCAAGATAGTACTGTATGCAGGCTCAAGGTGGAAGATGAAGAGGTCGATCGAGAATTAATTCAATTTTCTACACACCATCGGTTGAACCGATGGTGTTAAAGTTGAACACATTCTCCAAAGTTAAGCCCCCAAAGTCTTACAAATTTTGAGATGCGAATTGAACGGTCCAATCTTCAATTGTGTGGTATGATATTTTTTATCGCTCAGATCTGACGGTGCGATACTAATTCAAAATGTCCCTCATATGATTAAAACATGTTCAATTTTATCATATTTGTTCAATTCAATTTTAACATGTTAAATTTATCATTTAAATTGAAAACAAACTGCTACAACAATGTTATTACATCATGTTAAAAATTGAAATAAATGAGACATTGTATGTATAAGCAATCATAATTTAATATTTGATCATTTAAATTTAAATTTTATCATATTTGATCGTATTAAATTTTATCATATTTGATCATTTTTAATAACATGTTAAATTATAATAATTCAATAATTTAAACGTTAATAACATGTTATTATATTCTTGATAAGTGTCTTCGTGATTTCTTCAGTCCAAGTATTCCATATTGCAATTCTATTTGACTTGAACCTACATATCTTTCAAAAATAGAAGAAATCGTAAAATTCAATAATTATATCTTTTTGCAAATTAGTCAAATAGACGAAAAAGATTATTGCTAGAACAAAAAAGGATACTCAGCTTATTTTGTACCAATCACAAGCTAGACTCCATATTTAGCTTAATTAGATTTCATTATTTTGATGTGATATTAATTGTCTATTCGTGTTTTGTTTTGGCTGTGCTTTATGGAACTGATGATGCACTTCTTTAGGTTAGTTGATGCATAGCTAACTTAATTATCTGGCTGTTTGTGTTTTGTTTCGGCTATGCTTAAGTGATGATGCACTTCTTTAGGTTAGTTGATGCATAACTAGCTTATCTGGCTATTTGTGTTTTGTGGGGGGAATAAATCTGCTACAATCCTTGGGTGGATTGTAGGATCCTATTATTCTAAATCCAACCTTTCATTTTTTGGGTTATACGAATTTCTATAGAAGTTATTTTTTATGCACGAATATCAAAACAAATGAAAGGTTGGATTTGGGATAGCAAGACCCTAGAATCCCCTTAGGATAGTAGCAGATATATATCCTCTGGGAAATGATGATATGTGCTCTATTAGGTAGGGTTTTGGGTATTTTTTTTCTGAGATTTAATTATTCTATAACATGAAATATATATGCAAGCAATACTTTGCCTTACTGGAAAATAACATAGAGTGTTTCATTGTTTCAAGATTGCCATAAATTCAAGTCGCAATGCAGCAACAGCAAAGACGTCAAAAGCATCCAAGCAAAAAGCAGCAAGTCCACATCCCTTGGACTCGATCGAGGTAAGTCCACATCTCTTTACTGTACTTTGTTGGATTAATTTTTATTTGATTTAATGGACTTCTGATTTAAATAAATATCTTCTATTTAATTACATCTGCATACAGGAGGTGAGGAGATGCACTGTGAGCATCAACAATGGTCAGGGACCAGTCGTTGTTGCAAACATGCATGTTTATCCTCTCACTGAGTTTTAATCATATTACGGTGATGCCATCCTACCAGAGCATGTGTTGGTGTTTGTCGGAAGCATAATCGAGACATATAGCCACTTACCACTACCTGTACCGGTTCTAGGCAGGGTTTTCCTCTAGGATGCCGTCGGAGCATAAATCCAATGGCTGAAGATGGGGATCAGTCTTGCAGAGGTCAAATTAAAAAATTATTTACTAAATATTCTCATTAACGTGATCACACTTTTTATTTGTTTAACCATGTATGCAATTGGTTGTTGCAGGAAGTGTTGGTAGGTGACAATGGCCAATGGTTACCGCTTGTTAGTGCGGAGTTGTTACAACAGCTTGAAGGGTACGTTCAAGAGCTCCATGCGGAATATCTTCATACCCCATGTCAAAAGGAGATAGCTGGGTGTGTGAAATCCTTCCGGACAAAACTAGGGCTAAGAGCTTCATAAGCTCAGTGAGGTTTGCGAATCTCAGGGATTTCATGACTTGGCGATCGCTGGACATTTCTATCACACAAATCTATTCCCTGTGAGACTTTATTTTATTTTTAAACAAATTTATTCTCTTCACAGTTCTCTCCTTCCTCTAGTCCGACAATCATTATTTTCAGGCATTGCAACACCATTATTCCTTCCGCAGAGAAAAACAACCTGTTCATCGGACATATGGATGCAGGCATGATGTGCGCAACAATGATTCAACACTATAACCAAGCGTCGATGCAGTACTGCATTGAAAGCTTGCTGAGGTTAAAGGACAAGACAATCATCTTTGCACCGTACCACGAGAGGTAATATCATAGAGTTCACTCATGTTTCTTCTCCCTAAATCACAAGTCCTTAATGATTTATTACTATTACTTTAATTGTAGGGATCATTGGGTACTGCTTGTGATACTTCCAAGAATTCATGTGGTGTACTGCATCGACTCCAAATTTGTGGATCGCAGGGTGTTCGCAATCGAATCCCATTTGCGAGAGTAAGCAAAATTATTATTATGTAACATACAAAGTAATAATCTGTTATACGTGATAAATTCTTAGGATAAGTACCACACTGACCTTTATTAATTGTAGGGCTTATGCCGAATATCTACGGGAGACTAGACAACAAACGGAGGAGAGACAAACTTGTGATTGGGCTATATTTGAGGTATTATAAAATTTAATGGAGTATTTCATTTTAACTTATTTCAAGTTCAAACATAAAGGAAACATCAAGGAACCAGTACAGAGGATAGTTGAACAGTATTTGGCTGTCATTGAAGATGCTATATCCCTTTACCAGTACATGTCAACGGATATTGTGGTGCACTTAGTTTATATCATTAGCCCCTTGTTGTGTGGCTTAGTTATTGCTACCTTAGTATATGTACTTTTGGAGTTTAGACTCACAAAAGCTTGGTTTATAAAATTGCACTAATAAAATTGAATTTTGTTTTCAAACTCTTTTTCAGTCTCTACAGCAAGTATCCAACTGGGAGTGCGGATACTATGTGATGAAGAATATGTATTTCATCATCTGTCACTACGCAAGATGATTTCCACATCAGGTATGTCAATTTGTTTCTATCATGCACTGATTTTTAACTTATTAAATAATCATACATGCACTGATTTTTAAGTTCTTAAATATATGAAGTCTCCCTTACCACAGAATCCATATCCTCTCGCAGAACTAGCCCAGATTCTTGACCAGTGGTGCTGGTACATGTTGGAGTATATTCTACCACTACAACTTTCTGAGGAGGGAAATTAAAAACTTTAGGTAATTGTGATGTATATTGTCTAAGCTAACAATTAATGATTTTTTGATATAAGTACAATGCTGGTGGTTTTTTGGTGTAAGTACAACCAGTTGGGGTGTCATTTTTGAAAGATCCATTGCTGGCTTTAGTTTAGTCATACGAGTAAATGGGACCGGTGTATGATTGATCTGGTATGTCTTGGGGGTGGTTCTAATTTGTTGCAACAGAACATATAAGTTAATTAATGATAGTACTTGGATTATTTAGTGCTACAGATTAATTATGTTGGTTAATTTAGTGCTGCATGCATTGTTCTATATATGTGTGTGTTGGTCTTCTATATTATCTTTCTTAATTTGCTGCATGTTAATTTTATTTGATTTGGTGCTATATATACAGATTTGGAGAGGGGTTATATATATATTGCTATATATATATATATAGAGTTAGGCTGGGGTGCTATGGATAGCATAGTGGCCTCTATGCTACGGCTCAATATTCGAGTTTTCAAAATCCAAACGGTCGATCCAAACCGTTCATCTTATTCTCCATATTAATATCTGCTTGGAGACCAAATTTTACATTTTTCTGAATTTTTTTACTATTTATTAAGTATTTTACAAAATTGTTGATCCAACGGTGGCTGCACAAAACAGTAAAACCGTTGGATTAGCGATTTTCAAAGTGGCTTAATAAATAGTAAAAAAATTCAGAAAATTATAAAATTTGGTCTCCAAGCAGATATTAATATGGAGAATAAGATGAACGGTTCGGATCGACCGTTTGGATTTTGAAAACTCGAATATTGAGCCGTAGCATAGAGGCCACTATGTTATCCATAGCACCCCAGCCTAACTCTATATATATATATATATATATATATATATATATATAGAGAGAGAGAGAGAGAGAGAGAGAGAGAGAGAGATGGGCTATGGTGCATTGCAATGCATGGAGGGGTTTGTGCATTGGACCATAAATCTAAAATTCAAAATCCAAATGGCCGATCTAAACCATTCATCTTGTTCTCCATATTAATATGTGCTTGGAGACCAAATTTTACATTTTTCTGATTTTTTTTACTATTTATTAAGTATTTTACAAAATTGTTGATCCAACGGTGGCTTAACAAAACAGTAAAATCAGCAGCCACCGTTGGATCAACAATTTTGTAAAATACTTAATAAATAGTAAAAAAATTGAGAAAAATGTAAAATTTGGTCTCCAAGCACATATTAATATGGAGAACAAGATGAACGGTTTGGATCGGCCATTTGGATTTTGAATTTTAGATTTATAGTCCAATGCACAAACCCCTCCATGCATTGCAATGCACCATAGCCCATCTCTCTCTCTCTCTCTCTCTCTCTCTCTCTCTCTCTCTCTCTATATATATATATATATATATAGGAATATGCTAGCATGCTATGCATAACATAGAACCCCTCTATACAACGGCTTGGATTTCGAGTTTTCAAAATCCTAATGGTCGATTCGAACCGTTCATCTTGTTCTCCATATTAATATGTGATTGGAGACCAAATTTTACATTTTTTGAAATATTTTTACTATTTATTTAGATTTATTGAAAATCGCTGTTTTCAACAAATCTGGACCATAAAAAAACATCGATTTTCAATAAATCTAAAGAAATAGTAAACAAATTCCAAAAAATATAAAATTTGGTCTCCAAACACATATTAATATGGAGAACAAGATGAACGGTTCGGATCGACCGTTAGGATTTTAAAAACTCGAAATCTGCGCCGTTGCATGGAGGGGTTCTATGCTATGCATAGCATGCTAGCATATTCCTCTCTCTCTCTGTATATATATATATATGAGTTAGGCTGGGGTGCTATGGATAGCATAGTGGCCTCTATGCTACGGCTCAATATTCGAGTTTTCAAAATCCAAACGGTCGATCCGAACCGTTCATCTTATTCTCCATATTAATATCTGCTTGGAGACAAAATTTTATAATTTTCTGAATTTTTTTACTATTTATTAAGCCACTTTGAAAATCGCTAATCCAACGGTTTTACTGTTTTGTGCAGCCACCGTTGGATCAACAATTTTGTAAAATACTTAATAAATAGTAAAAAAATTCAGAAAAATGTAAAATTTGGTCTCCAAGCAAATATTAATATGGAGAATAAGATGAACGGTTCGGATCGACCGTTTGGATTTTGAAAACTCGAATATTGAGCCGTAGCATAGAGACCACTATGCTATCCATAGCACCCAGCCTAACTCTATATATATATATATATTTAGCATGCAACCCATAGCCAACTCAGTTTTTTGCTACGGACTTTTTAGCCACCTGATTGCTTTAAATTTCGTGCAGAGAGATGAAGCGCTGGAGCAGATAGAATTTAATGGAGAAAAAATTAAACGCGTTGAAAACCCCTCCGTTAATCTAATTTCCTCTGTAGTCTGTGCAGCCCCTCACCCCAACCGTCCGCCACCCCAATTACTAGGGTTTAGCGTCGGGCCTCTACCTATGGCTTTTCTCTCCCCGCTCACCCTTCCCTGACCCCCACACCCCTTCCCAATGCAGGCCCCACTCTCTGTCGCACGCTCTCCCTATCGCTTCTCTCGCAACTCAAGCTCTTTTAAACCCTGTCGCGCGATCTCGAGGCAACCTCACCTCGAATCGATACGGTGATAGTCTTTGTTTCTCCGCTTCACAAGGGATCTAAAGAGCAAGTATGTTTATCTTCCCTGATTCCAAAAATGCAACTAATTTTGCATGAATTAGTTGTATTTTTAATCAATTTTGAACTTCGGGATTTATAATTTGTCCTCTTTTTCAAAAAAGAAAAGTTTTTGAAATTTTTGATTTAGAACTATATAAAAGCTTCACCAATTAGATTAATGAGGATTAGTTAGAACTTAATTAATTTCTGCCTGAACGTTATGTTTCAAACTTAAAAAGAACATTAAAGACATAATTTGGATTGCTATCAGTTTAGTCTGAACTATGAAGGTTAGGTCCAGCCTAATTAAATTGCACTTAGCTAATCATGCCTGCTAATAGATATAAGTATTGGTTGTAAAATAGGCTCAGTATAGAAACCTTTGTGATATCAGTTTGTTTGATACTGTATTTTGCTTTAATGTAAACAATTGATGATTTATGCACTGACTTAATTAGATAACATGTTATTCGATTGATACTAGTTGATGCTGATTGTAGTTTCATTTTATGTAATAAATTCAATTTGTACAATCCATTTCTTATGTTTTGTGATTATTTAACTAGGTCAATTGAGTAACGAGAAATGTGGACTTCCAATTTTTGTTTTGGAGGTGAAATTCTGAGATGGTTATTGAAGAATGTCAACTTGCTGGTTTTGTTGAATAGCTAGCTTTTAGTTGATTCAATTGTGTTATATTGCTAACATGCAAATGCCCTTCAACTTGTTGTTGTTTTACTTTATTTTGATTTTCTATTGGGTTGAATTTACATTACAGTTTACTTTATTTCAGTTGTACTCTTTGGGATTAATACTTAGAAAGAATGTATGATGTATGCTTGTAAGAATTTTTAATGTTATATATAAATGATGAATTATGTATTTTTTTAATTGTGGTGTTTTCTGTGATTAATACTTTATAAGACAGTGGTACCTATGCTGGTATAGTGGGTGACCAAAAACAGTCTATTAGAAATGGAAAATTTGGTACAAGGGTGCTTGTCATGTCATGCTCTAGCTGTATGTGTAATTTGAGGACAATATGGGACTTGTAGCTAGGGTTTTAATTCAGTTTTCTAATAGACTGTTTTGGGTATGTATATTTGTGCTAAAAAACAATATATTAGATAGTTTTCTAATATGAAAATCGGTTACTGCCTGCTGAAAATTCATTTTCTAAATTCTTCCAAAATTGAATAAAAAAAGAAATAATTTTATTCCAGCAATCAATGGTAATTGTTTTTCCAAATTACCTTGTGCAGTCCCTAATTAATATGCAATCAAAATACTACTAGTGATCAACATATATAAGCCAAGTGCATTAATCACTTCACTGGTGTCCAAAACAGTCCAATAGACCAATAATGAAAACCCATACAAAGCTAATAAAAGGCCAATTTGGTAAAATCAACTTCACAGTTATATAAATAAAGTACATCAAGACACTCTAGAACCAAATTTTACATTTGTTGGATTTTCTAGTCATTTATTAGGTATTTTCAAAGTTTACATTTTCAAAAAAATAAAACTAAAGTTTTTCTGCATAATTTACCAGACTGCCCCCACATACAATCACCTGTTAAACATAGTTATAAAACTAAAAAAAAAATGGAATTTAGCATGTATTTAGAATAGGATTTCCTATACATTATCGTAAAAAGAACAAAAATTATGTAGTAAATCTCTCTAAATTTGATTTTAAAGTTGGCTTATCAGAAAAATATGACAATAAAACAGTATCTAACGTAAACCTTGTGCATCCATGATGCTTAATTCCTAAATATAAATTTTACATTTCTTAAAAAGATACATTAATTCTGAAGAACAACAATTAACTCAAAATCATTTTACAAGCGCACTTTCAAAATTATAAACTATACTAATAGTGTACCAAAAAAAAATTACAAAAAATATTAACAAAGTAAAGTGTACCAACACACATTCAAGTATTACATTCATCTCATAAATTGAACTGTTGAGGAGAATTGAACATTAAAAAACTGCAAATCTAATAAAAATTATTACAACACATATTCAACCCAACAACACACATATTTAGCCGGACTAAAAATCAAAATAAAGTGCTTACAACCATATTAAGTAAATTTCATATAACACATTCAGAAAATTATATTTACACAAGGATGGACTTGATGTCACAGTTCCTTGCATAAGTATTACATCCGTCTTTTTTTCCTTCTTGCTACTTGCTACTGCACCATATATGTTGGCACAACTCCTCTTGTCAGAATGGGCTTGATGACACAGTTCCTCTTAATTTCGTCAAATAATACACAAGCAAAAAAAAAATTACAAAATAAAGCCCCACCAAACTAGAAAATTTCCTACTATAACTCCTCTTGTCAGATTATACCACCTTTTAATCTACCAAAAAGAAATAATAAACTCACTGAACCACTTATTATTCAATACCTTGAAAAGAAAAAAAAAACAAAATGATTCCGTGCTCAATTGGTTCACATTTGTCAAATTGAAATTGAATATGGATGCACACTAATTGGTACATGGTACTAGTGCCAAACTATACCAATTGTAATCTCTTCCTAAGCCAGTACCCATAAAAGATCAACTACGCACTTAAGGATAATTTGGTCTTAATAAGTCATATGTAGAAAATTAAGTTGTATCTGACCTAGGGTTTACTGAAACTTTTGATTCTAATTCGTGCAAAAGAAAGAGAAAAGTAGAAGCACCTGGTACACATCGGTTTTGACAAAAGTTTGGAGGACATGAAATATGAGGTATAAACATAGAGTTAACAGTTCTTAAAATTTCTGAAAAACAAAAACACACGAAATTTACAAAAAATCTACGAAATTAGTAGAAGAGCTGGAGAATAGCACGGAGGAGACAACCTTACCAATAGCAACAAGATTTGTTTGTTCCACGAGTACACATCGGTTTTGACAAAAGTTTGGAGGACATGAAATATGAGGTATAAACATAGAGTTAACAGTTCTTAAAATTTCTGAAAAACAAAAACACACGAAATTTACAAAAAATCTACAAAATTAGTAGAAGAGCTGGAGAATAGCACGGAGGAGACAACCTTACCAATAGCAACAAGATTTGTTTGTTCCACGACACAACATGATCCCAATATATAGAGATTCCGGCTTGTGGATATGGAGTAGAGAGCAAGAATGATGTGGAAACAAGATCTGGAGAACAATCTATCCGGGGTCGGTGAAGACGAGCGCACAAAATAGGCGCGGGACCGGAGGGGCGACAAGGGCAAAGAGCCCCGAGGCGAAACCCTAGCGGAGGAGGGAGAATGGACGGAGGTGGGGGGTGTTCTGGGAGGGGACTTTAGATTAACGGAGCTTTTGAAACACATTTTTTTTCCATCTCCGTCAATTCATTTGCAGCCAGCGCTCTATCCTGGTGCGCGAAATTTAAAGCAATCCGATGGTTAAAAAGTCAGTAGCAAAAAACTGAGTTAACTATGGGTTGCATGCTAGCCAATTCATATATATATATATATATATATATATATATAGAATATGCTAGCATGCTATGCATAACATAGAGCCCCTCCATGCAATGGCACGGATTTCGAGTTTTCAAAATTCTAACGGTCAATCCGAACCGTTCATCTTGTTCTCTATATTAATATGTGTTTGGAGACCAAATTTTACATTTTTTAGAATTTTTTTACTATTTCTTTAGATTTATTGTAAATCCCTGTTTTCAGCAAATCTGAACCATAAAAAAACAGCGATTTTCAATAAATCTAAAGAAATAGTAAATAAATTCCAAAAAATATAAAATTTGGTCTCCAAACACATAATAATATGGAGAACAAGATGAATGGTTCGGATCGACCGTTAGGATTTTGAAAACTCAAAATCCGAGCCGTTGCATGGAGGGGCTCTATGCTATGCATAGCATGCTAGCATATTCCTATATATATATAGCAATATATATATATATAGACCCCGGCTAAATTGCTGCTGCCAGCAGTTCTTCCCAAGTGCTGCCGGGGCTATATTTAGCCGTGTGATGTCCAAACAACAAATCCAAACCGTTAGATGTTTAATCTATATTATAATCTACTTGGAGACCAAATTTTACATTTTTTGGAATTTTTTTACTATTTATTAAGCTGGATTAAAAACCGCTGTTTTCAGTAAATTTCTGCAGCATTTAAAACAGCGGTTTTCAAACCAGCTTAATAAATAGTAAAAAAATTCCAAAAAGTGTAAAATTTGGTCTCCAAGTAGATTATAATATAGATTAAGCATCTAACGGTTTGAATTTGTTGTTTGGACATCACATGGCTAAATATAGCCCCGGCAGCACTTGGGCAGAACTGATGGCAGCAGCAATTTAGCCGGACTCTCTCTCTCTCTCTCTCTATATATATAGCAATATATATATATATATATATATATATATATATATATATATATATATAGAGGTTGACTTGGGTGAGCCATGGCTCACCAAGCGTTTATACTCCACACCTTATTTTCATTTTGAAAGTCCAAACGACCGATCCAAACCGTTAGATGTGATCTCCATATTGAAATGTGCTTGGAGACCAAATTTTACATTTTTTGGAATGTTTTTACTATTTATTAAGTATTTTTGAAAATTGATTTTTTTATTGTGAACAGTAAAAACAGTAAAATTTTCTGGACCATCGGATCAGTAATTTTCAAAAATGCTTAATAAATAGTAAAAAATTTCAAAAAATGTAAAATTTGGTCTTCAAGCACATTTCAATATAGAGAACAAGATGAATGGTTTGGATCTGTTGTTTGAATTTTCAAAAAGCCTAAAATGAGCCATGACTCATTTTAGCCCAACTCTCTCTCTCTCTCTCTCTCTCTATATATATATATATATAGGGATGAGCTATGGTGCATTGCAATGCATGAACCCTCTTATGCATTGCACTATAAATCATAGATTTAAAGTCCAAATGACCAATCCGAACCGCTCATCTTGTTCTTCATATTAATATGGATTAAATATCTAACGGTTTGGATCGGTCGTTTGGACTTTAAATCCGTGATTATAGTGCAATGCATAAGGGGGTTCATGCATTGCAATGCACCATAGCCCATCTCTCTCTCTCTCTATATATATATATATATATATATATATATAGGAATATGCTAGCATGCTATGCATAGCATAGATCCCCTCCATGCAACGCCTTGGATTTCGACTTTTCAAAATCCTAACGGTTGATCCAAACTGATTATCTCCTTCTCCATATTAATATGTGTTTGGGGACCAAATTTTACATTTTTTGGAATTTTTTTACTATTTCTTTAGATTTATTGAAAATCGCTGTTTTTTTATGGTTCAGATTTGCTGAAAACAGCGATTTTCAATAAATCTAAACAGTTTGTCTCTCCTCCGTTTATTGAAAATCTGAAAATCGCTGATCCAACGGTGGCTTGCCAAACAGTAAAATCAGGGGTTCACCGTTGGATCAGCGATTTTCAAAGTGGCTTAATAAATAGCAAAAAAATTCCAAAAAATGTAAAATTTGGTCTCCAAGCAGATATTAATATGGAGAACAAGATGAACGGTTCGGATCGACTGTTTGGATTTTGAAAAATCGAAAATGGGGTGGCAGCACTTTGGGCCAAGTGCTTATGGAAGCACATTAGCCTATCTATCTATATATATATATATATATATATATATATATATATATATATATATATATATATATATATATATATATGAGTATATATATGAGGAGGGATTCAATTACACTCTTTTTTTGTGACACCGGATTACATCCTTTGTTTTTAAAGTTCAAACAGTCAATCCGAACCGTTCAACATGATGAATATGTTAAAATGTGTGTGTAGATCAAATTTTACATTTTTCTGAATTTTTTTACTATTTATTAAGATGGGTACAAAAATTCAATGGTCTGAATATAGCGATTTTGTTAAATACTTAATAAATAGTAAAAAAATTCTAAAAGAAATGTAAAATTTGATATGCAAGTGCATTTTAACATATCCATTATGTTGAACGGTTTGGATCGACTATTTGGAGTTTAAAAACTTTGAAAATGGAGAGTGTAATTTGGTGTCACCAAAAAAGAGTGTAATTGGATCCCTCCTCTCTCTATATATAATTTGTAGCCCTTTCTTTAAATACTCTTTTGAACGTAAATGTATATGTCTATTATAACTTACATTGGTTATATATATACTTCTGTTCATAGATATATAGTTCGTGATAGGCTCGAGCCAGCGGTAAAATACCAGTCTCTTTGTGGAAATTAAATCTTTAGGAAAGCATACATATATAGGAAATTAGAGTGGCTAATAAGACTGCCTATATATAGGAAAACATACACAGTAGACCAAGAGAATTAATGTTTTTATTATTATTATTTTAGGCTTGGTCTTGTTTTGCAATTTTGGATTTTGATATTGCACCGTTGCTTTGTTGCTTTCTGTCCCTATATGACAGTTGTTTAAATTAACAACTCCACATGCCTACAATGGTTTACTAGCTATATATATCTCCATTATATTATTAAGCACGTTGGGTGTCCGATCCGTCAACGGCTACGATTGAAAGGTGAAACTTCGAATTTAATCTCTGCCCTTCAATTACATAATTTGTCTTCTTTTGATTAAATGCATATGTTTTATGTATAGAAGTCTAAATTTAGTTAAAAACATACTCACCACATGTGCTGCCACACGATACGTTATAATTAAAATTGAACAAATTCTGAAATTTACCGATATATTTATCTGTTTCCTTATTTCTTTGTTTCCATATTTCTCCTCTTCAATTGAGAAGACTCCACCTTTCATTTTCTTATTTATTTGTTTTCTTACTTTTTCATTCCTCTTTGTTTGTTTCTATACATATTGGTGTGGGCAATTTAGAATATATTTTCAATATAGAATATATCAATGTGTGTGTGTATATATATATTCTATAAATTGGAAACAAAGAAGAAGAATAATATAAATTGGAAACAAAGAAGAAGAAGAATATAAATTGGAAACAAAGAAGAATATAAATTGAAATGTGTGTGTGAATATATATTTCTCTTATAATATGTGTGTGTATATATATATATCCTATACATACACACGATAACACTTTTTATTTATGTTTTTTGATATCATATTATATATTGATATTGAATTGTTGTATGATATCTAATATTAGATTCAAATCGAGCTATTATTTGAACCATTGGTACTTAAAAATAAAGAATCATCACATCATCAAATTGTTATCATAGGTCATGATTAAAGTTAATTAAAAATACATAATCATATAAATTTTCTATTAACATGTGTTTTAATTTTTAAATAGTTATTAGTTTTATTGATATATTTGTTTCTTATAATATGTCCCGTTGCAACGCACGGGCATGATACTAGTATATATATATATATATGAGTATATATATGAGTATATATATGAGGAGAGATTCAATTACACTCTTTTTCAGTGACACCGGATTACACCCTATTTTTATAAAGTCCAAACAGTCGATCCAAACTGTTCAACATGATGAATATGTTAAAACGTGTGTGTAGAACAAATTTTACATTTTTCTGAATTTTTTTACTATTTATTAAGATGGGTACAAAAATTCAATGGTCTGAATATAGCGATTTTGTTAAATACTTAATAAATAGTAAAAAAATTCTAAAAAAATGTAAAATTTGATATGCAAGTAAATTTTAACATATCCATTATGTTGAACGGTTTGGATCGACTATTTGGAGTTTAAAAACTTTGAAAATGGAGAGTGTAATTCGGTGTCACCAAAAAAGAGTGTAATTGGATCCCTCCTCTCTCTATATATAATTTGTAGCCCTTTCTTTAAATACTCTTTTGAACGTAAATGTATATGTCTATTATAACTTACATTGGTTTTATATATATTTCTGTTCATAGATATATAGTTCGTGATAGGCTCGAGCCAGCGGTAAAAAACCAGTCTCTTTATGGAAATTAAATATTTACGAATTGGGACAGGAGTAGTATTAGGATGGGTGACCTCCTGAGAAGTCCCTGTGTTGCTGATTTCGGTTTAATTTCTAAGTTGGAAATAAAGGCTTTGAAGAGAAAGAAGAAGATAGATATATAGTCTGTGCTATTATATATAGAGCATTAATACAATCAAATTAAGTATATCAATGCAAAATGCCAAATTGTTATAAAGTTGAGAGTTCCCCTTTGTGGATAAATAATAAATACCAAAGAGTGCTAGCACATTTCCGCTAGACATAATTCATTCTACATGGATATATGTATTTAGCTTTTATCAATTAAAAGTGCTGATTTACAATATCCCGGGGCATGCTCATTTAAAAATAAAACATTGTTCATCCCCTGGACATGCACATTTTAACCATAATAAATTATAATAATATTGTTCATTATAATAAAATATCACTACAAGAATTTGTTTTAACCGCTAAGGTAAAAAAATGACTATTTTCGAAGGTAAGTCGACATAAATTACTATTTCTAAATGAGGAGGGTTCAAATGCCTCCATGTTTTTGTGCCTCCATCATGCCTCCATCTCCCTCCATCATTTTCAAAGTTCAAACAGTCGATCCGAACCGCTCAACCTAAACTCTATACTAAAATATGTTTGGAGACCAAATTTTATATTTTTAGGAATTTTTTTACTATTTTTTTAGATAGGTACAAAATCAGTAAATCCGAACCATCTAAAAACAGTATTTTTCTACCTATCCAAAAAAATAGTAAAAAAATTCCTAAAAATATAAAATTTGGTCTCCAAACATATTTTAGTATGGAGTTTAGGTTGAACGGTTCGGATCGACTGTTTGAACTTTGAAAATGATGGAGGGAGATGGAGGCATGATGGAGGCACAAAAACATGGAGGCATTTGAACCCTCCTCTTTCTAAATATATCACTATTATGAATGAGAGTATTAAAAGGATACGAACACTGTTAAAAAAAAGTTTATCCTTGCATATAAGACAACATATATTCTTGTAGTACATGCATTAATTGTATTGCCCACCCGAAATTACAAACATGTATGAATTATAAACTAATCATTGTTTTTTTTTTGGTGTGTGTGGCAAAAGTGGATATGTTCTACTTGTTTCATCACGAAGTTGAAGCTAAATAGTTTATACAAAAACAGTGATAATCACTGATAAAAGAAATCCTATAACCAGATATTATAGCAACCATCTAGAGGTATCTACTAAACACATATAGCTAAAATAGAAAAATAGCATAGGTACGAAACACTAAATGACTGTCACAAACTAAATTAACCACCTAAATGTTATCACTAATCACTATCACACTAGCTGAGGATGAACTAGCATCATCCAGAGGCAACTCAGAGAGTAGTAAGAGGCAACTCAGAGAGTAGCATCAATGGCCTCAATTTCCTCTAATCATTGTCTTGTTAACTGCAATTATATTTGAATGAATCTGTGGATATGATGTAACTTAATTATATTCGCTGTAGTAACATGCATGGATTATGAACATACATATATAACACATCATCGATCTATGCATGCCTTTTGACTTGATTCCTCAATTGTGGAGAACTATTCATCAATTGATGATGGATGAAAATCGTGGCAAGCACAACACGCGTATGGATATATAAACGTTCCTAAGTTCATCAAGCTCCTTTGTGAACTCAACTCTAACTAAAACCTACCGGATTGATTTCAAATGACGAATCTGAACCGTTGAAACCATCTAACTTACGAGTGATGAGCGTACATGCAAAAAAAAAAAAAAACTTTTGAATTAATTTAGTAGAAAGTCAAACGGTTAAAATTAGACGGTTTATTAAATAATTTTTATATATTCATTTTTTGAACGATTTTTGACCACTTGACTCTATAAAAAAATAATCCAAAAATTAAATTTTTTTGCATGTAGATGCATCACTCGTAAATAGATGGGTTTCAACGGTTCGGATTTGTCATTTAAAATTACTCCAATAGATTTTAGAGTTGAATTCACAAAAAAACTTGGTGAATTTAAGAACATTGACTGGACTCAGCTAATTGTGGCTTGCCACTGCCTTTTAAAAATTAATATTGAACACAAATTCATATATGGACTATGTATCTTAAAGATTGATTAGTATTGGTGTTTTTTCTATCATCTTGGTCTCTAGCGGTAGAGAATATGTTAACAGATCTAATTTATTGTATTGAATTCATGATTGCGTTAACAAATGTAGTTTTAATCCGATAGAAGTCTGCGGGTTCTCTTATTCATATATTTCTCATGTGTACAATACAAGATTATAAAACCACTCTTATATGCTACAAATTGTGAATGAAAATTCATTTCTAAATTAATTACAATTAAAAAATGGAGAAATAAATTCCAATAGTAGTGGGGTATGAATTTCAATAGTAGTAGCGTAGTGGAGAAATAAATTGAGAAACAAAAATACATAGAAACAAAAATTATTTTAAAAAAATATATAGATTTTTTTTTTAAATGATTCACATCTAAATTTACTCTAAATTTATAGTAATAAATAGAAAACAAAATGGGGCAACAGTTGTTGGGGTATGAATTCCCAAATGCATCATACGTAGAAACAAAAATTATTTAAAAAATATACATAGATTTTTTTTTAAATGATTCACATCTAAATTTACTCTAAATTGGTTATATATCCAGTTATCCACATTGTCGACGTTCCAACAGTAACAATAATGCAGGCAAAAAAAAATTATTTAGAGTATGTATCTTTTGACTTTTATAGGTGATAGTCATTGATCAAATTCAATTGTTGAACTGTCAATTCTGCGCAAGTTAGATTCAATAATATTTTTACCAAATTGGGGAGCATTTCACAAGCAGCTCATTGTATATTGGTATTTTGAATACGAATTAATGCTAGATTGGCAAGTCATCCCTAAATCAAGGCAATAAAGGTTGGCTATGTAATTAATTGAAATAGTATATATGTTTTGACATAAAATAATGTATGTGGAAGGTTCGCGAAATGTCTTTTGAACGCTTAATGTAACCTAATTTGCTTAATTAATTTTATTGAGATCAAGTCAACACATTCTACATAAAAACAAAGATCCTTTTATATTGTATAAGAACATTTGATATTCTATATATATTAGCTAGTTAGGTACATTTATATACTGACACTACTACAAAAAAAATATTTTTCTCATCGCTGTATAGATGTGGTGATTTTTACCATCCGTGATGTAGATGAGCCGTCACCATTGTTTGATCAATACCAACTCTATTCTTTTTTTTGAACCGATGGAGATGTTCAAAAGGGTAATTAATACTTTTTTTAGAAGTAATATTCATGCATGCACAAAATACACAACATGTGTCTATCCAAACAAAATAAATTCCTGACATATCTAGCTAGCTAGGATAATAGCAAACTCTTCTCGACATGCATAGTGTCGAGTTCCGCAACTGCGAATTCTACAACTCCCAAATCCCACCCACTATAACTAATGGTTCCATCCTTATCCGTTGTATATTTAAGATTGCAATAACCATCCCTGATTATATGATAGTTCCTAAAATTTTACAATTTCCCTATACCAAGTATCAGATATTTAATCACTTGCCACACCATAAAATCAAACCTCTAGTACTTGACCTCAACTATCTCAATATATCTTCTTGGAGATGGTTGAAGCCTCGGTGGGACTCGTGGATTTGATGGCACTCCATCCTCAACTGGCCATGGCAGAGCATAACAGTAATGTAACAAATTAAATTAACAATTATCAATTGATAAGTAGACCCTTAATTAATTTAACTTGCAACAATTAATTAAATGATGCATGGAAGCTATATATAGCTTAATTAAGTTGGAAAACTATATATATACTTACACAATCCTCATTTTGTACTATTGTGAGCCTGACAAGTTGGGGCAGCTCTTTATGATCCAATTTTTCATTTGTAAAAAAGTAAATGTACAAATGAAAACAGTTAAAACCTTCAAGTTATCAAATTTTGGGAGTCTTGCCGGCAAAACTGTCAATTCCTATATATATACACCTGTACTTAGGATAATAATATACAAAGACAAGTCGGAACAATTAATTGAACTATATATAAATTTATTAGCTATAAATGTGGGTCAATTAATTCAGGACCATGAAATTAATTAACTAGCTATGTGGGTCAATTAATCATGTAAAATTAGCACCGCAATTAATTTGTGACCTTAAAACTATAAATGTGGGTCAATCACATAAAATTGAATCTGATAATGTGATTGGAGGTCAATTTAGTTAATTACAGTATCCAACATTTTATTGTAAACACTTAATTAGACACCCGGGGGTGTTAATTAGAGAGATTAATTAATTATACCAGGAGAGAGCACTTGAGATGTAACTCCAGAAGATGAACATCTGCATAATCTTCTCAAGTAAATTGTCAATGATCCACTCCATGGAATATTGGGCTTGAGAATTCCTCGCATTGATATTGAGGACAGGTAAAGAGGTCCACATGTTGTTCCACCTCTTAGACAGTACACGTGTACGCACTGCCTCTTGGGTGGCCAGCAACCCTAAGATTACGACAAGTATTGGGTTGGGCAAATTACTAATGTAGTCGCTCATTGTTCCTACAGTGGAAGAGGTGAGATGATCAGATAAACCCCAAACAGTCGAGATAGTACTGTATGCAGGCTCGAGGTGGAAGATGAACAGGTCGATCGAGAATTAATTCAATTTTCTACACACCATCGGTTGAACCGATGGTGTTAAAGTTGAACACATTCTCCGAAGTTAAGCCCCCAAAATCTTACAAATTTTGAGTTGCGAATTGAACGGTCCAATCTTCAATTGTGTGGTATGATATTTTTTATCGCTCAGATCTGATGGTGCGATACAAATTCAAAGTGTGTGTTACTTTAGAGTTAGTTTATTGGGAATATTTGATAGAAAAATTTAAATAAATGAGACATTGTATATACAAGCAAATTAACTACATATCATATATATATGATGAAATTGAAATGTGTCCCTCATATGATTAAAACATGTTCAATTTTATCATATTTGATCAATTCAATTTTAACATGTTAAATTTATCATTTAAATTGTAAACAAACTGCTACAGCAATGTTATTACATCATGTTAAAAATTGAAATAAACGAGACGTTGTATGTATAAGCAATCATAATTTAATATTTGATCATTTAAATTTAAATTTTATCATATTTGATCGTATTAAATTTTATGATATTTTATCATTTAAATTTAATAACATGTTAAATTATAATAATTCAATAATTTAAACGTTAATAGCATCTTAAATTATAATAATTTCAGTTTGCTTTAATAGCTAAAAACACTAAGAGCAATCATAATTTAAACTTTGCACAGGAAAAAATTAGTTTCATGTATTTTAACATATCATGTTCAACGTACAGCTTGAGTTGATTGTTAGTACTTCTAAAATCAAGTTACAATTCGATGTTGTAATTAAGTACAGTTTGTTGCAATCAACTATGTATAATATCCCTCCTTATTAAAAATATATTAAAAATATAATTGTCCCTTTATGAAAAATATATTAAAATATAATTGTCTAATTATACTCTAAATATAGAGATCATGTTCCATAGCTTGGATTGACTGTTGGTACGTACTTTGAAAATAAATTAAGTTGCAATTATAGTAACTTGAAAAATAATTTAAATTTTAACATGTTCAAATTATGGTAATTTTAATTAATCATATCGATTTAAATTTTAACAGAGACTCTTAATTAGGATTTTGGGTTTAGGATTTAACCCAAATTTCCCTCCAGCGCCAAACTTCTGGTTTTAAACTTCATCATTTCCCTAAAGTAACTGTAACATTATGTAATTTTAAATACGTATCATATAATTGAAAATTTTATTATTTAAAAATAATCAACTATGTAACGGCACGTTGAATCAAAATACTATGTTAAGGTCCAATTAAAATAATTAAAAATGTCCAATAGAATAGAAGCCTGTTTCCATCCAATTATATTACGGCAATCCATATATTAATTTCTATAAAATAACTAATCAAAACTTTTATAATTATAACCACCCCTCTTAATGAACCGTCCCCTCAGTTAAATCAAGCGTCGCTCCCACTCGCGCCCCGTCCTGTTAATTCCCTTCTATCTATATATTTTAATTAGCTTCAAAACGCTTAAAATTCATTGTGTTCCCTGACACATCCATTGTGCAACTTCAAAATTTCACGGTTCAGTTTTATCTTTTGGGATTCTTCACAGCCACCGACGGACTACCCAAAAATCTCTCCTCTTAGTCTTTTGAAAATTTCTCATCAAGGTAACCTCAAATTACTATTCTCTCAATATTATTATACTTTGTAAATAGTATCATATAGTATGTTTATTTTTGGTTCAAACGTTTATAAATGTCTATTAAATCTCATCTATTTTTATATTTATTTGTTTGATGAAGATTCATGAAAATAAAAATAAGAAAGACGTCCATGGTGGGTGACAATGAAAACAAGCCCGAAATCAAGGTTTCGTGCCGAGAACGCCGATGCAAATATTGAATTTTACAAAGAAGAAATGCCAAAAAATCCAATCTCGGCACCAAATCAACGATAATTTGATTAGAATGGAATGGACATTAAAGCGAACGAGTTTGAAGTAGTGAACGATGCAATTTTAATTCCGCGAACAACATCAAATGCACCGCAATCAATGGCGAGGGATGAAAATGTGTGCACTTCAACTTAAGTCTCAAGTACATAATTGACAATGAATTATAAAAAAATCACACCAACTTTTATGTCCCAATAAATTCATGATTAACTTGACTGTGAGATGATATATACATCAGCTTAATGATGATTAAACCGAATTAATGCAACACACCAGGCTACATGTGTTGGGGGTTATTCAAGAAATGAGAACTACCGGTACACATGTATCAACAACAAGAAACTCACAAAAAATCCAATATACTGTATACCAACAAGATCCGACAAATTAGAGATAAATACAACTTGCATGCATGCAACCAAAACCAACAATAATAGACAAAAGATGTTAACTCGAGATAGATCGAGTCCAAGAAGTACACAAGAGAAAACAAACACGAGATAAGGTGATTCAGTTGAGCCTACTCCACTGGGAGTCAAACGACCAACAAACTTTATTATTAAACAAGAGATTATAAGGGATTACAAGAGTGTTCCAATTATTAGTACAAACAATCACTCTACCTCTCTTTCTCTCTTCTTCTCTCTCTTTCTGTTTTGCTCAAAGAGCTGCTAGCCAAATATACCCCAAAAATGGCGTAGGTCTTCCAAGAAATAGAAGGGAGCAAAAGAGTTTCGGCCTAGGGCTGATTTGGGACTAAACCCAAAAATCCCAACAACATGCAAATAAATTAAGAAAAGAACACATAAACTAAATCATGCACACATTGGCAATGCACATTCTCTTTAGTAATTGTAATTCACAGCACGGCATGTCTTTCGGATTTCACCCTGGGTCCCACCAATGTCACCCATTTTCACCATCGATTCCCCGAATTTTGCCGCAAAGAGCTCAGGTTTAGTTCGGAAGTCATTTAGAAGGTTCAGCGTCTCGCCGCTTGTCAGGAGGCTCCAGTCTGAGAAAAAGAGTCCCTTGAGATCTGCGACATTCTGGTAATACTGGTTATCCAGCTGCTCTGGAGTCACAAAATCCTGCGGTACAACACCATCCTCGTTTGCATTTTGTGGGCACTTGGTTCTCAGAAAAGAACCAAAGCCTTGATCCATGGTGGGGTCGATGGTTGGGTAGAGGCGGGTCGTGAAGGAGGAGCAGTGAGAGCGGCCGATTGAGTGAGCCCCAGAAAGTGCGACCACGTCATCTGTAGAGAGCCCTTGGGCTGCAAAAAGTGCATTTACAACTGTGAGATTTTGAAAGGGAGCGGGAAGCGACTTCAAGACCTCATCTGCAATGGACACCCTTCCGTCGAGCCTTCCCGAAGGGATTTCATAAGAGATTCCTCCCAGAAAATAAGACGCGTCTCGTGCTGCAAAGGCGATGATATCTGCACATGAGACTACACCGGGACAGACACGTTCTAGAGTTTCTTTCGCCTCATCGATCACTTCGAAGCCACGGAGGCTGGGATTGTTCACGACGGACAACTTCTCAGGGTTCGGGTTTTGTGGCGATGGGTCTAGTAGGACGGAAGCATCACAGCCCTATTAATTGTAACATATAATAAGGAATAAATAATTTTCAAACAAGATCCTATTAACTGTATGATTAAGGAATAAATAATTTTCAAACAAGATCCTATTACTTTTACATGGCAACATAATAAGAAGGTATTACTGGTAAGTTCAATGTTGAAACGTGAAAAATTTCAAGAAAAATCATTTCAATGAACTATTGTAAAAGAATGCTCCAAGTAAACAAAATGAAACATTTAATTAGTTGCATTAATAATTAAGAAACAAAACTAAACACATGTAGAGTAGGTAGTTAAGAACTTAATAATAATATATAAAAGTACGTTAAGTGAAGAATAAGTAAGATAGATACCCTAACAAAGCAATCATGGAAGAACATTCTGATGACGCCGGCACCGAAGCCCGGATCCATTGCAATATACTTATGGACTACAGCTTTCACTATTATTTCTGCTTGTGGACAAGTTTTAGCACACTTGGTGTAGTAACCAACTTCAAGAGAAGTGGTTGACATTACACCAAATAGGAGGATACATGGGAGAAAAGCTAAGATTTGATATGTGTTTCTTGCACCCATTTGGTGATTGAGAGAAAGAGAGCTAGCTAGGGAGAGAAAGATGTGTCTACTTTTTATGTATTTAAGTTTTTGTTTTGGTGCATTAGAGTGGATAATAAGACTGCCTATATATAGGAAAGCATACATGTACAGTAGCCCAAGAGAATTAATGGTTTTTATTATTATTATTATTATTATTATTTTAGGCTTGGTCTTGTTTTGCAATTTTGGATTTTGATATTGCACCGTTGCTTTGTTGCTTTCTGTCCCTGTATGACAGTTGTATAAACAACTCCACATGCCTGCAATTGTTTACTAGCTATATATATTAATTTGTAGGAATTGTAGCCCTTTCTCTAAATACTCTTTTTAATAACGTAGATGTATATTTATTATAACTTACATTGGTTGTATATATTTTTGTATGTTGATATATATAGTCTGTGCTATTATATATAGAGCATTAATTCAATCAAATTAATTAAGTATATCAATTCAAAATTAATGCCAAATTGTTATAAAGTTGAGAGTTCCCCTCTGTTGATAAATAATAAAGTACGTATAAATAAAAATTGTAATTAATCAACTACCAAATTATGTTCTATTTCTATATAATAATAAGTACAAAAGAGCGCTAGCATATTTCAGCTAGCCATAATTCATTATACGCGCGCGCGTGTGTATACACATGTATTTAGCTTTAATTAATTAAAAGTGCTGATTTACAATATCCCGGGGCATTTTCATTTAAAAATAAAACATTGTTCATACCCTGGACATGCACATTTTAAGCATAATTAATTCTAATATTGTTCATTATAATAAAACATCACTACAAGAATTTGTTTGAACCGCTAAGGTAAAAAATGAGTATTGTCAAAGGTAAGCCGACATAAATTACTATTTTTAAATATATATCACTATTATCCTTTTTTTTTTTTTGAAAAACTTGATCGTGATTGTCAAGTGACAAGAAATATATATATCACTATTATCAACGAGAGTATTAAAAGGATACAAAGTTTATCCTTGCAGATAAGACATGTATGAATTATAAACTAATCATTGTTTTTTTTTTGTGTGTCTGGCAAAAATGGATATGTCTCACTTGTTCCATTACGAAGCTAAATAGTTCATACAAAAACAGTGATAAGCACTGATACTGTCTAAAAAGAAAACCTAACTAGATGTTATATATAGCAACCATCTAAAGGTATCTACTAATTAACCACATACAGCTAAAATAGGAAAGTAGCTAGCATAGGTACAAAACACTAAATGATTGTCACAAACTAAACCATCAAAATGTTATATATCACTACTAATCTCTATCACACTAATTAACTAGTATCATCCGGAGGCAACTCAGAGGGTAAGAAGCCAGCAGCAGCATCAATGGCCTCAATTTCCTCTAATCATTGTCTTGTTAACTGCAATTATATTTGAATGAATCTGTGGATGATGCAACTTAATTTTATTCGCTGTAGTAACATGCATGGATAATGAACATATATAACACATCATCTATGCATGCCTTTTGACTTGATTCCTCAATTGTGGAGAACTATTCCTCAATTGATGATGGATGAAAATCGTGGCAAGCACAAGACGCGTATGGATAAACGTTCCTAAGTTCACCAAGCTCCTTTGTGAACTCAACTATAACTAAAACCTACCAGATTGATTTCAAATAACGAATCCGAACCGTTGAAACCCATCTATTAAATAATTGAGGAGGGTTCAAATGCCTCCATGTTTTTGTGCATCATGCCTCCATCTCTCTCCATCATTTTCAAAGTTCAAACAGTCGATCCGAACCGCTCAACCTAACCTCCATACTAAAATATGTTTGGAGACCAAATTTTATATTTTTAGGAATTTTTTTACTATTTTTTTAGATAGGTACAAAAATACTGTTTTTAGATGGTTCAGATTTACTTATTTTGTACCTATCTAAAAAAACAGTAAAAAATTCCTAAAAATATAAAATTTGGTCTCCAAACATATTTTAGTATGGAGGTTAGGTTGAGCGGTTCGGATCGACTGTTTGAACTTTGAAAATGATGGAGAGAGATGGAGGCATGATGGAGGCACAAAAACATGGAGGCATTTGAACCCTCCTCTTTTATGTATTCATTTTTTGAACGGTTTTTGACCACTTAACTCTATAAAAAAAATAATTCATTTTTTTTTTTTTTTTTTGCATATAGATGCAACATTCGTAAATAGATGGGTTTCAACGGTTCAAATTTGTCATTTAAAATTACTCCGATAGATTTTAGAGTTGAATTCACAAAAGAGCTTGGTGAATTTAAGAACACCCAAGCAATGACAGAGACAGAATTTTAAGAGGAGTCCATTGACTGGACTCAGCTAATTGTGACTTGCCACTAACTTTTAAAAATTAATATTGAAAACAAATTCATAGACTGCGTATCTTAAAGATTAAAGATAACCTATATTAGACAAAGATTGAAGATAACCTATATTAGACAAAGTTGTTAGGTCCAATTATAAAAACAAGTTATCCTTCAACCAACAACTATATATTAATAATTTAATATAGTTATTAAAACTTTAGAAAAAGGAGAGACAAAAAATATAGGTATTTGAACTCTCTTTATCTTTCTCTTATATTAAGCACGTAAGTATCCTGATCAGTTAACTGTTAACATCTGTAATTTAATTTACTGGATTTTAAATGGTTAAGATGAATTTTTTTATAGAATTGTGATGTTATGTTAGGATGTATTATTGGCGTTTATTGTGTTGAAGTCTGAATTTCGTTATCTGAATACTTGTTACATTAATAAGTATTGGTGTTTCTTTTATCATGTTGGTCTCTAGCAATAGGGAATTTGTTAACAGATATAGTTTATTGTGTTGAATTCATGAATCCATTAACAGATCTAGTTTTAACCCGATAGAAGTCTGCAGTTCTCTTATTCATATATTTCTCATGCATACAATAATACAAGATTATAAAACCACTCTTATAGGCTACAAATTATTAATGAAAAACCATGTAAATTAATTACAATAAAAAATGGGGAAACAAATTCCAATAGTAGTGTGGTATGAATTCCAATAGTAGTACGTTGCGTAGTGGAGAAATAAATTGAGAATCAATATTAGGAGTTACAAAATAAATGGACCATCTATAAATATATTCATCACAATATTTTAAGAGTGAGTCTATGGTACTATGCATATCACGGGTTGTTACCGTGCTACGGCTCTATATTCGAGTTTTAAAATCCTAACGGTCGATCCGAACCGTTCATCTTGTTCTCCATATTAATATGTGTTTGGAGACCAAATTTTACATTTTTTGAAATTTATTACTATTTTTTTAGATATTTAGAAATCACTTGATCTGAAAATTCTGGACCATCCAAAAACAGTGATTTTCAATAAATCTAAAAAAATAGTAAAAAAATTTCAAAAAATATAAAATTTGGTCTCCAAACACATATTAATATGGAGAACAAGATGAACGGTTTGGATCGACCGTTAGGATTTGAAAACTCGAATATAAAGCCGTAGCACGGTAACAAATCGTAATATGCATAGACTCACTCATATTTTAATATTGTCATTAATTTATTAATATTATGGCTACGATAAATAATGTCTCTACATAACTAATTAAGTTATGCATACAATAAATGTGCAGCAAAAGTAACAAAACGAATATTAGTGAAATTATAAAAATATTTCATCAATAATGCTATATATTATTAGGCAAACTACTTAACTTGTTTTCGTTGGTATAAAGATACAATATGTTAACTACATCAGAAGGGATGGAATCCATTAATAATATATTTACTTAACAAATTTTAAAAAAATGTTAAGAATTACTTTTAATTTTAAAATCTGAAGTTTATAATATAATTCATACTATTTTATACATAAAAACACACATGCATTCCTGCACGCATACATACAAAGAAAAAAAATATAAAAAAAAAATACAAATATTATTTTTTTTTTAAATGATTATATCTAAATTTACTCTAAATTGGTTATATATCCAGTTATCCACATTGTCGACGTTCCAAAAATAACAATAATTAATGCAGGAAAAAAAATTATTTAGAGCATGTATCTTTTGACTTTCATAGGTGATAGTCATTGATCAAATTCAATTGTTGAACTGTCAATTCTGCGTAATTAAGTTAGATCCAATAATATATTTACCAAATTGGGAAGCATTTCACAAGCAGCTCATTGTATATATGTATTTTGGATAGGAATTAATGCTAAATTGCTATTTAATTGCTCTTTGATAGAGAGATTTAATCAATTGATCAATTCTCTCCTCTCTTTCTTTTTCCTTACGTAATCTCTTCTGAAATATGTCCTTAATTGGTCATGGAGCATATCTAGCTAGCTAGGATTAGAACATGCATATTATATATCTACGCATGTATTATATTTTCATATTTTCAATTGCTTTTGACTATATATGCATGAACGCGTATTCCCTAATTCTGTCTTAGCAACAAAATATCCCTAATTTGTTAATAATTTACCATTCCTTACCTTAAAAAAATTGGTTTAGCGTTTCGATCTCTTATTGTAAGATGGTTGGACCCGGTCAAAATAAGTTTACCAATTTTCCTAACTATTGAATCATGGCATTTTATTATTATTTTACTAGTCACTGTCGGCTCGATTTAACAAATTTTAGTCCAACTATGTATTCAATATGTATTTATTTATAGTTTCCAACTTTTGTTATTATGTGATGGTAAGAAAAATTGACCATTCCTCTACCCAATAATATATATTTTTTAAAATTTTCTTGTTCCGATGATGTAATTTTAAGCTTTAATTAATAAAAATTATCCTTAACAAACACTATCAAGGGTTTCGAAAAGACAATTGACAACCGACTCCAAAGGGCCATAGATGTGATTTGGGGGATGGATGTACACTCAAACCAAGAATGCTTACTCACAATTATGATTTTCCAAAAAAAAAAAAATTTATATTAAAATTGAATTGAATTGAATTTTTTATTTTAAAGTTTTATATAGTTAGCTTTTTTAATGAAATGCCAAATGTGTACATACAGCATAATGATTAGATTTTCACTTTGTACTTATGAAAAAATTGTTTAAATTTCAACTGTCATATTTGCATTTTATCCTTAAATCTAAATTTTCAAGTTTAATTTGTTCTTGTGTAGATAATAATGCAAATTTTCTGGTTTCGTTCATGTATGATTTCAAGTCAAATTTGACATTTTTTTTCTGACAGATAATGAGGAGAAAAATGAGAAACATAAATAACACACTGTCAAGACGTAGGTAGTATTTATGTTAGTATTTACAGTAAATTGGGCTAAATGGCTGAAGCAGAGTGTAGGAAAATTGACCTAAATTATAGGGTAAATTTCGCCCTAGGTCACTAAACTTTGTTATTTGTCACGAATTGGTCACTCAAATTTGATTTGTTCCTTTTAGGTCACTCAACTTTGTTATTTGTCCTAATTAAGTCCTTCTATACTTTTTCATCCAAAATACTAACTAAATATATACTTATTCCGTTAGTATTTTGGATGGAATATGCTCATCATGTTAATATTTTGGATGAAATGAGTATATTTTGTTAATATTTTGGACGGAATAGGAATATTCCGTTAAGATTTTGGATGGAAAAGTATAGAGTGACTTGATTGAGACAAATAACAAAGTTGAGTGACTAAAAATGAACAAATCAAACTTTAATTACCAATTCGTGACAAACAACAAAGTTTAGTGACCTCTAGCAAAATTTACCCTAAATTATAATTCAACTTGTTTTCATTATTTATGTTTCTTGTTTTCTCTTCGTTATCTTTCTTCATTATTTATATATGTTATTTATGTGTTACCAATAGATTTGTGTCTGTGGCTGAGGCTTTTACTAATTCTTACTTGCACCTTAGTTTTAGACGCCAATTAACTGGTATATATATGGAGAAATGGTTAGCTTTGTAAAATAGATTATTTCATTTTACTCTATCTAACCAATTAAAAGATAGGATTATATGGAGATGGAGCTACAAATGATAACTTTACCGTTCATTCATTTTATAAATGGTTAGAATATGGGGGAATGCCTAATTCCGAATACTGTACCATATGGAAATGCCATGTTCCATTAAAAATTAAAATATTTTTATGGCTTGTTCGAAAAGACAAGATTTTAACCAAGACTAACTTAGTAAACAAAGGTTGGCAAGGTTATACGAAATGTGTATTATGTGACCAAATAGAGAGTATAGATCATCTTTTTGTTCAATGTTTTTACATTAGCTTAATATGGAAATTGATAGTCGAGCATAATAACTTTAGTTATAATTGTCATACTTTAGAAGATTTATGGTTGATTGATGCTTCTATTCCTCTCAAGGATAGACTATTAATTGAATTATTACGATGGGCTATGGACTATTTGGTTAGAACGAAATAGATTATGCTTTAATGATAGTACCCCTTGTTCTATTAGGGTTATAGGTAGTAAGATTATTTCTTTAACTCATTTTTGGTGTCAATCTACAGGTGATGATTATTTCTTTAAATTAAATCTTATAATATCTTTTGATGTTAAGGATTTCCCAGATCTTCTTCTTTTGGAAGAGGAAAGAAGTCTTGAACCGACTCAAGCTTTGGATCTCCTGGTGCAGGGTTTTGGGGGTGGCAACCCCCCATCTCCAATGTCTGGTGACGAGGAGAATGAATACTTATTAGATCTGTAGCATTTAGTTTTATGCATGTTATGATGTTTTTGTGTTTTCTTCTGATTTTGCTTTCGTTGTGAGCTTGTATGTGGTTTTTTGGTTTTTTTTTCATTTGTTTTCTGCTTTTGTCTTGAACAATTGTACAGACTTGCTGTATTTGATTTTGGTACCAATTTTTAGGTACCAGGTTAGTTAGGCAAAAGTTTTTGATTTCAAATGAAATCGATGGTAAATATCACTATTCTTCAAAAAAAAAAATGTTATTTATGTTTTTTTTATTGTTAAAGTATCTATTCCTTTTATATACAACTCCAGTCCTTGTCGGGTTCGGATCCCCTAAAGTAGCCCAACTTTTGAGTTTTTGATCATGACTGTCTGATTCGAATCTGTTGCTCCAGATCACTTCGGAATTCAGATTCGTTACTTGAGATGTGTATATTCCACTTTGGATGGATTATCACGAATTAGAATCGGACGGTCCAGATTCAAAACCCAAAAATTGGGGGTTACTTTATATCGTCCTTGTCAACCCCTCCACCTTAGCTGTCTTTTACTTTTACAAGTCTATAATACATTTTTACCAGACGGACCTTGCGAAAGCTAATTCAAAATCATATGTAATGGAAGGTTCATGAAGTCTATAATACATTTTTACCAGGCGGACCTCGCGAAAGCTAATTAAAAATTATATGTAATGGAAGGTTCATGGGACAAAGAATACGAAGAAGCATTCAGCATCGGATCTACATCCTTGACCTCTTACCTACCCCTATGATTTGATTATATATATATATATATATATATGAGTAGAACTAGGGTGCTCTTAAGCTCACCAAAGTTTTGGTGAGCTTAACTCTAAAACTCATTAAATCGATTTCAAATGACGAATTCGAACCGTTGAAACCCGCATACCTTACGTGTGATGCATCTACATGTGAAATTTTTAAACATTCGAATTAATTTAGTATAAAGTCAAGTGGTCAAAAACGTTCAAAAATGAATGCACTAAAATTAATTTATTAACCTTCTAATTTTGACCGCTTGACTTTATATTAAATTAATTCGAATGTTTAAAAATTTCACATGTAGATGCATCACACGTAAGGTAGGCGGGTTTCAACGGTTCGGATTCGTCATTTGAAATCGATTTAATGAGTTTTAGAGTTAAGCTCACCAAAACTTTGGTGAGCTTAAGAGCACCCTAGTTCTACTCATATATATATATATATATATATATATATATAGAGAGAGAGAGAGAGAGAGAGAGATGGGCTATGGTGCATTGAACCATAAATCTAAAATTCAAAATTCAAATGACCGATTCAAACCGTTCATCTTGTTCTCCATATTAATATGTGATTGGAGACCAAATTTTCCATTTTTCTGAATTTTTTTACTATTTATTAAGTATTTTACAAAATTGTTGATCCAACAGTGGCTTAACAAAACAGTAAAATCAGCAGCCACCGTTGGATCAAGAATTTTGTAAAATACTTAATAAATAGAAAAAAAATTCAGAAAAATGTAAAATTCGGTCTCCAAGTACATATTAATATGAAGAACAAGATGAACGGTTTGGATCGGCCATTTGGATTTTTAATTTTAGATTTATGGTCCAATGTACAAACCCCTCCATGCATTGCAATGCACCATAGCCCATGTCTCTCTCTCTATATATATATATAGAGAGAGAGAGATATTGGCTTATATATATATATCAAAATATTTGTTTCGGAGCCGTGATGAAACCAATTGGAATTCATATTTTCGAAGTACAAATAGTTAATCCAAACCATTAAATGTGATCTCTATATTGAAATTTGCTTGGAGGTTAAATTTTTTAATTTTTTGGAAACTTTTTACTATTTGTTGAGTCAGTTTTTAAATCGTTAATTTCAATAAATAGTGAAAAAAATTTGGATCATTGAAAACAACGATTTTAAAATGGGTTTAATAAATAGTAAAAAAATTTCAGAAAATTAAAAATTTGGTCTCCAAGCACATTTTAATATAGATAATGTTGAATAATTTGGATCGATTGCTTGAACTTTGAAAATGTAAAAATTGAAACATTTGTTCCACAATCTAAGAACAAACATTTTAATATTAGCCAATATCTTTCTATATATAATATTATTTTTCATTTTTAAAATTTTTACATGGTTCAACCTTCTCATAAAACACTAAATGTGTATGTGTAATTTTTTTGTAAGTGGTTAAAATTACTCAGTGGATATAGAAACTTGAGTTTAAATTCTACCGTCCATTATGTATTTTAAGTTTGAATTCTCCATTCTAAATTTTCTAATTGATTACCTAACTATTAAATATAAAATATAAAAGTAGTTATACAATATAAAAGGTGACCTTTGTTTTTATGTAAAACGAGTTGACTTGACTTCAATAAAATTAAATGAGTAAATTAGTTGGGTGAAATTAAAGAATAGTTCAAAAGACACAGCATACCTTCCACCTTTATTGTCTTCATTTAGGGATGACATATTTGACAATCAATCAGATATTTATATCTACCCATTGCTGTATGAACCAATTGATTAAATCTCTCTATCAAAGAGCAATGAAAATAGCAATTCAGCATTAATTCGTATTCAAAGTACCTATATACAATGAGCCTTGTGCTTGTGAAATGCTCCCCCAATTTGGTAAATATATTATTGGATCTAACTTACGCAGAATTGACAGTTCAACAATTGAATTAATGATCAATGACTTTCACCTATGAAAATCAAAAGATACATACTATTTTTTTCCCCTACATTAATTATTGTTACTTTTGGAACGACAATGTGGATATATATATAACCGATTTAGTATAAATTTAGATGTAACCAATAACCAACACTAGTTACTTTATTTCAGAAATTTTTGCATAAGTTTAATATAATAATGGAATTCCCAAACCAGCCTTTCTTGCCATGATTTTGCATAAAAAATGCATTTCAATCCTCTTAGGACTTGAAATTAACTATAAATAATTTGATATTTCTTCCTATATCGTTAAATATAAATCATTGCAAACTCTTTCTATGCACGCCTGCAGGAATTAAAAGTAAAAGAAATTCTTAATAATAATTTTTAAAAATTGTCAAGTTAATATATTATTAATGGGCTAGGCTACTATGACATTGGTGTTATTTGAAATTAAATAACACCAACTTTTAAACCCTTAGATCTGCCTTGAGATTCGTACAAAATAAAGTGCTTGAACAGTAAAAGCGGATATTACGAATCTCAAGGCAGATCTAAGGGTTTAAAAGTTGGTGTTATTTAATTTCAAATAACACCAATGTCATAGTAGCCTAACTCATTATTAATGGATTCCATCCCTCAGATATAGTTAACATATTGTATCTTTTTTTTTGTATTAAAACATATTGTATTTTTATACCAACAAATTAACAAGTTAGGTAGTTTGCATAATAATATATATAGCAATATTATTGATGAAATATTTTTGTTTCATTAATTAAAATTCGTTTTCTTCTTTTTGCTGCACATTTATTGTATGCATAATTTAATTAGTTATGTAGGGAGTAGGGACCCTTATTTTCGTGGCCATGATATTAATAAATTAACGACAATATTACAGTACAAGGGTTAGTAATCTAACGCGTTTAAAATTCGTGTTGTCTTTCAAAGTCAACCTTTTGTGTACATACTATATAATATGATCTTAATTATCTTCATGAAATTAAGCACATGCATGCATGCAATTCGATTAGATTCTAATCAATCATGTCCTAATTGACAACGAAAATGTTGAAATTGGTTATGTAGTGACCCTTATTTTCGTGGCCATAATATATATTAATAAATTAACTACAATATATATTACAATACAAGGGTACGTACGTTAGTGATCTAACGCATTTAAAATTCGTGTTGTCTTTTCAAAGTCAACCTATAATTTCGTGTACATACTATATATATATTATACATGAAAGCACATGCATGTATGCAATTCGGTTAGATTCTAATCAATCATGTCCTAATTGCCAACGAATATGTTGAAATTGGTTAATTATGTAGTGACCCTTATTTTCGTGGCCATAATATTAATAAATTAACGACAATATTACAATTATGAACCAATTGATTAAAGAGAGGGATCCAATTATATCTTTTTTGGTGACACCGAATTGCACTCTTCATTTACAAAGTTTTTAAAGTTCAAATAGTCGATCCAAACCGTTCAACATAATGAATATATTAAAATATGCTTGCAGATCAAATTTTACATTTTTTTTTTACTATTTATTAAGTATTTAACAAAATCGCTATATTCAGACCATTGAATTTTTGTATCCATCTTAATAAATAGTAAAAAAAATTCAAAAAAAAATGTAAAATTTGATCTGCAAGTACATTTTAATATAACTATCATGTTGAATGGTTCAAATTGACTGTTTGAACTTTAAAAATGTAGGATATAATCCGGTATTACCAAAAATGGATGTATTGGAACCCTCCTCTTGATTAAATCTCTCTATCAAAGAGCACTCTTTGATAGAGAGATTTTATCAATTAGATCGTACAACATTGGGTAGATGCGCACATTTTTATTAAAACCGTAAAAACAAAGTTTTTTACAAAAGTGCCCCCAACTTTAGTTTTTTTTAAAATGCCCCAACCACCCAGGGCAGGGGCGGTCCATACTCCTAGCTGACCGCCCAGGCCAGGGGCGGTCCACTAGGGACCAAACTGCCTGGGGTCTAGGCAGTCCTCTTTTTTTTTTTTCTTTTTTTAGAGAGATTTTAATTTTTTGATTTAAATAATTTTGTGAAGAAAAAGTTTTCTTGTTTAGAGCGCATGCCAGAAAATAAGACATTTATATATTTATGAGAAGTGATGTCGTAACTCTTTATAACTTTGATTTGGTTTGTCAGTTGGATAACATAAGTTTAAAGATAACACTAATTAAGGACTTGACCTTGATTCAAAAATTTTCAAGCTCTGACGGTTTGTTGATCTTCTTCTCTTTATTTCTAGTACTAAAATAGTAGTTTAGAGCTACTAAAATAGTAGTTCAAACCTCAAATTAGATTTCTGTCCATGCACAAAGCATCTTAGACTGACCTTTAGTATGGTACCAAGTCCAAATTCAGCAGCCAAGCGCTAAGCAAATGCCACTGATATAGTGCAATGCAATAAAAACATCAAATTCGACATATGCTAGTAAATCAGCAAGCCTAGACTGATACAAGGACAAAATTGCAAAAGTGATTACACTAGCATGTAGAGCATTAAAAATACACAGAATTGACACAAATTTCACTTGGGGATAACCCCCGGGCATCCGAAGCATCAAAATTTCAAAAAAAAATTACTTAGTGCCTCAAAAATTAAGTTTAAGTTTTCATTCAACGGTAGAAATACAACGATCGGTATTTTTTTTAGGCAAAACCCTAAGAGATTATTCAAGAATTATTCATATAATTATTTTAAAATGCATTTACTATTTATTTTGTTCATTTACCTATCTCCGAGCAAATGGTATATGTTGACAATAATCAAATAATCCAATTATTATCTAAAAAAGAAGAAGTTGACGTCATTGATGCAATCTAATTATATTTTATTGTTTATATTTGAATAAAATAAATTATTAAGAATCAAGGCCAAGTTCTTAATTTGTGTTATTTTTAGACTTGTGATATCCAACTAACAAATCCAATCAAACTTATAAAGAGTTACGACATCACTTCATAAATATATCAAATGTCTTATTTTTTGGTATACACTCTAAACAATAAAACTTTTTCTTCACAAAATTATTTAAATCAAAGTATTAAGATCTCTCTCTAAAAAAAAAGAGAGGACCGCCCCTGGCCCGGGCAGTCAGCTCGGAGTATGAACCGCCCCTGCCCCGGGCGGTTGGGGCAGTTTTAAAAAAAAGCTGAACTTGGGGGTACTTTTGTAAAAAACTTTTTTTTTTAGGGTTTTAATAAAAATGTCCGGGGTAGATATGAATATCTTATTGATTGGCTGTCATCCCTAAATCAAGGCAATAAAGGTCGGCTATGTAATTCATTGAAATAATCTGTTTTGACATGAAATTAATAATGTATGTGGAAGGTATGTTTTGTCTTTTGAACTCTTAATTTAACTAACTAATTTTCTTATTTAATTTTATTGAGATCAAGTCAACTCATTCTACATAAAAACAAAGATCATTTTATTTTGTATAAGAACATTTGATATTCTATATATAATAGTTAGGTACATTTACATATACTGAACATGACGTAAATGCATAATATGTGACACTAGAATTTAAATTTAAGTCTCCACAACAATGAAGTGAAATTTTAACTACTAAATCACACATACATATTTAATGTTTTATGAGGAGTCTGAACCATATAAAAAACTTCAAAAAAAAAATTCAAAATATATATGTATATGTACATATATGTATAATTAAAAAAATTAAATTCATACGAGTAGCTAAGCAGCTGAGAATGTCAGTTGAATGCTTCTTCGTACTTTGTCGCACGAACCTTCTATTACCTATCATTTCATTTTTATCTTTTGCAAGGTCAGCCTGTTAAAAATTTAATTATAGACATGTAAATATAATCAGAGACTTGTAAAAGTTCACCATTGGAAAAAATAGAATCAGGATCGGTTATATACAGATATTAGTATCGGTTCACAACCGATCCTGATGAGGGCGACACAGATACCAAACAAATCTGTATCGGTTGTTACAACCGATACTAATAGTTACTATCTGCATCGGTTGTAATTAACAACCGACACAGATCTATATTGTTACATTCTGAAATTTTAAAAACATGATTAAAATTTCTAAATCGATCATTTGGTTTAAATAAAAAGTTTAATTAACTTAACGATCGTTCAGAAATTTTCTGACCGACTAAAACGAAACTAAAATTTCGTAATATAAATAATGTATGAAATTATGTATAATAAAATTTCGAGATTTCGAAATAAAATAAAATATAGCACTGGGAATAAAATTATAATTATTCGGTAAATCAGAAACTTAGAAAATTTGCTACAATTCCTTGAAATTTTAGAAAAGAAGAAATTTATTTAATTTGATTTGTGTAAATAAATAAATAAATTGAATTCCAAATAAGAGAAAAATTATACGAAATTATTCGTACACATAAATTATATAAATTATAAAGCTCGTTCATTTAGAATTTTTAGAGAACTAATTGAATATATACAATTATATAAAAAGAGATCGAATTATGCGAATCTTAAATTGAGAAATAAATATACGAATTCTATGTACAAATATAGTTACAAAAATATTATGAACTTTCGATTCGAATTAGAGTTGAAACGGATTTCTTAAACCAATTGAATGACCTTATTGAAATTCTGGATTTGTTTGGACCTTTGGATTTAATCTAACACGGATCTTAAATATTGTAACTTAATTTTGGAATTATCACAAACACTCATCTCAGCCAGCACGAATCTTAAAGCACCCCTTTAAACCCCTCCCCCTCTCTTTCTCTCCTCTCCCTCCCTACCCGTGAGACAGCCCCCCCCCCCCCCCTCTCTGTTTTCTCTTCTACGCCAAACCAAGAGGGGCTCCGCCCCCTCTTCCCTCCTCCGTCGCCGGTGAGCCGCCCACCAGCCGCCACCCCTACTCTCTCCTCTTTCTCTCACCGTGAGCCCCACAGCACCGCCCCCCCTCTCTCTCTTTTCCCGCCTCTCTTCCCCACCCATCACAACCCTAACCCGCGCTGACCCGCGGCCCCACCAGAAAACCCTTCCTTTCTTCTCTCTCTAAACCATGGACCTCCTCTCTCGATTGATTCCTCTCTATTTTTCACCTTTTGCCATTGATTTGGTAAGGATCCGAAAACCTAGAATTTGGGGGTTTTTCGTTGTTGCTTGCGGGTGCTAATCGGGTGTCTCTTGGTGCTAATGTGGTGTTTGGAGATGCTAAATCTGTGGTAGTTGATTCAATTGTGGTGGCCACAAGGCACGGCGAAACCCTCGGAACATGCCACTTTCTTTCGACATTTCCTCTTGCGGTTAATTTATAAAATTCGTGAATTGTGTGTATTGATGAATTGATTAATGTCGTAGGATGTGAATTTGTTAAGTTTCGAGTACGGGTTGTTGATTTTCCCGACTCGATCGAATTGCTCGAATAAATTAAGTATAAGGGGTTATATTGCAAAATGATTTTTATTAATGGTCGGAATGATAATATATGACCATAGTGATTGTATGAATTAAAGGGAATTGTAGTTAGGATTTTGTAAAGGGAATTATAGTTAATTACACCTTTGCTCGGGTTGTTGATTTTCCCGGTAAATGGTGCTGATTTTGTGTGTGTACCAGTCCTTGACTTGACAGGGACCAAAAATGTAAATAAATTAAATTGAGGGTTGTTTTGTGCAAAATACAAGCCTTGGGAATTTTTATAAAAATAAAAGGGTTGAATTGCAAAGTAGACACCAATGTGTGAAATTAGATTAATTGAGGACCAATATGAAAAAGATGTGAATTTATATGAATGATAGCCGTGACTTTGCGGTTGGGATATACTTGAATCGAATTGAAATGAAAATGACATGATGTGTATATGTAAATTTGGAATTGGACTTGAATTAAAATGATTATAAATGAGCCGAAAGGTATAAAAGAATTGACGAATTGAAAGACGGCTTTTGGAAATTAAGTTTTGAGAATGTAACCGAACTAAACCAAGTAATCGTATAATATAGGTGTAGGCTCAGTCGAGCCAGATTTCGCGAGGCAATTCGAGACGCCTGATCTTTAAATTAAGCGGTACGCTCGTCATAATAAGGTGCGGGATTCTTGGACTTGTTTGATACTTTATTTTCAGGAATTAAACTGTGTATTCGTTTTGTCATGTTGAATATCATTGATTGCATCATTTGAATTGTGTAGAGCATTTGCATAGCCCAATCAAATTAAACTCGAATTGATGTGACTTGAGTGATTTGCATGCTGGTATGGTTGTAGGTTGTGTCGATCTATTATGATCTGATTTGATTGAAAGTCACCACGATTTGATTTGATTTGATTTGATTTGATATGTATGTGAATTGATTTACGAAGTTAAGCACTTGGATCCAATGAATTTGCCAAGTCGGGCTGTATGCTGACTTGGATTCCCAGGATCCTAAATGGCCTTAGGTGAACGGCCCTCGATATGCCCAGTACCGGTTGGGACGAGGGAGGGTGATTATGTTATGAGATGTGATTGGAAATCGTGGGTGACCTGTGTAACGTCTATGGCTCTGTGGCATTCTCCTACGTGTTAATGCATTTGAACGGTCGATTGAATATGACGAATATTGGAAACGATTCTCAAAGTGGATTTTCTTTATGTGATTCGAACCAGACCTTAATAAACGGTTAAGCCAAGTGATTACAGATGGGTGTCAGATAAAGGGTCCAGCGGTTGGCCATCTGTAGGTGTCAGTAACCCTACAGATGTGGGTTTGATAATGGTTCAGCTCGAAAGAACATCTGTAATTGCTACAAGCCCTAATGAACTGAGTTATGAATCGAGTTAAGCCAAAATATATATGTTGTGTTTGAAATTCATCTTGGAAATTCCGTAAACTGTGTTGCAGGTTGAATTAACTGTTGTCGTGCATTGGCATTCTGTTATTTATGATTATATGTATCTGTTTGAATTGTTTATTGTTTGGGTTTCATTGTTGAATATAGAGTTTGATTGCAAGTCCAATAGTCTGAACTGTGACAAATTCGCACTGAGAATTTATTCTCACCCCCCCTCTCCCGATTATTTTTCAGGTTTATTACACGGACGCAGCGAATGAGGATATTGGCAATGCATATAAAAGATCCACTGCCTTGCGTGTATATGTGACTCCTGATAGATACACGCGGCAGGCTGTCAGACCCCGGTGGATTTCGGGTGTGACATATATTGTAAATTAGATTTTTTTAAATTCAGGAAAAAACTATCAGGATCGGTTGTACTGTACAACCGATACAGATGTATATTTCAAATTAGATTTTTTAAATTCAGAAAATAACTATCAGTATCGGTTCTTACGTAAGAACCGATACTGATTTGTGTTTAAATTCAGAAAATCACTATCAGGATCAGTTCTTACGTAAGAACCGATCCTGATACTCTATTGAATTTTTATGAAATATTTTTTATTAAATGGCCAGCTTCCATATTTATTTAGTTGGCCGAAATTTCAAATTATCACAAATCCTAAATTATCAATAAAACACATCCTAAATTAATTTTCAATAAAACAGATCCTAAATTAATTATCAATAAAACACATCCTAAATTAATTATATATCATACACATCCTAACTTATTACAAAAAATTCATGTTCCTAACTTCCTCTCGTCTTAATTTCTTTCAGCAAGACTTTGGCCCACATTTGGCGAAAGTCGGCCAAGCGTTGTACTGTATATTTAGCGGGAATATCCTGCATTTTTAGAATTTGTGAAGAGCATATATATACAATTAAATTGTGTATTTTATTATATTTGAAGCAACAATTCTTATTTTTGAAAAATTTATAAATGCATATATACCTTCAATTGCGGAAAAACATTGAGACAGTGTTTTATTATGTCTTGCATGAGCAACATGGTATAATATGCACATTCCCAGCCGGCTGGTTGTTGTGGGCACTATATAACAAGTTTCAAAAAAATAAAATGTTTGTATTATGAGCATACAAATGGCTTATATGTATATTCATTATAATTATATCGCAATAGGAACTATTACCTTGCAATCGTTACGAACCGTTAAAGAAGCACCCATTTCCTTTATGAAGACGCTGTTGAAATATGAAAACATTGAACAATCAGTACTTACGAGACATTTTTGAAATGATAATATAATAATAAAATCATTAGTATTCTAAACAAAACGTAAAATTTAGGAAAGACACTTGCTCCTCGATAGCAGCACTGATCATCAGCATTCTTTTACACTTCTTACTGGAATCGTACAGGTACAATGAACGTTCTGTTGGCATAAGTATGACCAATATCCAATGATTTCTGCATGTTAGGTTTGTAGCATGTCATATTATTCAATTTATATGAATTGAAAGAAATATAATAAAATTAGAATATATATATGTAACACTAACATCTGATGGTATGGTATGAAGATTAATCTCTTGTCCCAATTTTCTCGGAGTGCTTTCCCTATGTATTGAAGAACACGTCCTCGGTCATCATTCAACAGGGTGGCATTCGTTTGACTGGGGTCCATGAAACCAACCTGCTCATCGGGATATTCCTCCTTGAGGTATTTGTGCCAATACCTACAAAATAAAGACACAAAGGTGATCTCAATTTTGTGAAATTTGAATTACAAGTACTAAAATTCTGCAATTATTACAAATATTAACTCACATCATCCAGATCTGAACAACTGGTACAGTGAGCCACTCCTGTGGAGTAAGCAAGACCGCATAATCATCTGCATAGACGTGTATGGAGTCATCTGAACATAAAAGATCAGCTGGGGAATCGATTTCGATTGGGCTGCCATCTAGCTCCAAAAACCGATCACGAATATGCTTGAATGTCTGTCCCAGCTTGTCAAAATTGATACCATCAAATGCCTTGCAGTGACTCGTTGCTTTCGGACCTCCAGGAATAATCATTTCTTTGCCTGGTTCCTGCAAAATTTCATAATAAATTGAAGTAAAGTCCAAAATCATCTATAACTCTATCACATAGATACTAATTCGGAAGTATAAGAACTTGTAATAATAATATACCTCATCTGAACCTATCACTATCATGGACATCGGCCATGCAGTGAAACTGCCGAGGGCATCCTTTAGGGTTTCCTGCTCGCCATTTGGTACAGGTAATGGATGCTCTATGAAATCCACATCGGAAATACCATCCACCATTACTCTTGCATGATCGAGCGGCATCGGCCTGCTGTGAATTGTTCCACCGGGTGCAACTGGAACATGAATTGTCCCCACGGCTACTGTAACAGTGTTCCCATTGACAACTGCCTGGAGTTTGCAGCTTAGTTCTGCCTCCTGTTCAGATATATGTATTTACTCGAATAAACTAAAACGTATGAACATGTAATGGTTCTTATGCTAGGTACCAACAATTATTCTAATGTACCAACAACAATTTCCAAATGTCTAACAATTATTTTGGTTCTTAAGCTAAGTACCAACAATTATTCTAATGTACCAACAATTACTAATGTACCAACAATTCTAATGTACCAACAACATTTATTTTGGTTCTTAAGCTAGGTACCAACAACAACCGAAATTCTAATGTACCAACAACAAGAATTAGCAACAAGAATTTTCTAAATTCAATTAGTACCCGAATTATTTCTCAAATTGGCACCTCTTAAATTGGTACCCAAATCTATCAAATTTGTAACAAATTTCTAACAAGTATATTCTTAAAATAATTGGTACCCGAATTTAACAAATTATTTCTAACAAATTTCTCTCAAATGTCTAACAAATCTCTAAAACAATTTCTAAATTCGGTTTGGTACCCGAATTGTAAACAATTAATAAATTCGGTTTGGTTGATTTGAAACCGAATTTATTTGATTTGACAATTTGAAACTACTTAAAATAGCAAAACTAAAATAGCAAACTTACCTAAAATGAGAGGCGAGTGGACTGAGAGGAGAGGGCCGAGCAATGGAGCCGGCGGAGGAGAAGACAGGACCGGGCCAACGGAGCGGCGGAGGAGAAGAGCAATTAAAACTCAAAACGCACGGCTAGGTCACGGCTAGGTCACGACGGAGAAGAGAACACAGGACCAGGTTTTGAGGTTTCAAATCAGGGCTAGGTCACGGCGGAGGAGAGGGTTTTGAGGTTATGAGGGTTTAGGTGTTTTGAAAAATTAGTAAGTTTTAAAGAATATAGAGGCGCCGGTTGGAGAGGGAAGCCTATCAGCATCGGTTCCTAGCTTAAGAACCGATGCTGATAGTTATCTGTATCGGTTCTTAAGCTAGGAACCGATGCTGATAGGCTTCCCTATTTAAAATAATGCGGATTACTATCAGCATCGGTTCTTAAGTTAGGAACCGATGCTGATAGTGCTATTTATTTAAAATTGTGCTTTTTATTTATGAATGTGTATGTTACTTTAAAATATTAAAAAAAGGATGTTTATGTGTTATTTTATATTTTTGTATTTTAAAATTTTAAAAAAAGGATTTTTATGTGTTATTTTATATTTTTGAATGTGTATGTCATTTTAAATATAAAAAAAAATGTTTATGTGTTATTTTATATTTTTGTATTTTAAAAAAAAATGTTAATGTGTATGTTATTTTAAAAAATAAAAAAGGGATGTTTATGTGTTATTTTATATTTTATAAATAAACTTGAAAATTATTTTGAAAAATTATTTAGTATAATTATTAGTTTAAAAATTACTTTAGTACATGAGCTATTTTAAAAATTACTTATAAAATAAAATAAAATAAGCTACTAAAATAATAACATTAAAAATTTAAAAATAAGCTAATAAATTACATATAACATGAAAAAAAATAAGCTACAAGAAGTGTTGAAGAATAACTTGCATGCTTCTCATCGTCGGGTGTTTCAATGCATTATGAAAAAAAAACCCGTACCTTTTTGTCAGCAATATTAAAGATTATTAACTCACATTTTTATATTTTTTGACATACCAATATTAAATGTATGATATACCAATATTATGACTTGCCAATGGAAACTTCTTCAACCCATTCTCCTTCATCATGATCGATGAGCATGTGACCTGTTTCATTATCCTCAGCGCCCGGTAGAGATGCCATGCCAGTAGAAAATGGTGGTATCTCATCAAAATGATCGTACGCCTCTTCGTCTTCCACATTATCAATCCCGATTATACATCTTTTACCAGAGAGGACAACATGTCTTGAACGATCGGCGGGATCAGTTACGTAGAACACTTGCGTGGCTTGTCTTGCAAGTATAAATGGATCATCCTTATATCCAGCTTTACTAAAATCCACCAGAATAAAACTATCCTCGTCAACTTTAACCCCCCTACGGTTATCGACCCATTTACACATAAATAACGGGATATTAAATCTTCTGTAATCGAGCTCCCAAATTTCTTCAATAAACCCGTAATATGACATCGATGCATGCGATGGTCCGGCACCTTTAGAATCTGACAAATCACTCGAAACAGCTACTAACGTCACTCCACTGTTTTGCACGGTACTCTTTGCATCTTGATTTCTTGTGTAAAATGTGTACCCGTTGATGTCATATCCTTGGAAGGTCCTCACGACATGAACTGGACCAAGAGCCAACAATTTGACAATTTCTTTAATGTTTTCTCCCTCCGGAGCTTGCATGACTCTACGTGTAAACCATCTTTCAAAAGTTTTATTGTGTTCGTCGATTAACCACTTGTTAGATTTCTTTGGATTCTGTTGCCGCAAGAGAGTCATATGCTCGTCCCAAAAAGGATGAACGTCAGTGAGGTGTTGCAAAACATGAAAATGTGCTAGTGACATTGTTGTACTATCAGGCACGAATAATTTCGCACCGATTGTTCCTACCCCGTGAAGTCTACCCTCGTGCCGAGATTTAGGGATGCCGATGGCTTTGACATCATCCATATAATTAGTACAAAACTCAATAACCTCTTCGGCAGTGTATTGCACTCCGGGTTGCCATAATTCTTTTAAATCCTCAATCAATGGCACTAGATACACATCTATGTCGTTCCCGGGCTGTTTGGGTCCTGATATGAGCAAGGTCAACATGATGTATTTGCGCTTCATACATAACCAAGGCGGAAGATTATAAATGCACAATAGAACCGGCCAACTGCTATGCTTGCTGCTCATGCTACTGTGCGGATTTATTCCATCTGCACTCAGCCCAAGCTTTAGATTTCTAGGGTAACGTCCGAATTCAGAAAACTCTCTGTCAATATTCCTCCACTGAGGAGAATCAGCGGGGTGCCGTAATTTCCCGTCTTTCTTCCGGTTTTTGGCATGCCAACGCAGTAATTTCGCATCTTTAGCATTTGAGAACAAACGTTTGAATCTCGGTTTTACGGGGAGGTACCACAATGCTTTTGCAGGAGGTCCTTTATTCGGTTTACAATCATCACTTTTATCACTGGCAATCTGCTTTGGTTTGTAACGTGATGCACCACATTTTGGACACTCGTGAAGGTCTTCATACTCATTTCGATATAATATACAATCATTTGGGCACGCGTGTATTCTTTGAACTTCCAAATCAATTGGGCACAATATTTTCTTTGCTTCGTAAACATTGGGTGGTATCTCGTTTCCTTCCGGAAGCATTTCTTTTAAAGTTTGTAATAGCTCAGTAAAACTTCTACCACTCCAACCGTTAGATGCTTTAAGGTTATACAATTTTAATACACCTTTCAATTTTGAAAATTTAGAACAACCAGGATACAATTCCTTATTAGAATCTTCGTACAAATTCTCAAACAAACAATACTGCTTATCATTATCAAAATCCTCTTCTATATCACGTAACATTTGATCAAAATTATCACATTTATCTACCACTATATCATCATTTTCTTCGGTATGATACTCCTGTTGCTCAGTACGAGTACCTACGTCGGTTTCCAATCCCCGTAAGTCATTCCCCTCATCTCCAACGGTATGGTATTGCTGATGCTCAGTACCAGTACCTATGTCAGTTGGAAAACTCTCACCATGCCATATCCAACACTGATATCCTTGCTTGAATCCACGACGGATTAAATGGCTCCTCAGTTGGTTCGGGTTGGATAATTTTTGACCATTGTTACAATCACGACAAGGACACGACATCATTGTACTCCCCTTATTCGCCATATCTTCCATAGAAACTCTGATAAATTCCTCGACACCTGTCGTATATTCATCCGATAGTCGTGATGTTTCGTACATCCAACTGCGGTCCATCTGCAATTATAGTAGAACACAATTAATTTAGAACAATCTCGGGGTACTAAATTCTATTCACAATAGGGCTTACATGGGGCCTGGTTACCATCCTATCCCACTCTTTGAATACTTCGTCTTAGTAGTGACCACGTGTTAGTCGTGTTTTAGTATTTAAGAAAATTTCGGCAGCATTTCCCCTCAGTTCCCCGAGTATTCGGGGAACTAATAAGGAGAAATGCTGCAGAAATTTTCTTAAATACTAAAACACGACTAACACGTGGTCACATCCTAATTGAGACGAAGTATTCAAAGAGCAGTCCCAAAACGGGGACTATTCAAAATTAATCCCTAATGGATTAATTTTGAACGGGTATCATGACCTAAAGGCATTAATCATTCGGTTGTGGCTCATAAGACAATACTCTAGCTACATACGTAATACAAATCTATTTAGTCTAGCTATCGTAATACACATTCATGCACAAAACTAATTAAACATGAGTTTTATGTTTTACTTACAACTTTTTTAGATGCCATACCGAGTGAGATGAAAATCGCTGCACCAAATCTCTCAATAATAGCCAAACTACAAAATTAAACCATCGAAACCTAATTAAGGGATGTATATATATATAACATGGACTTGGCTACGGTACTATGGGTTACATAGATGCCTCCCGTGCTACGGCTCAATATTCGAGTTTTCAAAACCCTAACGGTCGATCCGAACCTTTCATCTTATTCTCCATATTAATATGTGTCTGGAGACCAAATTTTACATTTTTTGGAAATTTTTTACTATTTTTTTAGATTTATTGAAAATCGCTGATTTTCTGACAAATCTGGACCATAGAAAACAGCGATATTCAATAATTCTAAAAAAATAGTAAGCAATTTCCAAAAAATGTAAAATTTGGTCTCCAAACACATTTTAATATGGAGAATAAGATGAATGGTTCGGATCGACCGTTAGGGTTTTGAAAACTCAAATATTGAGCCGTAGCATGGGAGTCCTCTATGCAACCCATAGCATATTAGCCAAATCCTATATAACATATATATGATGCATGCTAGGGTATATATGGGTATATATCAAAAGCTCATATATAGCATGCATGTGCAAATATAGTTATATCAAAAGTTCATATATAGCATGAATTTCCTCATCTTCACAATAAAGAAAAACTTGAAATATAAAAATGCATTAAAACCTAAAAGATAGATTATGGTTTATAAAATGAGCCGAATTAGAGCTTAAATGGTGCTAGATCTAACATCAAACTTGAGAAAAGAAATGATCAATCAATTAATGAACCTGAGAAAAGAAGAGTGAGATAGCTGATCAATGCCCACTAAAATAGCTGCTGCGCCAACCAACCGGAGGAAGAAAGAAAACTGATTATGTGAAGAATCAGACTTTGGGAAAAGCTAAATATGCACTATCAGTATCGGTTCTATCACTAAAACCGATACTAATGATAGTTCAGGTGCTGTGGTTTCAATTGCTATTAGTATCGGTTTTAGTGATAGAACCGATACTGATAGGTATTAGTATCGGTTGGTTCTTACAGCCGATCTAGATAAGCCGATCTTGATTTCAGTTTTTCCACTAGTGGTTAAAGATTGCATTTTGAGGATTAATTAATTATGTGTTCTATTTGTCAAGAACAGCTAACCAAACTGGGGTTGTATATATATAATATTAGGAATAGATAACTTAACAATTAAAGAAAAAAAACATATATAACATAAATAATGAAGAAAGATTATAATGAAGAGAAAACATAAAACATAAAATAACTAACATACATATGTAGAAAATGATTGTGGTAACTTGTTGTAACTCAAAAATTGTTGTAAGTTGATCGCTCCTCATATGTATATATATATATATATATATATATATATATATATATATATATAAAAATTTAAAAAGTATGTTTTACTTCATGCTCATATCTTTATTTTTAAAGTTAAAATAATCGATTCGAACTTTCCAACACGTTCTTTGTTTTAAAATGTGCATGGTGACCAAATTTTATAATTTTTTTGAAATTCTTTTACTATTTTTTCAGAATTTTTGAAAACCATTGCTCGGTTGAATATTTTTTTTATTTAATTAAAAGTTGTGATTTTCAAAATTTCTGAAAAAATAGTAAAAATTTCATAAATTTCAGTTCAACTTAGGCTCAAGTACATAATCGACAATGGATTGTCAAAAAATCACACCAACTTTTATGTCACAATAAATTCCTGATTAACGTGACTGTGAGATGATACATTAGCTTACTGATGATTAAACATAATAATTGCAACACAGCGGGATACATGCAAATAAATTAAAAAAAGAACACATAAATTAAATCATGCACACATTGGCAATGCACATTCTCTTTAGTAATTGTAATTCACAGCACGGCATGTCTTTCGGATTTCACCCTGGGTCCCACCAATGTTACCCATTTTCACCATCGATTCCCCAAATTTTGCCGCAAAGAACTCAGGTTTAGTCCGGAAGTCATTTAGAAGGTTCAGCGTCTCGCCGCTTGTCAGGAGGCTCCAGTCTGAGAAAAAGAGTCCCTTGAGATCTGCGACATTCTGGTAATACTGGTTATCCAGCTTCTTTGGTGTCACAAAATCCTGCGGTACAACACCGTCGTCGTTTGCATTTTGTGGGCACTTGGTTCTCAGAAAAGAACCAAAGCCTTGATCCATGGTGGGGTCGATGGTTGGGTAGAGACGGGTCGTGAAGGAGGAGCAGTGAGAGCGGCCGATTGAGTGAGCCCCAGAAAGTGTGACCACGTCATCTGTAGAGAGCCCTTGGGCTGCAAAAAGTGCCTTTACAACTGTGAGATTGTGAAAGGGAGCGGGAAGCGAGTTCAAGACCTCATCTGCAATGGACACCCTTCCGTCGAGCCTTCCCGAAGGGATTTCATAAGAGATTCCTCCCAGAAAATAAGACGCGTCTCGTGCTGCAAAGGCGATGATATCTGCACATGAGACTACACCGGGACAGACGCGTTCCAGAGTTTCTTTCGCCTCATCGATCACTTCGAAGCCACGGAGGCTGGGATTGTTCACGACAGACAACTTCTCAGGGTTCGGGTTTTGTGGCGATGGGTCTAGTACGACAGAAGCATCACAGCCCTATTAATTGTAACATATAATAACTGTATAATTAAGGAATAAATAATTTTTCAAACTAGGTCTTACTACTTTTAAATGGCAACATAATAAGAAGGTATTGGTAAGTTTAATGTTGAAACGTGAAAAATTTCAAAAAAAATAATTAAAAAAAAAACTAAACACAGAATAGGTATAAGTTAAGAACATAATAATAATGTATAAAAGTACGTCAAGTGAAGAATAAGTAAGAAAGATACCCTAACAAAGCAGTCATGGAAGAACATTCTGATGACGCCGGCACCGAAGCCCGGATCCTTTGCAATATACTTGTGGACTACTGCTTTTACTATTAGTTCTGCTTGTGGACAAGTTTTAGCACACTTGGTGTAGTAACCAACTTCAAGAGAAGTGGTTGACATTGCACCAAATAGGAGGATGCATGAGAGAAAAGCTAAGATTTGATACGTGTTTCTTGCACCCATTTGGTAATGAAAGAGTACTACAAACTGGTGATTGAGAGAGAGAGCTAGGGAGAGAAAGATGTGTCTACTTTTTTTTATGTCTTTAATCTTTTGTTTTGGTGCATTAGAGTGGCTAATAAGACTGCCTATATATAGGAAAACATATATAGTAGACAAAGAGAATTAATGTTTATTTATTGATTATTTTAGTAGGCTTGGTCTTGTTTTGCAATTTTGGATTTTGATATTGCACCGTTGCTTTGTTGCTTTCTGTCCCTGTATGACAGTTGTTTAAACAACTCCACATGCCTGCAATTGTTTACTAGCTACATATATTAATTTGTAGCCCTTTCTCTAAATACTCTTTTTAATTACGTAGATGTATATTTATTATAACTTACATTGGTTGTATATATTTTTGTATGTAGATATATATAGTCTGTGCTATTATATATAGGACATTAATTAAATCAAATTAAGTATATCAATGCAAAATTAAGCCAATTTGTTATAAAGTTGAGAGTATTTACGAAGATACCAACATTGTTAAAAAAAAATTATCCTTGCAGATAAAACAACATATTCTTGTAGTGCATACATTGCATCGCCCATCCAAAATTACACACATGCATGAATTATAAACTAATCATTGTTTTGTTAACTGCAATTATGTTTGAATGAATCTCTGTGGATGACGCAACTTAAATTTATTCGCTGTAGTAACATGCATGGATTATGAACATATATAACACATCTTCGATGGATACCTTAATTTTGATTTGATTCTCAACAGGACCGGTTCCGAAGATTTTGGAGTCTGGAGCGGGAGAAAAATTTGGACTCTTTATGTAATTTTTTTTTATTAATATGTCAATAGATCATGGGGACATAAAATCAATTTTCACTAGTTTCATACGAAGAATCTAAGCACTCAGATACATGATTAGTTTCTTCATTATTTTCACTAGTCTTATTTTCAAGCACATTTGTTATTTCATCATTTACCTCATTTTCATTTTCAGGCACCTTTGTTGTTTCTTGATTTACCTCATTTTGATTTTCAGATACATTTTTTGTTTCTTCGTGTACCTTACTTTCAACTTGGTTTTCTAAAGACTAATTTTTTATTTAATTTTTTTCCAAAGCTTTTGAATAGAACCTTTTTGAGATTTTATTTTTTTCTTCTCTATTTTTTTCACTACCTAATGCATATTTTCTAGGAAATATTGTTTTAAATTAAAAATAAAATAGAATAATAAAAGGATAAAACCTAAGTAATGAGATAGACGCAGCGCTGAGCCACCAACAGTCCAATTCAGAGGTTGCGGTTGCCGCCACCCCTCATCCAGTCCAGATGCTGTGTCGATGCGTCACTGCATCGGTCTTGTCCTAACTAGACGACGCCTCCGCCTCGCTCAATCAAGACTTTGCCTTGCACTCACTATTGCAGAATAAGATCGTGACTCGTGAAAAGAACTATTTTTTTATTTCTCTCAATCTCTCGTTTGTCTGTAAATTGATTTATAAAGAATGAAAAAACGGCGGAATTCTGAGATCTAGGTTTTTTATTTTATTTTTCCCTTCTAGTTTGTCATTTCACTGAGATAAAATGCCTTTTTTTTGTTCCTTCTCGGTTGTGGTCGTTTTCCAAAGAATGAAGAAATGCATTTTTTGTTTGGGCCAAGACAAAAACAAATTGTATTTGCACAAAGTTCGGCCTTGGCCCAGAATAATTTAACATATACAAGTTTTTTTTTTTAATATTTGGAGGCCTATTAGATTTTGGGGTCCAGGGTTGTCGCTCTGGGTACCCTGGGCCAGGGCCGGACCTGATTCTCAATTGTGGAGAACTATTCCTCAATTGATGATGGATGAAAATCGTGGCAAGCACAACAGGCATATGGATAAGTTTATCAAGCTCCTATGAACTAAAACTTTAAAATCTATCGGATTGATTTCAAATAACAAATTTGAACCGTTGAAATCCATCTATCTTACGAGTGATGCGCCTAAATGCAAAAAAATTGAACTTTTGAATTAATATAGTAGAAAGACGAGCGGTCAAAATTAGAAGATCTATTAAATATTTTTATGCATTGATTTTTTGAACTTCTTTTACCACTTGACTCTATACAAAAATAATTTGAAACATTTTTTTTTTACATATAGATGCATCACTCTTAAGATAGAAGAGTTTCAACGATTTAGATTCGTCATTTGAAATCACTCCAATAGATATTAGAGTTGAGTTCACAAAAAAAACTTAATCAACTTAATTAGAAACACCCAAGCAATAGCAGAGACAGAATCTTAAGAGTCAATTGACTGGACTCAGCTAATTGTGGCTTGCCACTGCCTTTTAAATATTAAATATTCAAAGCAAATTCATAGACTGTTTCTCTTACTTATTTTTTGAAGTAAGATTGAAGATAACTTATATTAGACAAAGTTGTTGGGTCCAATTATAAAAACAATATCCTTCAACCAACAACTATATATTAATATGGCTATTAACGCTTTAAAAAAGGAGAGACAAAAAAAATGAAAGCATTTGAACTTTCTTTATCTTTCTCTTATATTAAGCACATAAGTATCTTGATCCACCAATGATTCTGATTTTTATCACTGAATTTTAACGGTTAAGGTATTTTTTTTTTTACACAATTATAATGTTATGTTAGGATGTATTGGCGTTTATTGTGTTGAAGTTTGAATTTTGTTATCTGAACACTAATTACATTGATAAGTATTGGTCTTTTTTTTTTTATCACATTGGTCTCTAGCGGTAGGGAATCCATTAACAGATCTAGTTTATTGTGTTGAATTCATGAATCTGTTAACATATATAGTTTTAACCGGATAGAAGTTTGCAATTCTCTTATTCATATATTTCTCATGTGTACAATACAAAATTATAAAACCATTTTTATAGGTCACAAATTGTGAATGAAAAAACATCTAAATTAATACAATAAAAATGGGGAAACATATTCCAATAGTAGCAGCGTAGTGGAGAAATAAATTGAGGATCAATATTAGGAGTTACAAAATGAATGGACCATCATAAATATATTCATCACAATGTTGTAATTGTTGTTAATTTATTAGCATTATGGCTACGATAAATAAGTATCTCTACATAACTAATTAAGTTATGCATACAACAAATGTGCAGCAAAAGTAAGAAAATGAATATTAGTGAAATAAAAAGATTTCATCAATAAAGCTATATATTATTAGGCAAACTACCTAACTTGTTTTCGTTGGTATAAAGATACAATATGTTAACTACATCAGAAGGGATGGAATCCATTAATAATATATAAACTTAACACATTTTTGGAAATTGTTAAGAATTACTTTAAATTTTAAAATCTGATGTTTATAATATAATTCATAGAAACAAGAATTACTATATATTATACATAGAAACACACATGCATTCCTGCACGCATATATACATAGAAACAAAAATTATTTTTAAAAAAAATACATAGAATTTGGTTGAAATTATTTACATCTAAATTTACTCTAAATTGGTTATATATCCAGTTATCCACATTGTCGATCGACGTTCCAAAAGTAACAATAATTAATGCAGAAAAGAAATTATTTAGAGTATGTATCTTTTGACTTTCATAGGTGATAGTCATCGATTAAATTCAATTGTTGAAATATCAATTCTGCGTAAGTTAGATCCAATAATATGTTTACCAGATTGGGGAGCATTTCACAAGCAGCTCATTGAATATAGGTATTTTGAATACGAATTAGTGCTAAAATGCTAATTAATTGCTCTTTGATAGAGAGATTTAATCAATTGGTTTCTAGAGCATTGGATAAATATGAATATCTTATTGATTGGCATGTCATCGCTAAATCAAGGCAATGAAGGTCGGCTATGTAATTCATTGAAATATATAGTCTGTTTTGACGTAAAATAATGTATGTTGAAGGTATGCTGTGTCTTTTGAACTCTCAATTTCGCCTAACTAATTTGCTTAATTAATTTTATTGAGGTCAAGTCAACTCATTCTACATAAAAGCAAAGATCCTTTTATATTGTATAAGAACATTTGATATTCTATATATAATATTTAGGTACATTTACATATACTGAACATTACGTAAAATGCATAATATGTGGCACTAGAATTTAAATTTAAGTCTAGGTCTCTACAACAACAAAGTGAAATTCTAACTACCAAATTACACATACATATTTAACATTTTATGAGGAGTCTGAACCATATAAAAAACTTCAAAAAAATTCAATATATATATATATATATATATATATATATAGAGAGAGAGAGAGAGAGAGAGAGAGATGGACTTGGGTGAGACGCGGTGTATACGCGTTTATACTTCACGCCGTATTTTCATTTTGAAAATCCAAACGACCGATCCGAACCGTTAGATGTTTAATCCATATTGAAATGTGCTTGGAGACTAAATTTTACATTTTTTGGAAATTTTTTACTATTTATTAAGCATTTTTGAAAATCTGAAAATCCGGGTGAACAGTAAAAATTTCTCGACCACCGGATCAACGATTTTAAAAGTGGCTTAATAAATAGTAAAAAAATTTCAAAAAATGTAAAATTTGGTCTCCAAGCACATTTCAATATGGAGATCGTGTTGAGCGGTTCGGATCGGTTGTTTGAATTTTCAAAATGGCTAAACTGTACCATGAAGCACCAAACGCGTATACTCCGCGTCTCACCCAAGTCCATCTCTCTCTCTCTCTCTCTCTCTCTCTATATATATATATATATATATATAGAGTACGGCTAACGCGCTTCCTCTAGCATATGGGCCGAAATGCTTCCGGTGGAAATTTGAAATTTCAAAATCCAAAAAGTTGATCTGAACCGTTCATCTTCTTCTCCATATTAATATCTGCTTGGAGACCAAATTTTACATTTTTCTGAAATTTTTTACTATTTATTAAGCCACTTTGAAAATCGCTGATCCAATGGTTTTACTGTTTTGTTAAGCCACCGTTGGATCAGCGATTTTCAAAGTGGCTTAATAAATAGTAAAAAATTTCAGAAAAATGTAAAATTTGGTCTCCAAGCAGATATTAATATGGAGAAGAAGATGAACGGTTCAGATCGACTTTTTGGATTTTGAAATTTCAAATTTCCACCGGAAGCATTTCGGCCCATATGCTAGAGGAAACGCGTTAGCCGTACTCTATATATATATATATATATATATATATATATATATATGTATGTATGTATATATATGTAGGACTTGGCTAGGGTGCTATGGGTAGCTAAGAGGCCTCCCGTGCTACGGCTCAATATTCAACTTTTCAAAATTCTAACGGTCGATCCGAACCGTTCATCTTGTTCTCCATATTAATATGTGCTTGGAGACCAAATTTTAAATTTTTTGGAAATTTTTTACTATTTTTTTAGATTTATTGAAAATCGCTGTTTTTCAGACAAATCTGGACCATAAAAAACAGCGATATTCAAAAAATCTAAAAAAATAGTATAAATTTTCCAAAAAATGTAAAATTTGGTCTCCAAACACATATTAATATGGAGAACAAGATGAATGATTCGGATCGACCGTTAGGATTTTGAAAAGTCGAATATTGAGCCGTAGCACGGGAGGCCTCTTAGCTACCCATAGCATATTAGTCAAATCCTATATATGTACATATATATGTATAATTAAAAAATTTAAAATCATATGAGTAGCTAAGACTTAGCTCCAGAACGAGGGAATGGAGGGGAAGGGAAGGGAGAGCGAGGGAAATATCGGTATATTACTCGCTCCAGAAAAAAAAGAAAAGCGGAAGGTAACAAGCTTAGAGTAACGCTGTTACTCTTGATCGACGAATTTTGTTCCTCCCGAATCGGGGAGTAGTGGAAGGGAAAAGGACCCCACAGTCGTATCTACCACTAATGCCCTTTTCCCGCCTCCATTAATCTTTCTCTTTCGTTTTCCCTCCCAGAGCGCGAATCTCACATCTTTCCGGTCGGCTCGCTACATCATTTCACTCGCTGGCTCGCTGCATCACTTTCGTTTTCCCTCTCTCTTGGCATGGTGCTTATCTTTCTCTCAGCGACTCCATCATCGCACATAAGTTCTCCTCCAAGTTATATTTCTTATTTATTGATTTGTCGGTATGAATTACATCCTTAATTCCATATTGCTCTTTGGTTTGTCGTTGAGACAATAGTTGTTAATTAAACAGTATAGTTTCTGATGCAACAATAGTGATTGGTATAACAACAATAGTCTATGATAAGTTGTTAAAATTAATAGGCTTTGATTTGTCGGTATGAATTGTATTGTATCGGATGCATTCTAATTAGCTAAAATATATCCAACAAAAAATAGTGCTGAAAGGTAGAGTAACATATTTGGTACCAACGTACCAGTTAGAAGTTAGTTTTGTATTTGGGTTCAATTTTGAGGTTAAAGTTACTATTGGTGTTCTTTAGTTCAGAAAAACAAAGTACAAAATCAATAGATAAGAGGAACATCATACGAGGGGTAAAATAGTCACAATAAATAATATATAAATTAAATTTAAATATTACACAACACTCTTTCTTTCCTTCGTGTGCTAATCTGGAGCAAGTAACTATATTAAAAGCTTCCCCTCCCTCCCTCTCTTATTACTGGAGCACAGCCCAAGTAGCTGAGAATGTAGATCCTATGTTGAATGCTTCTCCGTACTTTGTCGCATTGAACTTGTATTACCTATCATTTTTATATTTTGCAAGGTCTGCCTGTTAAAAATTTAATTATAGACATGTAAATATAATCAGAAACTTGTAAAAGTTAAAGATTGCATTTTGAGGATTAATTATGTGTTGATCTGTTTGTCAAGGACAGCTAATTAAGATTGAGGAGCTGATAAGGACTGAGGTTGTATATAATATTAGGAATAGATAATTTAACAATTAAAGAAAAAAACATATATAAAATAAATAATGAAGAAAGATAATGAAGAGAAAACATAAAACATAAATAACTAACACACACACACATATAGATATATAGATGAGCTAACTTGCTTTGAAAATTAAATAGTATGTTTTACTTCCTGCTCATATATATCTTTATTTTCAAAGTTAAGCTGTTCTTCATTTTAAAATGTGCTTGGAGACCAAATTTTACATTTTTTAAAATTTGAAGTTATTTGGGGTAAAATTAGAGTTAACCTTTCTCTCGTGGAGAGGCCCCACTTTTATATTAATACACTCTTACAAATAGATCCTTACAACATTAACTAATTAACTTAATATATCTAAATAACTCAACACTCCTCCTCAAGATGGGCGATAGATATCAATCATCCCCATCTTGTTACAAAAGATATTATACTCTTTAGAATCTAATCCTTTTTGTTAAACAATCAGCTAACTGCTCTTGTGATTTCACATAGCTCAAAGTCAGAACTCGTCTATTCAGTTGCTCCTTGATAAAGAACTGATCAATCTTCACATGTTTGGTGTGGTCATGTTGAACTCGATTGTTTGCAATATTAATTACCGATTTGTTGTCACATTATAGTTGTATGGAGTCTCCTCTAAACAAGTGCAACTCAGATAGCATGTTTCTTACCCACATTAACTCGCACAGGCTAATTGCCATAGCCCTGTACTCAGCCTCAGCTGTAGACCTAGCCACCACATCTTGCTTCTTGCTACACCAGGATACGAGATTGCCTCCAACAAATACACAGTAGCCTGTAGTGGACCTACGATCATCCATACAACCCGCCCAATCAGCATCACAATAGCCTTCAATTCTCAAATGTCCAGAACTCCTGAACTATAACCCCTTTCGTGGGCTTCCTTTAATATACCTGAGAATTCTATGAACTGCCTCCATATGCTGCTCTCTGGGATCCTGCATACATCTACTCAGCACACTCACTACATGAGTAATATCATGTCTTGTATGACATAGATATATAATTTGTCCAACTAATCTTTGATATTACTCTTTACATACTGGGTCACCACCCTCGGCACATATCTTATGATTCTACTCGATAAGAGTAGATGCAACTCTGCAACCCAATATCCATGACTCTGAGAGAAGATCTAGAGCATACTTCTGCTGAGAAAGCATTATACCCTTTTGTGACCTTGCAATTTCAATCCCAAGGAAGTACTTCAACTGCCCCAGATCTTTAACTTCAAATGCCTCTCCCAGTTTCTTCTTCAACCGTATGATTTCCTCAGCAACATCTCCGGTGATTACAATATCATCAACATAGACCGCCAGGATAGTGATACGAGTTTTGGAGTGCCTGTAAAACACTATATGATCCCCATTGCACTGCTTGTATCCCATACCACAAACTGCCTACCTAAATCTATCGAACTATGCCCTCGGGGACTGTTTTAACCCATACAGAGACTTCTTCAACCTGTATACCTTCCCAGCTGCTTGAGAAGTAGCGAAGCCTGGTGGAATCTCCATATACACCTCCTCCTGGAGATCTCCATGCAAAAATGCATTCTTGACATCTAGCTGATGTAGTGGCCAATTAAAGTTGGCAGCACATGACACCAACATTCTAACCGTGCTCATCTTTGCTACTGGAGCAAATGCCTCGTCATAGTAGATGCCAAACGTTTGGTTGTAGCCTTTATCAATCAATCTGGCCTTGTATCTGTCGATCTTTCTCTTTGGAGTTTGCTTTACAGTATACACCCACTTATATCCAACAACATGCTTTCCAGCTGGCAAAGGTACCAGCTCCCAAGTGTCATTCTTCTTCAAGACCTGAAGTTCCTCTTACATGGCACTCAACCACCTAGGATCTTGCTTAGCTACATGCAAGTTGTTAAGTATAGGCACTGAATGCAATGATGCAATGAATGACTTATATGCTGGTGGAATAGATGCATATGATATGTAATTTGCAATGTCAGTCTCCCAACTACCAAACTTAGCTGGAGGTATTCCAGCATTGACTCTAGGGGTTCTACGGGGCAAGGCATGATCATTAGAAGTATCAAGGAAGGAATCGTTACCTCTCAACTCAGGTGAAGAAGGTGAAGAAGGCACTAGTGAGGAGGAACTTGGGACATCAGTATTTGTGGGTATTGAGAGGAGTGAAATAAGTTGTTATATTTCCTTTTACTTAGTCTAAAATATTGTCATGTATCGAGTTACAATTGTCCATTCTCTAAAGAATCATATTTCTTTTTGTTATTTTACTTGATCTGAGAGAATTGCAAATTTTTGATGATATTTAACACTCAGCCTCAACCGTACAAATGTCCTCATCCGCATGCTACCCAGATCAGCCGCTGTAGAAAGTTATGTCATCCGTGCGGTTTAACCCTAAACTGCATGTGACTCGGCCATTCGTATGCAGAAACTGCCAGAACAATAGTTACATATCTAACTTCCCAATCAAGGCATATATAAGCATATGGACGCCCAGGGAAAGATATCTCTCCTATCTTTCGTATCTCTGGAGCCACAAAGACATATTCTACATAGAGAACACTTAGAATTAGGGTTTATCTTATGGAGGCTATGTAAATGAGAGTCAATAGAATAGCAAGGTCTCCATTTGAAGAAAGGAGTAGAGATAAGACAAGAAGACGGCGTGCATGAGAGAAGATGCAGCATAGGTGTCCACCTTCCATCTCTCTCTCTTTATTGCTCTCTTTCTTAATGTCTTTTGTCTCTTTTATTGTTGAACCCGCCATGAGAGACTAAGCAACCCTTTTCTAGGATGAAGACATGTAATCTTGAATTCTTATAAGTTTAATCTATTTGTTCATTCATATTTATCATTGCACTATGATCTGAATTCTTACCGAGATTTAATCCTTATGTTCTTACTTATTGTGTGCTTAAAGTGACCTCGTATGCATTGAGATGCGCACTCCTTGTATACCATTGGGGCGTTAACCAATAACCATAGAATATAAGTATCTTAGATATAAGTAGAATAAACCGAAAGGGTGCCTTCTTTTATCCAAACTTCAGTTAGAGACCTATTAGGATATAGTTTAGCAGACGAATGTCGCATTCTATGACTAATAATGGAGTAATCTTGATTGTTACTATTATAAAAGGCATATAGGAAGGACATAACTGTGAACTTGACTCTTTTGTAATATTAATAATTAGGACTTATTATTAATCTTCATTCAATTGTACTAAGTGCCCAACCAGGACTTACTCAATTAGGGTGTTGTGAGACGGACCAAGTGATCGACACTAAAACATGATTAGCAGCTCTCAAATTGCAATTGATACCAGTGTAGGGCGTGTGAGGTTAAGGCCAAATCGTGTGCGATTCTGACTGGAGTAGAAACCAGTCCTTGTACGGTTTGCCCAATCATGTGAGGATGGTGACAGAGCCGCATGCTATTGAGTGACTTTACATTGATAGGTATTAGCAGTAGCATGTGGTTGGTGACAGACCATACGCAATTGTTATGTTTTCCATAACCTAGATTAAACAAATTTGATGATAGAAAGTCTGATCCCCTAGAAGCTTATTCTCTAAACACTTAAACTAATACTACTTCACTGTTGTAACTCAACATTACAACTAAACAACCAACAATCAATCAATCAAACACAACTAACCAACCTAAAAGAACCATAACCTAGACTTAGCTTGCACCTAGATCTCTTAATACACTATCCCTATGGATCGACACCCCAATCTATACTATATGGTAGATTCATGCGCTTGTGAATCGATTGTAAAGTAGACAATTAGGGTTATAAATATTATTAGCATTTATTTCCACCCTATCAAGCTTTTTGGCGCTGTTGCCGAAGATGGTGTAAAAGTTATCACAAATTTTTACATTGTCATTAAGGTGTCTAAGTTACCAAATTGAATCTAGGTCTTTTAGTTCTCTAATCTCTGTCTTAATCTCTTTAATCTCTTATTTTTTTTTCTTGTAGGTGCATACACTGGCTAGATACACGAGATCCAGTTTAGCTCTTAACTCAAACAAGAAGTTAACCTCACCTATCTCAACTTTAGCCAAGAGGAAGTACATAAGGAAGCAAGATCCCTCAAATGGAATTCTACCCAATCCTTCCAAGATGTCTTCTCATGAAGATCCACCAAACCCTCCACCAAACAACAACCGAGTTCCACCCAACCGTGTGGAAGTCAATAAAGAAGAGACTAGACCTATCAAGGACTACTCTATGCCAACTGGAGAGCACATCAGAAGCAGTATCAGGATACCCACCGCTAATGCTCATGTTACGGAATGATGCACGCCAGAAGGCACAATTTAAAATTTTTACTGAGCGCCACACTCGGTCTTACCATAACATGCAATCACTCACACACAGTTTATGGATCATGTCACACACATGATCTAGCAGAGTGTTATAGTTCATACCTTGTCCTCTCGCGAGGTGATGGGCTTGGGTGCCACAATCTGGATCTTCGTGATCTGCTCGCTCCTTCTCATCTTCCCAAACTAAGGAAGCCGAGTGGGTGTACACCAGGGGATAGTTGAATAACTAGCTCACCTCATTACTAGATCAGCGCGCTGGTCCCAATCAATATCACGCACAGTTTGATTGATCTCTAATAGTAGGTTTCGATAGATCACCAACACCGAATCCCCAATCATAGTAGTGCCTCCAGAATTTACAACCCTAATAGAACACTCCAATTGAAGGTGTTTGCAGCACCATAGTAGTGCCTCCAGATTAAGGCATTTACAACCCTAATACAACACTCCAATTTAAGGTGTCCGGAGAACTCAAGTAGTGCCTCCAGATGGCAAGATAATTGGACATTTACAACCCTAATACAATATTCCAATTTAGGGTTTTTGCAGAACTCTAGTAGTGTCTCCAGATAGTAAGATAATACGGCAATTAAAACTCTAATACAACATTCCAATAGAAGGTGTTTGGAGCACTCTAGTAGTGTCTCCACATGGAAAGATAAGATGACATTTACAACCCTAATACAACATTCCAGTTGAAGGTGGTTGAAACACTATAGTATTTGTCTCTATATGGCAAGATAATAGGGCATTTACAACCATAATACAACACCCCAAATGAAGGTGTTTGAAGCACTATAGTAGTGTCTCTAGATTAGGGCATTTACAACCCTAATACAACACTCCAATTGAAGGTCTTTGGAGCACTATAGTAGTGTCTCCAGATGGCAAGATAATTGGACATTTACAACCCTAATACAACACTCCAATTGATTGTGTTTGGAGCACTCTAGTAGTATCTCTATATGGCAAGAAAATAGGGCATTTGCAACATTAATACAACACCCCAATTGAAGGTGTTTCGAACACTCTAGTAATGTTTCCAGATTGCAAGATAATAGAGCATTTACAACCCTAGGACAACACTCCAATTGATGGTGTTTGGATGACTCTAGTAGTGTCGTTATATGGCAAGATTATAGGGCATTTACAACCCTAATACAACACTCCAATTGAAGGTGTTTGTAGCACACTAGTAGTGCCCCCAGATGACAAGATAATCGGGCATTTACAACCCTAATACAACACTCAAACAGAAGGGTGTTCCGAGCACTCTAGTAGTCTCCAGATTAGGGCATTTACAACCCTAATACAACACTCCAATTGAAGATATTTCGAGCACTCTATTAGTGTCTCCAGATGGCACGATAATAGATAATTTACAACCCTAATACAACACTCCAATTGATCCTGTCTGGAGCAATCCAGTAGTGTCTTTATGTGGCCAGATAATAGGGCATTTACAATACTAATACAACATTCCAATTGAAGGTGTTTGGAGTACTCTAATAGTATCTCAATATGGCAAGATAATAGGTTATTCACAACCCTAAAACAACACTCCAATTGAAGGTGTTTGGAAAACTCTAGTTTTCTTTCCAGCTTGCAAGATAATTGGGAATTTACAACCCTAATACAACACTCCAATTGATGGTGGTACGAGCACTAGAGTAATGTCTCTATATGGCAAGATAATAGAGCATTTGCAACTCTAATACAACACTCGAATTGATGGTGTTTGGGGAAATCTAGTAGTGCCTCCAGATGTCAAGATAATTGGGACTTACTGCCCTAATACAACATTCCAATTGAAGGTATTCGGAGCACTCTTAGTGTCTCCAAATGGCAAGATAATGGAGCATTTACAACTCTAATACAACATTCCAATTGAAGGTGTTTTGAAGAACTCCAGTAGTGTCTCCAGATGGCAAGATAAGAGGGCATTTACAAACACCTTAATACAACACCTTCAATTGGTGGATTTTGGAGCACTCTAGTAGTGTCTCGAGATGGAAAGATAATAGGACATTTACAACCCTAATAGTGTTTCTGTATGGCAAGATAATATGACATTTACAACCCTAATACAACACTCCAATCGAACGGGTTTATAGCACTCCAGTGTCTCTATTGGCAGGATAATCTAGCATTTCCTACCCGAATACAACATTCCAATTGAAGGTGTTCGGAGCACTCTAGTAATGTCTCTAGATGGCAAGATAATAGGGCATTTGCAATCCAAATACCACACTCCAATTGAAGATATTTGGAGCACTCCAGTAGAGCCTCAATATTGGAAGATAATAGGGCATTTAGAACCTTAATACAACACCCCAACTGAACGTGTTTGGAGCACTCTACTAGTGTCTCGAGATGGAAAGATAATAGGACATTTACAACCCTAATACAACACTCCAATTGATGGTGTTTCGGGCACTCTAGTAGTGTTTTTGTATGACAAGATAATATGACATTTACAACTCTAATACGACACTCCAATTGAAGGGTTTGGAGCACTCAAGTAGTGTCTCTATTTGGCAGGATAATCCGACATTTACTACCTTAATACAACATTCCAATTGAAGGTGTTCGGAGGACTCTAGTAGTGTCTCCAGGTGGCAAGATAATAGGGCATTTACAATCCAAATACCACACTTCAATTGAAGATGTTTGGAGCACTACAGTCGCATCTCAATATTGGAAGATATAGTGCATTTACAACTTTAATACAACACCGCAATTGAAAGTATTAGGAGCACTCGAGTAGTATCTCAATATGGCAAGATAATTGGATATTTACAACCCTAATACAACACCCCAATGGAAGATGTTTGGAGCACTCTAGTAGTATCTCTATATGGCAAGATAATAGGGCATTTACCATCCAAATACAACACTCCAAATGAAGATGGTTGGAGCAGTCTAGTAGTGTCTCAATATTGGAAGATAATAGGGCAACTTAATAGGGCATTTACAATCCAAAATACAACACTTCATTTGATTGTGTTTGGAGCACTCTAGTAGCATCTCTATATGGCAAGATAATAGAAAATTTATAACATAAAACATCACTCTAATTGAAGGTGTTTGGAACACTCTAGTAGTGTCCCTAGAAGAAAAAATAATAGGGCATTTACAACCCTAATACAACACTCCATTTGATGTTGTTTGTGGTTACTCTAGTAGTGTCTCTGTATGGCAAGATAATATTGCATTTATAACCCTAACAAAACACTCCTATAGAAGGTGTTTGGCGCACTCTAGTAGTGTCTCTGGATTATGGCATTTACAACCCTAATACAACAATCCAATTGAACGTGTTTGGGGAACTCTAGTAGTGTCTCAATATTGAAAGATAACAGGGCATTTACAATCTTAATACAATACTCCAATTGAAGGTATTTGGAGCACTCTAGTAGTGCCTCCAGATGGAAACAAAATAGGACATTTACAACCCTAATAGAACACTCTAATAGAAGGTGTTTGGAGCACTCCAGTAGTGTCTCCAGATTAGGACATTTACAACTCTAATACAACACTCCAATTGAAGGTGTTTGGAGCACTCTAGTAGTATCTCCAGATGGCAAGATAATAGGGCATTTAGAACCCTAATACAACACCCAAATTGATGGTGTTTGGAGCACTCTAGTAGTGTTTCTATATAACAAAATAATAGGGCATTAACAACCGTAATACAACACTCCAATTGAAGGGGTTTGGAGCACTATAGTAGTATCCGAATATGGCAAGATGATAGGATATTTATAACCCAATTGAAGGTGTTTAGAGGACTCTAGTAGTGTCTCCAGATGGCAACATAATAGGGAATTTACAACCCTAATACAACACTCCAATTGTTTGAAGCACTTTAGTAGTGCCTCTATATAGCAAGATAATTGGGTAATTGCAATCCTAATACAACACTCCAATTGAAGGGGTTTGGAGCACTCTAGTAGTGTCTCTATATGGCTAGATAAGAGGGTATTTACAACCCTAATACGAAACTCCAATTGAAGGTGTTTGGGGAACTCTAGTAGTGTCTCTATATGGCAAGATAATACGGTATTTACTACCCAAATACAACATTCCAATTGAAGGTGTTCAAAGCACTTTAGTAGTGTCTTCAGATGGCAAAATAATAGGGCATTTACCATCCAAATACAACACTCCAATTGAAGATGGTTGGAGCAGTCTAGTAGTGTCTCAATATTGGAAGATAATAGGGCATTTACAACCCTAATAGAACACTCCAATTGATGGTATTTGGAGCATTCTGTTAGTATCTCTAGATTGGCAAGTTAATAGGGCATTTAGAATCCTAATACAACACTTCATTTGATTTTGTTTGGAGCACTCTAGTAGCATCTATATATGGCAAGATAATTGGAAATTTATAACATAAAACATCACTCTAATTGAAGGTGTTTGTAACACTCTAGTAGTGTTTCTAGAAGGCAAAATAATAGGGCTATTACAACCCTAATACAACACTACATTTTATGGTGTTTGTGGGCACTCCAGTAGTGTCGCTATATGGCAAGATAATATTGCATTTATAACCCTAATAAAACACTCCAATTGAAGGTGTTTGGTTCCATCTAGTGGTGTCTCAAGATTAGGGCATTTACAAGCCTAATACAACACTCCAATTGAAAGTGTTTGGGGAACTCTAGTAGTGTCTCAATATTGAAAGACAATAGGGCTTTTACAATCTTAATACAACACCCCAATTGAAGGTATTTGGAGCACTCTAGTAGAGTCTCCAGAATGAAACAAAATAGAACATTTACATCCCTAATACGATACTCTAATAGAAGGTGTTTGGAGCACTCCAGTAGTGTCTCCAGATGGCAAGATAATAGGGCATTTGCAACCATAATACAACACCCCAATTGATTGTGTTTGGAGCACTCTAGTACTATCTCAATATGGCAAGATGATAGGATATTTACAACCCTAGTACAACACTCCTCTTGAAGGTGTTTGAGCATTATAGTTGCTTCTCTATATGATAAGATAATAGGGTATTTACATCTCCAAAACAACACTCCAATTGAAGGTGTTTAGAGCACTCTAGTAGTGTCTCCAGATGACAAAATAAAAGAGCATTTACGACCCTAATACAACACTCCAATTGAAAGTGTTTGGAGCACTTTGGTAGTGTTTTAAGATTGCAAGATAATAGGGCATTTACAACCGTAAATACAACTCTCCAATTGATGGAGTTTGGGGAACTCTAGTAGTGTCAAAATATTGGAAGATAATTGGGCATTTACAACCTTAATGCAACACCACAATTGAAAGTGTTTGGAGCACTCGAGTAGTATCTCAATATGGCAAGATAATTGGATATTTACAACCCCAATACAACACTCCAATGAAAGGTGTTTGGAGCATTCTAGTAGTATTTCCATATTGCAAGATAAGAGGGCATTTACAATCCAAATACAACACTCCAATTGAAGGTATTTGGAGCACTCTTATAGTGCCTCCAGATGGAAACAAAATAGGGCATTTACATCCCTAATACAACACTTTAATAGAAGGTGTTTGGAGCACTCCAGTAGTGTCTTCAGATTAGACTATTTACAACACTAATACAACACTCCAATTGAAGGTGTTTGGAGCACTCCAGTAGTATCTCCAGATGGCAAGATAATAGGGCATTTACAAATACAACACCCATTTGATGGTGTTTGGAGCACTCTAATAGTTTCTCTATATGGCAAGATAATAGGGCATTAGCAACCCTAATACAATACTCCAATTAAAGGGGTTTGGAGCACTATAGTAGTATCTCAATATGGCAAGATGATATAATATTTACAACCCTAGTACAACACTCCAATTGAAGGTGTTTGGAGGACTCTAGTATTGTCTCAATATTGTAAGATAATTGGGCATTTACAACCTGAATACAACACCCCAATTGAACGTGTTTGGAGAACTCTAGTAGTGTCTCGAGATGGCAAGCTAATAGGGCATTTACAACCCTAATACAACACTCCAATTGAAGATGTTTGGAGCACTCTAATAGTGCCTCCAGATGAAAAGATAGTAGGACATTTACAATCGTAATACAACACTCCAATTGAAGGTGTTTGGAGCACTCTAGTAGTGTCTCCAGATGGCAACAAAATAGAGAATTTACAACCCCAATTCAACACTCCAATTGATGGTGTTTGAAGCACTATAGTAGTGACTCTATATAGCAAGATAATTGGGTATTTGCAACCCTAATACAACACTCCAATTGAAGGTGGTTGTAGAACTCTAGTAGTTTCTCTGTATGGCATAATAATACGATATTTAGTACCATAATACAACATTCCAATTAAAAGTGTTCGGAGCATTCTAGTAGTGTCTCAATATTGGAAGCTAATAGAGCATTTACAACCTTAATGAAACACTCCTCTTGAAGGTGTTTGAGCATTCTAGTAGTCTCTCTATATGATAAGATAATAGGGTATTTACATCCCCAATAAAACACTCCAATTGAAGGTGTTTAGAGCTCTCTAGTAGTGTCTCCTCCAGATGACAAAATAAAAGGGCATTCACGACCCTAATACAACACTCCAATTGAAAGTGTTTGGAGCACTCCAGTAGTGTTTTAAGATTGCAAGATAATAGGGCATTTACAACAATAATACAATTCTCCAATTGATGGAGTTCGGAGCACTCTAGTAACGTCTCTATATGGCAAGATAATAGGTTATTTGCAACCATAATACAACACTTCAATTGAAAGTGTTTGGGGAACTCCAGTAGTGTCTCAATATTGGAAGATAATAGGGCATTTACAACCTTAATACAACACCACAATTGAAAGTGTTTGGAGCACTCGAGTAGTATCTCAATATGGCAAGATAAGAAGGCATTTAGAACCCTAATACAACACTCCAATTGATGGTGTTTGGAGCACTCTAGTATTGCCTTTAAATGGCAAGGTAATAGGGGATTTTTAACCCTAATACAACACTCGAATTGATGGTGTTTGGGGCACTCTAGTAGTGTCTCCATATTAGGGCATTTGCAACCCTAATACAACACTCCAATTAAAGGTGTTTGGGGAACTCTAGGAGTGTCTCTATATGGCAAGATAATACGAAATTTACTACCCTAATACAACATTCCAATTGAAAGTGTTCGAAGCAATCTAGTAGTGTCTCCCGATGGCAAGATAACAGGGCATTTACAATTGAAATACAACACCTCAATTGAAGATGTTTGGAGCACTATAGTATTGTCTCAATATTGGAAGATAATTGGGCATTTACAACCTGAATACAACACCCCAATTGAACGTGTTTGGAGAACTCTAGTAGTGTCTCGAGATGGAAAGCTAATAGGGCATTTACAACCCTAATACAACACTCCAATTGAAGATGTTTGGAGCACTCTAATAGTGCCTCCAGTTGAAAAGATAGTAGGACATTTACAACCGTAATACAACACTCCAATTGATGGTGTTTCGTGCACTCTAGTAGTGTTTATGTATGGCAAGATAATAGGGCATTTACAACCCTATTACAACAATCCAATTTAACGGGTTTGGAGGACTCTAGTAGTGTCTCTATTTGGTAGGATAATCCAACATTTACTACCTTAATACAACATTCCAATTGAAGGTGTTCAGAGAACTTCTCCAGATGGCAAGAAAATAGGGCATTTACAATCCAAACACAACACTCTAGTAGTGTCTCAATATTGGAAGATAATAGGGTATTTACATCCTTAATACAACACCGCAATTGTAAGTGTTTGGAGCACTCCAGTACTATCTCAATAAGGCAAGATAATTGGATATTTACAACCCTAAGACAACACTCCAATGGATGGTTTTTGGAGCACTCTAATAGAATTTCCAGATTGAAAGATAAGAGGGCATTTAGAACCCTAATACAACACTCCAATTGATGATGTTTGGAGCTCACTAGTAATGTCAAAAAATGGCAAGGTAATAGGGGATTTTTCAACCCTAATGCAACACTCCAATTGTAGGTGTTTGGTGCACTCTAGTAGTGTCTCTTGATTAGGGCATTTTCAACCCTAATACAATAATCCATTGAAGGTGTTTGGGGAACTCTCGGAGTGTCTCTATATGGCAAGATAATGCGGCATTTACTACCCTAATACAACATTCCAAAGCACTCAAATATTGTCTCCAGATGGCAAGATAATAGGGCATTTACAATCCAAATAAAACACTCCAATTGAAGATGTTTGGAGCACTCTAGTGGTGTCTCAACATTGGAAGATAATAGGGCAATTACAACCTTAATAAAACACCTGAATTGAATGTGTTTTGATCACTCTAGTAGGATCTCCGGATGGCAAGAAAATAGGGTATTTACAATCCCGATAGAACACTCCAATTGAATGTGTTTGGAGCACTCAAGTAGAGTCTCAATATAGGTAGATAATAGGGCATTTACAACATTAATACAACACACCACATGAAGGTGTTTGGAGCATTCTAGTAGTCTCTCTATATGATAAGACAATAGGGCATTTACAACCCTAATACTACACTCCAACAGATGGTGTTTCGGGCACTGTAGCAGTGTTTCTGTATGGCCAGAAAATAGGGCATTTACAATCCAAATACAACACTCCAATTGAAGATGTTTGGAGCATTCTTGTAGTGTGTCAATATTGGAAGATAATAGGGCATTTACAAACTTAATACAACACCCCAATTGAACGTGTTTGGAGCACTATAGTAGTGTCTCGAGATGGCAAGCTAATAGGGCATTTACAACCCTAATACAACACTCCAATTGAAAGTGTTTGGAGCACTCTAGTAGTGCCTCCAGATGGAAAGATAATAGGACATTTACAACCCAAATACAACACTCCAATTGATGGTGTTTCGTGCACTCCAGTAGTGTTTCTGTATGGCAAGATAATAGTGCATGTACACAACACTCCAATTGAAGGGATTTGGAGCACTCTAATAGTGTCTCTATTTGGTAGGATAATCCGACATTTACTACCCTAATACAACATTCCAATTGAAGGTGTTCGGAGCACTCTAGTAGTGTCTCGAGATGACAAGATCATTGGGCATATACAATCCAAAAACAACACTTGAATTGAAGTTGTTTGGAGCACTCTATTTGTGTCTCAATATTGGAAGATAATAGGGCATTTGCAACATTAATACAACATCGCAATTGAAAGTGTTTGGAGCACTCGAGTAGTATGTCAATATGGTAAGATAGTTGGATATTTACAACCCCAATACAACACACCAATTGAAGGTGCTTGGAGCACTCTAGTAGAATTTCCATATTGCAAGATAAGAGGGCATTTAGAACCTTAATACAACACCCCAATTGATGGTGCTTGGAGCAGCCTAGTACTGTCTCTATATGGCAAGATAATAGGGGATTTTCAACCCTAATACAATAATCCATTGAAGGTGTTTGGGGAACTCTCGAAGTGTCTCTATATGGCAAGATAATGTGGCATTTACTACCTTGATACAACATTCCAATTGAAAGTGGTCGAAGCATCAAGTAGTGTCTCTAAATGGCAACATAATAGGGCATCTACAATCCGAATAAAACACTCCAATTGAAGATGTTTGGAGCACTCTAGTGGTGTCTCAATATTGGAAGATAATATAGCATTTACAACCTTAATACAACACCCGAATTGAAGGTGTTTGGATCACTCTAGTAGGATCTCCGGTTGGCAAGAAAATAAGGTATTTACAATCCAAATACAACACTCCAATTGAAGGTTTATAGAGGCCTCTAGTAGAGTCTCAATATAGGTAGATAACAGAGCATTTACAACCTTAATACAACACTCCACTAAAAGGTGCTTGGAGCATTCTAGTAGTGTCTCTATATAGCAAGATAATTGGATATTTATAACCCCAATACTGCACTCCAATTAAAGGTGTTTGGAGCACTCTAGTCGTCTTTTCAAATTGCAAGATAATAGGGCTTTTACAATACTAATACAACACTTTAATTGAAGGTGTTTGGAGCAGTCTTATAGTTTCTTCATATGCCAAGATAATAGAATATTTACTACCCCAGTACAACACTCCAATTGGTGGTGTTTGGAGCACTCTAGTAGTGTCTCCATATGACACGATAAGAGGATATATTCAACCCCAATACAACACTCCACTTGAAGATGTTTGGAGCAGTCTTATAGTTTCTCAATATGCCAAGATAATAATTTACTACCCCAGTACAACAGTCCAATTGATGGTGTTTGGAGCACTCTAGTAGTGTCTCCATATGACAAGATAATAGGGCATTAACAACACTAATACAACACTCTAATTGATGGTGTTTGGAGCACTCTAGTAGTGCCTCCAGATGGCAAGATTATATGGCATTCACAACCCTAATACAACACTCCAGTTGAAGATGTTTGGAGCACCCTAGTAGTACCTAAAGATGGCAAGATAATAGGGTATTTGCAACCCTAATAGAACACTCCAATTGAAAGCATTTGGAGCACTCGAGTTGTATCTCAATATGGCAAGATAATAAGATATTTTCAACCCCAATACAACACTCCAATTGAAGGTGTTTGGAGCACTCTAGTAATATTTCCAGACTGCAAGATAATAGAGCATTTACAACCCAAATACAATACTCCAATTGATGATGTTTGGAGCACTCTAGTACTGTCTCTATATGGCAAGGCAATAGGGATTTGCAACCCTAATACAACACTTCAATTGAAGGTTATTGGAGCACTCTAGTTGTGTCTCTAGATTAGGTTATTTGCAACCCTAAATCCACACTCCAAATGAAGGTGTTTGGGGAACTCTAGTAGAGTCTCTATATGGCAACATAATGCGACATTTACTACCCTAATACAAAATTTCAATTGAAAGTGTTCGGAATACTCTAGTAGTGTCTCTAGATGGCAAGTGGTTGGAGCACTCTAGTAGTGTCTGAATATTGGAAGATAATAGGGCATTTACAACCTTAATACAACACCTGAATTGAAGGTGTTTGGAGCACTCTTATAGTGCCTTCAGATGGCAATATAATAGGGCATTCACAACCCTGATACAACACTTCAATAGAAGGTGTTTGAAGTATTCTAGTAGTCTGTATGATAAGATAATATGACATTTACAACCCTAATACAATATTCCAATTGATAGTGTTTCAGGCATACTAGTAGTGTTTCTGTATGGCAAGATAATAGAGTATTTACAGCCCTAATACAACACTCCAATTGAAGGGGTTTGGAACACTCAAGTAATGTCTCTATTTGGCAGGATAATCTGACATTTACTACCTTAATACAATCATCCAATTGATGGTGGTTCGAGCACTCTAGTAGTGTCTCCATATAGCAAGATAATAGAGCATTTACAATCCAAATAAAACACTCCAATTGAAGATGTTTGGAGCACTCTACTGGTGTCTTAATATTGGAAGATAATAGAGCATTTACAACCTTAATACAACACCCGAATTGAAGGTATTTAGATTACTCTAGTTGGATCTCGGGATGGTAAGAAAGTAGGGTATTTACAATGCAAATACAACACTCCAATTGAAGGAGTTTGGAGCCCTCTAGTAGAGTCTCAATATGGGAAGATAATAGAGCATTAACAAGCATAATACAACACTCCACTTGAAGGTGATTGGAGCATTCTAGTAGTCTCTCTATATGATAAGATAATAGGGCATTTCCAACCGTAATACAACACTACAATTCATGGTGTTTCAGGCACTCTAGCAGTGTTTTTGTATGGCTAGAAAATAGGTCATTTACAATCCGAATACAACACTCCAATTAAAGGGATTTGGAGCACTCTAGTGTGTCTCTATATAGCAAGATAATTGGATATTTATAACCCCAATACAACACTCCAATTAAAGGTATTTGGAGTACTCTAGTAGTCTTTCCAAATTGCAAGATAATAGGGCTTTTACAACACTAATACAATACTTTAATGGATGGAGTTTGGAACACTCTAGTATTGTCTCTATATGGCAAGATAATAGGGGATTTGCAACCCTAATACAACACTCCAATTGAAGTTGTTTGGAGCACTCTAGTAGTGTCTCCATATGGCACGATAATAGGATATTTGCAACCCTAATACAACACTCCAATTGAAGGTGTTTGGAGCACTCTAGTAGTATTTCCATATTGCAAGATAATAGGGCATTTACAATCCTAATACAACATTCCAATTGATGGTGTTTGGAGCACTCTAGTAGTGTCTCTATATGGCAAGATAATAAGGCAATTGAAACCCTCATACAACACTTCAATTGAAGGTGTTTGTAGCACAGTAGTAGTGTCTCAAGATGGCAAGATAACATGGCAATTACAACCCTAATACAACAATCCAATTGAAGCTGTTTGGAGCATTCTAGTAGTGCCTCCAGATGGCATGATAGTAGGGCATTTACAACCCAAGTACAGCACTCCAATTGATGATGTTTGAAGCACTCTACTAGTGTCTCTAAATGGCAAGATAATTGAGCATTTGCAACCCTAATACAACAGTCCAATTTAAGGTATTTGTAGCACTCTAGTAACGTCTCTAGATTAGGGCATTTGCAACCCTAATACAACACTCCAATTAAAGGTGTTTAGAGAATGCTAGTAGTGCCTCTGTATGGCAAGATAATGCGGCATTTACAATCCAAATACAACACTCCAATTGAAGATGTTTGGAGCACTCTAGTAGAGTCTCAGTATGGGAAGATAATAGGGCATTTACAACCTTAATACAACACTCAACTTGAGGGAGTTTGGAGCATTCTAGTACTCTCTCTATGTGATAAGATAATAGGGAATTTACAACCCCAATACAACACTCCAATTGAAGGTGTTTGGAGCATTCCAGGAGTGTGTCTAGATGGCAAGATAATAGGGCATTTACAACCCTAATACAACACTCCAATAAAAGTTATTTGGAGCACTCTAGTAGTTCCTCCAGATTAGGGCATTTACCACCTTAATAAAACACTCCAATTGAAGGTGATTGGTGGACTCTAGTAGTGTATCCAGATGGTAAGATAATAGGGCATTTACAACCATAATACAACACTCCAATTAGTGTTTGGATTACTCTAGTAGCGTCTCTATATGGCAAGATAATATCGCATTTGCAACCCTAATACAACACTCCAATTGAAGGTGTTTGGAGAATGCTAGTAGTGCCTCCGTTTGGCAAGATAATGCGGCATTTACAATCCAAATACAACACTCCAATCGAAGATGTTTGGAGCACTCTAGTAGTATTTCCAGATTGCAAGATAATAGGGCATTTACAATTCAAATACAACACTCCAATTGAAGGTGTTTGGAGCACTCTAGTAGAGTCTCAGTATGGGAAAATAATTGGGCATTTGCAACCCTAATACAACACTCCAATTGAAGTTTTTTGGAGAACACTAGTAGTGTCTCAATATGGCCAGATAATAAGGAATTTACAACCCCAATACAACACTCCAATTGAAGGCGTTTGGAGCATTCCAGGAGTGTGTCTAGATGGCAAGATAATAGGGCATTTACAACCCTAATACAACACTCCAATAGAAGTTATTTGGAGCACTCTAGTAGTTCGTCCAGATTAGGGCATTTACCACCTTAATACAACACTCCAATTGAAGGTGTTTGGTAGAATCTAGTAGTGTAGCCATATGGTAAGATAATAGGGCATTTACAACCATAATACAACACTCCAATTGATAGTGTTTGGAGCACTCTAGTAGTGTCTCTATATGGCAAGATAATATGGCATTTGCAACCCTAATACAACACTCCAATTGAAGGTGTTTGGAGAACGCTAGTAGTGCCTCCGTATGGCAAGATAATGCGGCATTTACAATCCAAATACAACACTCCAATCGATGATGTTTGGAGCACTCTAGTAGTATTTCCAGATTGCAAGATAATAGGGCATTTTACAATCCTAATACAACACTTCAATTGATGATGTTTGGAGCACTCTAGTACTGTCTCGATATGGAAAAATAATTGGGCATTTGAAACCCTAATACAACACTCCAATTGAAGTTTTTTGGAGCACACTAGTAGTGTCTCAATATGGCCAGATAATAGGGCATTTACAAACCCAATACAACACTCCAATTGAAGGCGTTTGGAGCATTCCAGGAGTGTCTCTAGATGGCAAAATAATAGGGCATTTACAACCCTAATACAACACTCCAATAGAAGTTATTGGGAGCACTCTAGTAGTTCCTCCAGATTAGGGCATTTACCACCTTAATACAACACTCCAATTCAAGGTGTTTGGTGGACTCTAGTAGTGTATCCAGATGGTAAGATAATAGAGTATTTACAACCATAATACAACACTCCAATTGATAGTGTTTGGAGCACTCTAGTAGTGTCTCTATATGGCAAGATAATAGGATATTTTAACTCTAATACAACACTCCAATTGAAGGTGTTTGGAGAACTCTAGTAATTTATCTTAATGGCAAGATAATAGGGCATTTACAACCCGAATACAACACTCCACTTGATGGTGTTTGGAGCACTCTAGTAGAGTCTCTAGAATAGGGCATTTGCAACTCTAATACAACACTCCAATTGAAGGTGTTTCGGGAACTCTAGTAGTGTCTCTGTATGGCATGAGAATACGGCATTTACTACCATAATACAGCATTCCAATTGAATGTGTTCGGAGCATTCCAGTAGTGTCTCTAGATAGCAAGATAATAGGGTATTTACAATCTAAATACAACACTCCAATTGAAGATATATGAAGCACTCTAGTAGTGTCTCAATATTGGAAGATAATAGGGCATTTACAACCTCAATACAACACCCAAATTGAAGGAGTTTGGAGCACTTTAGTAGGATATCTAGATGGCTAGATAATATGGTATTTACAATCCAAATACAAACACTCTAATTGAAGATGTCTGGAGCACTCTAGTAGAGTCTCAATATGGAGAGATAATAGGGCATTTACAACGCTAATACAACACTCCAATAGAAGTTATTTGGAGCACTCTAGTAGTTCCTCCAGATTAGGGCATTTACCACCTTAATAAAACACTCCAATTGAAGGTGATTGGTGGACTCTAGTAGTGTATCCAGATGATAAGATAATAGGGCATTTACAACCATAATACAACACTCCAATTGATAGTGTTTGGAGCACTCTAGTAGTGTCTCTATATGGCAAGATAATATCGCATTTGCAACCCTAATACAACACTCCAATTGAAGGTGTTTGGAGAACGCTAGTAGTGCCTCCGTTTGGCAAGATAATGCGGCATTTACAATCCAAATACAACACTCCAATCGAAGATGTTTGGAGCACTCTAGTAGTATTTCTAGATTGCAAGATAATAGGGCATTTACAATCCAAATACAACACTCCAATTGAAGGTGTTTGGAGCACTCTAGTAGAGTCTCAGTATGGGAAAATAATTAGGCATTTGCAACCCTAATACAACACTCCAATTGAAGTTTTTTGGAGAACACTAGTAGTGTCTCAATATGGCCAGATAATAGGGAATTTACAACCCCAATACAACACTCCAATTGAAGGCGTGTGGAGCATTCCAAATACAAACACTCTAATTGAAGATGTCTGGAGCACTCTAGTAGAGTCTCAATATGGAGAGATAATAGGGCATTTACAAACTTAATGAAACACTCAACTTGAAGGTGTTTGGAGCATTCTAGTAATGTCTCCAGATGACAAGATAATGGGATATTTACAACCCTAATACAATACTTCAATTGAAAGTGTTTGGAGCACTCTAGTAGTGTGTCCAGATGGCAAGATAATAGGGCATTTAGAACCCTAATACAACACTTCAATTGAAGGTGTTTTGGGCGGTGGAGAGAAGTGCAATTTTGGAAATTCCAAAATACATTTTATTATACACTACTTTTCAGCAAATCTTAATAAAATATCTAAATTATATGTATAATTGTGACAATTTACTAAATATAATGATTTTGGAGTGCCAATTAGCTAATTTAAGGTTTTGGAATGCCAAATTCCTAAATTTCATGGTTTGTAGTGGCATAAAAATTTTTTCCCCATAATGCTATATCTTTTTAGGTAAACTACCTAACTTGTTTTTGTTGGTATAAAGATACCATATGTTAACTACATCAGAAGGGATGCAATCCATTAATCCATTAATAATATATTAACTTAACAAATATTTAAAAATTGTTAAGAATTACTTTTAATTTTAAAATCTGAAGTTTTTAATGTAATTCATGAGTAGAACTAGGGTTTCTAAGTTCACCAAGTTTTTTTGAGAAATTAATTCTAAAAACTATCAGATTGATTTCAAATAATGAATCTAAACCGTTGAAATTCTTCTACTTTATGAGTGATACATCTATATCTGAAAATTTTAAAGTTTCAGATTAATTTAGTATAAAGTCATGTGGTCAAAATTAGAAGGTTTATAAATTAATTTCAATGCATTCATTTTTTTGGATGTCTTTTGACCACTTGACTCTATACACAATTAATTTAAAGTGTTTTTTTTTTTTTGCATTCAGATGCATCACTCATAAGCAGTGTCGTAAAATGCGATTTTGTTCATGCATGCGGAAGGTCACTGCATACCGCATATGCAATATGCGACCGCATATACAGATTTGTATGCGGAAGTACATATGCGGTTTTATTATGCTTTGTTAAAAAAATATAGGTAAAATAAAATTAATTTATATCTAAAGACTTGTTTAGTCTTGTAGTTTTTGCTCTTTATAATATTATAAAGGTTATAGATTCTAATCTTCTCCATCGCAAAATAATTTTTAGGCTTTTTTCAAGTCCGCATGGATCGTATATGTGCCCGTATATTCAAAACTGCATGAAATTGACTGCATGATATTTTATATGTGGAAGACCACTGCATAAGCATATTCATGCAGCCACATTTTACAACAGTGCTCATAAGATAGAATAATTTTAACAGTTTAAATTTGTCATTTGAAGTCAATCCGATAAAAACACCCAAAATCTACTCGTAATTCATACTATATATTATACATAAAAACACACATGCATTCCTCCATGCGTACATAGAAACAAAAATTGTTTTTAAAAAATACATATAATTTTGTTGAAATGATTTACATCTAAATTGGTTATATATCCAGTTATCCGCATTGTCGACGTCGTTCCTAAAGTAACAATAATTCAGGAAAAAAAAATATTTAGAGTATGTATCTTTTGACGTTCATAGGTGATAGTCATTGATCAAATTCAATTGTTGAACTGTCAATTCTGCGTAAGTAAGATCCAATAATATATTTAACAAATTGGGGAGCATTTACTCATTGTATATAGGTATTTTGAATACGAATTAATGCTAAATTGCTAATTTAATTGCTCTCTGATAGAGAGATTTAATCAATTGGTTCATACAGCATTTGGGTAGATATGAATATCTTATTGATTGGCATGTCATCCCTAAATCAACGCAATAAAGGTCGGCAATGTAATTCATTGAAATATTCTGTTTGACATAAAATAATGGATGTGGAAGGTATGCTGTGTCTTTTGAACTCTCAATTTCACCTAACTAATTTGCTTAATTAATTTTATTGAGATCAAGTCAACTCATTCTACATAAAATACAAAGATCCTTTTATATTATATAAGTACATTTTATATTGTACATATAATAGTTTGGTATGTTTACATGTACTCAACATAACGTAAAATGTATAATATGTGATACTAGAATTTAAATTCAAGTCTGCACATCACAAAGTGAAATTCTAACCACTAAATTACACATACATATTTAACATTTTATGAGAAGTCTGAATCATATAAAAACTTCAAAACTATTAGTTATTTTTTATTGTCCTAAACATTGTACTTAATTACTAAAACATTAACACATTTAATTCTAAAAATTAGTTAAGGCGTAAAATCGAAATATATGGTACTAAATTAAATATTAAAAAAGTTATGGAAAAATTGAACTTTAAGTCATGACTTGAGTAACTAATATATATGTATATGTATATGCTAATGTGCTTTCGGTAGCATATGGACCGAAATAGACACGGTCCAAATTTTAAATTTCAAAATCCAAACGGTCGGTCCGAACCGTTTATCTTATTCTCCATATTAATATCTGCTTGGAGACCAAATTTTACATTTTTCTGAATTTTTTTACTATTTATTAAGCCACTTTGAAAATCACTAATCCAATGGTTTTACTGTTTTGTGCAGCCACCGTTGGATCAACAATTTTGTAAAATACTTAATAAATAGTAAAAAAATTCAGAAAAATATAAAATTTGGTCTCCAAGCACATATTAATATGGAGAACAAGATGAACGGTTCGGATCGACCGTTTGGATTTTGAAATTTCAAATTTGGACCGTGTGTATTTCAGCCCATATGCTACCGAAAGCACATTAGCCTATCTCTGTCTCTATATATATATGGAATATGCTAGCATGCTATGCATAGCATAGAGCCCCTCCATGCAATGCCCTGGATTTTGACTTTTCAAAATCCTAACGGTCGATCCGAACCGTTCATCTTGTTCTCCATATTAATATATGTTTGGGGACCAAATTTTACATTTTTTGAAATTGTTTTACTATTTCTTTAGATTTATTGAAAATCGCTGTTTTTAGCAAATCTGGATCATAAAAAAATAACGATTTTCAATAAATCTAAAGAAATAGTAAAAAAATTTCAAAAAATGTAAAATTTGGTCCCCAAACATATATTAATATGGAGAACAAGATGAACGGTTCAGATCGACCGTTAGGATTTTGAAAAGTCAAAATCCAAGGCGTTGCATGGATGGGTTCTATGCTATGCATAGCATGCTAGCATATTCCTATATATATATATATAGAGAGAGAGAGAGAGAGAGAGATGGGCTAATGTGCTTTCGGTAGCATATGAGCTGAAATACACACGGTCCAAATTTGAAATTTCAAAATCCAAACGGTCGATCCGAACCGTTCATCTTCTTCTCCATATTAATATCTGCTTGGAGACCAAATTTTACATTTTTCTGAATTTTTTTACTATTTATTAAGTATTTTACAAAATTGTTGATCCAACGGTGGCTGCACAAAGTCGGCTACTCTACTTACACAAGCATATGAGGGTATATGCTTATAAGTCATTTTTTCATTTTCAAAATCCAAAAAGTCAATCTGAACCATTAGATTTGATCTCTATATTGAAATGTACTTGGAGACCAAATTTTATATTTTTCTGATTTTTTTTTTACTATTTATTAAGCCACTTTGAAAATCGTTGATCCAACGGTGGCTTTTGATTTTACTGTTTTGTTAAGCCACCGTTGGATCAACGATTTTCAAAGTGGCTTAATAAATAGTAAATAAATTCAGAAAAATGTAAAATTTGGTCTCCAAGCACATTTCAATATAGAGATCACATCTAACAGTTCAGATCGATGATTTGGACTAGTTTTTGTATTCATCTTAATAAATAGTCTGAATTTGATAGTAAAACATTTCAATATAAAGATCACATTACAAAATTAAATGGTTTGAATTTGACTAGTTTTTGTACCCATCTTAATAAATAGTAAAGCAATCCAAAAAATGTAAAATTTGGTCTCCAAGCACATTTTATTGTAGAGATCACATCTAACGGTTTGGATTGACGATTTTGACTTTGAAAATGTAGAAAATGGTTATGATAACTTGTTGTAACTCAAAAATTGTTGTAAATTGATCCCTCCTCTGCATTAATACATATGAGCTAAAATGCATAATTTGGAAATTAAAGAGTATATTTTACTTCCCGCTCATATTTTTATTTTTAAAGTTCAAATATTCGATTCAAACCTTCAAACATGTTCTTCGTTTTAAAATGTGTTTGGAGACCAAATTTTTCATTTTTTTACTATTTTTTCAGAATTTTTGAAAATCATTGCTCGGTTGAATATTTTTTTATTTAATGAAAAGTTGTAATTTAAAAAAATTTCTGAAAAAATAGTAAAAATTTCATAAATTTCAATTCAACTTAGCCTCAAGTACATAATCGACAATGAATTATCAAAAAATAACACCAACTTTTATGTCACAATAAATTCATGATTAACGTGACTGTGAAATGATACATCAGCTTAATGATGATTAAACTTAATTAATGCAACACATCGGGATACATGAAAATATATTAGAAAAGAACACATAAAATAAATCAAGCACACATTGGCAATGCACACTCTCTCTAGTAATTGTAATTCACAGCACGGCATGTCTTTCTGATCTCACCCTGGGTCCCACCAATGTTACCCATTTTCACCATCGACTCCCCGAATTTTGCTGCAAAGAGCTCAGGTTTAGTCCGGAAGTCATTTAGAAGGTTCAGCGTCTCGCCGCTTGTCAGGAGGCTCCAGTCTGAGAAAAAGAGTCCCTTGAGATCTGCAACATTCTGGTAATATTGGTTATCCAGCTTCGTTGGTGTCACAAAATCCTGTGGTACAACACCGTCATCGTTTGCATTTTGTGGGCACTTGGTTCTCAGAAAAGAACCAAAGCCTTGATCCATGGTGGGGTCGATGGTTGGGTAGAGGCGGGTCGTGAAGGAGGAGCAGTGAGAGCGGCCGATTGAGTGAGCCCCAGAAAGTGTGACCACGTCATCTGTAGAGAGCCCTTGGGCTGCAAAAAGTGCCTTTACAACTGTGAGATTGTGAAAGGGAGCGGGAAGCGACTTCAAGACCTCATCTGCAATGGACACCCTTCCGTCGAGCCTTCCCGAAGGGATTTCATAAGAGATTCCTCCCAGAAAATAAGACGCGTCTCGTGCTGCAAAAGCGATGATATCTGCACATGAGACTACACCGGGACAGACACGTTCTAGAGTTTCTTTCGCCTCATCGATCACTTCGAAGCCACGGAGGCTGGGATTGTTCACGACGGACAACTTCTCAGGGTTCGGGTTTTGTGGCGATGGGTCTAGTAGGACGGAAGCATCACAGCCCTATTAATTGTAACATATAATAAGGAATAAATAATTTTCAAACAAGATCCTATTAACTGTATGATTAAGGAATAAATAATTTTCAAACAAGATCCTATTACTTTTACATGGCAACATAATAAGAAGGTATTACTGGTAAGTTCAATGTTGAAACGTGAAAAATTTCAAGAAAAATCATTTCAATGAACTATTGTAAAAGAATGCTCCAAGTAAACAAAATGAAACATTTAATTAGTTGCATTAATAATTAAGAAACAAAACTAAACACATGTAGAGTAGGTAGTTAAGAACTTAATAATAATATAAAAGTACGTACGTTAAGTGAAGAATAAGTAAGATAGATACCCTAACAAAGCAATCATGGAAGAACATTCTAATGACGCCGGCACCGAAGCCCGGATCCATTGCAATATACTTATGGACTACAGCTTTCACTATTATTTCTGCTTGTGGACAAGTTTTAGCACACTTGGTGTAGTAACCAACTTCAAGAGAAGTGGTTGACATTACACCAAATAGGAGGATACATGGGAGAAAAGCTAAGATTTGATATGTGTTTCTTGCACCCATTTGGTGATTGAGAGAAAGAGAGCTAGCTAGGGAGAGAAAGATGTGTCTACTTTTTATGTATTTAAGTTTTTGTTTTGGTGCATTAGAGTGGATAATAAGACTGCCTATATATAGGAAAGCATACATGTACAGTAGCCCAAGAGAATTAATGGTTTTTATTATTATTATTATTATTATTTTAGGCTTGGTCTTGTTTTGCAATTTTGGATTTTGATATTGCACCGTTGCTTTGTTGCTTTCTGTCCCTGTATGACAGTTGTATAAACAACTCCACAAGCCTGCAATTGTTTACTAGCTATATATATTAATTTGTAGGAATTGTAGCCCTTTCTCTAAATACTCTTTTTAATAACGTAGATGTATATTTATTATAACTTACATTGGTTGTATATATTTTTGTATGTTGATATATATAGTCTGTGCTATTATATATAGAGCATTAATTCAATCAAATTAAGTATATCAATGCAAAATTAATGCCAAATTGTTGTAAAGTTGAGAGTATTTACGAAGATACCAACATTGTTAAATTTTTTTTATCCTTGCAGATAAAACAACATATTCTTGTGTTTGAATTACAGACATGCATGAATGATAAACAAATCATTGTTTTGTTAACTGCAATTATGTTTGAATTAATCTGTGGATGATGCAACTTAAATTTATTCGCTGTAGTAACATGCATGGATTATGAACATATATAACACATCTTCGATAGATACCTTAATTTTGACTTTATTCTAGAACTATTCCTCAATTGATGATGGATGAAAATTGTGGCAAGCACAAGACGCGTATGGATAAGTTCATCAAGCTCCTATGTGAACTCAACTCTAAAACTTATCGGATTGATTTTAAATAACAAATTCGAACTGTTCAAACTCATCTATCTTACGAGTGATGCGCCTACATGTAAAAAAAAAAAAAAAAACTTCTTAATTAAATTTAGTAGAAAGTCAAGCGGTCAAAATTAGGTCTATTAAATAATTTTTATGTATTTATTTTTTGAATATTTTTTGATCATTTGACTCTATACAATTTTTTTTTTTTTGCATGTAGTCACTCGTAAGGTACACGGGTTTCAACGATTCGAATTTATCATTTGATATCACTCTGATATATTTTAGAGTTGAGTTCTGATGAAGTTAGAAACACCAAAACAATGGCAAATGCAGAATTTTAAGAATAAATTGACTGGATCGACTCAGCTAATTGCGGCTTGCTACTGCCTTTTAAAAATTAAATATTCAAAGCAAATTCGTAGACTGTGTATCTTATTTTTTTGAAGTAAGGTTGAAGATAACCTATATTAGACAAAGTTGTTGGGTCCAATTATAAAAACAAGTTATCCTTCAACCAACAACGATATATTAATATAGTTATTAAAACTTTAAAAAAGGAGAGACAAAAAATGAAAGTATTTGAACCTTCTTTATCTTTCTCTTATATTAAGCACGTAAGTATCTTGATCTACCAATGATTCTAATTTAATTCACTGAATTTTAAACGGTTAAGATAAATTTTTTTATACAATTGTGATGTTATGTTAGGATGTATTGGGGTTTATTGTCCTGAAGTCTGAATTTTGTTATTTGAACACTTGTTACATTGATAAGTATTGGTATTTCTTTTATCAAGTTGGTCTCTATTGGTAGGGAATTCGTTAACAGATCTAGTTTATTGTGTTGAATTCATGAATCCGTTAATAGATCTAGTTGTTTTAGCCCAATAGATGTCTGCAGTTCTCTTATTCATATATTTCTCATGTGTACAATATATACAAGGTTATAAAACCATTCTTATAGGTCACAAATTTTGAATGAAAAACCATTTAAATTAATTACAATAAAAAAATGTGAAACAAATTCCAATAGTAGTAGCATAGTGGAAAAATAAATTGAGGATCAATATTAAGAGTTACAAAATGAATGACATTCATAAATATATTCATCACAATATTGTAATTGTTGTTAATTTATTAGTATTATGGATAAATAAGGGTCTCTACATAATTAATTAAGTTATGCATATAATAAATGTGCAGCAAAAGTAAAAAAAAATGAATATTAATTAATGAAATAAAAAGATTTCATCAATAATGCTATATATTATTAGGCAAACTACCTAACTTGTTTTTGTTGGTATAACGATACAATATGTTAACTACATCAGAAGGGATGGAATCCATTAATCCATTAATAATATATTAACTTAACAAATAATTAAAAATTGTTAACAAATAATTAATCCATTTAGAGTATGTATCTTTTGACTTTCCTAGGTCATAGTCATTGATCAAATTCAATTGTTGAACTGTCAATTCTGCGTAACTTAAATCCAATAATATAGTTATCAAATTGGGGAGCATTTCACAAGCAGCTCATTGTATATAGGTATTTTGAATAGGATATTTAATGCTAAGTTGCTAATTAATTGCTCTTTGATAGAGGGCTTTAATCAATTGGTTCATACAACATTGAGTAGATATGAATATCTTATTGATTGGCATGTCATCCCTAAATCAAGGCAATAAATGTTGGCTCTTTAATTCATTGAAATAATCTGTTTTGACATAAAATAATGTATGTGGAAGGTTCAAGAAATGTCTTTTGAACGCTTAATTTAACCTAACTAATTTTCTTAATTAATTTTATTGAGATCAAGTCAACTCTACATATATAAAAACAAAGATTCTTTTAAGCTACTTTCTTTAAATTTGCTATTCAAGCATTGATAAAGATACTTAATCTTGTCAGATATTGTTCTTTTCTTGATTAATAGCCTTGAAAACTCATACCGTATTGATTCTGTCAATGAGATGTACAAGAGGGTCCTATTTACATATAATTTCAAGAAAGTAATATAACTGTACAAATTAGGTACTCGCATTAATTGGTTGTTATTTGTTAGGTCTGGCTTGAAATTGTTCTTATTATTGTACAGGGATAAGCTAATTTCAGATTTTGACTAAGATTTTCTGTTGTCAGATTTTGTATTCCCTGGGTATTCATTTTTTTTACTAGCTTGAAACTTTCCAAAATGAGGCGAATAATATATAGTATTCATGTTTCTTATAATTTCTTATAGTTTCAATATTACTAATTGCTCTAAATAGTAGTCATTTTCTTATGAATTGATCTTAAAGATAAAGAAGCTACATGCTTAAAATTTGAATTTAGTAACCTGCTTTACCTATATATGGTCCAAGGAGCGCTTTAATTTACCTATAGTTCATAATTCTTTTTGTGTTACAATATTATGTCGTTCAAGTTCTCATTAAACATTGTTTATATTAGAATGGTGATTCTATGAATGATGAGATCGAGATGGAGATAGATTTTTCTAGCGAAGATAATACAAATAATAAGAAGAGTGGTAATGATCTTGTTCTATGAAAAGGCATGAAGTTTGCATCACTTGAAGAGTTTGAAACAGAAAATTGAACATTAAACATTAAATATACTCATAATTGTTACCACTTGTGTTTAATTGCAGCGCTTACAACATCTTGCTAAGGAAAAGAAAAAAAACATGAAGACATCAATGAGAAAGACAAAGTTATCATAGTCTAATTGTGGTTAACTTGTGAATCAAAGTGGTCTACCTTGTGTAACTTTTAAAGTTGCTAGTTTTTGGACTATTCTGTAACCTTTCAGTTAAATTTTCAGACTTACATAAATTTCAGATCTTATATTCGATCTTATATTTGAACTACTGTGTAACTCTTAAAGATCATATAATTTGCTTCAATAAAATAAAATGTAATTTGCTGGTTTGTTGCTTGCTTTAAAATGTAATTTGCTAGTTTCAAGAAAACACAAACATTCAATACATTATAATGGTTCAATTAATTCTTGTAACTGCACTCTCATTCGGTAGTACAATGTATTTTATTTTAGTCTGTTTTGGAGTCCATTTACTTGAACCATACACGGCATAAATCATCATAAAAGCTCAACATTCACACAATTTATAAATATTGCTCTCCATATGTATCAGTTTTACAAAAGGGAACCCTTACATATGGCCTATTATATATAGCTTTACAAAATCACACACTTGCATATCAGTCAATTTAAACCCCCGCAATTAAACATTACATACAAGAGCCCTTAGTCAAATTAACATATCATATGCGCACTGCATCTATTTGTCCTTCCCAATGAAGCAGATTTCAATCTTAGCAACCTTCTTCAACTCTATTTGTCCTATAACTGGGCACTGCATCTCAATCCAATTGATAGGCACCATTGTATTACTTCAAAGAACGAAAATTACCGAAAGCGTTGGTGTACTGACGTTGCCATGACCCTAGAAAGAACATAACTGAATCATTGGATCAGTTCAAATGAGAGAGCAACGTATGAAGTTTTAAACAAAAAGATGCTTCTTAAACTTGATTTTTGTCAAAAATAAATAGATAAATAGAAGGTCAGGGACTAAACTGCATAAAACCAGGATCAAACAATGTAGAGATGCTAAATAAACATAGTGAACAAGAGTGACCAGCATTGAATGCAAGGAAAGACACATGTGATCTTGACTGGCAAGAAAAACATAAAAAAAATACCCTTCTGAACAGAACTTACAAATTAGATAAACTAGATAGTGTCTCAGGCCAATTCAAGATCATAGCCTTGTAGAACACTAAAAACCAACCAGTTTAGACCCAAATTTCACATTAATTGGATTTTTCTACTATTTTTAATCAATTTTTAAAGTTCATATTTTCAGTTTGCTTTTTTTTCTTCTGCTGTTAGTTGCATGTGTATCACTTGTCACTCTAACTGTCACTTAGAAAACCTTCTACCAGACTAAGATAAAAATTCTGAAAATTACCAGATAAATGATGCATATAGAATAGGTCTTTGTGCACATTTCCATGTAACAAAAGCAAGGATCCACGTAGCCAATTTCTCTTTATAAAAAGACAAGTCAGACTGTCTGAAACGATTGAGATCAACTGATGCATTCTTTGCCATTATTTTAGTTACCTGTTAACAAATATTGAGATCTTACTTAGCACTATTATTTACCAGGAAAAAGGTTTTTAATTCCAACCACATTCCAAAATAAACACTACTTCATATGCTATTTCATTGCTTCAATTAAAAACATAACTCAAAGGAGTAACAGGAAGTTGAGGTTTTACCTCAAATAATTTTCACAGTTGAATTGGGATTGTTGAAGTTTTATCTCAAATAACTTTTAGTATGAATAAAAATAGGGAGGCTCCTATGCAGGTCGGCGGCAGAGACAGGAAAACATCTATTCGAGGAATGCACTTATACCAGGAAACTATACGAGCAATTAAGGGCACACAAGCCAGGGCAGGGTTGGCCGCAAGCTCTGACAATGAAGATAACAGACCGTACCAAGACTGGTACCATGAGCAAAGCGCAAAAATCGGCAGTAATAATTATGCAATTTATAGTGTGGAGGGAACGATGCGCAAGATGCTTCGCAGACTCAAACAAAAGCATCCAGGATCTCATGGAAGAAATTAAATGGCAACTCAATTTTTATGGAAACCAAGGCTCTAATGTGTCAGGAAGGGGAATAACATAGCTGGGAGACATTCAACCTGACATAGAGGACCTTTCTGCATTTTTTACTTTAAAATTTTCTTTCTGTTCTTCATTTATTACGGCAATTTTTGCATCTTTCTTTTAGGCTAGTCATTTCCATTGCGTTTAATTTTAGTCAAAGCTCATTACTCTTGAGCATTGTTATTTTCTTTTATCAAATGTAAGTTACATATTCAGTGTAACAACCGCTTTATATTAATCAAATACGGGCTAGACCCATATTTCTACTCAAAAAAAATAGGGAGGCTCCAAAATGAGTAATTCAATCTTTACCTCAAAATCATTGGAGTGTGATCAGGTCGCCGGAGAGACGGAGAGAGTAGACTGGCACGAAAGCTGAAGCGGAGGTCAAGCGAGGAGCATGGATCTGGGCCGTCAGGATAGTTTTGCAAGAAGCGAAGAGGAAGCGACAGGTGGGGTCCGAAGCGCTGGATGGTCGGAGGGGAGAAGAGAGTTTCAATCGGAGGTGGCAAAGAGAAAGAACGAAACCGAGGGGGGAGAGGGGTGCGCCATTTTCTTTCACTGGAGAGGACAGAAAGGAAGGGAGCATGCCAGGAAAGGAAATTAATTTTTTTACCACTGAGGCAATCTGCACCGTTCCTCTTAAATGAAATGTACGGTTAATGATTAGGAGCAAATGGGAGGAGAGAAATTTGGGTGGATTAGAACCTCTAATTAATTTGGATGTTTTATAATATATACATATGTTGAATGCCTTTTTTTTTTTATGTACCACCCTAATAAATCAGAATTAAATCAATACCACCCGTTAATTCCGAATTCAGATTCCGCCACGTTCGCACACTGGATCTGCGAACGGGTCACTACCCGTTCGCGCAATGGATATGCGGACTGACCCGTTCCCGACTGACCCGTTCCCGACGACCCGTGCGCGTAACTGATCTGAGGACGGACCCGTTCCCGACCTGACCCGTTCCCGACGTGACCCGCTCCCGACGTGACCCGCTTCCGACGACCCGTTCGCACTATAGATCTGCGTACGTGGCGGATCCGGATATATACCCCTTCGCAGTGGTTTGTACAGATGTCCTGTCCCTGTCTCCGCACCGTCGCGTCTACATTAAAAAGGTAATTTTTTTTATTAGTTTAATTTTGTTAAATAATTTAATTAGTTTAGTTTTAGTTAGGTAAAATAATAATGACTTGTTTTAGGTAGATCTGACAGTGAATGACTTGTAAAAACCAAAATAGTTGTATATAGTGGCATGTTTCCTCCAAAATAGTTAGATACCAAAATAGTTAGGTACCAAAATAGTATATTGTGATCTATTTGTAAATTAGATCTGACATTTTAGTTAGGTACCAAAATAGTTGTATATTGTAAATTAGATCAAATTTTTTTTTGTAGTTTTGTAAATATTTGTGTTAATTAGATCAAAATAGTATATTGTGATTTATTTGTAAATATTTGTGTAATTTACGATATACTATTATTTGTGTATATTTTTTATTAAATAGTAGTATATTGTAAATTACACTAAAATAGTAGTTTAGTTGGGTACCAAAATATTTGTGTATTTAAATCAATTTAGAATTGTGATTGTATGTAGAATTTAGAAATTATATTTAGAATTTAGAAATGTACCTATTTAGAAATGTACCAATTTACAAATCGACAAATTTAGAAATGTTGTATTTAGACCAAAATAGAGTATAAATGCACCAATTCAGAATTTTTTTTTTCTGAATTAGCGTAGATTGTAAGATTTTTTACCGATTCATTCAAGAATGGTGATATATTATTGAATTACCATAGATATTTGTATTATTGTTAGATTTGTACTATTTGAAATTATCAATAGAGGTCAAAATTGATAAAATTGTTAAATTTGTTATTAGTATGGCGTCAACCAGTGGTACCAATCAAAATCGGACGCAAGATGATTTACAGTTAGATTTATCACTGGCTCGTCACGTATTTCCAAATATGACGAAAGATAGTATCAGTCCTCTTTGCTGGTATAAATTCGAGGAGCACAAAATCAAAAACGCATATGTAAGTTTTTGTTTTGATAAATGCAAATAATTTTCATTTTCATTTAGATAAAAATAGGTAAGTTATATGTTTGTTTGTTTTGAAATTGAATGCAGACTCATACCTTGACGAATACGCGGAACAATCAGATGAGTATCCTCTACGACGAGCGATACGCTCCCGTGTTGAAGAGTTTGGGTCTGTGGCATGTCTCACAGCTGACCCCCATTGTCGCAGACTCATACCAAGCAGGATTTCGCCTCCCGATTGCATCAAGTCCTTCTTGCAATCTTCTTCTCTTCTTCTTTTTAACCATAACCTTGAAAAAAGTGGAAGCTACCTTATCCTTAGTGTGCTTTCCAAAATTCTCAAACACATGTTGAGAGCAGTAGCGGTGAGCACACTCTGCTTTCTCCTCACACCAACCCAAATCATCTTGAATAAACACCTTTTTTATGCCCTTGTGTCGGTCAGATACCACACACATGTATCTATTTCGCCCAATTACAAACTCCCGCACCCACTTCATGAACCATCCCCAATTCTCAAAATCCTCGTTCTCTACCAGTCCAAATGCTAACGGGATTAACTGATTCTCTGCATCATATCCGGTTACAATTAACAGCTTACCCTTGTATCTGCCAGACAAGAAACAAGCATCGATACTGATGACGGGTCTGAGGTGACCGACTGCGGCAATACATGGTCTGCATGCCCATGCTGCTCTCATGAAAAAACGATACCCTGGCTTAGTGGTTGGCTTTAAAACAATTTTATATTGGGTTCCCGGATTTGACCTTTTTATTGCCTCCAACAAAGGGACAATCAGCCCGTAAGACCCCTCCTAACTACCAAAGGCCCGAGCAATTGCTAACTCTCTACCACGCCATAATTTGTTGTACTTTGGAACGATGCCCTCGTACCTTTCAGCGCATAAGTCAGCGACTGCCCGGATAGAAATATCAGCATTTTTTTTCAATGACAATTTTATACAGTTGGCGACCATAGCGGACGTCAACTATGCATGATCTAACCTGGATGCCGATGCGTGACATGTGTGCTTAGCCACATTCTTCGTGATGGCCCAAGTATTACCAAAGCCTGTAGCCCTCGCAACCAACGCCCACCTGCACCGGGCGCTAACACACTTGTACCTCAACCTGGTGGTATCGCTGTGTGTATTTTTAATCTCCCTATTTTGTTTGATGTGCCAGTGGTTAATTGTATCTTTCATCTTATCCTTGTTGTCATATGTCATCCCCTCAGACAATTCATGTCTTTCTCCCTTTTATTGTACAAAAGAAACAACAAAAATTAAACAACATCAATTTAATAACAACATTTTAATAATTAAATTAAAATTAAATATAAATTAACAAACATACCTCACAAGTCGCAAAAAAAGAGCTATCGGCCTCTCCAAACCCTGATGTGTCATGAAATTGCTCAAACGGATGTCTTTCCCCACGATCCACTATAGGCCACTTCCGTCTACCAAGCACAGGAATACCAGTATCCTCATCACTGTGATCTGATACCCCACCGTCCCCATTATCATCCCAATTATCCTCTGCCTTCATTTCTTCAGGATCATCGTCCGTATTGTCAGCATAATAAAGCCGTTCAGGGGTTTCACATCGCTCCCTTTCAGATTGGACTCGGCTAGAGGACGAGGATGGAATCTGAGATCGACCCCTGTCAGATTGGACCCCACTAGGGCCCGCTACACATGGGGCCCGACTAGGATCCTCTACAGATGGGGCCCGACTAGGACCCGCTACAGATGGGGCCCGTCTAGGACCCGTTACAGATTCCTCGAGCCCCAAACCCTGAGTCAACTGCAACAATTGTCTACTATTCTTTCTGGAGTTATGTCTAGAGTTTTGTCTGGGGTTGGCTACAACATATAACTCTAGGAACTTGAAAGTCATATTCATTGTCATTTGGACATATAACTCCCAACTGCTATCGTCTTGTACCGTTAGCTGTTGGAACCAGGTTTGATTGCCTTGGCCAATATTGATTCTTGCGGTAATTATCAGTTCATAATTACGGTGGTCAATACCGAGTTGTTGGTACACTTCCCTATTTAAACCTCTAAAATCCAAACCAAGCCGGATATTGAACATTTTCGGCACTTGGTGGCTATAATAAGCGCCATTTGGTCCTTGTAATACTTCACCATCAAAATAACAAGCAATTCCAATCATAATTGGTTGAATAAACCTAATAATACAAAATAACTAAATTAAAAAAACTACAAAAAATAATTTTTTTAAAAAAAAGGATGAAAAGGTAAAAAAACGTACCTATGCAGCAGTTTTGGTGAAGAATGAGAGTGGAGTTGCAAGTCAGAACTGATCTGATCTCTATATAGGGAAAACGTGTCACGTGCGCAATTCAACACTGCGAACGGGTCTGTCCGCACCTCTATTACGCGCAGGGGTCCGTCCGCAGATCAGTTACGCGCACGAGTCGTCGGGAACGGGTCAGTCTGCATATCCATTGCGCGAACGGGTAGCGACCCGTTCGCAGATCCAGTGTGCGAACGTGGCGGAATCTGAATTCGGAATTAACGGGTGGTATTGATTTAATTCTGATTTATTAGGGTGGTACATAAAAAAAACAGTGTTGAATGAGGAGGGTTCAAATGCCTCCATTTTTTGTGCCTCCACCATACCTCCATTTTTTAAAACTTTAATTACTCAAAATTAAAACTTAAAAGTCAAAATAAAACCGTTAGATGTGATCTATGTTATTTTCTCTATGTGCTTATAAAATATTATCACATTTTAATTTTGTTTTAATGTGAATCAATACGTTCAAAAATCAACGTCTAGAAATCATCCACATTAATGCTTTTTTTACAAGCTCTTGATGACAATCAAAATAAAATTGAAATGTCATAATTTTTTACACGTGCATAAAATGACGGTGCCTGCTAATTTTATTGTTTTGTTAAGCCACCGTTGGATCAACAATTTTCAAAGTGGCTTAATAAATAGTAAAAAAATTCAGAAAAATGTAAAATTTGGTCTCCAAGCACATATTAATATGGAGAACAAGATGAACGGTTCAGATCGACTTTTTGGAATTTCAAATTTCAAATTTGGACCGTATGATATGCCGATATGCTACCGAATGCATATTAGTCACTCTATATATATATATATATATATATATATGAGTACGGCTAATGTGCTTCCTCTAGCATATGGGCCGAAATGCTTCCGGTGGAAATTTGAAATTTCAAAATCCAAAAAGTCGATCTGAACCGTTCATCTTCTTCTCCATATTAATATTTGCTTGGAGACCAAATTTTACATTTTTCTGAAATTTTTTACTATTTATTAAGCCATTTTGAAAATCGCTGATCCAACGGTAGCTTCTGATTTTTGCTGTTTGGTAAGCCACCGTTGGATCAGCAATTTTCAAAGTGGCTTAATAAATAGTAAAAAATTTCAGAAAAATGTAAAATTTGGTCTCCAAGCAGATATTAATATGGAGAAGAAGATGAACGGTTCAGATCGACTTTTTGGATTTTGAAATTTCAAATTTCCACCGGAAGCATTTCGGCCCATATGCTAGAGGAAGAGCGTTAGCCGTACTCATATATATATATATATAGAGAGAGAGAGAGTAAGACTACGGTGTTATGGGTTGCATTGAGGGCCTCTATGCAATGGCTCAATATTCGAGTTTTTAAAATCCTAACGGTCGATCTGAACCGTTCAACATGATCTCCATATAAATATGTACTTGCAAACAAAATTTTACATTTTTTAGAATTTTTTTTACTATTTTTTAAATAGGTAGAAAATCAAATATCTGAATGGTGCAGAATCTTTTAGATCAAGTGATTTTGTACCTATCTAAAAAAATAGTAAAAAAGTTCTAAAAAATATAAAATTTGGTTTGCAAGTACATATTCATATGAAGATCATGTTGAACGGTTCGGATCGACCGTTAGAATTTTAAAAACTTGAATTTTGAGCTGTTGAATAGAGGCCCTATATGCAACCCATAACATTGTAGCCTTACTCATATATATATATATATATATATATATAGGACTTGGCTACGGTGCTATGGGTAGCTAAGAGGCCTCCCGTGCTACGGCTCAATATTTGACTTTTCAAAATCCTAACGGTCGATCCGAACCGTTCATCTTGTTCTCCATATTAATATGTGTTTGGAGACCAAATTTTACATTTTTTGAAAATTTTTTACTATTTTTTTAGATTTATTGAATATCGCTGTTTTTATGGTCCAGATTTGTCTGAAAAACAGCGATTTTCAATAAATCTAAAAAAATAGTAAAAAATTTCCAAAAAATTAGCCAAATCCTATATATATATATATATATATATGTATATATATATATATATATATATGATGAACGGTTCGGATCGACCGTTAGGATTTTGAAAAGTCGAATATTGAGCCGTAGCACGGGAGGCCTCTTAGCTACCCATAGCACCGTAGCCAAGTCCTATATATATATATAGATGGACTTGGGTGAGACGCGGAGCACCACGCGTTTGTACTTCACGCCATATTTTTATTTTGAAAGTCCAAACAACCAATCCGAACCGTTAGATGTGATCTCCATATTGAAATGTGCTTGGAGACCAAATTTTACATTTTTTGAAATTTTTTTACTATTTATTAAGCCAGTTTGAAAATCTGAAAATCCGGGTGAACAGTAAAATTTCTGGACCACCAGATCAGCGATTTCCAAAGTGGCTTAATAAATAGTAAAAAATTTCAAAAAATGTAAAATTTCGTCTCCAAGCACATTTCAATATGGAGATCGTGTTGAGCGGTTTGGATCGGTTGTTTGGATTTCAAAATGGCTAAAATGTACCATGGAGCACCAAACGCGTATACTCCGCGTATCACCCAAGCCCATCTCTCTCTCTCTCTCTATATATATATATATAGGCTGTGGCTAATTTGCTGCCGACAGCATTTCTGACTGCGGTGCTGCCGCCCATTTTTCTGTTTTGTGATGTCCAAACAACAAATCCAAACCGTTAGATGTTTAATCTATATTATAATCTACTTGGAGACCAAATTTTACATTTTTTGGAATTTTTTTACTAAATATTAAGCTGGCTTCAAAACCGCTGATTTCAATGCTACAGAAATTTACTGAAATCAGCGGTTTTCAAACCAGCTTAATATATAGTAAAAAAATTTCCAAAAAATGTAAAATTTGGTCTCCAAGTAGATTATAATATAGATTAAACATCTAACGGTTTGGATTTGTTGTTTGGACATCAAAAAACAGAAAAATGGGCGGCAGCATCGCCGGCAGAAATGCTGCCGACAGCAAATTAGCAACAGCCTATATATATATATATAGATGGGCTACGGTGAGTTGCACAGTAAAACACGTTTCAACTTCACCCCGTATTTTTATTTTGAAAGTCCAAACGACCGATTCGAATCGTTAGATGTTTAACCCATATTGAAATGTGCTTAGAGACCAAATTTTATATTTTTTGGAATTTTTTTACTATTTATTAAGCATTTTTGAAAATTGTTGTTTTGCTGTGAACAATAAAAAATAGTAAAATTTTCTGGACCATCAGATCAGCGACTTTCAAAATTACTTAATAAATAGTAAAAAAATTCCAAAAAATGTAAAATTTGGTCTTCAAGCACATTTCAATATGGAGAACAAGATGAACGGTTCGGATCGACATTTTGAACTTTAAAATCGCAAAATATGAGCGTGAAGTAAAATAGTCGCTTTACTTCACAACTCACCGTAGCCCATCTCTCTCTCTCTCTCTCTCTATATATATATATATATATATATATGTTACTCTCTTAGTTATTATGATTAAAATTCTGCACCATTAAAAAATAGAGATTTTCAAACCATTTTAATAAATAGTAAAAAAATTCCAAAAAATGTAAAATTTTGTCTCCAAGCACATTTTAATATAGATTAAAATCTAACGATTTGGATCGGCTATTTAGACTTCGAAACTAGATATATGAGCACGAATTAAAACAACATATTTAATTCGCGAAGTAGCATAGCCTTACTATATATATATATATATATATATATATATATATATATATATATATATATATATATGAGGAGGGTTCCAATGCCTCATTTTTTTCATACCTCATCATACCTCATATTTTATATTTTCGTTTTCAAAGTCCAAATTATCGATCCGAACCATTCAACAAAATATTTATACTAAAATATGCATGGAGATGAAATTTTATATTTTTTGGAATTTTTTTGCTATTTTTTAAGATAGGTACAAAATCACTGTTTTTGAACCATTTAAAAAACAGCGATTTTCTACCCATCTTAAAAAATAGTAAAAAAATTTCAAAAATTATAAAATTTCATCCCTAACCATATTTTAGTATGGATATTATGTTGAACGGTTCGGATCGACAATTTAGACTTTGAATATGAAGAAAATGAAGATATAAAATATGAGGTATGATCAGGTATAAAAAATGAGGCATTGGAACCCTCCTCTATATATATATATATATATATATAGGAATATGCTAGCATGCTATGCATAGCATAGAACACCTCCATGCAACGGCTCGGATTTTGAGTTTTAAAAATCCTAACGGTCGATCCGAACCGTTCATCTTGTTCTCCATATTAATATGTGTTTGGAGACCAAATTTTACATTTTTTGGAATTTATTTACTATTTCTTTAGATTTATTGAAAATTACTGTTTTTTATGGTCCAGATTTGCTGAAAACAGCGATTTTCAATAAATCTAAAGAAATAGTAAAAAAATTCCAAAAAATGTAAAATTTGGTCTCCAAACACATATTAATATGGAGAACAAGATGAACGGTTCGGATCGACCATTAAGATTTTAAAAACTCGAAATCCAAGCCGTTGCATGGAGGGGTTCTATGCTATGCATAGCATGCTAGCATATTCCTATATATATATATATATATATATATATATATATATTACTCTCTTGGTTAATTATGATTAATTATGAACTTTTCTGTTAAAAAAATATAACAAAAAATTTTCAATTGATATGGTTAATGATCCTTAATTAGATATTATTGATTTGGGATTATGTATGTTATTAAATAATTATTTCCTTATAATGATTAAATGGGATATATATAGTAATTAAATGTGTTTTTTGCAGTAGTAACACCATCAGTTAAATTGATGTACCTGCATGACCAATATTCTAATTATTTAATTATCATAGCTGTCAATCAAAAATACAACATCGGTTCAGTAAGGATGCCAGACAGTGTTGATCAATCTGACACCAACGGATCATGTACACAAGGGATGGTAAAGGTAACCCCCTCAGTGTCATCGGCCTTTTAGCCAAACTGATGTTGGAGAGACACTCAATACTAGCTGTTCGTGAAATTTAAACAATGGAAAAGGAGGGGGTCCATCAACCCCATTGGTTTGTTATCCAGAACAGACTGGTAAAAAGTTCAACATAATTACCGCGCTGCCATTCATGACATACACCATCTGTGTGGAAGCACATCCGATGGTAGAGGAGCGATGGCAAAAATATTTTTTGTAGTAGTGGGTCTCATTCCGAAGACGTTTCAAGAAATAACAAACAAGCTAGGATTAATCGATATCTATAATCCTAGCTTGAGGGGGAGTGTTGAGAATAAAAATAGTTAAAGGATAGAATTGTAAATAGAAAAAGTAATATGTCTATTTAATGATGTTACCGTTATATCAATACCAACAGTACAGTAAGTTCAAAGCTATGTTACTCCGATACGGACTCGATACGTGTCCGATACGCCATCTGGCGTATACTTACTCTCATGATACGGTCTCTGATACGTGTTGACTTGCAGCGATACGACTCCGACACGCGTGGATACAGTCGGGATATGCTGATTTCGCAGATCCAAACAATTTTCTAGTGTAGAAGCTGTTCACCGCGCATGCACCGCCCAAATCTATGCACCGTGAACCGCGCATGGACCGCGCCAAAATGTATTGCTAGCACCAGGGATCGAACTTGGGTGCTTTGGTCCGACAAACATAGTACTTAACCACTGCCTAGTTGAATTTTGTTGTTCATATCTAGTAACTAATGTATTTATTGTATACTCTCGAATTTGTTATACCTAATACAAGTTTAAATTAATAATATAATTAATATAATAATATATATAATAGACGTATCGTATCCTTGATTTTTGAAAATTGCCGTATCTCCATATTCGTATCGTATCTGATACGACACCCGTATTCGTATCCATGCAACATAGGTTCAAAGATTATAAATACCTCACATGAGACAGATTGTAATATCATAATATAAAAAAAAGAAAAAGAAAATACCAATATCAAATACAATACAAAATCCATAACTCTTTGTGTCTTGTACTTCTGCTAAAATTCACAACACTCTCTTTAGTAATTGTAATTGACAACACGGCATGTCTTTCTGATTTCACCCATTGTCCCACCAATGTTACCCATTTTCACCATCGACTCCCCGAATTTTGCCTCAAAGAGCTCAGGTATAGTTCGGAAGTCATGTAGAAGATTCAGTGTCTCGCCGCTTGTCACGAGGCTCCAGCCTGAGAAAAAGAGTCCCTTGACATCTGCGACATTATGGTAATACTGGTTATCCAGTTCCTTTGGTGTCACAAAATCCTGCGGTACAACACCGTCGTCGTTTGCATTTTGTGGGCACATGGTTCTTAGAAAAGAACCAAAGCCTTGATCCATGGTGGGGTCGATGGTTGGGTAGAGGCTGTTACATTCCGAAATTTAAAACATGATTTAAATTGATAAATCAATCATTTGGCTTAAATAAAAAGTTTAATTAACTAAAACGAAACTAAAATTTGGAAATATAAATAAATCATAAAATTATGTACATTAAAATTTAGAGTTTAAACATAAAATAAAATATAGCACTATAGATAAATTATAACTATTTGGTAAATTCATAACTTAGAAAATTTGTTACAAGTTCATGGAATTTTAGAAAAGGAAATAAATTGACTCGTGTAAGTAAATGACCTAGTTGAAATCTAGATTTAAAATATAACAATACGAATTATTTGTACACATAAATAATGAAATTGATAAATCTTGTTTATTAATGAATTATAGAAGTTTAATTAAATAATATATATAAATAGAGATGTACAATTAATACCAAATGATTTGAATATTAGAATAGAGTAATAAAAGTACAAAATATTCATACGAAATTAATTGCAAAATTTTACGAAACTTCGATTCGAAATTATAGTAGAAACAGATTTTAAACCAATTAAATGAGATTATATTGAAATTCTGGAATTAATTGGACCATTGGATTCCATCTAGCACGAATCTCAAAGCAGCCAATTAATAAAACCCCCTCTCCTCTCTTTCTCTCCTCTCCCTCCCTACCCGTGAGACAGAGCCCCCCCCCCGTCCCCTTCCCTCTCTGTTCCGCCAAAACCAGAGGGGCTCCGCCCCCTCCCCTCTCCCGTCGCCGGCGAACCCACCCGACCGCCCCACCCTCTCCTCTCTCTCCTTCTCAGTTTGGGAAACCCCAAGCCCCGCCCCTCTCCCTCTTTTCCCGCCTCCCCTGCCCCTTCGCGCCCCCCTCCTCCTCGCTCGCTGATCCCCGCCACCACCACGAAAACCTTCATCTCTTCTCTCTCTAACCCATGGACCTCCTCTTCCACTTTATCTCCCTCTCTTTTGCACCGGTTGCCATTGATTTCGTGAGAATCCGAAACCCTAGAAATTGGGGGTTTGCCATTATTGCTTGCGGGTGTTTTCGTGAGGTTGCTATGGTGCTTGCTCGTGCTCAAGTGAGACGGTTGCAAGGCGGAGCGAGACGAAACCCTCGAAATCGACCGTTCTCCTTTGACATCATCTCTTTCGGTTAATTTTTAAATTAAATTATAAACTTCTTGAATTGTGCCTGGATGAATTGATTAATGTTGTAGGAAGTGATTTGTATAAATTAAAGGGGCTAAAATGTAAGAAATGATTAATTGTAGGAAGTGATTTGTATAAATTAAAGGGGCTAAAATGTAAGAAAGGATTAATTGTAGGAAGTGATTAGTATAAATTAAAGGGGCTAAAATGTAAGAAATGATTAATTGTAGGAAGTGATTTGTATTAATTAAAGGGAATTGTAGTTAATTACACCTTTGCTCGGGTTGTTGATTTTCCCGGTAAATGGTGCTGAATTGTTATGTACCAGACCTTGACTTGACGGGGACCAAAAATGTAAATAAATTAAATAAGTAGGCCATGGGATTAAAATGTAAGACATGCATGAGAATTTTATACATGAGATTTGAAAGTGAAAATAGTTATAATGAACTTGAAATGAATTGTAAATTTTAAATAGGAGGCTTAAACCTTTACTAAATTATGGGTCTTTAATTAAATTGAATTGGAAATAAATAATTGATCCGTAAATTGGGCCTTTGAGTGTTTAATTGGATAAGTAAGGTGAATTGGGCTTGTAATTTCATAAGCCTTGAAATATTGAAATGAATATGACATGATGTGTATATGTAAATTTGGAATTGGACTTGAATTAAAATGATTATAAATGAGCCGAAAGGTATAAAAGAATTGACGAATTGAAAGACGACTTTTGGAATTTAAGTTTTGAGAATGTAACCGAACTAAACCAAGTAATCGTATAATATAGGTGTAGGCTCAGTCGAGCCAGATTTCGCGAGGCAATTCGAGACGCCTGATCTTTAAATTAAGCGGTACGCTCGTCATAGTAAGGTGCGGGATTCTTGGACTTGTTTGATACTTTATTTTCAGGAATTAAACTGTGTTTTCGTTTGTCATGTTGAATATCATTGATTGCATCACTGAATTGCGTAGAGCATTTGCATAGCCCAATCAAATTAAACTCGAATTGATCTGAATTGAATGATTTGCATACTGGTATGGTTATAGGTTATGTCGATCTATTGTGATCTGATTTTGATTTAAAGTCACCACGAGTGGAATTGATATGTGTGTGAATGGATTTACGAAGTTAAGCACTTGGATCCAATTAATTTGCCAAGTCGGGCTGTATGCTGACTTGGATTCCCAGGATCCTAAATGGCCTTAGGTGAACGGCCCTCGATATTCCCAGTACCGGTTGGGACGAGGGAGGGTGATTATGTTATGAGATGTGATTAGAAATCGTGGGTGACTTGTGTAACGTCTATGGCTCGGTAGCATTTTCCTACGTGTTAATGCATTTGAACGGTCGATTGAATATGACGAATATTGGAAACGATTCTAAAGTGGATTTTCTTTACATGATTTGAACCAGACCTTAATAAACTGTTAAGCCAAGCGGTTGCAGATGGGTGTCAGATAAAAGGGTCCAGCGGTTGGCCATCTGTAGGTGTCAGTAACCCTACAGATGTGGGTTTGATAAAGGTTCAGCTCGAAAGAACATCTGTAATTGCTACAAGCCCTAATGAACTGAGTTATGAATCGAGTTAAGCCAAAGTATATGTTGTGTTTGAAATTCATCTTGGAAATTCCGTAAACTGTGTTGCAGGTTGATTTAACTGTTGTCGTGCATTGGCATTCTGTTATTTATGTTTACGAATATATATCTGTTTGAACTGTTATTGGTTTGGGTTTCATTTTTGAATATAGAGTTTGATTGCAAGTCCAATAATTCAAATGTGGCAAATTCGCACTGAGAATTTATTCTCACCCCCACCCTCCCGATTATTTTCAGGTTCATTACACGGACGCAGCAGATGAGGATATTGGCAATGCATATAAAAGATCCACTGCCTTGCGTGTATATGTGCCGCTTGATTTATACACGCGGCAGGCTGTCAGACCCCCGTGGATTTGGGGTGTGACAGAGGCGGGCTGTGACGGATGAGCAGTGAGAGCGGCCGATTGAGTAAGCCCCGGAAAGTGCGACCATATCATCTGCAGAGAGCCCCTGGGCTGCAAATATTGCATTTATTACGGTGAGATTGTGAAAGGGAGTGGGAACCGACTTCAAGACCTCATCTGCAATGGACTCCCTTCCGTCGAGCCTTCCTGAAGGGATTTCATAAGAGATCCTTCCCAGGAAATAAGACGCATCTCGTGCTACAAAGGCGATGATATCTGCACATGAGACAATATTGGGACAGACGCGTTCCAGAGTTTCTTTTGCCTCGTCGATCACTTCGAAGCGACGGAGACTGGGATTGTTCACGACGGATAACTTCTCAGGGTTCGGGTTTAGTGGCGATGGGTCGAGTAGGATGGAAGCATCACAACCCTATAATTGATTAGCACAGAAAATTGAATGATTTTAGGAGTAACGAATGTACTAACTATATAGGTCCTACTAGTTTTACATGGTAAGAAGGTATATTGGTAAGTTGTTGAAACTTGAAAAAGAAAATCAAGAAAAATCATTTCAATGAATTAAGATATAAGAATGCTCCAAATAAACAAAATGGAACATGTAATTTCCATTAATAATCAAGAAAAATAAAACTAAACATAGAGTAGGTCGTTAAGACGATATATAAATTAAAGTTAAGTGTAAGAATTTAAGAAAGATACCCTAACAAAGCAATCATGGAAGAACATTCTGATGACGCCGGCACCGAAGCCCGGATCCATTGCAATATACTTGTGGACTACAGCTTTCATTATTAGTTCTGCTTGTGGACAAGGTTTATCACACTTAGTGTAGTAACCTACTTCAAGAGAAGTGGTTGACATTACACCAAATAGGATGATACATGAGAGAAAAACTAAGATTTGATATGTGTTTCTTGCACCCATTTGGTAACTAAAGAGTACTACAAACAGGTGATTGAGAGAAGGAGAGCTAGGGAGAGAAAGATGTACTACTAGAATATGAGTTTATTGCATGCGTATTACTAGTTTATTGCATGGTAAAGGCAGTCCATGCAACAGAAATGATGTTTTTAAATTCGTCAAACTTGTTGCAAGGATAGTCCCATGCAACATGTATCGCATGCAAATGTGTGACAGACAACCATGCAACTGCTTTCTATCTCCTCATGCAATTACGTTTTGAAGGTTAGATATTATATTTTATTAACGGGTCATGCAACTGCTTTCTATCTTCTCATGCAATTACGTTTTGAAGGTTAGATATTATATTTTATTAACGGGCCATGCAACTACTTAACCCCATTTCCATGCAACTACTTTACCATCTTGTTTATATTATATTTTATTGAAAGTCCATGCAACTACTTAACCTCATACCCATGCAACTACTTTACCCCTTGTTTATATTATATTTTATTGAAAGTCCATGCAACAACTTAATCACATACGCATGCAACTACTTAACCCCATGTTTATATTATATTTTATTGAAGGTCCATGCAACTGGTTAACCCTTTGCGCATGCAAAAGTCTAGACTGACTGTTCTCATGCAATTGCATGGGACTAGTCTTGCAACTGTTTAGTTCCTGGAGACAGATTTGTATCTATTTATTCTATATCTCCTTTTCAATGAAATTTTTTATTATAAATCACAACAACATGAATAATATCAGTTAATAAGAATTCAATACTGTGATAACTTAAATTTTGGGAGTTAGACAAACACTCATTAAATTTTTCTTTTTTCTCATCACCATGGAATATTATTCTAAATATATACCTATACATGGGCGACATAAATATTCAAGAGCACAAAATAACAGATATATATTCATAATAATTTGTTCAATACCACAAAAATATTACAACCATATCACCACATAACCTCACACTTTTTTTAAACAAGTATCATACATATTCAATAATTTGAATTGAAACTCGAAATTAAAACTGATTCAGCTCACCTGCATTATTTAAGGTTTCACAAGTTGTCAAATAAGGGAAAAAAAATACTTGTACAAGACTACATAATTTACCATTATTAATATTTTTTTTTCTCAAAAATTAACCAAAACTGCCCCCATCCATTCTACTTCATATGTAAAGGGGTAGACTAAAGGATCAGCAGCTGTTTCCTAAACTTTCTATTTAAAAGAGGGGGAAATAAAGAAGCCATATATTTTATATGGAAGTACATATGACCTTGACTGGAAAAATCTCCACAGAGGCTGAAAAAAAAAAAATAAGGACTATAACCTTCTAAAGCATCAGCCATAACAGTGGCTAAAATGCCTCCATCATTTGCTTCATGAAAGCCTATGACATCGCCTTCTACAACCAAACACCTCAATATCACTTCAATACAAGAACTATCTTCTGACGAGATTGTAACATCCACCTATCCATGTAAAATAAATTAATAAATTAAACAAATAATTATATTGATATCTTCAACTTGAAAGTACACAATTCTTATAAGAGTTAAACAAAAATTTGTAATTACTGGTACAACATTTTCAAAAATGTTAAATAAATCATGGTGAAAGATCTTAATATCCTGAGAATTTTGGTACCAAGAACACTCAATTTGGAGCTGTAGTTTGTCTTGTACAAATTATGCAAAACTGTTTGTTAGAAAATAAAATCTGGTACAGAACCAAAACTGGTACAGAACTGATCTTGAGAAAAACTTAAGTTTGGCATAGCTCTAAGCAATACAATGAGTTGAAATTAATGGTGGGTGTAGATCATGACTTCCTGAAATTTTAGACACAAAAAATATCCAATTTGGATCTATGGTTTGTTCTACACAAAAATAACAAAACAACATGTCAGAATGATCCAAACTGCGCCTCACAAACTGAAAAGTGATGAAATAAATTGTTAAAAATATTGCAAAAAATAAGGAAACATGCACAAAGGTTGTATGAAGGTCTTTGGGTAAGTTGTGCATACATTTTTGTGATAAAATCATCAAATTGAGCATCAAGGAGACTACAAACTAACCCATAGTAGATGTTGCTTTTGCGCTATACATTGATATGAACTTAATATGAGTCTCACACTCAATCCAGTAGTATAGATGCAAATGTATTAGTTATTTATTCTTGAAATTTTTTTAAAAGATATAAATAATCAACTATATCTTATTGCCTATTTTCTTAAAATGCCCTGCAATCAACAGAGAAATTGTTTGTTTTTTTCTAAAACATATCCGAAGATTGGATAGTGGATGAAGGAATACTCATGATTTATTTGTGTCTAAATCTATTTGTCAAAGAATTCAGAGTTTTGTGAACTTCCCTCCCGAGTCCCATCTCTAAATCGATTGCCAACCTTGTTATATAAGTAGTAAACTAACCCATCAGTGATCAATCATGGTGCCAATTGGTGAGCTGCGAATTGAAAATAGCTACTTAAATTAGAGAAGATAAAAAATAAATCATACTTTTTTTTGGATTTGTAGTCACTGGCACAAAAGGTTAAAAAATATAATAAATAATTCCCTAATGTAGCTTTGTAAAGCTGTCACCATTAGCTGTGGAATGAAAAGGTAGTTAGTTGTAACCTAATATCTGCAGGGCATTTTAACAAAAATCTTGTATGCATGGCAAGATAAAAAAGATTTCAAAACCTATTTAATTGCAAATCCTTATTGTAACTATTTTTATCTTTAATTAATTGATGAAAGACATGTTGGAATAGAGTACAATAATCAATATGACAAACAAAAATCTGAATTAATAACTATGCGTAAGTCAGACAATTCATCAAACACCTTTCACGCAAGGTACATGTAGTCAGTTTCTAATCACAATTCATCAAGTACCTTTAACAATGTTGAAGTTATGACTTGAAGTCAGTTCTTATCACAAAAATTAGTTATGATACAAAGTTAGTCTTACAATTTGGAAAGAACATTGAAGAGTCCAAAGACACCCGTTTAAACCGATTGGAGATCACTACGCAATCGTTGGTGTAGAGAGACGTGCCAGCACCGAGTCTTCAGTAGCGACACACTAGCACCGAATCTGATTGCCCCTCTCGACGGTCTCTCAATAGAATGACAGTAGAAATAACACTAATCGTCGATAACACCATAAAAAATTGTTTGGCGGCTGCCAAAAATGTGGAGGGAAAATGTAGAGGGAAGTTACTAAAAGTGCACGAGTTTTAGAGGGAAATGAAAATTAGAGTTTTGGAGCGAAATGAAAAAAATTGGTTTGGAAATTTTGGAAGTTTTGGAGCAAAATTGTGAATGGAGCGGGTTAGTCTTCTCCATGAAGGAAATGAAGGGAGAGAGATGAAATATATTTTATTGGGGTGGGATCCACTTGGAAGAGAGAGCAAATGAGAGAAAAAAGTGAGGCAAGGCCATACAACTATTTGTGTGGTTCGGTCTGACAGGCATTAGATGGCTCATATCTGTTACGAAATTAATGATTATTGTACAGAAAATAATATGAATAAATTCCTAAAAAAAGAAATTCGACATTTATACATATCCTTTGACCAGATAATGCTTGTAATTATGAATTTCATATAATTTCATCAGTATTTGCCATTTAAAATTGAGCCAATAATTATGGACCGTTCATTTTTGTATGATCAATCAATGGTGGATCTGCAATTAAATAATTTCAAATTAGTTTTTTAAATGATCAAGAGAAAACATTGAACGTAACCAACAAAAAAAATTTGAAGTTTCGATATGTGGAGGCTTCGATCCAATGCGAAGTATTTATAGCCCTACGATGTTTGTATATTCCGTTAGCTTGATAGATTAGTAAATGAACATAAAATTTCATCAAACTTCACTGCAACGAAATGAATATGATATTCTTCAATTTGAACGGTTCCGATCGACCGTTAGACAATGTATACTTATGGATCTTCATTAACTCACATTACAAGAATTCATGTTCTATGTTGATACTTGAAGGGTGTGAGTTATTTGTGCAACAAGCATGGTATGCTATGTAATTGTTTTTACAAATCATTCAGTAATTAACAAAACATGTTCTTCCATTTATTATCACATTAATTTAATTAATTTCGTTATAATTTGTTCCAAATAAATAAAAAAATTTCATAAAAAATAACTCATTCTTTAATGATGCCACGGTTCACTAAAAAAAATACTAAATAGCTAACCAAATCATATAATGTATAACTTTCAATTCTTACGTAAATTAAACCATATAAAGTTTTCAAATGAAATTAATTTCATTCCATAATTAAAAAACAATTACAAATTATACCATATATAATGCCAATCATATTCAATTAATTACAATAATAACTAAAAATTGCTCTGTTAACGATTATACCATATATAATTCCAATCATATATTATTCCATTCCATAAAATGACAACAATAAAATTATACCATATATAATTCCATTCCATAAAATTGCTCTGTTAACGATTGATCTCTAGAAATTTGATTTCCAGAAATTTGGTTTCCGTCCCAGACAATTTTCATTTCCCTCCCACTTTGACCCCTTAGCAATTCGGATCCATAAAGTAATTCAAATTGTGAGTGCAGATTCGGACCATTCGATATTTTGTGGCACGAATATTAAAGCGATCTGTGCATTCACCTCGGACCAGATCCTCACAATTCAAGTTACTTTAGGGACATTGGACCCAGACAAAAAACCCTAGAACTTATCCCCTCTCCCGCAAATTACCCTCCCTGTCAGCCACCTTGTTATTTCAATTTTATTTGTTCACCCCAATCCCCTTTCTCCCTCCCTCCGTCTCTCTGTCCCTCGCCGCTCAACCTTGAATGCTGGCAAGTGGTATTGAATCTAGGCGCGCCTCTCTCTCAGAAGTGCTACTCTCTCAAAACCCGATCAAATCGATCTCTAGACCATCCTCAAAACCCGATCAAATCGATCTCTAGACCATCCTCAGATCTTTCGCTCTTAGGCTTAAGAACCCGGCTAGTAGTGTTTCCAGATGGCAAGATAATTGGGTATTTACAACCATAATACAACACTCTAATTGATGGTGTTTGGAGCACTCTGATAGTGTCTCTATATGACAAGATGATATGGCATTTGTAACCCTAATACAGCAACCAACTGAAGGTGTTTGGAGCACTCTGCGGTGTTTCCATATTGCAAGATAATAGGATATTTACAAACCCAATACAACACTGTAATTAAAGGTGTTTGGAGCACTCTAGTAGTATTTCCAGATTGCAAGATAATAGGGCATTTACAATGCTAAAACAACACTCCAATTGATTGTGTTTGGAGCACTATAGTATTGTCTCTATATGGAAAGATAATTGAGCATTTGCAACCCTAATACAACACTCCAATTGATGGTGTTTGGAGCACTCTAGTAGTGTCTCAATATGGCCAGATAATAGGATACTAGTATTATACCCGTGCGTTGCAACGAAGATATATTATAAGAAACAAATATATCAATGAAAAGAATAATTATCTAAAAATTAAGACATGTTAATAGAAAATTTATATGATTTTGTATTTTTAATTAACTTTAATCGTGATCTCTAATAACAATTTGATGATGTGATGATTCTTTATTTTTAAGTACCAATAATATCAAATAATAGCTCGATTCGAATCTAATATCAAATATCATACAACAATTCAATATCGACATATAATATGATATAAAAAACATAAATAAAAAGTGTTATCATGTGTATGTATATGATATATATATACACACATATTATAAGAGAAATATATACTCACACACACGTTTCAATTTTGTGTTCTTCTTCTTCTTTGTTTCTAATTTAGAATACACACACACACACATTGATATATTATATATTGAAAATATAGTTTAAATTACCCACACCAATATGTATAGAAACAAAGAAAGAGAAATAAGGAAATAAAAAAAAATGATTTCCATTATGATCCGTATAGAAACGAAGAAGAAGTAAGGAAACAAAGAAATAAGAAAATAGAAGGTCGAGTCTTCTTAATTGAAGAGGAGAAATATAGAAACAAAGAAATAAGGAAATAAATAAATATATCGCTAAATTTTAGAATTTGTTCAATTTTAATTGTAACATATCGTGTGGCAGCACATGTGGTGAGTATGCTTTTAACTAAATTTAGACTTTTATACATAAAATAGATGCATTTAATCAAAAGAAGACAAATTATGTAATTGGAGGGCTGAGATCAAATCCGAAATTTCATCTTTCAATCATAGTCGTTGGCGAATCGGACACCGAACGTGCTTAATAATAGAATGGAGATTTTAACTCTAGTACAACACTTCAATTTAAGGTGTTTGGAGCACTCTCGTAAAGTTTTTGGATGACAAGATAATAGAGCATTTGCAACCCTAATACAACACTCCAATTGATGGTGTTTGGAGCACTCTAGTAGTGTCTCCAGATTAGGGCATTTACCACTCTAATACAACTATCCAATTGAAGGTGTTTGGAGCACTCTAGTAGTGTTTCCAAATGACAAGATAATTGGGCATTTACAACCATAATAAAACACTCCAATTGATGGTGATTGGAGCACTCTAGTAGTGTCTTAATATGGCCAGATAATAGGATATTTTAACTCTAATACAACACTCCAATTGAAGGTGTTTGGAACACTCTAGTAATGTATCCGGATGAAAAGATAATACGGCACTTACAACCTGAATACAACACTCTCATTGATGGTGTTTGGAGCACTCTAGTAGTGTCTCCAGATTATGGCATTAACCACCCTAATACAACTATCCAATTTAAGGTGTTTGGAGCACTCATGTAGTGTTTCCAGGTGGCAATATAATAGGGCATTTACAACCATAATACAACACTCCAATTGATGGTGTTTGGATCACTCTAGTAGTGTCTCAATATGGCCAGATAGTAGGATATTTTAACTCTAATACAACACTCCAATTGAAGTTGTTCGGAGCAATCTAGTAATGTTTCAGGATGGCAAGATAATAGGGCATTTACAACCCTAATACAACAAACCAATTGATGGTGTTTGTAGCAATCCAGTAGTGTCGCTATATGGCAAGATAATAGGGCATTTGGAACCCTAATACAACACTCCAATTGAAGGTGCTTGGAGGACTGTAGTAGTATCTCAATATGGCAAGATAATAGGATATTTACAACCCTAGTACGACAATCCAATTGTATTGTTTTGGAGCACTCTAGTAGTGTCGACAGATGGCAAGATAATCGGGCATTTACAACCCTAATACAATACTCCAATTGAAGGTGTTTGGATCACACTAGTTGTCACACCCCGCGGCCACGGGTCGTAACAGTCCCCCGCCGTAAGCATACAACGCCGTGTATGCTTACAAGGCTACTCACATTTCAAACCAAACAACAAGCAATTCAAACAAGTTTCTAATATATATATCAGAGTACACAGTCTGGTCAGCATATAATACAACAAAAGTATCTCATCCGGATACCAACCACGAGGCCTACCCTAAATCTATACAACAAAAGATATCTAGGGTCATATACTGGTAAGCTACTAAGGCCTACTACTCTCGTGCCTCTCCGGAATCAGTCGCACCAATACCTGTAAAATAACGGGGAAGGTGGGGGTGAGAATAAATTCTCAGTGCGAATTTGCCACATTTGAATTATTGGACTTGCAATCAAACTCTATATTCAATAATGAAACCCAAACAACAACAATGCAAACAGTTATATAAGAAAACATAAATAACAGAATGCCACTACTCGACAACAGTTAATCAACCTGAAACACAGTTTACGGAATTTCCAAGATGAATCTCAAACACAACATATATTTTGGCTTAACTCGATTCCTAACTCAGTTCAGTAGGGCTTGTAGCAATTACAGATGTTCTTTCGAGCTGAACCTTTATCAAACCCACATCTGTAGGGTTACTGACACCTACAGATGGCCAACCGCTGGACCCTTTATCTGACACCCATCTGCAACCGCTTGGCTTAACAGTTTATTAAGGTCTGGTTCAAATCATGTAAAGAAAATCCACTTTAGAATCGTTTCCAATATTCGTCATATTCAATCGACCGTTCAAATGCATTAACACGTAGGAAAATGCTACCGAGCCATAGACGTTACACAAGTCAACCACGATTTCCAATCACACATCTCATAACATAATCACCCTCCCTCGTCCCAACCGGTACTGGGAATATCGAGGGCCGTTCACCTAAGGCCATTTAGGATCCTGGGAATCCAAGTCAGCATACAGCCCGACTTGGCAAATTAATTGGATCCAAGTGCTTAACTTCGTAAATCCATTCACACACATATCAATTCCACTCGTGGTGACTTTAAATCAAAATCAGATCACAATAGATCGACATAACCTATAACCATACCAGTATGCAAATCATTCAATTCAGATCAATTCGAGTTTAATTTGATTGGGCTATGCAAATGCTCTACGCAATTCAGTGATGCAATCAATGATATTCAACATGACAAACGAAAACACAGTTTAATTCCTGAAAATAAAGTATCAAACAAGTCCAAGAATCCCGCACCTTAGTATGACGAGCGTACCGCTTAATTTAAGGATCGGACGTCTCGTATTGTCTCGCAAGTTCTTGCTCGACCGAGCCTACACCTATATTATACGTATACTTGGTTTAATTTGGATTCAGTGGTCCATACGTTTACTTAGGGTTTGTACAGTCCTAAATCAATTCTTATGTTTTGGTATCGATTCTTTTCGGTTCTTTCTTTCTTACCAAAATCTCACATAACGGTACACAATTCCATCTAGGCCCTCTAGCCTTATACTATTTCACTTTGGTAACCATCAATCACCGTTTCACTACTTTGGTTCTCGGATCAATTCGATTCACCGTTTGGTTAACCCTAATTTGGTCAAAACATCAAATCAGCCGTTAAATGTTCTAAAAATTCACGATCAGGAGGCAACCCTACCGATTACAAGTCTAATTGGTCGGGTTAAACAAATCAAATCACGATTATGCCAACTTTCAATTTTGGCACGAAACCCTAGAAATCAGATTTCATAAATCGGAAGAAATCGGGAAAAAGATTGGCAAACAAACTAGTAAGGAGTGTAGAGGAACTAGTCCTCGAGAAATTCGAACACAAATCTCGGGTTTAAAACGAGAATCTGAGAAATCGAGAAAATTCGAGTTTTCGAAAGAAATAAGGAGAGAAAGAAATACCAAATAGAAGGGTTCGGAGAGATCCTCGGCTGCTTTCTCGGTTCCAGACTCGATTTCTCGCAACAATCGGGAGTCTGAACGAAACGGAAACTCACGGGATCTTTTCCTTCTCTCTTAACCGAAATTCACTTGAAAATGGGGAAAATGGTGAAGTGAGAGAGAAAGAAGGTTTAATTTGGGTTTTAGGGTTAAAATTACCCTGAATGCGGATTAGCCAATCCGCACTGCGGGTGACTTAATCCGCACTCGAGACTTAGTCGGTTGTCAGCCGAATCCAGGAAAAGTCCGAGCCTACTGCGGATGAACCTGATCCGCACTGCGGTTCAACCTCATCCGCACTCACTACTTAGCCGATTTCAGAAAAATTCAGTGCAATACAGAAATTCATGAGTGCGGCTAAACCCATCCGCACTGCGGATCCCTCACCCGCACTCACTACTTAGTCATTTTTTTGTCAAAATTCCAGAAAAAGTCTGAGCCACTGCGGATGACTTCCACCCGCACTGCGGTCAATCTAATCCGCACTGAGTCTATAAAGTTCCGAAATCTCGAAATTTCGACGCGGTTTCAATTCACAATTAACTTATTTAGGGAAACCTTAATTAAGGTTTAAACTTCCATTTTATTAACACAATTAACTTATTTCTTTCTTTTAATTCATTTCAATTTAATTGTAAAAATTTCGTAACGTAACATTTCTCCCCCCCTTAGAATAAAGTTCAGTCCTCTGAACTAAATTGCGTACCTGATTCGTTGAATAGTTCCGGGTACTTCTCACGAATGGTTTCCTCATGTTCCCATGTTGCTTCCTTAGTCGAATGGCGTCCCCATTTGACCAGGACAAGTTTAATCGTCTTGTTCCGAAGTTGCTGTTCTTTTCGGTCCAATATCTGCATTGGCTCTTCTTGATAGGACAAGTCACCTTGGACATGCAGGTCCGAGTGATCAATGCAATGAGACGGATCTCGTACGTATCGGCGCAATTGTGACACATGAAACACCGGATGAACCCGGTCCAATGCTGGTGGCAATGCAAGCTCATATGCCACCGGTCCCATTCGCCTCAAAATCTGAAACGGTCCAATGTATCTAGGACTTAACTTGCCTGATACACCAAATCGGTGTACACCCCTGACGGGTGAAACTCGAAGCCACACATGATCCCCTTCTTGAAACTCCAACGGTCTTCTATGCACATCCGCATATTTCTTTTGTCGCTCTTGGGCCGACTTAAGCCGACTCAAAACGACTTTCGTCTTTTCCGCAATCTCTTCTAACATCTGAGGTCCGGTAGGTGAATACGTACCTGCGGGTCCCCACCATAGCGGTGTGCGACACTGCTGTCCTGTAAGTGCCTCTTGTGGTGACATTCCGATACTTGAATGGTAGCTATTGTTGTACGCAAACTCTACCAAGTACAAGTGGTTGATCCAAGATTCTCGGAAACTTAAAGCACAGGATCGAAGCATGTCCTCCAATGTTTGTATGGTTCGTTCGGATTGACCGTCGGTTTGCGGATGATGGGCTGTACTGAATCTCAGTTTCGTGCCCATGGCTTCTTGAAAGCTTTCCCAAAAGTGAGATGTAAATCGAGGGTCTCGGTCGGAGATAATGTGCCTCGAACATCCGTGGTATTTAAACTGGTATTGCAGGAACAAATCGGCTAGCTCTCTTCCGGATGTCTCGATCCGGAGTGGAATGAAGTGTGCAATCTTCGTCAACCGATCCACTATTACCCATATGGCATCATATCGTCCAACGGTTCTCGGAAATCCAGTCACGAAGTCCATAGTGATAGACTCGAATTTCCGCATGGGTATCTCCAAAGGTCTTAGTAAGCCCGCCCTCTTCCGTCTATCTGCCTTAACTTGCTGACAGACCTGACATTTCTCCACATAGTTTTGCACGTTCCTTTTCATCTTTGGCCACCAGAAATATCGCTTTAGATCTTGATACATCTTGACTTCACCAGGGTGAATGGTATACCCCGAGTCATGCGCTTCTGACAGAATCAGATTCTTCAGTTCTGAGTCATTCGGAACGCATATGCGGTTATGGAACCGCAGAATACCATCTTCGTGGAGTTGAAATGGCGAGTCTGCATTTGACTCGAAATGTTGTCGGAATTTATGGCACTTTGGGTCCTCTTGTTGTGCTGCTCGAATCTGTTCGTGTAACTCTGGTCGAACCTCGACCGCGGTCAAGATAATCGAGGCAACTGTAGCTGTACCTGCACTATTGCTCGCTCCAATCAATCGAGATGAGGTTTCCAATGCAAACTCACGGGATGCACCCACGTGCAGATTCATTCTTCTCATATCTTCGAGGAGGTGTGTCTCGCTGGTGATAATCGATGCCAGATTGATCTGACTCTTCCTGCTTAGCGCATCTGCTACCACGTTTGCCTTTCCGGCATGATACTGGATATCCAGATCGTAGTCCTTCATCAGCTCCAACCATCTCCTCTGCCTCAAATTCAACTCCCTTTGAGTGAAGATATACTTCAAGCTTTGGTGATCCGTGAAGATACGGCACTTCACTCCATACAGGTAATGCCGCCAAATCTTTAAAGCGAAGATCACTGCAGCTAGCTCCAGATCATGGGTCGGATAATTCTGTTCGTGTGATCGTAACTGCCGAGAAGCATATGCTATAACATGGTCCTTCTGCATCAATACACATCCCAAACCAGATCCGGATGCGTCGGTGTAGACGGTATACTCCTCGTCGGTGATGGGCATGGCAAGAACCGGTGCAGTTACCAACCGACTCTTCAACTCCTCAAAACTTTGATCTTGAGTGGCACCCCACTCAAACTTCACACCTTTATGCAAAAGCTTCGTAAGGGGAGCAGCTAACTGTGAGAATCCAAGTACGAACCTTCTATAATATCCGGCTAGCCCCAGAAAACTGCGAATCTCCGTAACTGTTTCTGGCCTCTTCCAATCGGTCACCGCCCGAATCTTTTCTGAATCCATGGCCAACCCTTCACCTGATATCACGTGCCCAAGGAAGGCCACTTTCTCAAGCCAAAACTCACACTTCGAAAACTTTGCGAATAGTTGATGATCCCTCAATCTCTGTAACACTATCCGCAGATGTACCTCATGACCCTCACGTGACCTTGAATATATCAGGATGTCATCGATGAACACCACCACAGTTGAATCCAATAGGTCGTGAAACACTCGCTGCATCATGTCCATAAATGCAGCCGGAGCGTTCGTTAGCCCGAACGGCATCACCATATATTCGTAATGCCCATAGCGCGTTCGGAAGGCTGTCTTTTCCACATCAGTCGGACGTATTCTCAGCTGGTGGTACCCCGTTCTCAAGTCTATCTTGGAGTAGATCGAAGATCCTTGCAGCTGATCAAACAAGTCGTCGATTCAGGGTAACGGGTATCTATTCTTGACGGTTACCTTGTTCAGTTCGCGGTAGTCGATACATAACCGCAAGGTACCATCCTTCTTCTTCACAAACAACACCGGAGCACCCCATGGAGATGTGCTCGGTCTAATAAACCCGCTTTCCAGCATCTCTTCTAATTGGGCCTTGAGTTCCTTCAATTCTGCAGGAGCCATACGATACGGACTCTTTGAAATTGGAGTTGTGCTCGGCATCAACTCTATACCAAATTCCACTTCTCGCTCGGGTGGTAGTCCGACTATCTTTTCTGGGAACACATCCACGAATTCTGACACCACCGGAATCGTATTTATCTCTCTAACTTCCGTAGTGGTGTACACTACTGCCGCCAGAAACGCATTGCACCCTGAATCGATCAGATGTCTAACTTCCACCGCTGAAATGCACGATATTAACCCTCTAACTTTTCTACAATTAAGCGTGCGCAACATACCTGTAGATCCGGCCTCACTCATATGAACGATTGGCTCGTTCTGTGGATCCTGAATAGGATCACGATTCCTGATTCGAGGTCGTCCCCTACCTCGACGTCCTTCCATAATTCTTAAATAAGAAGAAATATTTATTGAATTTGCATATACTTATCTCATAGAATGAACAAGTCGTTAGCCTTAACGATCCCAAGTATAACGTACCCCACTCACGTATCCTATCAGTCTGGTTAGGGCTTAAAACCTATGCTCTGATACCACCGAAGAGAGCTGTCACACCCCGCGGCCACGGGTCGTAACAGTCCCCCGCCGTAAGCATACAACGCCGTGTATGCTTACAAGGCTACTCACATTTCAAACCAAACAACAAGCAATTCAAACAAGTTTCTAATATATATATCAGAGTACACAGTCTGGTCAGCATATAATACAACAAAAGTATCTCATCCGGATACCAACCACGAGGCCTACCCTAAATCTATACAACAAAAGATATCTAGGGTCATATACTGGTAAGCTACTAAGGCCTACTACTCTCGTGCCTCTCCGGAATCAGTCGCACCAATACCTGTAAAATAACGGGGAAGGTGGGGGTGAGAATAAATTCTCAGTGCGAATTTGCCACATTTGAATTATTGGACTTGCAATCAAACTCTATATTCAATAATGAAACCCAAACAACAACAATGCAAACAGTTATATAAGAAAACATAAATAACAGAATGCCACTACTCGACAACAGTTAATCAACCTGAAACACAGTTTACGGAATTTCCAAGATGAATCTCAAACACAACATATATTTTGGCTTAACTCGATTCCTAACTCAGTTCAGTAGGGCTTGTAGCAATTACAGATGTTCTTTCGAGCTGAACCTTTATCAAACCCACATCTGTAGGGTTACTGACACCTACAGATGGCCAACCGCTGGACCCTTTATCTGACACCCATCTGCAACCGCTTGGCTTAACAGTTTATTAAGGTCTGGTTCAAATCATGTAAAGAAAATCCACTTTAGAATCGTTTCCAATATTCGTCATATTCAATCGACCGTTCAAATGCATTAACACGTAGGAAAATGCTACCGAGCCATAGACGTTACACAAGTCAACCACGATTTCCAATCACACATCTCATAACATAATCACCCTCCCTCGTCTCAACCGGTACTGGGAATATCGAGGGCCGTTCACCTAAGGCCATTTAGGATCCTGGGAATCCAAGTCAGCATACAGCCCGACTTGGCAAATTAATTGGATCCAAGTGCTTAACTTCGTAAATCCATTCACACACATATCAATTCCACTCGTGGTGACTTTAAATCAAAATCAGATCACAATAGATCGACATAACCTATAACCATACCAGTATGCAAATCATTCAATTCAGATCAATTCGAGTTTAATTTGATTGGGCTATGCAAATGCTCTACGCAATTCAGTGATGCAATCAATGATATTCAACATGACAAACGAAAACACAGTTTAATTCCTGAAAATAAAGTATCAAACAAGTCCAAGAATCCCGCACCTTAGTATGACGAGCGTACCGCTTAATTTAAGGATCGGACGTCTCGTATTGTCTCGCAAGTTCTTGCTCGACCGAGCCTACACCTATATTATACGTATACTTGGTTTAATTTGGATTCAGTGGTCCATACGTTTACTTAGGGTTTGTACAGTCCTAAATCAATTCTTATGTTTTGGTATCGATTCTTTTCGGTTCTTTCTTTCTTACCAAAATCTCACATAACGGTACACAATTCCATCTAGGCCCTCTAGCCTTATACTATTTCACTTTGGTAACCATCAATCACTGTTTCACTACTTTGGTTCTCGGATCAATTCGATTCACCGTTTGGTTAACCCTAATTTGGTCAAAACCTCAAATCAGCCGTTAAATGTTCTAAAAATTCACGATCAGGAGGCAACCCTACCGATTACAAGTCTAATTGGTCGGGTTAAACAAATCAAATCACGATTATGCCAACTTTCAATTTTGGCACGAAACCCTAGAAATCAGATTTCATAAATCGGAAGAAATCGGGAAAAAGATTGGCAAACAAACTAGTAAGGAGTGTAGAGGAACTAGTCCTCGAGAAATTCGAACACAAATCTCGGGTTTAAAACGAGAATCTGAGAAATCGAGAAAATTCGAGTTTTCGAAAGAAATAAGGAGAGAAAGAAATACCAAATAGAAGGGTTCGGAGAGATCCTCGGCTGCTTTCTCGGTTCCAGACTCGATTTCTCGCAACAATCGGGAGTCTGAACGAAACGAAAACTCACGGGATCTTTTCCTTCTCTCTTAACCGAAATTCACTTGAAAATGGGGAAAATGGTGAAGTGAGAGAGAAAGAAGGTTTAATTTGGGTTTTAGGGTTAAAATTACCCTGAATGCGGATTAGCCAATCCGCACTGCGGGTGACTTAATCCGCACTCGAGACTTAGTCGGTTGTCAGCCGAATCCAGGAAAAGTCCGAGCCTACTGCGGATGAACCTGATCCGCACTGCGGTTCAACCTCATCCGCACTCACTACTTAGCCGATTTCAGAAAAATTCAGTGCAATACAGAAATTCATGAGTGCGGCTAAACCCATCCGCACTGCGGATCCCTCACCCGCACTCACTACTTAGTCATTTTTTTGTCAAAATTCCAGAAAAAGTCTGAGCCACTGCGGATGACTTCCACCCGCACTGCGGTCAATCTAATCCGCACTGAGTCTATAAAGTTCCGAAATCTTGAAATTTCGACGCAGTTTCAATTCACAATTAACTTATTTAGGGAAACCTTAATTAAGGTTTAAACTTCCATTTTATTAACACAATTAACTTATTTCTTTCTTTTAATTCATTTCAATTTAATTGTAAAAATTTCGTAACGTAACACTAGTAGTGTCTCCGTCTGGCAATATAATAGGGCATTTGCAACCCTAATATTACACTCCAATTGTAGATGTTTGGAGCACTCTAGTAGTGTCTCTGTAGGGCAAGATAACACAACATTTACTACCCTAATACAACATTTGAAATGAAAGTGTTCAGAACATTCTAGTCGTGTCTGCAGATCGCAATATAATAGGGCATTTACAATCAAAATACAACACTCCATTTGAAGGTATTTGGAGCATTCTATTAGTGTCTACAGATGGCATGATAATAGGGCAATTACAACCCTAATACAACACTCAAATTGATGGTGTTTGGAGCACTCTAGTTGTGTCTCTATATAGCAAGTTAATTGGGCATTTGCAAGCCTAATACAACACTCCAATTGAATGTGTATGGAGCACTCTAGTAGTGTCTCCAGATTTGGGCATTTAGCATCCTAATACAACTATCCAATTGATGGTGTTTGGAGCACTCTGATAGTGCATCTATATGACAAGATGATATGGCATTTGTAACCCTAAATCCGTGATGGATTAAACATCTAACGGTTCGGATCGGTCGTTTGGACTTTAAATCCGTGATTTATAGTACAATGCATAAGGGGGTTCATGCATTGCAATGCACCATATTAGCCTACCTCTATATATATATAGAGAGAGAGATAGGCTAATGTGCTTCCATAAGCACTTGGCCCGAAGTGCTGCCACCTCATTTTTGATTTTTCAAAATCCAAACAGTCGATCCGAACCGTTCATCTTGTTCTCTATATTAATATCTGCTTGGAGACCAAATTTTACATTTTTTGGAATTTTTTTTGCTATTTATTAAGCCACTTTGAAAATCGCTGATCCAACGGTGAACCCCTGATTTTACTGTTTGGCAAGCCACCGTTGGATCAGCGATTTTCAAAGTGGCTTAATAAATAGCAAAAAAATTCCAAAAAATGTAAAATTTGGTCTCCAAGCAGATATTAATATGGAGAACAAGATCAACGGTTCGGATCGACTGTTTGGATTTTGAAAAATCGAAAATGGGGTGGCAGCACTTCGGGCAAAGTGCTTATGGAAGCACATTAGCCTATCTCTATATATATATATATATTTAAATATATATGTATAATTAAAAATATTTAAATCATACGATCGAGTAGCTAAGCAGCCGAGAATGTAGATCCGATGTTGAATGCTTTTTCGTACTTTGTCGCACGGACCTTTTATATATATATATACACACACACACACATATATATAACATAAATAATGAAGAAAGATAATGAAGAGAAAACATAAAACATAAATAACATACATACATATATACATAAATAAATGAGGAGGGATCAAGTTACAACAAGTTACCACATCTATTTTCTACATTTTTAAAGTCCAAATCGTCGATCCAAACCGTTAGATGTGATCTCTACAATAAAATGTGCTTCGAGACCAAATTTTACATTTTTTAGAATTTTTTTACTATTTATTAAGATGGGTACAAAATTCAATGGTCTAAATTTGACTAGTTTTTGTACCCATCTTAATAAATAGTAAAAACACGTTCTTCGTTTTAAAATGTGCTTGGTGACCAAATTTTATAATTTCTTTGAAATTCTTTTACTATCTTTTCAAAATTTTGAAAATCATTGCTTTGTTGAATATTTTTTTTATTTAATGAAAAGTTGTGATTTTCAAAATTTCTAAAAAAAATAGTAAAAATTTCATAAATTTCAGTTCAACTTAGCCAGAAGTACATAATCGACAATGAATTATCAAAAAATCACACCAACTTTTATGTCACAATAAATTCCTGATTAACGTGACTGTGAGATGATACATCAGCTTACTGATGATTAAACCAAATTATTGTAACACACCGGGATACATGCAAATAATTAATTAAAAAAAGAACACATAAATTAAATCATGCACACATTGGCAATGCACATTCTCTTTAGTAATTGTAATTCACAACACGGCATGTCTTTCGGATTTCACCCTGGGTCCCACCAATGTTACCCATTTTCACCATCGATTCCCCGAATTTTGCCGCAAAGAACTCAGGTTTAGTTCGGAAGTCATTTAGAAGGTTCAGCGTCTCGCCGCTTGTCAGGAGGCTCCAGTCTGAGAAAAAGAGTCCCTTGAGATCTGCAACATTCTGGTAATACTGGTTATCCAGCTTCGTTGGTGTCACAAAATCCTGCGGTACAACACCGTCGTCGTTTGCATTTTGTGGGCACTTGGTTCTCAGAAAAGAACCAAAGCCTTGATCCATGGTGGGGTCGATGGTTGGGTAGAGGCGGGTCGTGAAGGAGGAGCAGTGAGAGCGGCCGATTGAATGAGCCCCAGAAAGTGTGACCACGTCATCTGTAGAGAGCCCTTGGGCTGCAAAAAGTGCCTTTACAACTGTGAGATTGTGAAAGGGAGCGGGAAGCGACTTCAAGACCTCATCTGCAATGGACACCCTTCCGTCGAGCCTTCCCGAAGGGATTTCATAAGAGATTCTTCCCAGAAAATAAGACGCGTCTCGTGCTGCAAAGGCGATGATATCTGCACATGAGACTACACCGGGACAGACGCGTTCCAGAGTTTCTTTCGCCTCATCGATCACTTCGAAGCCACGGAGGCTGGGATTGTTCACGACGGACAACTTCTCAGGGTTCGGGTTTTGTGGCGATGGGTCTAGTAGGACGGAAGCATCACACCCCTATTAATTGTAACATATAATAACTGTATGATTAAGGAATAAATAATTTTTCAAACTAGGTCTTACTACTTTTAAATGGCAACATAATAAGAAGGTATTGGTAAGTTTAATGTTGAAACGTGAAAAATTTCAAAAAAAATAATTAAAAAAAAAAAAACTAAACACAGAGTAGGTATAAGTTAAGAACATAATAATAATATATAAAAGTACGTTAAGTGAAGAATAAGTAAGATAGATACCCTAACAAAGCAGTCATGGAAGAACATTCTGATGACGCCGGCACCGAAGCCCGGATCCATTGCAATATACTTATGGACTACAGCTTTCACTATTATTTCTGCTTGTGGACAAGTTTTAGCACACTTGGTGTAGTAACCTACTTCAAGAGAAGTGGTTGACATTACACCAAATAGGAGGATACATGAGAGACAAGCTAGGATTTGATATGTGTTTCTTGCACCCATTTGGTGATTGAGAGAAAGAGAGCTAGCTAGGGAGAGAAAGATGTGTCTACTTTTTATGTATTTAAGTTTTTGTTTTGGTGCATTAGAGTGGATAATAAGACTGCCTATATATAGGAAAGCATACATGTACAGTAGCCCAAGAGAATTAATGGTTTTTATTATTATTATTATTATTATTATTATTTTAGGCTTGGTCTTGTTTTGCAATTTTGGATTTTGATATTGCACCGTTGCTTTGTTGCTTTCTGTCCCTGTATGACAGTTGTATAAACAACTCCACATGCCTGCAATTGTTTACTAGCTATATATATTAATTTGTAGGAATTGTAGCCCTTTCTCTAAATACTCTTTTTAATAACGTAGATGTATATTTATTATAACTTACATTGGTTGTATATATTTTTGTATGTTGATATATATAGTCTGTGCTATTATATATAGAGCATTAATTCAATCAAATTAAGTATATCAATGCAAAATTAATGCCAAATTGTTTTAAAGTTTAGAGTATTTACGAAGATACCAACATTGTTAAATTTTTTTTATCCTTGCAGATAAAACAACATATTCTTGTGGTACATACATTGCATCGCTCATCGAAAATTACAGACATGCATGAATGATAAACTAATCATTGTTTTGTTAACTGCAATTATGTTTGAATTAATCTGTGGATGATGCAACTTAAATTTATTCGCTGTAGTAACATGCATGGATTATGAACATATATAACACATCTTCGATAGATACCTTAATTTTGACTTTATTCTAGAACTATTCCTCAATTGATGATGGATGAAAATCGTGGCAAGCACAAGAAGCGTATGGATAAGTTCATCAAGCTCCTATGTGAACTCAACTCTAAAACTTATCGGATTGATTTTAAATAACAAATTCGAACTATTCAAACTCATCTATCTTACGAGTGATGCGCCTACATGTAAAAAAAAAAAAAACTTCTTTATTAAATTTAGTAGAAAGTCAAGCGATCAAAATTAGGTCTATTAAATAATTTTTATGTATTTATTTTTTGAATATTTTTTGATCATTTGACTCTATACAATTTTTTTTTTTTTGCATGTAGTCACTCGTAATTTATATTTTAGAGTTGAGTTCTGATATATCATTTGATATCACTCTGATATATTTTAGAGTTGAGTTCTGATGAAGTTAGAAACACCCAAACAATGGCAAATGCAGAATTTTAAGAATCAATTGACTGGATCGACTCAGCTAATTGCGGCTTGCCACTGCCTTTTAAAAATTAAATATTCAAAGCAAATTCGTAGACTGTGTATCTTATTTTTTGAAGTAAGGTTGAAGATAACCTATATTAGACAAAGTTGTTGGGTCCAATTATAAAAACAAGTTATCCTTCAACCAACAACGATATATTAATATAGTTATTAAAACTTTAAAAAAGGAGAGACAAAAAATGAAAGTATTTGAACCTTCTTTATCTTTCTCTTATATTAAGCACGTAAGTATCTTGATCTACCAATGATTCTAATTTAATTCACTGAATTTTAAACGGTTAAGATAATTTTTTTTATACAATTGTGATGTTATGTTAGGATGTATTAATTGGGGTTTATTGTCCTGAAGTCTGAATTTTGTTATTTGAACACTTGTTACATTGATAAGTATTGGTATTTCTTTTATCAAGTTGGTCTCTATTGGTAGGGAATTCGTTAACAGATCTAGTTTTAGCCCAATAGAAGTCTGCAGTTCTCTTATTCATATATTTCTCATGTGTACAATATATACAAGGTTATAAAACCACTCTTATAGGTCACAAATTTTGAATGAAAAACCATTTAAATTAATTACAATAAAAAATGTGAAACAAATTCCAATAGTAGTGGGGTATGAATTTCAATAGTAGTAGCATAATGGAAAAATAAATTGAGGATCAATATTAAGAGTTACAAAATGAATGACATTCATAAATATATTCATCACAATATTGTAATTGTTGTTAATTTATTAGTATTATGGATAAATAAGGGTCTCTACATAATTAATTAAGTTATGCATATAATAAATGTGCAGCAAAAGTAAAAAAAAAGAATATTAATTAATGAAATAAAAAGATTTCATCAATAATGCTATATATTATTAGGCAAACTACCTAACTTGTTTTTGTTGGTATAAAGATACAATATGTTAACTACATCAGAAGGGATGGAATCCATTAATCCATTAATAATATATTAACTTAACAAATAATTAATCCATTTAGAGTATGTATCTTTTGACTTTCCTAGGTCATAGTCATTGATCAAATTCAATTGTTGAACTGTCAATTCTGCGTAACTTAAATCCAATAATATAGTTATCAAATTGGGGAGCATTTCACAAGCAGCTCGTTGTATATAGGTATTTTGAATATGATATTTAATGCTAAGTTGCTAATTAATTGCTCTTTGATAGAGGGCTTTAATCAATTGGTTCATACAGCATTGAGTAGATATGAATATCTTATTGTCATCCCTAAATCAAGGCAATAAAGGTTGGCTCTTTAATTCATTAAAATAATCTGTTTTGACATAAAATAATGTATGTGGAAGGTTCAAGAAATGTCTTTTGAACGCTTAATTTAACCTAACTAATTTGCTTAATTAATTTTATTGAGATCAAGTCAACTCTACATAAAAACAAAGATTCTTTTAAGCTACTTTCTTTAAATTTGCTATTCAAGCATTGATAAAGATACTTAATCTTGTCAGATATTGTTCTTTTCTTGATTAATAGCCTTGAAAACTCATACCGTATTGATTCTGTCAATGAGATGTACAAGAGGGTCCTATTTACATATAATTTCAAGAAAGTAATATAACTGTACACATTAGGTACTCGCATTAATTGGTTGTTATTTGTTAGGTCTGGCTTGAAATTGTTCTTATTATTGTACAGGGATAATCTAATTTCAGATTTTGACTAAGATTTTCTGTTGTCAGATTTTGTATTCCCTGGGTATTCATTTTTTTTACTAGCTTGAAACTTTCCAAAATGAGGCGAATAATATATAATATTCATGTTTCTTATAGTTTCTTATAGTTTCAATATTACTAATTGCTCTAAATAGTAGTCATTTTCTTATGAATTGATCTTAAAGATAAAGAAGCTACATGCTTAAAATTTGAATTTAGTAACCTGATTTACCTATATATGGTTCAAAGAGCGCTTTAATTTACCTATAGCTCATAATTCTTTTTGTGTTACAATATTATGTCATTCAAGTTCTCATTAAACATTGTTTATATTAGAATGGTGATTCTATGAATGATGAGATCGAGATGGAGATAGATTTTTCTAGCGAAGATAATACAAATAAGAAGAGTGGTAATGATCTTGTCGTATGGAAAGGCATGAAGTTTGCATCACTTGAAGAGTTTGAAACAGAAAATTGAACATTAAATATACTCATAATTGTTACCACTTGTGTTTAATTGCAGCGCTTACAACATCTTGCTAAGGAAAAGAAAAAAACATGAAGACATCAATGAGAAAGACAAAGTTATCATATTCTAATTGTGGTTAACTTGTGAATCAAAGTGGTCTACCTTGTGTAACTTTTAAAGTTGCTAGTTTTTGGACTATTCTGTAACCTTTCAGTTAAATTTTCAGACTTACATAAATTTCAGATCTTATATTCGATCTTATATTTGAACTACTGTGTAACTCTTAAAGATCATATAATTTGCTTCAATAAAATAAAATGTAATTTGCTGGTTTGTTGCTTGCTTTAAAATGTAATTTGCTTGTTTCAAGAAAACACAAACATTCAATACATTATAATGGTTGAATTCTTGTAACTGCACTCTCATTCGGTAGTACAATGTATTTTATTTTAGTCTGTTTTGGAGTCCATTTACTTGAACCATAAACGGCATAAATCATCATAAAAGCTCAACATTCACACAATTTATAAATATTGCTCTCCATATGTATCAGTTTTACAAAAGGGAACCCTTACATATGGCCTATTATATATAGCTTTACAAAATCACACACTTGCATATCAGTCAATTTAAACCCCCGCAATTAAACATTACATACAAGAGCCCTTAGTCAAATTAACATATCATATGCGCACTGCATCTATTTGTCCTTCCCAATGAAGCAGATTTCAATCTTAGCAACCTTCTTCAACTCTATTTGTCCTATAACTGGGCACTGCATCTCAATCCAATTGATAGGCACCATTGTATTACTTCAAAGAACGAAAATTACCGAAAGCGTTGGTGTACTGACGTTGCCATGACCCTAGAAAGAACATAACTGAATCATTGGATCAGTTCAAATGAGAGAGCAACCTATGAAGTTTTAAACAAAAAGATGCTTCTTAAACTTGATTTTTGTCAAAAATAAATAGATAAATAGAAGGTCAGGGACTAAACTTCATAAAACCACCAGGATCAAACAATGTAGAGATGCTAAATAAACATAGTGAACAAGAGTGACCAGCATTGAATGCAAAGAAAGACACATGTGATCTTGACTGGCAAGAAAAACATAAAAAAATACCCTTCTGAACAGAACTTACAAATTGGATAAACTAGATAGTGTCTCAGGCCAATTCAAGATCATAGCCTTGTAGAACACTAAAAACCAAGCAGTTTAGACCCAAATTTCACATTAATTGGATTTTTGTACTATTTTTAATCAATTTTTAAAGTTCATATTTTCAGTTTGCTTTTTTATAGTCTTTGTGCACATTTCCATGTAACAAAATCAAGGATCCACGTAGCCAATTTCTCTGTATAAAAAGACAATCAGACTGTCTGAAACGATTGAGATCAACTGATGCATTCTTTGCCATTATTTTAGTTACCTGTTAACAAATATTGAGATCTTACTCAGCACTATTATTTACCAGGAAAAAGGATTTCAATTCCAACCACATTCCAAAATAAACACTACTTCATATGCTATTTCATTGCTTCAATTAAAAACATAACTCAAAGGAGTAACAGGAAGTTGAGGTTTTACCTCAAATAATTTTCACAGTTGAATTGGGATTGTTGAAGTTTTATCTCAAATAACTTTTAGTATGAATAAAAATAGGGAGGCTCCAAAATGAGTAATTCAATCTTTACCTCAAAATCATTGGAGTGTGATCAGGTCGCCGGAGAGACGGAGAGAGTAGACTGGCACGAAAGCTGAAGCGGAGGTCAAGCGAGGAGCATGGATCTGGACAGTCAGGATAGTTTGGCAAGAAGCGAAGAGGAAGCGACAGGTGGGGTCCGAAGCGCTGGATGGTCGGAGGGGAGAAGAGAGTTTCAATCGGAGGTGGCAAAGAGAAAGAACGAAACCGAGGGGGGAGAGGGGTGCGCCATTTTCTTTCACTGGAGAGGACAGAAAGGAAGGGAGCACGCCAGGAAAGGAAATTCATTTTTTACAACTGAGGCAATCTGCACCGTTCCTCTTAAATGAAATGTACGGTTAATGATTAGGAGCAAATGGGAGTAGAGAAATTTGGGTGGATTAGAACCCTCTAATTAATTTGTGTTATGAATATAATGGATGGTCCTTTCATTTGTAACTCTCAATATTAATCTACACTACCCCACTACCATTGGAATTTATATCACACTACTATTTAGAATTCATTTTGTATTTATTATTGTAATGACTTTTTATTTATAATTGGTAGCCTATAAATAGAGGCATTGTAATCTTATATTGTACATATGAGAAATATATGAATAAGAAATAGTCATTATTTACATTCTCTTCATCTTGTTTGTGTTTGTTTATTTTTGTTTTATAACACGTTATCAGCACGAGAGCTCTACTATTTGAAGGTTTAAGGTAATATTTTTAATATTTAATTATGTTACCTTTTTATATTATATTATGATAATATTATGTTATCTTTTTACATTATTTTGTGTTAAACATAGATTATGTTAATGACATGGTCCGAAGCCATCTGATAATATTATTATGTTAATTTAATGGCTCGAAGCCATATGAATATAAATTATGTTAATGAAATTGGCCCGAAGCCATTTCATCAATTTTATCAATTGACCCGAAGTTCAATTATAGAATTAAATTATTGAAGCCACATGTTAATCATAAATTTATAATTTGTAATATTTTTTTTCATAATATACAGTATTAGATTTAACAAAGCTTCATTATAATTAATGATTAAAGTTCCGACACCTTTAAATTTCCCTTTTATTTTAATTAATTAATTTATTTTCTTTTTGTTGATTTGCTCTCTGTATTATACGGATAGTTTGATTTGTATTAAATAATTACATTAAAATATATATATTGATTCGTATAAAACAGAGAGTGTTCAATGCAACACTAAAATTAAAAAAAAAAAAAAATTATTAGATCCATTCAATATTAATTTTTATTTTTATAGTATTGAATATTATTTTTAACTTACTCATATATATATATATATATAGGAATATGCTAGCATGCTATGCATAGCATAGAACCCCTCCATGCAATGGCTCATATTTTGAGTTTTCAAAATCCTAACGGTCGATCCGAACCGTTCATCTTGTTCTCCATATTAATATGTGTTTGGAGACCAAATTTTATATTTTTCGGAATTTTTTTACTATTTCTTTAGATTTATTGAAAATCACTGTTTTTTTATGGTCCAAATTTGCTGAAATCAGCGATTTTCAATAAATCTAAAGAAATAGTACAAAAATTCCAAAAATTATAAAATTTGGTCTCCAAACACATATTAATATGGAGAACAAGATGAACAGTTCGGATCGACCGTTAGGATTTTGAAAACTCGAAATCCGAGCCGTTGCATGGAGGGGCTCTATGCTATGCATAGCATGCTAGCATATTCATATATATATATATATATATATATATATATATATATATATATATATATATGTGTGTGTGTGTGTGTGTGTGTGTGTTACTCTCTTGATTATTATGATTAAAATTATGCACCATTAAAAATAGCGATTTTCAAACCATCTTAATAAATAGTAAAAAAATTCCAAAAAATGTAAAATTTCGTCTCCAAGCACATTTTAATATAGATTAAACATCTAACGATTTGGATCAGCTATTTGGACTTCGGAACTAGATATATGAGCACGAATTAAAACAGTCAATTTAATTTGCGAAGTAGCATAGCCTTACTATATATATATTACTCTCTTAGTTAATTATGATTAATTATGAACTTTTCTGTTAAAAAAATGTAACAAAAAATTTTCAATTGATAATGTTAATGATCCTTAATTAGATATTATTGAGTTGGGATTATGTATGTTATTAAATAATTATGTCCTTATAATGATTAAATGGGATATATATAGTAATTAAATGTGTTTTTTGTAGTAGTAACACCATCAGTTAAATTGATGTACCTACATGACCAATACTCTAATTATTTAATTATCATAGCTGCCAATCAAAAATACAACATCGGTTCAGTAAGGATACCAGACAGTGTTGATCAATCTGACACCAACGGATCATGTACACAAGGAATGGTAAAGGTAACCCCCTCAGTGCCATCGGCCTTTTAGCCAAATTGATGTTGGAGAGACACTCAATACTAACTATTCGTGAAATTTAACCGATGGAAAATGAGGGGGTCCATCAACGCCATTGGTTTGTTATCCATAACAGACTGGTAAAAAGTTCAACGTAATTACCGCGCTGCCACTCGTGACGTACACCATCTGTGTGGAAGCACATCCGATGGTAAGAGAGCGATGGCAAAAATATTTTTTTGTAGTAGTGGGTCTCATTTCGAAGATGTTTCAAGAAATAACAAGCAAGCTAGAATTAATCGATATCTATAATCCTAGCTTGAGGGGGAGTGTTGAGAATAAAAATAGTTAAATGATAGAATTGTAAATAGAAAATGTAATATGTCTATTTAATGATGTTACCGTTATATCAATACCAACAGTACAGTAAATTCAAAGAGTATAATTACCTCACATGAGACAGATTGTAATATCGTAATATAAAAAAAAAACAAGAAAAAGAAAATACCAATATCAAATACAATACAAAATCCATAACGTTTTGTGTCTTGTACTTCTGCTAAAATTCACAACACTCTCTTTAGTAATTGTAATTCACAGCACGGCATGTCTTTCTGATTTCACCCATTGTCCCACCAATGTTACCCATTTTCACCATCGACTCCCCGAATTTTGCCTCAAAGAGCTCAGGTATAGTTCGGAAGTCATGCAGAAGATTCAGTGTCTCGCCGCTTGTCAGGAGGCTCCAGTCTGAGAAAAAGAGTCCCTTGAGATCTGCGACATTATGGTAATACTGGTTATCCAGTTCCTTTGGTGTCACAAAATCCTGCGGTACAACACCGTCATCGTTTGCATTTTGTGGGCACATGGTTCTTAGAAAAGAACCAAAGCCTTGATCCATGGTGGGGTCGATGGTTGGGTAGAGGCGAGCTGTGAAGGATGAGCAGTGAGAGCGGCCGATTGAGTGAGCCCCGGAAAGTGCGACCACATCATCTGTAGAGAGCCCCTGGGCTGCAAATAGTGCCTTTATTACGGTGAGATTGTGAAAGGGAGCGGGAACCGACTTCAAGACCTCATCTGCAATGGACTCCCTTCCGTCGAGCCTTCCTGAAGGGATTTCATAAGAGATCCTTCCCAAGAAATAAGATGCGTCTCGTGCTGCAAAGGCAATGATATCTGCACATGAGACAACATTGGGACAGACACGTTCTAGACTTTCTTTTGCCTCGTCAATCACTTCGAAGCCACGGAGGCTGGGATTGTTCACGACAGATAACTTCTCAGGATTCGGGTTTAGTGGCGATGGGTCGAGTAGGATTGAAGCATCACAACCCTATAATTTATTAGCACAGAAAATTGAATGATTTTAGGAGTAACGAATGTACTAACTATATATGTCCTACTAGTTTTGCATGGTAAGAAGGTATATTGTTAAGTTGTTGAAACTTGAAAAAGAAAATCAAGAAAAATCACTTCAATGAATTAAGATATAAGAATGCTCCAAATAAACAAAATGAAACATGTAATTTCCATTAATAATCAAGAAAAATAAAACTAAACATAGAGTAGGTAGTTAAGACGATATATAAATTAAAATTAAGTGTAAGAATTTAAGAAAGACATATACCCTAACAAAGCAGTCATGGAAGAACATTCTGATGACGCCGGCACCGAAGCCCGGATCCATTGCAATATACTTGTGGACTACAGCTTTCACTATTAGTTCTGCTTGTGGACAAGGTTTATCACACTTAGTGTAGTAACCTACTTCAAGAGAAGTGGTTGACATTACACCAAATAGGATGATACATGAGAGAAAAACTAAGATTTGATATGTGTTTCTTGCACCCATTTGGTAACTAAAGAGTACTACAAACAGGTGATTGAGAGAAGGAGAGCTAGGGAGAGAGAGATGTTTCTACTTAATTTTTATGTCTTTAATCTCTTGCGTTGGTGCATTAAGTGGTTAATAAGACTGCCTATTATATAGGAAAGCATAGTAGACGAAGAGAATTACTGTCTTTTTTATTATTTTAGACTTGGTCTTGTTTTGCAATTTTGGATCATGATAATGTACCGTTGCTTTCTGTCCCTATATGACAGTTGTATAAACAACTCCACATACATGTTTCATAGCTTTTTAATTATTGCTGTTTTTCAGATTTTTTTTTTTTTTAATTATTCAAAACAGTGATTTTTATAAATTCATAAATTTAGTAAACAGATTTAAAAAAAAAATGTAATATTTAGTCTCCAAACACATTTTAATATGAAAAACATGTTGAATACTTCATATCAACTATTTGAACATTAAAATCACAAAATTGAATTGGTAGCATCAAAACCTTAGTCATACCACTTTAATCATAGCCATATATATTTTTATTTATTTATTTATTTATTTATTTATTTATAGATAGATGATGAATGATATGCCCATAGCACTCTTTTACCCGTTTACTCCCATATTCGATAAGATAGATATAGATAAGATTATTTTTGTTTAGCTTATCGGGTATACGGATAGAAATTTTTTTGTTAACATAACAAATACGAGTATGGAACTACTTCCACCCAACTCTTTTGGTACCAGTTGACATCCCTACTAGTTCTTCACAAGACACGTATATATTGCACTAGAGGCGGATTCACAATATATGAATGGGGTCAATTGACCCAAAAAAAAATTTTCAAATTTTTTAATTTGCAACTTATTTTCTATATAATTTATAGTAGAATATTATGAGTAGTGTAAAATAGTGATCCCATTCATAGCAAGAAAATTTTATATGATTGATTTTTATGAGTAAAGCTAGGGTGTGATATGCTCACCAAGAGAGTTTGGTGAGCACAACTTCAAAAGTTCATCGGATTGACTTCAAATGTCAAATCAAAACCGTTGAAATCCATGTATTTCATGAGTGATGCATGTACATGCAAAGTTTTAAAAGTTTTGAGTTTATTTCCTACACGGTCAAGCGGTCAAAGAAATGAATACTTTATAAGTTAATTTATGAGTTGTTTTATATATATTCAATTTTTATTATTTCTTTGACCGCTTGACCGTGTAGCAAATAAACTCAAAACTTTCAAAATTTTGCTTGTGCATGCATCACTCATGAAGTACATAGATTTTAACGGTTTGAATTCGGCATTTGACATCGATCCGATATACTTTTGGAATTGTGCTCACCAAACTCTCTTGGTGAGCACATCACACCCTAGCTTTACTCGATTTTTATATACGTTTTATTCCAATAATTTAAAAGTCTGCTCCCCTCTATATTGCACCGCATAATAAGTCAAAGAACATGAAATTTCACCGATTGACGTGCAAGGCAAGAAAATGAAATTTGACAAATTTAACAATTTTCTTTCTTTATAGTCAGAAATAACTTTTTTTTTGTCCAATATTTAAGAGAAATAAAATATAAATCAAAGATTGTTATACAAACTTTTTTCTTATATTAAAAATAGTCAACTTGATATGTTATATTTTTTTTCTGCTTTTTAGAAAAATATATAACAGTTATTATTCTGAATGTATGTAAAAGTATGAAATTTTCTAATTTTTTATAATAAAATTGTACACGTGACAAATTCTGATTGGTGGACGAGTCTGATGCAAAATCGGGAACAGGTCTCTTAAAAGAAAAGGATGTAAAGAATGCTTCAACACCTTTAAGAGCAATGGAAGAGGCAGAATTTTAAGAGGAGTCAATTGACTGCCTTTTAAAAATTAAATATTCAAAGCAAATTCAAAGTCTGCATTATCTGACCTTATCAATTTCCCCTCAAATATCAACCGAACATAACCTATATATATTAGACACAGTTGTTGGGTCAAATTATAAAAACAAGTTATCCTTCAACCAAGAGCTATATATTAATATAGTTTTTAAAATTTTAAAAATAGAGACTCAAAAATAGAGGTATATATATTTAAACTTTCCTCGTATATTAATATATATATATAGTTATCAATTTATATTGCAACCCTTTAAATCTAATTTAAGAGAGACTTTGGACATTCAGACTATATATTAACATTTATCTCACAATTACAGCAAAAGTAATTAGGATATTTTATCAAACGGAGATCCTGATTTATTTATTTTAATAATGAATATCCACTAGACTGAGCGTACAATATATTTATGCTTACTATTGTCATGTAAATAATCCTCTTCTCTTTTCTTTTAATTTATGTTTTTTCCCTTTTCAAAAACTTTGTAAAATTTGATATCATTCGTGTCTGACATATGAAATCTGAGAGCTTGACTCCTACATTTCTCATAAAAAAAAACAAAAAAAAAAGTTTCATTAGAAACAAAATCAAATAAAGTATCAAAAGTTCCAAGCACAAAACATACAAATAAAGCTAAATCAAAACAACATTATCAATTGACCTAACCATGTCAAATTAAAATGGGCTTGTCTTAGAGCATGGTCTCTTTAAAATTCGTGCCATGTTACAGACGGTTTGGATCTCACAGAAGCTGAAAAAATATAGTAAGGGGGAATTCAACTCTCGATCTTTAGATAACCAACAGTTTTAGGACTTTTTTTTCTAATCAACTGTGGTACCTCTTTTTTATTGCCAACACCTTTAATGAGACTTGATATAGGACCATGTTCCAAGAGCCCTTGAGCTCTCTCTAGGCCTCCCACGGACCGCGTATCAAACCCAGCGACAATAGCTTCTCGAGCCCATGCCTACCAAGTGGGCTCGGGAAGGATTCATGGCGGTCAGACATGGTCCGTTTTAGCCGAAGATAAGGTCCATCTTGTAAGCCTTTCCAGAGCGAGATCTATGCGAGCTCGGGAAGGTCCTCTAATAATATGCGGACTTTTTTGTCCTAATTTGGTGATTATACAGATAATTGTCAGGTCATGTAATCACCAAATGACCTATATAAGGCCTTAAATTCAACTAAATTGGGGATTATATTTTTAATTAACCAAGAGAGGTATCAATACAAACAAGAGTCTGAATACCTCATTACCTTTCCACTTCGGAAACCGACAATCAATATTTTTATTCTCGGCCTATCTCCTGGAAGATAGGATGTATCAAGACTATTATTTGGTAAATTTTTATTTTGAATCTAGTGACAAAGAAAATGCAATTTGTGTGAGTGATTGCAGATTTAAAATTCGAATGGAGATCCCTCGTGAGTATTAAACATTCAGGTAGTTTGACCTCTAATATTTACTCAACTTTTTTTTTTTTGAACTAATCATAAAAAAACCTTAACTTTTAGAAGGACAGTACGTCTGTCTTAGAACTGAAATATAGAATATATTTTTTAAACTTAGGTATACGTTTGAACCACCTAATTAAGGCTTTAAGACTGATTGCACCTTACGATGCATGCTGCTCTTTCCGAGGTTTTTAAGAGCATGAAATTTACCCAATTTCAACATTTTCGTTGGCAATTAGGACATGATTGATTAGAATCTAACCGAATTGCATGCATGCATGTGCTTAATTTCATGAAGATAAGATCATATACAATATATAGTATGTACACGAAATTATAGGTTGACTTTGAAAGACAACACGAATTTTAAACGCGCGCGTTAGATCACTAACCCTTGTATTGTAATATTGTCGTTAATTTATTAATATTATGGCCACGAAAATAAGGGTCCCTACTCCCTACATAACTAATTAAATTATGCATACAATAAATGTGCAACAAAAAGAAGAAAACGAATTTTAATTAATGAAACAAAAAGATTTTATCAATAATGCTATATATTATTATGCAAACTATATACGTAACTTGTTAATTTGTTGGCATAAAATACAATATGTTTTAATAAAAATAAATAAATAAAAAGATACAATATGTTAGGGATAGCTAAGAAGTCAAGGATGTAGATGATCTGATGCTGAATGCTTCTTCAATTCGTATACTTTGTCGCATGGACCTGCCATTACATATCATTTTAATTAGCTTTTGCAATTGGTCCGCCTGGTAAAAATGTATTATAGACTTGTAATTAAAAGTAAAAGACAGCTAATTGATGAAGGTGCTGACAAGGACTGGGGTTGTATATAATAGGAATAGATAATTTAATAATAAGGAAAAACATAATTAAATAACATATATAAGTAATGAAGGAAGATAACGAAGAGAAAACAAGAAACATAAATAATGGAAACAAGTTGAATTATAATTTAGGTCAATTTTCCTACACTCTGCTTCAACCATTTAGCCCAATGTACTGTATAAATATTACTAACATAAATACTAAATACCTTAACAGTGTGTTATTTATGTTTCTCGTTTTCTCTTTATCTGTCAGAAAAAAAAATGTAAAATTTGACTTGAAATCACACATGAACAAAACTAGAAAATTTACATTATTATCTACACATTAACGAAACTAGAAAATTTAAATTTTAAGATAAAAATGTAAATACATAATATGTGACAGTTGAGACTTAAACAATCCTCATTAGATATCGAAGCTAAACTATATAAAACATTAAAATACAAAAATTCAATTCAATTAAATTTTAATAAAACTTATTATTTTTTGTAAAATCATAATTGTGACTAAGCATTCTTGGTTTGGGTGTGTATCCATCCCCAAAATCACATTTACGGTCCTTTGGAGTCGGATGCCAATTGTCTTTTCGAAACTCTTGATAGTGATTGTCAAGTATAATTTTTATTAATTAAAGCGTAAAATTAAATCATCACAATAAGAAAATGAAAAAAAATATATGATTGGGTAGAGAAATGGTCAACTTTTCTAACCATCTCATAATAACAAAAGTTGCAAACTATAAACAAATAGATATTGATTACATAGTTGGATTAAAATTTGTTAAATCTAACCGACAGTTTCGCCTCAAATCGAGCCGACAGTGACTAGTAAAATAATTATAAAATGTCATGATTCAATAGATAGAAAAAATTGGTAAACTTATTTTGACCGGGTCCAACCATCTTACAATAAGAGAAACGCTAAACCAATTGTTTTAAGGTAAGAAATAGTAAACTATTAACAAATTCATTAATTTATGAATAGTTATCCAGAAACGCGTGAATTAGTGATATTTTGTTGTTAAGACAGAATTAGGGAATACGCGTTCATGCATATATAGTCAAAAGCAATTGAAAATATGAAAATATAATTCATGCGCAGATATATATATTATATGCATGTTATAATCCTAGCTAGCTAGCTGTGCTCCATAACCAACTAGTAGTGCACGCATTAAGGACATATTTCAGAAGAGATTACGTAAGGAAAAAGAAAGAGAGCAGAGAAGAGATCAATCTTGATCTTAATTATATAATAAGTGTTCATGCATAGTCAAAAACAATTGAAAATATGAAAAGATAATTTATGTGAAGATAACCTTCTTCTGATCCTAACTATAGCTAGCATTGCTCCATGATCAACTAGCTAGCTAGTAGTGTACGCATTAAGGTCGACGTACTTCCGAAGCGATTACGTAAGGAAAAGGAAACATAACGGAGAAGAGATCCATCTTGACATTAATCTTAATACTCGTTCATGCATAATTGAATATGATTCATTCACAGATAACATTTCCTAATCCTAGCTAGCTGTTCTCCATGACCAACTAGGCAACTTGTAGTGCACGTATTAAGGACATGCTCCAGAAGAGATTATGTAAGAGATCGGAGAAGAGATCGATCTGATCGCATCGGTTACATGCTTTACAAGTAGTAAAGCATGTAACTGATGCGATCAGATCCGGATTCTAATAAAGCATGTACCGTAGATTTGGAACCATGCCATATCGTAGTGTTAGCATAAAGTTGATCAATTTACTTCCATAAAAGTAGTAAAAGAAAGAGCATGCAGTTGCGCTTTTCTTTAGTTTTTCTATTTTATTTAATGTCATTAAAATTTTATTCAATTTTAATAATTATAATGATAAATTTATTGTTGATTCAATTATATTTCACAATAAGTTAAATTAAATTTCTAATTATATTTAAATATTGTGTGGCTGTTTTGCTTTCAATACTTTTCCTTCATGTTGTTTTGGTGTTGGCCCATATTCTTTGTATTTAGGATATATATTCTATCTTAAAATTAAGAAGCCTTATTATATGGAACAAACACAAAGATATATTATTTTAGAAATTGAGAGAACTCAGGTTTTAATTTGAGAGGTTGAGTAATTGTTTATTTACTTGCATTTTGATTTTGTATACTCAATTTTGGATCTCCTCGCTTTAAAAGTTAATCGCCAATACATATGCCCTTCTGGAGTGGCTCTTTTTTTTTTTTTTTTTTTTTTGAGATATAAAGATGGAGGTCTAATTTCTAATTTCTATTTAATGTTCATAATAAACCTTACATTTGAGTTTTAAATTCACGACTTCTCACATAGAGAGTGTGTTTTTTTTTGTCAATATTTAATACTGATTTTCGAAATCTCTCTTATTTTAACCATTTGATATATGTGTTATTCTTTTGTTGTGCATTTCTCTTGATTTCAATTAACCCAATATAATATTTCCCCCCTTATCTTTTTATTAATTGTGGTTTGTTGAATGCATGATTTATCTACCTCTAAGTTTTTAAATTAGTGTGATGCATGAGTGGATAATGATGCTTTATTCCTCATGTGACTACAAAATATATAGATTGTCATAAAATATTAATAATAGAATATACTAGAAGTCCTTATATATTTTTACCGAGGGAGGACAAGATTATGTCTTAGCCTTTTTATAGTGTAACTCATTCATTAATATATAATTTATAAAAAAAATAGATAATAACAAGCAGATAATTTGATCAAGAGCACACATTTTATAGAGCTCAAATGTAACTTTATTCATATAATGAGTGTGCTCTGCTCTGTATAGAGATAAATCAGTATATTAACTCTTAGTGAGGACTAATACAGTATTTTTCACATTATATGATTTTAGACACATTTTTTATAGTAATTCACACACAAGAAATTAATATATTGAGGAAGGGAGGCCAAACATGAAAAAAAAAATTCATCCAGCCCTCTCAATCTCAATTTTATGATTCCGTTCCTGTACGAGAGTATCTGTATATATTTAGTGTAGGACATGCATGAATAATTATTTATAGTTATTTAGAAATAGTTGTTCATTTGAGGTGCCAATATTAGGATAAATTTCGTCCAAGCAGTGATCCAAACTATTTTATTATTTGTATTCAAACATTTCTATAACTTGATTTATTTTGTTAACAAAAGAAGCCAAGAGGGGAAAAAAATGAAATAAAGAGATTTCAGTTGGACGATTAATTAAAAGAGTTTGCTATATAACAAATAAATACTGATGGGATTGGAGGCCCAATTTCGGCCCATAAAACAAATAAATAAGAAACAGCCTAATGGGCTTTAGATCAACCCATGTCATGCTAACATATACTTCCTATGTATTAAGAGATTTAACAAAAATGAACAGAGTAGGCACTTTTCACGAGAAAAAAAGCGCAATGATGACGGTACTCTCTTGCGAAAAGTACCGTCGCAAATAGAAAAAAACATGTTTTTGACGGTACTTCATCGCGAAAAGTCACTTTCATCTTCGCGAAAAGTTTTTGATTCTTGCATGTTCTTGATGCATGGAAAGCTCAATCCGTGATAAAACTTTGCTTGAAAGATAAGTGATGAAGCTAAAATGATATAAAAAAAAAAAAAAGGAGAAACGGTAAAATCATTGGTGATATATACCTGGTTTGCTAATTAATTATTAGATGGATGAGATTACAATTAATACATGGCTAAGCCTCTCCAAATTAATGTGTTGTGTACTGTACACACTAATTAATTGGAGAAGCTAGCTAGGTATGTATTAAGAGTATAGGAACTAATAAAGAGAACTACGTATATATTACGTATATAATCCACAAGTTCAAAGTTCAAACCACTTATATATAAATTGTACAATTATATATTACAAACCAAAACTCTCTCCATGATGTCATATATGCAGTAAATATATATAGTATAAGATAATGTTAATGTATCTTATCAACAATGAATAAATTAAATGTGGTTAATTCTTTCCCCATGCATGAATGCATCCATGCATGCATGCATGCATGCACCCTTGTGTTGTATCAACATGCATGCTAGAATAGCTTTTTCTCATTGTGGGAATTGAGCTTTGCCCCGAGATCAAGCGAGTTGGAGACAAGCCTATCGAGGAGGCTGTGTGCCTTCTCCGGCGGATAACTCACCTCCCCCACCTCAGCCAGCGAATCTGAACAGGTTGTCACGAATGTACCTACATACGCATTTGACAATTTAGATGTTTAGAGGGGTGGAACCAGACAATTTAGATGGGGGTTTAACTTTAAAGTTTAAACATAAAATAAAAAGGAATATATATATAATAGTTAGCTACTCACTGGCGGCGGATAGCTGCGTCATGAGGTCGTCATGGCTACCTCTGTCCTTGAGCAGCGTCTGAGACTGCTGCAACGCATCGATTGTCGAGTCGTAACTCTCCTTGCATGCCTGAAGTGCACTGCCCATGATCCCCTTGTAGTCGTCCGACGATGACTTCATCAAACTCGCCACCTGCGCAGACACCTTCTCTGCGCTGTTGATTGCTGTTGCCACACTCGCCTCCACCAAAGTAGCTGGTGACGTCACCCGAATGCCGTCCACCTCCCTGCTGGCCACCCTCTCGCACAGCTTTGCGTATTGCGTGGCATCCTTGCACAGGGTCGATGGGTCGAACAACGCAATGTGCTTGGTGATACGTAGCCGACGGCTCTCCCCAGTCGTAGCCACAAATGCAATGAGGATGACTAGGATGCCGAGAAAAACAACCGCTGAAGGTTTTCCAGCCATTTTTAACAATCAATTTAATGAATTAATTGCCTGTAGGAATTAATCAAAGGGGAAGAAGTGATTGATCAACCTTCCCAAGGGATGGGGAGAGGGTTGATTGGTGATTTATATTTAGTGCTCCAGATAGGTTATTGTCACAGGGACAAATATATATAATATATAACCACCTTGCCACGCAGTCTCTTGCTATATGTTAATTTCTTGGCCTTAGGAATTCTCTTATTTTCATGTGGCGTTTATGGTGTCGCTGTGTGTATAACAAACAACTGATTTGTAATATATATATATATGATCAGATTAATGCATTAATTATTACATTACAATTACATTGTGGGTGACCCGAAATAGGTATTGTTTGTGTTATGCGTGTGATGTCCAGCTGTGTGCTTCAAGCCTTCAACCGTTGTGTGTGTGTGAGTGACTGGTTACGCTCTATTTCCGGTCTATGAATAGGCAACCCAACGAATTGATAACTTTGACTTTAGATTTGGATCGACTATTCGATCTGCTTTCGCACGAATATTAAAGGAGGATGCGCATTCTATCTCGGACCGGATTGATCCAGATTATGATCAGACGGTCCCGATCTAAACTCAAATTATCAAATATTTAGTCGTTACCTCATAGGATATGGACTCCAAGCGATCTGTTTTAGTTTTACAAGGAGGATTAGTCGGAAAGTAACAGCTAGAATTAATTGTTTTGGAAGAGATTCATTTAGCTATATATGGGGAGCATATCACCTGCCCCCCGGGGTGCAGGATTTTCCTGCCCCCTCAGTCACTGTGGGGTGGGGTCGGGTTTAGGGTGGGTGGGACCGGGTTTGGGGTTTGGAGTGGGTGGAGTCCACTAACAGTGACTCTGGGGGCAGGAAATTCCTGCCCCCAGGGGGGCAGGAGATTCGATCCCCTATATATGTCTCTTTGTGTGTGTGGATTTGTTAACTCTGGTTGAGATTCTTTTTTTTTTTTTTTTTTTTTTGGGACTGGACGACAATGTAATGAAGATCAGTAATTAATTTTTTTTGTGGAATATGGTTATTCAATATTTATTAGTGTTGTGCTATCATAATAGATGAATGTAAATGTTATTTCATGAAATGCTAACAAAGATGACAATAATTCTAGTCTGTTCTCATTTCTGCATTTTTAATTTCATATTAATTTAGAAACATCGTCAAAACAAATTTATACATCATCTATTATAAGAACCAACATTTGATATAGTGGCAAAGATAATGTCTTTCGTGTGGGAGGTTGCAAGTTAGAAGCCCAGATGAGGAAATCCCTTGCAGATGTTAAATAGTTGGATGGCTTGACCTCCAATCTTTACTAAAAAAAATACATCATCTATAATTTGGATAAAGGAAAATGAATTTCTATGTACATATTTTTCTATTATTTTAATTAATACATCCTCTATTATTTGGATAAAAGAAAATAAATTTCTACATACATATTTTCTATTATTTTAATTAATTTAAGAACAATACAATATCTTGTTTTGATCATCCACAAAAAATGTTATAACTAAGGTAATGAATGTTTTCAAATTGTTTGATGAATGGTATATTATAATAGGCCCAAAATTTGATAGGCACCATATAAATAATGAAAAAGGCATATATAATTATATATTTTTTTTAATTTATACAACAACTATCAAGGACATTAATTACAAATGGTTGTAATCTAATAATGAATTTGAGCAAGGTATTAATCATAAGCAAATTCAATCCAAAGAGAAATAATAGAGTTGTATATCGATCATTTTTTTGTAATTAAGTACATTCATATTATTTTCTAATTCTAATGTCATGAATTTAATTAGCCCATCAAGAAATAACATTTGGAACTTTCTAATCATATATAGACAATCCAGAAATAAAAGTAAGGCAGCCCATACAAATTCAAACAATGATCGCAGTAAATATATGAATTACATTTGCATAAAAAGAAAAATAGAAAATTAATTAATCAATTCCCTTGATCCCTTGTCATGTATTTATTAGACTTCATTAGAAACACACTAATACAGGTTATTAAGAGCAGCCGCTAGGTCCAAGCAATTTCTGACAAGGTGTTCCAGCTTTGTATGAAGACTCTGAAAGGGGTATTTCATTTCTGGTACCGTTTCCAAATCATCTGTACATGTTCCAACAAATGTACCTGCAATAGTTGATAAATTTATATGATTAATTAATTAGTAAACAACATATATATTTTATAACTTTAATAAGATGGTTGGTTAATTATTTACAAAACTAGCCTTTAATTTAGTGACAAAAGGCGCTATATACTGTGTGGAAAGTCACACAAATTTAAAACTCAGATGGGATTCTTCGTGGATATTAAAATTTGAACAACTAGACCTCCATCTTTTCCTCACAAAAAAAAAAACACTTACAGGCTGCTGTCAATTCATTCATGAGGTCGTCGTGGTTACCAGTACGACTGTTAAGTATCCTCTGAGTATTATGAAGAGAGGCAACCGCTGAGTCGTAGTTTTCTTTGCATGAGAGGAGCACGCTGCCTGTCATCCCCGGATAATTTTTTCTCCTTCCGATTGCCAGGGACGAGATTTCTGCCAGAGCATGCTGAGCCTCCGCCACAGCTGTGTTTACATTGGCCTCAACTACCATCAAAGGTGAAGTCATGGTGAGGCCATGTGCGGTGTGTACAACCTTGGTGCATAGGCTTTTGAATGGTGCGGCACGCTTACAGAAGGCGGTAGGGTTGAATGTTAACAAATGATCAGCATGGTTGGTGCTCCGGCCATCCATGCTTCTTGCGACGGAAACAAAGACAAACAGGAAAACAATTGTCAGAAGTGTTTTTGTTGGATCAGTATTCATTTTCCTTGAACACAAAAAATTTGGTTTTTTTTTTTTTTTTGACAAGGGAAAGGGCCTGAGAATTGTGCAAAGGAATTAATTGAGGATCTTAAAAAGGGATTCTGAGGCCTTAAGTATAATTTAAGAATGGTATAAATAGGGATTTGAAGAGTTGTTGAAAACTAAACTGAGTTGAAAATTCTGGATTTCCTGTGGCAACTATTTGTAGTTAGAGAGATGATGAATCAGAATTCCTGTGGCAACTATAGGAATGTAGAATAACACACCAATAGTTGAATGGAAAATGGGCATATTTACATGATGCAGTTAATTTACTTGTACCAGTAGGCAGTAGTCCAGTAGATTTCAGTTTGGCGTCTCTGGGCTGCTACGCTTCCATGTAAGCTGCACCAACGATTACGGTCCAAACAAGTAAACAACACAAGTACGGTTAAGTTGAGAAGCAGATGGGCATGGTCCACGTAGACCATTTGTAATTCCTTGCAATGACTTTTATATGGACCGAGATAGGTTGATAAACTCACACAATGCAAATAACACTTTCATGTAGTGTTCTAGAGAAATCTGTTGATATGAAATAAGGCGTTAATTTTTAAATGGCACAATCTAAGGGGTCTATTTCTCAAATGAAAAAACTAAAAAGGAAAATAGAAAACATATAAGAAACTGACATGTAACACAATAAAACATGACTAAATCTGATTACAAAAAAGGAGGCCTAAATGCAAACTTAATCCAAAAAAAGGCCTAAAATTTACATCTGATCAAACAGTTACCAACAAAACTAACATGTATGTTAATTACAAGAGAGTCTCCCATAACATAATTTAGTAGGTGGAAATAGGAAAGGTTCTTTAAATTTGATAATTAATGGAACAAATTATCCCTACTAAAATATTCAGCTCGTGCACATATGGAAATCTATTCAAGTGTAGCCTTAATCAAGATCCATAGCACTGTCCTTTAGGCTATTCCCCGGAGACCAAATTTTTATTGTTCGGTCATGTGCTACAGTTGCAATCTTCTGCCCATCTGTGTACAACAAAAAAAAGTAAAATAAAAATCGAATTTAAAAAAATTCAAAACAAATAAAATATCTCATACAACCACTGCATAACAAGGATTCTCTCAGTAAACCACTAGAAAAGAAAAGGTATATTGTAGGTTAATACAAAACAAACTGAGGGTGTAAATGGTCAGATACAGATCAGGTGATTAAACTGTATCATTATCGGTTATAACGTTTTGGATACGGATACGAATACGGATACGGATCGGATGTTAAATAGATACAGATATGGATCGGATATCGGAAAGATACGAATAGGAATATGAACATAAATTCGGATAATTAAAAATAAATTACTTGCGTACATTCTGAAAAAGAAATAACATCTACATATATATATTTTTTACACCGATAACATCTAAATATAATTACTAAATATAATATAGTTACAAGTAAAAAAAAATATGGCGTTAATAATATCATTTTAAACAAATCTGCTATACTCGCGTACCAGTTTAACAAAAATGTTTGTTTTGCATATGATGGGTCAGCGATTAAATAGAAAGAGAGGATTCAGATATTAGGTGCAAGTGCTTGCAAAGAAAAAGGAAAAAAAAAAAAAAAAAGATTGACAATCCGGAACACAAGAATAACATTAGTCCCACAATAATAACTAAAGTACATGCATATATATACTAGACATTTTCTCCAAGGCTGAATGACAATTTACTCGGCCCATAAAGCAAGGCCCAGACAGCAACTTAGGAGTGAAGCGGACCCGTTTAAGTGAAAATGTTGGATATCCGAAGTAAAAAATGTCAGATACAGATAAATATCCGAATCCGTATCCAACTTCATACTCAAAACCGTATCCACATCTGTATCCGTTAGAAAACTATCCGGATCCGGATTCAAATCTGATAATATCCGAATTCATCAATTTCCGGATTCAGATCCGGATAAAATCGTATAATATGCGATCCATTTACACCCCTAAAACAAACCCTTCATACTCTTCTCTCCTTCTGCAAAGATCACTTGGGACATTTAGTGGTAAATTAAGTTCCACTACCATTAGTTTCTTTTTAAATTTAAAGTAAGGCAAAAAGCCTCATCAATTTCTATTGAAACCAGAATGTAGGATATCTAGTACCAAATAGATGGTATTAGACATCAATGTTTCTACTACCATTAGTTATTATATTAGCTTATATAAAGATACTAAGGCATTCTCCCATGGTTTTCAAATGAAGCAAAACTGCAATCATATTTTCAGTGCTGCATGAACACAATCTGGTTGGTATAGTAACCAATGTGCAAACTTCATGACAAGAGTCCAACAACAAATTTCTATTGACTCCAATTAAAAATCAAGATAAAATGAGATCAAAAGAGCATACCATTTGTGATATCCAAACCAGTGACTTTGGCTTCATGTCCGTCTAGAACTTTGATTGGTTTGAAGTCCTTAGCAGACCATAACTGAAAACAGGAAAAAAATAATAATAATTACATAAAATAGTATGAGGAGAATGAAATTAAAAATATAAGAAAAAATCTTCCATGTAACCATTCAAGAAAAATCTTAAACATCTTTTCCATGCAAAGTGAGAATCACAGAAGCATCCCCCGCCCCCTGCCCCCCAAACAAAACAAACAAACAAAAAATGAAAAAAAAAAAAAAATCCCCAAAAACAATGGGGTCCTGGTCCTCTAAAGTAACCCAAATTCTGAGTTTGGGTCCGGACCGTCCGATCAGAATTCAAACCAATCCTGTCCGAGGTGGTATGTATGAGGTCCCTTTAATATCAGTGCCAGAGCAGATCAGACAGTCCGGATCTAAACTCAAAATGTGGTTACTTTAGGGGATCCGAAATCAAAACAATGTACCATACCTTTCCACTCAAGACTGGGTGACGAAGGTGGTAACTAAAGAAATTCATGACAATGATATATAGAAGGCTACGCAGACCATTTTCAGTTTTACGGTATATAAGTGCATTAAAAGCTTTTTTTTTCAGCCAGCAAAGAAATGAAGAGGTTCCTAAAAACATACAGCTGCTTTGGAATCATACGAGGATGTTGCCAAAAAGTATCCCTCCTGTGGTTCATATTTGATTTGAGATATCAGATTCTTATGGGCAGGAATGGAGTATATATTCTTCCTCTTTCTCAAATCCCAAATTCGACAAAAGTTGTCTTCACTGCCAGTTGCCAAGTGATAGCCATTAGGAGAGAAGCTAACCCCAAGAACCTGTAACATAAACCTCAGGTGTGTGTGATTAAAAGGTCCATGACATGCAAACCAAGAATTTGACTTAAATTACTATTCAAGAAAGAGAATCCAATGCCAATACAGAATAGTAATTCATCAATGTAGCCATTAAAAACTGATTTATGAATTTACCAAAGTACCAATCAGTATAAGTAATATAACTAGATGGTAATGTCACTACTGGTCTTTGTTAACTTGCTTGCTCAGGGTGTTGATATTTATGATTTTCTGGTTTGTGATCTTCACTAGTAATGACGCTTGATAATATCCTCTCAAGACTTATCTTTACTGTATTGGAACGATGACAGTGTTGCATAGCCAAGTTAGCAATTCAAAGGTTCATGGAGTACCTCAACGAAAATGCAATAAAATGCCATTTAAATCCTAAATTAGCTGAAGGGATTCAACCATGCATTCAAGGGTGCATTTCTAGGTGCTCCAGGGCTGTCGCATAGAGGGAGTAGTGTAAATGAGTGAAAGACATTTTGCTTTGATCACGTCACCAGTACTGCAATTCTTTTATGGCATTCTTTAAGAACTATCAAAAGAAAGAAAACAAATTTGATTTAATCGCAGACTTACTGGCTTGACATGCCCCTCAAAGGCAAGAATACTCCGTCCAGTACGCAAATCCCACACACGCACAAGTGCATCAAGACCACATGACGCGGCCAGGGATCCATCAAGATGGAAGCAAATACTGTACACACTCCTGCTGTGTCCTTCTTGCAACAACAACTCCTTGCCGGTGCAGACATCCCACAGCCTCCAGGTCTTGTCGAAGCTAGCAGTACCTAGATACTTCCCAGAGGGATGGAATGCGATCCTCCCGAGGCGGTCTAGGTGGCCATTAAATGTGGTTAGGAGTTTTCCACTGCTGTCCCAGAGCTTCGCGGTTCGGTCAGCCGATGCAGTCGCCAACAACTTGTTATCATCAGGAGAGAATGCCACATCAGTCGCACGATCTTCATGTGCCTTGCTGATATTTGTTACCTCCTGCACATTTGGCATGCTCCATATTTTGATAGAACCACTCCACGAGCTGTACAAGAGAAATATCAAGAATCATTAGTGACAGAGAATTGGGTCAAATCATGGTACAGCAGCACAATTGTGAAAATAAAGAATGCCTTGTATCCCAGGCAAATTAATAATATAATTATAAATATAATAACCCTACAAAACATGAGAAAATATTCAAGGGGCATCTTTGGTCCAAGTGTTACAAAGGTACATACCTTGTTGCTAGATAACTGCCATCTTTAGAGAAGGAGCAACCAGAGAGAGGCCGTGCATCTGCAATTTCACTGCAATCCAAAACAAAATCCTGAGCCTGTTCAACAGCCAGTTCAGCTTCCTTTTCCAAATCCTCGTCTGGATCGTCCCTTATCCTCTTGGCCCTGTCAACACGACTCTTTGCACGTGCAAGCGAGTACAATGCAATGTCCAGCCGGGCTTTGTGCAACTCACCTGGCAAATCAGCCTCAGTGAAGAACGGGTACTGTATCTCTTCTGTCTCCTCTGGTTGGGCAGCTTCAGCCTCGGCTTCTAAGAGAGAGAGAGAGAGAGAGAGAGAGAGAGAGACCAGTCAGGTCTTATTCATGTAGCAAATTATTATTTAGGATGCTGAGACTTCTTGCAAACTTGCTAGAGTGGTTGGTTAAATAAAGGTCCAAAAAACTGTATGTTATTGAATACAGTTACTCTTGGTACTTTTAAGGCCCATGAGACACCTAAACTTCTAATTGTCAAATAACTTGAAAAAACAAACAGACACAAAGAAGAAACAACCTGGAAAAGACGGGACAAGAAAAATGACATGGCAAGTTCAGACTGCATGGTTTAAGGCCATGCATATTACTTCGAACAAAAAAGCAGAACAAAAGAATGCCACCTATCGAGTATTGTGCAGCACTGAATGATTCCGAAGGCATACATCCACATCATTGCAAGAACCTATGAGAAATTAGATGGGTAACACTAGGTTCCTCTAATATTTTTCATATTGAAAAAATTGCATTTATTGGGCAGCAATGTACTAAAACACTATCTTTCATCCTATTCAAGTATTGAACAAATTTCTTAGGAAGTCCCAAAGGAAAGAACCTATGTGCCATAACTGTGTCTAAGGAAACCAACTATCCAGTATAGTAATGTACTAAGCAGTAGCAGATCATGCCTAATTACATTTTAACAAGCAAAATGTATTTAATCGAGAATTAATCAAGGGTTATTGAAGGATATCTCGACAAATTTTACCTTCAGCTTCCTGAATATTGAGCAAGACATCGAGCTTGCCATCGGACTCGAGTCGCACCATGATAGAGCGGAGACGATCCCGGCGCTCCATCTCACGTTCACCAAAGAGAGTGATGGGCTCGCCAAGGCGGCGTAGCCTGGAGCGCACAGCGGAGTCATTAGTGGGGACGGCCATGGCGAAGGCGCGGCGCTTGAGAAGGAGATCTTGGATGGCCTTCTCCTGACGCTCCTTAGCCTGACGGTGGGCTTCAGAGACCTCGTACCCGTCGTCATCATCATCTACGGTGGCGGCAGTGGAGGGGGCAGTTGGTGGACGGATGGGGGCGATAGGAGGGGGTGGGATGGAGGCGACGGGGGGAGGAGGGATGGGAGCGATGGGAGGAGGAGGGATTGGGGCGACGGGGGCGGTGTGGGGAAGGGGAGAGACGGTGGGGGAAACTGGAGGAGGGGGGATGGGGAGGGTTTTGGGTAGTTGGTCGGCCATGGGAATTGGGAAGAGAGGTGGGTTGAGGGTTTAGGGTTTAGATGGGGAGGAGAGCGACCCGGACCCGGACCCGGAGAAGGTGGTGAACTTGTGATGCACTGATGGCTGAATTCGTATGATCGTATCCCCTCGGGTTAATGGTTAACTCGGTACGCATCTCAAAGCACAAATAATACTGTCCCTACTGCCATCCCGATCACCACCGGATGCAATTAAATCTGGACCGTCTATTTCAATTGTGTTGAGTCAGATACCTCAGAGGACGGGAAGACGAGAAAAGGATGAAGACCGATATGGAGAGGGAGTCTCAGTTTGGACTTTGGAGTGTGTATCCTCTGAGATATCTCATATTTTGCGTGACCGACGTGTCCGGTGCCTATTCGTGGATACCGTAGGGGCCAGTATTATTTGAGTTTTGAGATTCGTGCAGAACGTATTTGAACGGTTGATATTTTTTAGAAAGTCACGTAAAATATAAGATATATCAGAGGATGTGAACTCCCGAGTCTTGAGTCCGAATTCCTTTGCCAGTCAAGAGTTAAGACTGAACCTAAACCTAAACTTGGCGGATCTCGTTCAGTCATTGGGTTTCTCAAAATATTACTACGACAAACTTCGGTAATATTATTTAATTTTCACTCGACAGTTTTGTTTAATACTGTTCAAAACAATGTATTAAAATTTAGTTCTTAATATGCATGTGGTAATGTAATGTGGTTAGTCACTGTACACTGCATAAGCGGTGTGCGAATGTACGTATATGCGATATGATATGAATTATGTTATTCTCAAAATTAAAAATATATGTATTATGTATGCGAATATGGATTCTTTTTAAATCAAGCTTTCAAAATAAATAAAAGGATGATTAAAGTGGATCTGATCGTTGGGAGATGGAGAATAAAATAATGTGGTGATTAAAAGTGTTCATAAGAATAAAGAATTTTAAATATAGAAATGAGAATTATTTAACTTGTTATAAATATATTGTTTTTATCAATAAAATAAAAATTTTAGTATGTATTTAAAACCACTAAAAAGGAGGTTCAATTACCTTTGTAATTTTAAATTTTTTAATCATGTATACTGAAATTTAATTAAACTATGAATAGTGCACATTGGTCAGTAGTATGAAATCATATCTCTATATTCAAAAATCCAACAATTGATTTGAACAGTTCAATATGATTTTTCTACGAAAATGTACTTGGAGACCAAATTGTATATTTTTCTTAAATTATTTTATTAATTTTAAATAAATAAAAATTACTTGATTTAAAGATTTTGAACCAACCAAAAGTAGATTTGCCACCCAATTAAAAAATAGTAAAAATATAAATATACATTTGGCCACCAAGTACATTTTCATATGGAGATGTTGAACTGATTGGATGAACTAATTAGACTTTCAAAATAGAAATATTGATCTATAATATAGACTGATGTGTGCTATGCATAGTATTGTAGCCTTACTCTGTTTTTTTTTTTTTTTTAATTATATAGTTAGTCCCTTTCATAAAATGCAAGATGTGTACTTGTAACTTAGTGGTTAGAATTTTATTTTGTGATTATGAAAACTAGAATTCAAATTTCACAGCCACATTATGCATGTTCAACTCTCAGCTATTGTTGGATTTTCCTCTCCACAGTTAAATTATTGTAACCATTCGATGTTCAAAAATCATTAATTTATCACATGAACCAAGAAGTTTGGTGGGTGAAGAATAGCTAAGAACCAATGGTTTAAATAGCGTTTATCGCGAAATAGCGTACGGGTTAAAAAAATCGCGCTATGCTCAAATAGCGGCGCTATAGCGCGGAATAGCGCGCTATAGCGGCGCTATTTGGGCATAGCGCCATAGCTTTTTTGGTCGGAAAACGCTATAGCGCCGCTATAGCGCGCTATTTAAAACACTGCTAAGAAATCATCATTGTTCCCCATCATTAGATTGAGTACTTTCTAAGGTCATATTTTGTTGTAAAGTTAATAAGAATTAAATTGCTTACTCTATGTTATTCTTCATATTTTTACACTTTATTTGATAGTATGAACTATTACTTAAATTAATCCATTTAGAGAAATAAGATGTTAGCAAATGAATATGTGCTTATGAAATTGGGTCATATAGGTAGAGTAACTTATTATGAATTAACTTATTTCTTGCTCCATCTTATTTTTATTTTATTTTATTCTTCATTTGAGTAATTAAATGCGAAGTAAGAAGTTTACTCCACCTCTTATTCCACAACTCAACATAACCTAAAGTTATTAACTGTGTGCAAAGGAGAATGCCTGCGTATGTGCATTCTGTTAGAAATGTAATTAATATTTATATGTTTTAATTTATTCTGTAAATGTTTACAATATAATATGTGCAATTAATGGAATTAGTTAAACCGACACTATTTGATTCATTGCTAGTATGATTTTCTAAAACGTTGAGGTGAAAGTTGAATTGTTAACGAACAATTGATTAGCTATTGGACCGTTTTTCTTTAAAGGGTAATTGGGCCATCTTTTGATCCACATTATGGGCCGTAATTCATATAGAAGAAAAGAAAAAGGAAAATCAACTGATGAAAAAATACTTGTAATTTTTTAAGGTTAATTTTTTTTTTCAAAATAAATACACCACTAAAAAGAAAACACATTGATCGAATTGGTTTGGAAAGATATCATTACATCATGTGAGATAAATATTTTTATTTTTTAGTGTGGTCACATAATTACGATTGGACTTTCGAAAATAGATAGAATTCAATAACAATTTAGAGTGCTTAAATACAGGCGGAATTAGAATACTGAGATGAGGGGAGCTAGAAAATAAAGAATAGTGTAATTTTATTTTATAGAGGGAGCTAAAAGTATTAATACATTATAAAAATTATAAAATTCAATGAATAAAATTACAAATTTTCAATGTATGAGAGTGGCTTAGCCTCCTTTTGATTCTATTACCTTCCGCCCATGCTTAAATATGGGACCAATAAAATTTCACAAAACCTTTGCGCTACAGTTATCTGCATACATAATAAAATAGTATCCGCAAGAGAAAAACAATACTATTATTGAGAATACACTGACAGAACTGTGTTATTTTTGAACGTATTAATATTACTGATAAAAATATCTACAACAATACTATCGACAAAATATATTTTTACCCTCGTAAATACTGTTCCATTTTTATAGTATTATATGCAAGCATCCAAAATGTGGACGGCTCTTAAATCTAGAAATATTCGGCGCATGTTCATCAAGGATATCATTGTTTTTCTTCATGAGAGATAGCTTAATCTATAATTAACTTAATATTAATTTACTATGTAGATTGTACTTGTACTTTAAAGGACGCATTTTGTCCTAATTTATTATTATTATTATTATTATTATTTGGGTTGTTACTCGTTAGCAAGAAGTAGATATATAATATAGCGACGGAGAATTTTTCTCGTTTTTCTATATTTTTTCAAGTACGTCTTCTTACACTCATAAAATTAAATTAGGTCTTCCAAAAACTAACTCAATACTTAAAACATGTTTATTCATAAATTATAGAGTCCGACTAGTATGATATTGGTATCATATAATATCAACTTCAAAATTTATTGATATATTTTAAACGTTGAATCCAAACTATTCAAACTGATTTACTGTATGAGTGATGCGTCTTACATATAATTTTTTTATTTTCTTGAGTTATTTTAATGCCAAATTAAGTGGTAAAAAATATTGAAAACAAATGCATTAAAATTAACTTAAAAACTCGCACATTTGATAACTTGACTTGATACTAAATAAATTCTAAAAATTATAAATTTAGCACGTAAATGCATAACTAATGAAGAAGATCAGATTGAATAGTTTGGATTCGTCATTTAAAGTCAATTCGATAAGTTTTGAAGTTGGTGTTATATACAGGTTGAAATGACACTTATGTCATAATAATCGTACTCTACATTATAATTACAAAGCAACTTGACCAAGTTGAATGCATTCTAATGATTTGACTAATAAATCAATATTTTTTTTGCCTTATTTAATTATTATTGTTTTCTAACCATAAGATGCAAATAAATTTCTATAAGAAATTTCTCCTTTGCAAAAACAACTGCATCAATCAACCATAAATCTTGTATGAGAATTTTGCTTAGTTTAATTTGTTTATGAGAATTTTGTTTCTCCTAATTACCAATCATAAAAATATTTTTAGATTTCAAATAACATCATTTATTTTGTTTGGACTATCTCCATAATCAAATCAGTTATAAAGCTAGGGATTTAACTATAAACTTACCATATAAAATTCATCTCCAAATACTTTGGTTTCTAACCAATTGATACAATGAAACATTCTTAAAATAAAGATGTAACAATTAAGTTGATTCCATTATTTTAAGCATATATGTTATTTCAAAGTGCATTTTTTCTAGATGAGAATAAAACTTATTTCAAAGTGCATTTTTTTAAACCATCTTTCCTATTCTAGATTAGCTCAAATTTACGTCATAATTTGTTTAAACACAAAAGAGCAACTCAAAAATTAAGACATGCAAGCTATCCGTACATCATGATCATGACAGCCAAGCCAACTTGGTATATAAAATTTAAAATTATTTTATGAAAAAGGAATCCCAAACCCAAATAGTGGGATTTGTTAAAATGGAAATCTTTAATTGGAAAAGATCCCAACGATTGTCCTCTCCAATTCCAAAATTGATCCTTTCCTTACCTGTAAAGCCATGCTTTGCTCATGAATAAATATTTGTCAGAAGGAACATTTTCGTTGAAACCCTTAAAAATTCTGAAAACATCCTACATAATGATAAAACTTTATATCAGTGTTTTGTATTATAGCATTTTGGGACATTGAACGCTAAGCTATATGATAAAAGTGCACTATTTCAGCTACGACACTATAGCGGTAATAGTGATCCGCTATTTGCACTATACGCTACGCGCTATAGCGCATGTTATGTTACATAGGCTTTTATTTAAATATCTAAAATGAAAATTTATTTTAAAGATTAATTTTTTTCAAGGTCCAAATTGATTTTGCTTTTAAGTAACAAAAGATAGATAATTTATTTCATAATGCTTAAGTTTTTTTAATAGAAAAAAAATAATTATAGTTTGTGCCATGATACTTATATTATTTTGGATGTGAAATGATAGATAGTTTATCCTATTATTAGGAATATTTTTAATAGCAATTTAAAATTTATACTGGTTCAATATGAATATTCTAATTCCTTAATCGATTTTGTGTTACTTATTGCTCTATGAAATTTTAAAAAATGTTGATAATTAGTAGAAATATAAAATATTTTTTTTTTAAACAATAAACGCTATTTAGGATAGTTTTCGCTATAGCTACGCTATTTGCGATAGCTTTTTTTAGCTTTTCCGCTATAAAATAATAATAGCTATTTAGAACCTTGCTTTAATGCATCTACTATATTATTTTCTTCTTCATCATTTTCTTTTACCATTGAAATAAAGACGAAAATTTGTATTTTCTATTTATCTATGAATAGAAAAATATTCTTACAATTTCAGGCTTAAATTGAAACATTCATACTTATCATTATTCGAATAAAAATCTTCTATGCAAACAAACACAAAAATTACACAATTTCAAAGAAAAACAATGATCAAATAATGCTTGCCACTAAGATTGATTTATTATTAGAAGGAATCTACCACTTCATGAGAGAGAAAGAGAGTGGACTTTCGAGATAGATAGAGAGAGAAAGAGTTTATTGGTTTTTTTTATTACCTTAAACTATAAGGTATATTTTGCAGTGTCAACTGTATTCATTCTAAATATAAAAATAATACATAAGATACTTTGTTATAATTAAATCCAATACTGACCAGTCTCAAATTTGAAATGACATTATTTTATAGTGATCATGTCATGTCAGGTTATTATTACATAAATCTAGTATAAAATACTTGCATTATTTTTGAAAATTTATATATTTACAGACATACTTAGGTCTATTCCGATGTTGTACTTCCAGTCAGAGGCAGAGGCACTAAGTGTAAATGAGAGTCAATTGATCTTCATTTATTTTTAGAATTTTTTTTATATTTATTGATAAATTTTTGTATAGTTAAGTAGAAAATATTATGAAACTGTCATAATTGACCCCCTTTCATAGTATAAAATTTTTATATACTTGACCTCTATGCTTGACCTTCATTTACGTTTTGATCTCCATAGTTTGATGGTCTAGTTCCGTCCCTGCTTTCAACTGATCAAATATAATTTTGGTATCTATTTGAATTGTAGGGGTCATCTTTAAGATTCATACTAGACTAAAAATGACAATGCAAATCTCATTATCTACTTGGAATGGCTATGAACCTATGAAGGAGAAAATGTTGAGGTTGATAAGGTTCATAACACATTAAAGTATTTACTAGGACAAAAGTGAAAAAAAGAAAAGAAAAAAGAGTGAAAACGGAGCGCAGCGTACATATTTGGTCAAAAGCTTTTGAAGAGCACCAACGGTTGACCCCACAACACAGTCCAAGGACAAAAATCTCTTCTCCGCTTCCCTTGCCCCAACCAAAAATATCTCAACATAATTTAATTAGTAACATTTCCTACGGAATTTGATATCACAAATAAATAATTTGATAGCTTATCCTTTAATTTTTATATAATTATGAGGCCAGAAAAGCAGGGTCAAGCATCTCCTATTCTATTGTACTTGATTCAGATTTAATTAAGACAGTTGAGTATATATTGCATTTTCTTATGAGAGGGTAAAAAATAGCTATCGTCGACGGTAAGTTGACAAATATTGCTATTCTTTAGGATATCACTATTACTGAGAGGATGTATCCGCGACGATACTGACACTATTAAGCATTTTTATCCTTGCGGATAGCGATAAATTCTTATAGATATTGATACAGATTAAATATTAAACAAATGCAGATAAATATCACATATTAAAATGATACAAATACAGATACAATTATAACATAAATTTCGTATAACATAAAATACCATACAAATTTCGGTTATTAATTATTACGGTGAACAAAATAATATTTTTCTCATGTTAAACTTGTTATGTCATTACAAATATATTATCGTTAACAAAATTTAATCACTAACATAATCATACTTTTAATTAATAAATACCAATAAAAAAAAATTCTTCTCTTATCATATGTGATTCTAAAACAAGCAGATACAAAAATACAGACACTAATAATTATTCGTATCCGTATCCGATTCCACACCAACGGATATCCAAACAACTAAAAAAAATAGAAATAATTATTTATATCCAAAATTATATATGTATATGTATATGTATCTATATCTCTATCGGTTATTCGTATCCACAAACTATATGTATCCGAATATCCAATCCGTTTGCACCTCTAATGACTATACATACAAGTAGCTTGTTGCTTTAGAACTTTTGTTGGTAGTGTCTGAGAAAAATAATATAAACACTACTATAATTAAAAATTAGATAACTAAAAGAAGGAGAGTACATTAGGCATAAGCAAAAGTAAACCTTAATTGTCTTATTTGGATTGCTTACTTAATTTCCGGATTAATTAAGAATCCCAGATGTGACAAACTCAAGAACTGATATGTTTTGCTAGGTACAACATGGTGGGGTACTTTGAATCCTGAAAGCAAAAAGAAAATAAAAAATATATATGAAGTAGAGATGGAGACGCTTGTTTATTTTAATTTTTCAAGAAAGAGAGAGATTCTGAATGAATTGGTCCCATTCAATTTATTATTATTGCAGAAATATATCTACACTACTATAAGATTTTTTGTGACGGTATACTCTGTTGTTGCTCAAGTTTCTTCCTTTAAGGACTCAATTTGTGAATTGTGACTCGTCATAGTCACATGATTCGCGAATAAAATCCAAATTAAATCCGAATTATTCGATTTTTTTGTGATGCTGAATCAAACGCCGAATTATTTGGTTGACTGAATTAAACCCAAATAATTCGTGAATTTTACGAGTTTTTCTCGAATTGTTCCCAGAACATTTCTTAGAACAATTTTTTTTTTGTTCTCTTGCAGGATGAGATATCTGGTACGGATAATTCCAAATCATTCCCGAATTATATCTGAATTATTTCTAAATCACAAATTTTTGATCTCGCCGAATTGAATCCAAATAATTCATTTGTCACTATGAGTGTATGTATGGGTTAACAAAAAATCAGCAAGGAACATAGTTATAACATGAAGCACTACACGAAATAAGGTTTGAGAAGAACTAGGCGTTGAATTAAGTACAAGCGTAGAAAATTGCAATGATACCAATCCTGAAGGAACCCAAAAGTCAAAAGAAGGATTCTTTCCGATACCTCTCATTGACTCCGTACCCTCAAGGAACCATGTAAATGTAAAATAAAGTACAACTTGACATGGGCCCTGGAACGTGGCAACTAATGTGCTTTTTTTTTTTCCTTTTTTTTTTTTTGAAATTACGAGTTAGAGGTCAAGCCATCCAACACACTTTCGAACTCTTATATATATTATAGAAGATTTCCTCACTTGATGGGTTTCGAACTCATGACCTCCCACATGGGAGTTGCCACTAGACCAAAGACAAGTTCTTTGCTCTCCCTCTTGTTAATATTATAAAAAAAAAAGATTTCAATGTAATTGATAAGTATGTGAAATTCGTATGACATAATAATTATTTTTCAGTTGCAAAATTTTGCAAACTTTAAATGCTATATATATGGTTTAATTATAAAAGTAGATATTTTTAACATTTAACTAGTTAAAATTTTAAAATAAAAATGTTGAGATATAAACTTAATTGCTTAAACCTTACTAATGAGTCTGGCTAGTATAACATCAGTGTTATATGACACCAACTTCAAAATTGATTGGATAAATTTCAAACGACTAATTCAAAATGTTCAAACCGATTTACTTTATGAGTGATGTGTTTAGTGGAGATTTTTATTAATACCCTAAAAAAAAAGATTTTACAAATCCACCCCTGATTAATTTTTTTTTTAAATGCCCCAACAGCCGGCCCCATGGGTGGTTTGCTAGGTATACCTGACTGCCCCTTATAGAGGCGGTTCACTATGGATGCCTATAAATTTGGTTTTTTCTCTCTCCACTCCAAACTCATTCCAAACCCACTCCAAAGGCAAAGAGAAGGAGAGAGAAAGAAGGCGATTTTTCAGGCGATTTTCTGGGTGACTACAAGTATTTTTTTTTTAATTCATTTTTAATTATTTTCTAATTAGTCATTGATTACTGTACAATTAGTCTCTAATTACTTCATAATTAGCTTTTAAATTGCTATTTAGAATCAATCGATTATCATGTAATCCTTATATAATTACTTTTTAAATGTAGTTTGTTAAGGAAAAAAAATGTTAATTGCACTGTATGTGGGCGGCAAGCTAATTCAGGGTGCAGAGGGAGTACAATACACGAAAGATGCCGTATTTGGCTTCTAGATTAATGAAAGTACCACATTTCTAGAACTTAAGCAACTAGTATTCGAAAAGACTGGTGTAAACCCCAACTGATATGACATATAATTGGCTACAAGGATTGACAAACAAAGGGGTGGGGGGTAGACCTTACTTTGTGAGATATCCTATAATAGATGAGGAGTCTTGGAGATGTGTGTACCATCAATTTGAGTCTAGCGGGGTCCCGATGAAGGACTTATATTCCAAGAGGGTTCCCCCGGCTGGGGATGGACATTCAGGTTATGACAATTCGGGTTATGACAACTATTGGTACCACAACTCGGATTATGAAAACCAAGGGTACTATGACTCCGGTTATGAAAACCAGGTGTACCACAACTCCGGTTATGACAACCCAGGGTACCACAACACCTGTTATGACAACCCGGGGTACGATAACTCCCCTGAGTTTACTGAAGAGTTACCACCACCACCACCCAGACATGCACCCATAATCCCTAGATTTCCATCTATACTAGAGTTAGGACTGGTACAGTTACCCGTTAATCAAAATGATATTGAGATTGATGTTGATAGGTGATAGGTGATGCCATACCAGAAAAGAAAATGGAAACGAGGGATGAATACCAAGGGGTTTGGGAATCTGATGACTTATCAGATGGTGATGCAGATGTACCAGGTTTACCCAGGAAAGATAAATTTTTGATTAGAGGTTTAGGGAATAGGTATTTGGTCGCCACATTCAACGATACCACAGTTTGAAGAGGCAGACATTAGTTACTTTGGTCCTTGTATTGTATATAATCAGGAACTTGCTGCAGGGCAACTTTATACCAACATAGATGAACTTGTGAAAAAAAATCAATGAGACTCATGTTTACAACAACTGTGAAAGTAAAATAGACAAAAGAGACCGAAGAAGGTAGGTTGTGATATGTAAAATCGCCCCGCATTTCGAGTTCCTCCTTTTTGTAACCCCTGCGGGTGGGGGGGAGCATGGATGATTAAGAAGTGTGAACTACCTCATACATGCAAGTCTGTGTCCACAAGGACATACCATGCATAGCTGACGGCATCACTAATTGCTGACGTAATTGAGCGTGACATTAAGGAAGACCAATCGATGAGAATCAAGGAGGTGGCTAGGGCCGTCAGAAGAAAATACCAGTATGTAATCTCAAAATATAACAGGCCGTGGAGAGGTCGTGAACTTACGGTTTGCAGAATATTCGGTAGTTGGAAGGGTTCATACAACTTTCTGGCACCATTGCTCCAGGCCATGGCAAGTACAAATCTCGGCACAGTATATGAGCGGTGGCATGTCCCCATTTATGACCAGAAGGGAGTACTAATGGAGGAAGTTCAATAATTCAAGGGCATAGCATGGGTTTTGGTCTTTGTATTCAAGCTGTGCCATACATCAAACCGCTTATCAGTATTGATGCATGCTTCATGTCTGACCGTTACGAGGGTAGGCTACTGATAGCATGTGCATATGATGCTGAGAATCAGTTGTTGCCTTTGGCCTTTGCAATTGTTGAGAAAGAGGATGGTGAGAATTGAGGATTCTTCATGCAGTTTTTAAGAAGACGAGTGGTTGGGGTGGATAGGTTTTTCACTGTGATATCAGACCAGCACAAAGGAATCAAATATATTTTTGATCGTGAAGAATACGGTTGGTCAACACATACTGGCGAGTGTATGCACAGGTTGTGTATACAACACATTTCAGAGAACCTTAGCAAGGCAACCAAGAACGATACATGGATTCTAGAAACATTTAGACGGAATTGCAAAAAGAAGAAACCGAGAAGGGTGGAAGAGATGACTAGAGATTTTGCAAAGGTATGTATATTTCAATTGTTTAAATATATTATTGTATATTGTGAACGATTTTTTTAGTACAATTGCTTACTTATATTAATTTATTTTCTTATTTTTCTGTAGTACATGCCAAAAGCAAATATCTACTTAATGAAGGTGGGAAAAAATAATCCCAGAGATGTCCAAGAGCCACCAGCATACGAGAAAATATATCAAGTACGTGACGGAGGTTGGCGTTAGGGAATTATGACCACCAACGGGTTCGAGTCACTGAATGCAGTCTTCGAGCAGAGCCGGACATTGCCTGTGGCTGCAATTATAGAGGACACCTTCTACAAGTTAAATGCATGGTTTCAAGAACGGCGTGCTAATGCCGTAGAATTAATGAGGAGGAATCAGACATTTTCAACAAGGGTGAAGGAGAAACTAAGAAAACACAGGGATAAAGGTGCAACTATGACCGTGATCGCGATGGGTAATGATGATACATAATTCGAAGTGCAAAATCTAAATGAGTACGTTCCTACCAACTGTAGATCAGATGGCACTGTGGAGTTTCTCAAAAGGGCTTTCAAGTATAATGTTATATTTGGAGCTGTCAGGGAGGTAACCTGTACATGCTAAGGAACCCAACTAGCTCACCTACCCTGTAGTCACGTGATGGCGGTGTGCCGAGTGAGAAACTTCTGCGAGGATGACTATGTCATTGCCATGTATCGTACCGAGTACCTTGCGAGTACTTTGGGTGGATCTTTCCATTCTTATCCCAACCAGCATGAGTGGCCTACATATCTTGGGGATAGAATACTCCTTGCAAGCGCATGGATAAGAAAGGGGTGGAGGAGACACATGCGTGCTATAATGACCATGGACGAGATGGCTGGTAGGCGACCATCGGGAAATCAGGCTCGCCGTTCAACTTCTAATAGGTGCAGGGTAGGTATATGTAGCATTGTACGAAATAAATTTGTGATTTTATTATATTAATAACTGAATTGTGTTGTTATGTTCATATGCGATAAACTAACACAATGAAAAAGAAAATGCTAGAGTTGTTGCTGAAGCAACTGGTAGAAGACAACTCGCTCCTGCGAGCCAAGCATCTACAAGTACTGTTGTACCTGTAGCTGGTACTAGAAAATCTACTCGTCGATTGGGTTTATTCGGACGTCATGGCTGATAAACTTACTTTTTTGCTTGTGTGAACTTATTTATTTGGTTTGAATTAAGTTATGAACTTTAATTGTATCGTTAAACTTTAATTGTATTGTTGACCTATTTATTTGGTTTGAACTATCATTAAACTTTAATTCTAGCATATTCAACAATTAATTCGGAGATAAATGATAAATTGATCTTCTAAAATACAATAAGAAATATCTTACAACAAAAATACTAAATTGATGAATTTAAAACCCTACTGTGTGCACAAGTAATCCTACTTCTTAGCAGACGGCTTCTGATTAGTGACACCCGACGAAGTGCTCGCCTTACCAGTATAAGTACGTGGAACAAAGCCATCGTCTGATGTTGGAGGCTCTTCATCAAATTTTTTTTCAAACCATATCCGTATGGGTTTTTCACAAAGTCATCGTCTGATGTTGGAGACTCTGCATCTATTTTTTTTCAGACCATATCCGTATGGGTTTTTCACAAAGTCATTGTCTGAAATTTCAAACCAAATAGTCTGCGGACCAAATCTTTTCTTTAAAAAAGCAGAATTTACAATGGCATGATTTTTTCTTATTATTGCCATATCCACTTATCGACCCTCCTCTCGCTACGCCACGATTAGACGATCTACGTTGGTTGCTATTATTCATCATGTTCAACAACAAAACAAACATAAAATAATACAATCCATATACAACATAAATTAATAAAATCTAGCTACGATACAAAATAATACAATACCATCGAGTTCATAAAATAAAACAACATAAAATCTATATATTAAAAACCAGTTCAAACATAACAATTATACAAGCCGTTAGAGTTCAAACGTAAAATACTACAACATAATACAATCCAGACTAAGGTTTACGAGCTGGGGAACTTGATCCTTTCTTTTCCTCAGCCCGACGGACACACCTAGGACACTCCCACTTAGTGAGAAGAGTGTCATTCACCGGATCTGCATACGGGTCCATGTAATTGGGGTCAACAGCTATGCCACATTTATAACAAAAAAACATATCCACCATATCTCCCTTCACCGCACATAAGCAGCGCTGTCTCCATCCGGTTGGAGGGACCCTGTCTGCCTAGCCTTCCATTAATATTTTTCTAATTGATGGATCAAGAGTTCTCAGCAATTCTTCGGTATCTCTGGGCGAAAACATACTTTTCAAATTTCTCATCGCGTGGGCTTCATACGTCCAAAAATTATTAATAAGTGTTTTTTTTTCTTCATGTTTGGTTTCACTTCTTCCTCTATTTTTTTCGACTTTGGGTGCCATTGTAACTAGGGTTTCAAATGATAGTGATGGATTAGACTTGTATTGATACTAAATAAGGATTACATGATAATCGATTGATTCTAAATAGCAATTTAAAAGCTAATTATGACTGTAATTAAAGACTAATTATACAGTAATTAGAAACTAATTGTACAGTAATCAATGACTAATTAGAAAATAATTAAAAAGGAATTTAAAAAAAATACCTGTAGTTGCCCAGAAAATCGTCCGAAATCGCTCGAAAAATCGCCTTCTTTCTCTTTCTCCTTCTCTCTGCCTTTGGAGTGGGTTTGAAATGAGTTTGGAGTGAGCATGAGAGAGAAAAAAAATCAAATTTATAGGCATCCATAGCGAACCGCCCATCGGGTAGGTGGTCAGGTCTCACTATGAACCGCCCATGGGGCCGGCGGTTGGGGCATTTTAAAAAAAAATGAAATTGGGGGTAGATTTGTAAAAATCTATTTTTTTTAGATGCAATTTTCTCCGTGTGTTTAGATGCAATTTTTTTATATTTTCTAATTATTTTAGTATAAAATTAAGCGGTTAAAAATGTTGAAAAAAAATGTATTAAAATTAACTTAAAAAGTCACACATTTGACCGCTTGAATTGATACTAAATAAATTTGAAAAATTATAAATTTTGCATGTAAATACACAACTAACGAAATAGATGGGATTGAACAGTTTGGATTCACCATTTGAAATCCATTCAATAGGCTTTGGAGTTGATATTATATAGGCTGAAATGACAATAATGTCATGCATACTAGCCACACTCCCTACTAATTACAATTCAACGGCTCCCAAAATTCCAATTTAGACCAGTTCTCTTACCACCTTTATTGCTGTTCTGTTCTGTCATGTTTACTAATTCCTAGCCTCCTGAAAACCAACCAATCAAAACCAGCAGCAATTATTAATATTACTAAAACTAATCAACATTAATATTTCAAAGAGTAATAATTAATTATTAATACTTCATCTTCATATAACAATTAAACAATTAACATTTTTGAATAGGCTAACTCTCCTGCCTCTGTCATGCATCCATTTATGGTTATATATAGACTCAACTGGCTAAGAGATAACCATCCTCTTCACTACTGTGCAGAGATCAAAGGAAAGAGGGAAGGAGAGAGAGAGCAACTGTTGCAACAAATTAATTCCTGGTTTGCCCTTAAACTTATCTCTTGTCTTCTAGAAATTGAAGTCTCTTGTCTTTAGCAAATATTGAAGTTTGAACTATTCAATACTCCCAAGAAAAAGATACTTTTGTAATTTTTTTTTTTGCCAGTAAAAGCCCGTAGGCAGATACTTTTGTAATTTGTATCCAGGTCCAAGGGTACAATTCAAAAATAGAAAACAATTCTAATGTCTGTTCTGTGCACCTCAATCTGGATTCATGTAAATGATTGCTACACGCTTTGCTTTGTACATGAAACTGCAAGTGTTTATAAAACCAAAAAACAGACAAGAGAAAGGAAAGAAAAGAAAACCTTTACCATGCCTTATTTCTTTCATTTTTTCTGAAGGAATTGCAACTAATTGCCTCTAAACATGGCGGATGAGATGGCAACAAACAAGGGTTCTTCTCTGGAAGTGCAACAGCTGAGCAATGTACCAAAATTCAAGATACCAGTGGATTCAGACAACAAGGCGACCGAGTTCTGGCTCTTCTCTGCTGTCAAGCCGCACATGCGAACCTTCCACCTCTCCTGGTTCTCTTTCTTTTGCTGCTTTGTCTCTACCTTTGCGGCCCCGCCTCTGCTGCCTGTCATCAGAGATAACCTCTCGCTGACAGCTACCGACATTGGAAACGCCGGTATTGCATCAGTCTCTGGGGCTGTGTTTGCTCGTGTCGTCATGGGTACTGCCTGTGATCTGGTTGGACCTAGGTATGAATTTGATTGCTGCACTAGTATATTTTTAATTGCAATTAAAGAGCAAACAATTAATATTTTTGAGTTTGATTAATCCAAAGACATAAAAGTTGACGCCCAGTTTCCTACTACAAACAGTATAGAATATTTAATTAGTTATGTGACATTTTAAGTAATGGATACTTTTCTTCTCATTTGGTATATTCAGGTGGTATTGTTATTTAATGATTTGTAAATTATTCATTCATTCATTCTGGACTTCCAACTCATGATTGTTCCATTTTTAAATTAATTTGCTAGAGACTGAAAAATCAATAATTAGTTGTCTAAAATACATATTCCTTTGTTCTTCAATTGCTCAATTTTTTTGTACTTTTAAACCTGATCATATTCTCATATTTAACAAATTATAACGATGATGTTCGTGTTTTATGCTCTAAATGTACATTAACTAGGCTCGCATCAGCCAGTCTTATCCTGATCACGACACCGATGGTGTACTGCACATCCCTCATCGACTCAGCCACCGGCTTTCTTCTCGTTCGTTTCTTCACCGGCTTCTCTCTTGCCTCCTTTGTCTCCACCCAATTTTGGATGAGCTCAATGTTCTCTGCTCCTAGGGTTTGTAGCTTTAACCAGCCACTAGTTGTACATTAAAATTAAATTCTCTTCAATTATACAAAATGATTGTGTTTTGTATAACTTCATTGAGTGCCCTTGTACAAAATCTCAGGATACTCCAAAATTAAACATGCACTTGTACAAAAAGTTAGAAATTAGAGGTATTCCATGTTCCCTTTTTTCTACTAATTTGAAATAACTAGAACTAAACTTATTTGATCTGTTGTTTACTAAGGTAAAAGTACTGGAAGAATGGTAATTCCAATTCTCCCTCCTTTCTAAAAACACACTATATATAATTATTATTTCTTTTAATAGGTTGGACAAGCCAATGGATTTGCTGGTGGCTGGGGAAACTTGGGTGGTGGAGCGACGCAATTGATTATGCCCCTGGTCTATGAATTGATAAAAAAGATCGGAAGCACCCATTTCATTGCGTGGCGTATTGCCTTCTTCATTCCTGGAGTGATGCAAACTGGTTCTGCCATTGCTTTGCTGCTGTTCGGGCAGGACATGCCCATGGGTAACTACAAGGACCTTCACAAAGCAGGGGAGAAGCATAAGGATAACTTTGCAGCGGTAAAAATTTCGATTTGATATATTTGGACCTAAAGGAAAGAGGACATTAATTTGAATTAACTAATATATTTACACTGCTTAATTTAATTCCAAGTTTCACACAATGCAGGTGTTCAAACATGCAGTGACCAACTATAGAGCATGGATCCTAGCACTAACCTATGGATACTGCTTTGGTGTAGAGCTAACAATTGACAACATAATTGCTCAGTACTTCTATGACCGCTTTAGCGTGAACATCAGCAAGGCGGGGTCAATTGCAGCTAGTTTTGGCTTGGCAAATATTATATCCCGGCCCGGGGGTGGTTTCCTTTCGGATTACCTATCAGATTTTTTCGGAATGAGGGGGAGATTGTGGGGTCTGTGGGTGGTCCAAACAATGGGCGGCGTGTTGTGCTTACTTCTTGGAAGGGTTGATTCGTTGGCCTCGTCGATTGTGCTTTTGTTGATGTTTTCATTCTTCTGTCAGGCGGCCTGCGGTCTCACATTCGGAGTCGTTCCCTTTGTGTCAAGAAGGTAATGATAATTTCTGATACACCTGTATTGATTCTATGATAGTTTGTTTGCTAACTGTTTTTCTAAAAAAATTCAAAAAGAAAGCCGGTGTATATACCATTTCGAACGCAGTATGTTCTATTTTTTTACTGTTGTGAATCAACTTAATTGAAAACCTAGCTTAATTTCTCTGAATTCAGGTCATTGGGCCTAATTTCGGGCATGACAGGAGGTGGCGGCAACGTTGGTGCAGTGCTCACACAAGTCATCTTCTTCCACGGCTCAAAATATTCGACCGAAGATGGCATATTCTACATGGGGATAATGATAATTGCTTGTACACTGCCTGTAGTCCTAATCCACTTCCCGCAGTGGGGCGGGATGCTGACTGGTCCCACATCAGGCTCCACAAGCAAAGACTACTACGAGAGCGAATGGACTCACCATGAGCAGCAAAAAGGGCATCACATTGCCAGTGTGCGGTTTGCAGAGAACAGTGTTAGAGAAGGAGGCCGGAGTGCCTTGGGGTCATCCCACTCTAAGCATACTGTACCAGTCGACGCCTCACCGACTAATGTCTGATACATCATATATTGTATCTGTGTGCAAATTGCAAGTCGTTGATCTGTACATTAATTACTTGCCTTTTTTTTTTTCCTCTGAGAATTGTGGAGCACTTAATATGGCTTATGGGTGTTCTTAGTGATATATTTTTTTTGGGTGAAGTTATAGTTAGTACTAGAAATTTGAAGTTGTGTTTGGAACATAATTAAATAATTATTTAATTTTCTTGATCTTGATCTTACATGCACGCTCAATGCCTAATGCAACTCGGCTCAAAATTGCATGCTTATGAGAAATGTATTGTGAGTATTGTTACTTCATATATTTTATGTTACTTGGTTTGAGATTCTTTTGTTTAAATATCTTTTTTTTTTCTAATAGTTTATCTTCGAATATATTTTCTTATTTCTAAAAGTTTGTCTAATATATTTTCCGGAATTGGCAAATCGATTACTATGAAATATCAACAAAACATGTTTACATAATATATATCATTTTCACACAATCTTTATAATTGATATGTATATATATTATTTATCCATTGCATGCACAACTCGGTAATTTTTATGCAGATTAATTGCACATTTAGATGAATTAGTGAATGTTACTTGCATGTACAATTCAATCGGTGTTGTTAAGCTCCATGTATTGAATTAGTAATAGTAAACTCCAATATTAGAATTGGCAAATCACTACGAAATATCAATTTATGAGAAATATCAACGAAACATGTTCACATAAGAAGAAATCCACTTACAATTAACATTTGTTTACAATTATTTACCTACTGCATAAGAAATATCAATTTATAAGAAACATCAACAAATGTTATTATAAGTGGATCTCTTCAGATATTGTTTACCTATATTAATTGCATGCACAATTCATTAACTTTTATGTGGATTAATTGCACAGTTAGATGAATCAATTAGTAAATGTTGCTTGAATTTATGTGGATTAACTCGAATTCACATCCTCTTCAATACTGCACAAGGGAATCTTTTACAATTAATGAATCTAGACCATTCTTTTTAACTTGGCACGAATCACAAAGCCTAATAATACTGCCCCCTATGCTAGTCTGAATCCCAAAGCGATGAGATTTAATCTCAAATCGTAAAGTGAAGCCCATCCTCTACAGTATTGGAGAGGATTTGAATCCGATATTGTTATATTAAATACGTATCTAGCTAGCTAACTTTCTCTGCTGCTACTCTATCTTGACAATAGCACTCATCGTCCGCCATCTCAACAACATTGATTGAGCACTCTCTATCTATATCTTAATTTCTAGGGTTTTCTTGTTAAGGGGATTTTAGGATAATATGGTTATAGGGTTTAGTTTTAGATCTTTAGTTTTTTAAGCATTAATTTGTAGTTTTGGAAGTTTCTTACTCTTTGATTTATAATTTAATTTCAGCAATGACGGTTCAACAATATTTGCCATGTTCAAAAAGACTGAGAAGAGTCATTCCACAATGAATTCATATTATCACCGACAGTGATACTGGTTTGGATATATGGGTAAAATTTTCTAATTTGGTATTTTATTGATTTTTAATTCTTCAATAACATTAAATATGCAAGAACGACATTGCCTTGACATCCAATCACATAGATTTCATTTTTTTAAAGATTTGCATCCATTGAAGATCTATTAAGAGGAATGCAAAAAAAAAAGAAGAAGAAGGGATTAGATATTAGCTAGAGAAAAGCTAAATGCCATCCAAGAAGATGATTCCCCAAATTGTACTAAGGTAAGGCACCTGACTAGATAAATTAGTGATTTTTAATAAGTTGCTATATGTACACGAAAGTGATACAATCATATGTACATGATAGGGGCCTGCTGATGGGATTAATGAGATGGCCAGTAAGAGTATTACTGAATTGGTGCTACCGAGACGGCCAATACATGTAGGAGGAATACGGGGTCGGGTCTTGCTTGTAAATCAGGAGGCATTGGACAAACTATGTCTGTAATTCCAACTATTGCATGATAGATATCTTGTGATGCCACTATCTGAAGGAGGAGCTTTCCCTTACTATATTGGGCCTGGAGCTTTACGGGATTATAACTTTCAGATAACAGTGGATTTAAAAGATCTTCGTGATTTTATGACTTTTAATGACATCGATGTCTCTATTATCCAAGTTTGGATGATGTGGGTATTTATTATTGTAAATAGATCTATTATTTTTACAATCAACTCTTTTATTTTATTCTGACACTGACTATTTTCAGGTATTGCATGAAACTAATTCCTAAAGGTGCCCAAAATAATATTGACATTGATTTCCTAGACCCCAGTTCGCTTAGCGAGATAGCTATTAATTATTCTGGTGAACATTCCCTTTTGTACTTGGCCGATTCCTTGCTAAAGTTGCAGGATAAGCATCTTGTATTCTTACCAGGGCCGGTCCTGAAGATTTTGAGGCTTGGGGGGAGAGAAAAAATTAAACCTTTTATGTACAAAATTTGTTCCGGTCCTGAAAATTCGCTACATAATGCATGTTTTCTAGGAAACATTGTTTTAAATAAAAATAAAACAAAGTAATATAAGGATAAAACCTAAGTAATGAGGTAGACGCAATGCTGAGCTGCTGGCAATCGAATCCAGAGGCCGCGGATGCTGCGTCAATGCGTCGCTGTGTCGGCCTAGCCCTAACCAGACACTGCTCCGCCTCGTCCAGTCAAGACTTTGTTTCGCACTTGCTATTACAGAACAAGATCATGGCTCGTGAGAAGAGCTAAATTACTTTAATTTCTTTCTTCCCTTGTTTATTGATTTACAAAGAAAAAAAATGAACTAGATTTTTTAAAATGAAATTCATGAAACGAAGAAATGACTTTTTTACTGGATCAGGATCGAGTCTGATTCTTACCATGTCATAAAGATGAATAAGCTGCTAATTATACTCATATTTATTGTCTATTCTTAACATGATAAGAATCTTATTTTATTACTTAAATTGTAGGAAATGATGGAGGTTTCTTGTTATTATCCCAAGACAAAATATTGCGTACTTGCTGGACCTGGTGCTAAATAATAATGATCGGGAGTTTTATATTGTTCCTATATTACAACAGTAAGCAAAATACCAAGTACTCCCCTTGCCCACTTCAAGGTATGTACCATATACTGACATTTAATAATTCTAGAGTTTTTAAGTCATACATCTCCCGGGGAGGTCGGCACACGTCGAGGAGAAGAGCACTGGAGGTCAGAATGTTTCAGGTAAGAAATATTCTAATAGAGTATTTTGTTGCAACTTATTTGAAGTTACAATTGTACTATTAATTAGATCTTGTTTTAAACAATACACATTTGATCAGAGCCCACACAAAATAATTTATGAGAGTCCATGTATTATGTAATGAAAAACATGGAGACGCTCATAAAAAAATATGCATGTTCTTCTCCATAGGTTTGTCAATTAATTGTTTTTATCATGCTTTCAGATTAAGTTCTTAATTATATATGTTATTCATATGTTTTCTTTTATTATTGCAGTGTCAGATGTCCAAAATGTCATACAAAGAACACAAATTACATGACATCTGTATCCAATGGTGTAAGTTCTTCTTGAAATTATCATCAGTTTAATTGTTGTGCAGGTACTTGGCGGTGGGAGGATTTGGTGCTGACATATTGTTGTTTGTGGTTTAAAACAGTTATTGTTTTCAGGTTCTTGTGTTTATACACTTAATTTATTGTTGGTTTTAATAATTATATGGTAAGAACAGTTGTTAGTTTTCCAGTACAATGAAATATTGCTCTATATATTGGTTTTATGTGTGATATTATTAGCTTGTTGGTTAATAATTGTTGTAAACTTTATATATATAGCTTGTGGCATGGATTAATATATATTATATGTTGGAGTACTTGTATATGTATATATATGTTGTTGGTGCCTATATTAATTGTTGGTTCAAAGATGGGTATGGAATGAGCGCATGCATGTTTATTGTTGCTTTGCTAGCTGTATTTTTACAAATAGCTAGGCTAGCCCGTAATACAATAATTAATAATAATAAATAATAATAATTATATATACATCACCGTCGGCTCAAAAATTAATGACCCACTAGAAAACTAGAATATGCCAATACCAACTCAAACAAAACAGATGGTGCAATACACTATTGCAATTGGCTATTAAAATTCAATAGACAACGTTAATCACATTTTCCATCAATAGCAAAACAAAAGCGATGGCGTTAGGTTCGTCAACCTGATGGTCGAACATGCGTTGCCGGTAGTATATTGATTAATGTCATTTATTTTGAGCCGATAGTACATCTATGTACATTTCATATCGGGGCGATAAGCAACGGTTCGGAATCCGATTTCAACCGATAATGAAGTGTTTTTATGTAGTAGTGTGTATACCATTGTTGAACTACAACATTTTATATTACACCACCGATATCAACACATTTCATTAAAGAGTAAGGATCAAGTACTATGGATAGCATAATGCTATGGCCTAAAAAATTATCGTATAAACTTTAAATTTCAATCTAATTAGCTAGTAAATTGGTTATATAATGAAGTTGTAGTATCGATTTTTACTATTTTGGAACTTTTTAAATTTTTTTTTTTATGATTTATGAAAGATGGCAAAAAGATAGGAGTGAGTCTATGGTACTATGCATATTACGATTTGTTACCGTGCTACGGCTCTATATTCGAGTTTTCAAATCCTAACGATCGATCCGAACCGTTCATCTTGTTCTCCATATTAATATGTGTTTGGAGACCAAATTTTACATTTTTTGAAATTTTTTTACTATTTTTTTAGATTTATTGAAAATCACTATTTTTGGATGGTCCAGAATTTTCAGATCAAGTGATTTTCTAAATATCTAAAAAAATAGTAAAAAATTTAAAAAAAATGTAAAATTTGGTCTCCAAACACATTAATATGGAGAACAAGATTAACGGTTCGGATCGACCGTTAGGATTTGAAAACTCGAATATAGAGCCGTAGCACGGTAACAACCTGTGATATGCATAGTACCATAGACTCACTCAAAAGATGAATTGCTATCCTCTGCAGAGCTATACGGTGCTTTTAATCTGGTCCGTTCATTTCTGATCGAACGGACTGGATTAAGGGTTCACCAAATTTTGAGTTTTTTTAAAATTCGCGCAAGATCTGATCTGGTCCATCCGATTTGAAACGAACAGACTAGATTAAAAGCACCGCACAGGTCTGCACGGAAAAACTCCGCAGAGGATGCTTTTCCCTCAAAAGATAGCTTAAAAATAAAAGAAAATTGTCAATATTTTAAGTCATTTTTTGTCATCTTTCATAAATCATAAAAAATAAATTTTTTTTTTCAAAAATAGTAATAAAGAACATTTTCTTTTTCATTCTGAAACCTGCAACCTCTATGAAAGAATTAGTATTAATTTGTAATTGATAACGTCAATTTATATAGCAAAAATCACTATTTTTTAGTATGGAAAATGGTGAAAAAGTGTATGCATAGTACCAATTTTTTCGAATTATTCATTGTAAACGTGTTTTTAGGCTATTTTAGCAGGTTTTGGAGAAAGTTGCAAACTTAGGCCGAAAACAGAGTAAAAATATCATATTTAGGTCAATTATGAATGAAGCGTCAAAATAGAGCATCACATGGAGTATGCAAACACATCACACGAAGTGCACAACATGCAACATGGTGAAATTTACTAAAATTCGGCTAAGTCAGAGCCCGTACGGTATAAGCTATACCGTATGCGAGTAAAAGCTGATGCTGCACGAGCACACAGATCCAATCCGTAGACTGTCTAGTTTGGATGAAATCTCAACCATTGAGCAGCAACTTTTTAGAAGGATGAACCTACAGATGTGGCAGGCCTTGCTATGATTGGAATTATAGTTTTAGCACTTCATTTTAGAACCTCCAAATATGGCATCAGAGGCTAAAATTGGCCTCCATGCTCTTCATGACTACATGCTTAGGATTACTATATAGACCCCTCATATAATAGGAACTAGTGTGCATGTTTTAGTTGTGTAAGTCCATAGATTAGAGTAGAATAGTGCGTGTAAATTCTAGAGTTGGAGAAAGGAAAGTGCTCGAAGTCCCAGTGTTCGCACAGAATATATGCTACAAAGTTTCGGTATAGCAAGCTATACCTTTTAGACCTTTGTTATACTCTGTCAAATCAGATAGCAAGTGTACTATCCTATCGATGAATATGCTCAGGTATCGATCCACAGGGACGGAAGAAAATGACCGGACTCGTCTTAAAATTACTTGAGATTCTAGAAGTGAGAGAAATCAGTTTGGTTTGGTTCTAACAATTCTAATGATTTATGACAAGTTCAAAAGACAATAAAGAGAATTAAAGTTGTTTTCAATTGATAAAAAAGCGTTTCCAGGGTTCAGATTTCATTTCTGTTCAGCCCCGAGGCATACGGCCCGTACGAATTCCCGTACGGTCCGTAGGGGACCCCGAGTTAATGCTGCAGCTACTGTTTCCTGCATTGATGCTAATGTTTAGGGTTTCTATCGACCAAATCTAGATACCTAACCTCAACTTTCGCATTTTGGCCTAGTACCCGATTACCGGACTCAAATACTTCCCTCTTAGATGCGTTAAACCTCAACTTTCGCATTTTGGCCTAATTTATCCAAGTTACTTGTTGGTTTACTAAAAGTATCCAAGGACTTTCGCCTCAAGGAAAGTTTCACCTTTCGGGTACTCCTTGGTTTCACCCTACTTCATATACTTTATTCGGTTGGATCAAATGTCATAGACTTGGCTCCTAACACTTAGATGTGCGCATTCATCTAACGGGATGACTAATCAATTCAAGCAAGCACAAATAAAGCAATCAAAATACTACTCAACAAGGTAAAAACAAAGCATTCAACACAAAATTCAAGTAGCGTGCAAACAAAACCAAACTAGAAACTACATCTTAACCCTAGAAACAAAGTAAATTAGCTACTCATGTTCATAAGATAACACAAATAACAAGAGATGAAAGAGTTCATGACAAAACAGTGGAAAATCCGAAGATCCGTTGCAAACTCGCGTTTTTCACCTCTCTTCCTCCTTTCCTCCCCTTGTCTTTTGCTCCAAGAAAGCTTTTTGCAAGTTCCAGTTCAATTCCCCTTTTTTTGGTGTGGAAATATCTCATTTAATGCCCCCGATCAAGTCCCCAGAGGCTTCCTTTTCGGCCTCCTTAAATTATGCTCATTTCAGATTCCAGCTGGATTTTCCGAATTAGCGTCCTACAGCCCGTAGGGGACCCCGTACGGGCCGTATGCCTATGCTTTGTCTTGGAGACTTTGTGCCTTTGTTGTGGAACCTTATGTGTGGTTGGGCAGATCCTGTACGGTCCGTAGGGAATGTCATACGGGCCGTATGAAAAGTAGTCAGATCCAGTTTTTCGCCCCTTCTCCTGCAAAATACCAAACAAAACATAGCAGTACCACATTTCAAAGTAAAAGTCCACATTTATAGGCTTTAAAGCATAGGTTCTAGTGTAAATCAGGGCTGTAATTTAGATATAATATGGAGATATCACCTAGGCGGAAGAAGAATGAGTCATCTAAGGAATAGGTTTCTCTAGGTTTTAGATTATGTCTTTCTTAATTAATTTATTTTACTTTGTCATTGCTTTGAGTAGCTAAGCTTCTCCTCTCTAGGGTTTGGATGTAATGAATTCTATATTATCTCTCTATTATATTTATTTTTCTTTTATGTCTATTTGAGATTTTGTTATTCTTTGAATGTTATTGAAATATGTCATTGCATATATAATTCTGTCTCCTATATGTCAATTTCCTCCACATATCTATAGGTGTAAGGCCATCGTATATGGTAACAGATTTATACGAGTAAGTACCGAGAACTTCGGCTAACGAGGCTTGGCAGCGGTTCAATGACTAGGGTTAGAACTCAGTGGGCTCCCTTGGCAGGATATATATTAGATATCATCTTGAATTATAATTAGGAATTTATTTATTACTTGTAATAAGTAGGGTTTAGGGTTATGACTTAGCGAGTTGATACCTCGCATATTTAGCCTATATTTGACTTGATTTCGTACCAAATTCATGTTCTAAATTGTCAAAATCATGTGCATTTCATCGATATATCCTTAGAATTTGGTACTGCTGAGAGTTTGTTTGTTTTCTGCAGGATTGGAGCAAAATACACGAAGAAACGACGTTTTTGGACACCTTGGTACGGCCCTTACCAGACTTAGCTGATCCAGCTCTTTCCCATCTTGTACGGCCTGGCCGTACCACCTTGGTACAGGCCGTACATAGATGCCGCCTGACAGAATTTAAATCTTGGCAGAGGCTATTTAAAGCGAGGGATCTCTCCATTTTCGGGGATTCACATTTCATTCCAGATTGAGAGCTCAGAGAAAGAGAGAAAGAGAGCAAAGGAGCAAGGAGAGAAGAAGAATGAAGAGGAAGAGGCGAAAATCGACGGATTAACCTCTTCTCCACTCCCGATCTTCGATCTAGTTCTATCATGCCTCTCTTTATCTCTTTATTTGTATTTCTGGACAGATCTATGACTTGTGAGTAGTAGATTATTGTTTCTAGGGTTTGTAGATGGATTTTCTTAATTTGTGTTGCTTTTCTTGATTTGGATCTTGTTTGAACTCTTTTGATTGAATTGATTGTGTATTTGCTTGTCTTGATTGCTTTGTCTTGCTGTGATTGCATGTGGTGTGCCTATAGTGGTAGATCAACCCTAACAAGGTCATGTGACCATTGCCTTCTCTCAACCAAACCAATCCCTTTAGGTAGACTTGTTCGAATTGAAGCCGAAATGTTGAATTCTCCCCTAATTGACAGATTAGATGATACCTTAGATATCCAATCAATCAACTAGAGGATCTGGACCAAAACACAAGAGTTGAGGTTTAGAAACCCTAGAAGGTGAAGAATTGACTCCAAAACCTAGATCTTGAACCAACAAACGAGAGTTGAGGTTTAGGAACCTTAGGTATGGTCAATTGAACCTTTCTCAAGAGTTTAATACGAGGTACCAGCAAGAAATGCATCAACTCGAACTTGTAAGCTCTGTTCTGGTAAATCAGTACGGGTCTTACAAGAGTGGTGCGGCCTACCCGTACCAAGCCCCACACGGCTTGGTCGGACCAGGTTGGTGCGGCCTAGCCGTACCAACTTGGTAAGACCCGTACCACTAGAGGCAAATCAGAGATGAAGTCTGAAACCCTTGAAACATTGAAACATCTTTTATCCTAAATCAAAACACAGTTTATACCTTTACTTGCACAGTTACTATTCTATTGCATTGTTTGATCGCTTGAGTTGATTCTTTAGGAAGATTAAGTACCAAAACTCCATCTTTCTCACTTCTAGTCTTTAGTCGAGATAAGTAGATTCTAGATAAAGAAACCGTCCCTGTGGATCGACACCCGATTATACTCCTCGATAGGGTTGTGCACTTGCAACCCTAATCGGAAGGTGTAACCGCGGTTTTAAAAGGTACGCTCCCAAGCGTACCGAAACTTGCGTTGCGCTTTCACGCGAACACGAGTAATAAGGGAATGTGATTAATTAGATTAGTGTGAGTGACTTAATTATATTACATCCTATGATAATCTGAATTGTCCCCCCATAAGCCGACCTTAGAGTCGGAGAATCTTTCAAATACGCATAGAACCGAACTAAGGCATCCATAGGAAATAATAGTACCGGTATGCGGCTCTGTCTACAGGGTGGTCTATACCGCATATGGTAGTGACAGAAGGCCATATGCGGGTCCGTATGCGGTAGTGACAGAATGTCATATACGGGTAGACATGAGTGCCATAAATATGTATTGAGATAATTAGAATTATTTCATTTAGAACCCTAGAGGTTCCCAATTCTTAGCTTACAACAATTAGCATCCCCATCTATCAATCTACCAGAATAAACTGTATAATCAACCTACACGCTTATATTATTATTATTTTTAGTATACACGCTATCCAAATAAATTCGAAGAACCTAGACTAGTATATTGTTGTTAAATACTTAGAGATCTATCTCTGTGGATCGACACCTGACACTACTACAAGGTAGGATTATGTGCTTGTAATCCGACATAGTAGAATTAGAGTAACTAAGTATATATTTTATATACTAAAAGTTAGTAGTACTCATTTAGACCTTGTTCTAACTTTTACTGTTCACGTGGGAAAACAAAAATTCGGTCTGACTGAATTTTTTTTTTCCACGTAAACAGTAAAATTCAGTTCAAAATTTTCACAACCCATTTCTATTCTCATTCCTTTGAGCCCGCCAAACAGGGCCTTAGAGTCATCAGTAACCCATATACACATTATTTTGATAATTGTGAACCTATAAATTTAAATCTGTGCATACTTTACACATTTTTTGGTCTAATGCGCATTAAAATAGTGTGTTTCTGTTAGCTGGCGAATTGAAAGTAAATTTTCTTGTGAGACAAATCAGAATCCAACGTTCCATTTTTTTTAATTTGACAGCTTTCATAATGGCTGTCGAAATATTCAATAAACAAACTAAAATTATTTATTAAAATGTTTATGAATTATGAAAATAAGATTAATGCTAAGTCAAGGTACTACCTCGCAATCCTATTTGACAATTTTCTATAATTAATGTCCAACGACTCCAACCATTGAAAAATAAAATGATTTTTTGTCAAAATGTTTTTAATAGTATATAAACTAAAATTCATTTTTTTTTTTTGGACGCTAATAACTGTTCCACACCCTTGTCCCCGTACATAACTTCCATAACTAACAATTTTTTTTATATAATATGTATCGTCCCCGCACAATTTTTAAAATATTAATACCTATGAACGGGAATATTTATATCTATGCACGAAAATATTTTAACGTAAATAATTGTCTTCCCAACCAAATCTCCCAAACTGTCCTCGCATCATAAATATCAGGGGGGGCACTCAAACTAAATGTCGGAGGCGACTAGGGGGAACCATACACGTTTCTAAAAATATAAATATTACCATAACTATATGGGGGACTGCAATACTTAATATTTTTTTAATATGACGTTGGTTGACATATGAAAGTATTAGTATCAAGTATTAAAAATATTTATACCTATGCAGTGAAATATTTTTATGTATATACATTGTACAAAGTTTAATCTTCAGGCGTTTGATCATATGAAGTTATACATCAAAGTATTAATATATTTTTTGCAAGTATTGATACCTATGCATTGAAGTATTTATACTAATGAGGTCAACTATTTTTATTATAGGAAGGTTGATGCGGAGATACAAAGTCTCCACTACTTCATTAGAGGAAGGTTGATGCGAAAACTATTAGGAGACTAGAAAAGAGAGATCATCTTATTAAGTTACGCATGCAAGTATTAATATCTTACTTTGTAAGTATTAATTTGTTTTTTTTTAAGTATTTATATCTATGAAAGTTGATGCAGAGACAAGTGCAGAGACTGAGAAAGAAGGGACTATAATACAACCTTCCTCTACTGTAGATACAGAGACAGAGGAGACTGGAGTGCGAGAATGAATATAATAATTATTATTATTATAATTTTGCGTGAACGCTCGACTCTCAAAGTTTGTTTCATAACTCCTTTTAAGTCATACTTTTTTTTAACTAAATAAAAAATTATCATAAAATAGATGAGGTATTTAGTCTTTTGATTCTATAGAAAAAACTGAATCAATCATTCGGTTTATTCAGTTGCCACACTGCTACAAATAAACCACCGGCCATTTTTATTAATATTCCTAAAAAACTAATTAATTTTAAAAAGGCCCCTGTGTACCATTTTTTTTATTTCTGCCCTGACTGCCTGGGCTTCGGATGGCCCAAAATACCAAATGAGGCGCCAGCCCCTGGAGCGCCCCATATGCCAACTGAGGCGCCACCCCCCCGGATGCCCCATGCCCCATATATCTCCACCAAACCCTCATGCCCCCTACCCATTTCTGTCCCGCCTCCACACCAAAAAACCGAAAAAAAAAAAATCTGAGCCACTGCTCCGCCCCGCCGGTCGGCGCCTCACCACCCTCTCCCCACCGCGACATTCTCATCTCCCTCGCTCCCTCTCTCCCTCACTCGCTACACCACCGAGCCGCTGCACCACCGAGCCACTGAGCCGCTGCCCCACCGAGCCAAAGCCTCCTCGATTGAAGGTATGTTTTTTTTTGCGATTCGATTAGTTTAATTTAGTGTTAGGGTTAGGGTTTAATTGTGAATGTGATTCAATTCGATTCGATTCGATTCGATTAGTTTAAATTGATTGTTAAATGTGATTAAGTTGATTGTTGATTGTGATTCGATTCAATTTGATTAGATTTTAGGGTTGAATTGCTTGAATTGTTGAATGTGAATCGATTCGATTCGTTTATAGTTCAATTGCTCGAATTGGATACTTGAATTGGTTGAATGCTTCAATTGGTTGAATTCTCGAATTGCTCGAATTGGTTCAATTGCTTGAATTTAGGATTATGATTTATATAAAAATTGCTTGAATGTGATATGGTTCAATTTAGGGTTTATGGATGTGAATTGTGAATTGCTTTAAAAATTTAGAGTTTGTAGTTAAATTTAGGATTTATGGTTGTGAATTGTGAATTACTTAAAAATTTATGGTTTATGGTTCAATTTAGGGTTAGAATTTATGGTTCAATTGGTTGAAATGTTTAAAAATTTATGGTTTATGGTTCAATTTAGGGTTAGAATTTATGGTTCAATTGGTTGAAATGTTTAAGAATTTAGGGTTTGGGTTTATGATTTTGAAAATTATTTTTGTGATAGTTGGCGAAAAACATGTATATATCAATAGAAATTAATTTGAGGTAAAACTAATTATTTTGAAGTATATCAATATTTGTTTAAAAATGACATATATATTTTTTTGTTACAAGTAAATTGCATGTATATCAGATTTTTTTTTAATTTTAAATTTTAGGGTTAGGGTTTATGGTTTAAAAATTAATTTTGTTTTTTGTAAATTTTATTTGTTTCAAAATAAGTTTTATTTTAAAAAGTAAAAATTTAACAATGATTTTATATTAATTATATAATTAATAGAGTGAGTCTATGGTACTATGCATATCATGGGTTGGTCCGTGCTACGACTCAATATTCGAGATTTCAAAATCCAAATGGTCGATCCGAACCATTCATCTGGTTCTCCATATTAATATGTGTTTGGAGACCAAATGTTATATTTTTTTGAAATTTTTTTACGATTTTTTTAGATATTTAGAAAATCACTTGATCTGAAAATTCTGGACCATCCAAAAACAGTGATTTTCAATAAATCTAAAAAAAATCGTAAAAAAATTTCAAAAAAGATAACATTTGGTAATATATTAAATAATTATTTAATAAATATATATTTTTAAGTCTTGATTTTCTTAAGTTGTAATTGATTAATATTTATTTTTTGGTAAATGTAGTATGCCTAGAGTTAGACGGTGGGGAGTACGAGCTGAGCCTGCAGCAGGTTCGGCTGTAGCGGGTGTAGATGTTGTGGATCTGACTGGAGCGGGCACATCCTCGGTGGATCCGACTGGAGAGGGCCCGTCGTCATATGATGATACGACTGGCAGGGGATTTGAGGATCCGACTGGAGTGGATCCGTCGTCTCAGGCCGGTTTTACAGATGGTGTGCATGATCCTGACACATTTAGTCCTCTTCTATGGACCCATCATGTTAAGCACCGTGTCTCATTGGCATCTGTTGAGGTACGTGATTTTTATACTTAAAAATGGCATCTGTTGAGGTACTAAAAAAATCACACAATTTGAGTATGACAAATTGATAATAAATACAGGATGATGTCATGCTTACGGTGAGGCACCGCAGGTCTGAGATTATGTTTGTTCCCCATAAAGAAATGCAGCGATACATCTTGAACCTTGGATTGTATCAGCTTGCCACCATGCCGCAGAGTAAGATCGATGTGTCTCTGATGCATGGTCTAGCGAAGAGATGGCGACCTGAGACTCATACATTTCATCTCCCGGCCGGGGAGATGACAGTTACCCTTGGTGATATGAGCACCTTATGGGGTTTACGTATCGATGTTGACCCCATAGGTGGCATCTCAGACCATCTAGAGCTGCAGAGGTTGATACCGGAGTTGTTAGGGTGTGATCCGAAGACTCTGCAGAAGAAATATAAGAAGAAGAAGGGGGAGGAGGAGGAGTTCCACTTTCTGGGTACTGTATTTCTCTAAAGGCACTCCGGTCTCACTTCTTCCAGAATCAGATATTTCCTGAGACTGCTGACATTGAGGCAGTCAGGAGGTACTATTACACTCTTTAAATTAACTTAGTAGTTCATCAACAATCTCAATTATTTATATTGACTATTTTATATTGCAGGTATACTAGGGCATATGTGCTGGATTTGTGTGGTGCTGTCATGTTCGAGGATTCCAGTGGTGACGCGGTTCCGATGATGTATCTCTCCCTACTGAGGGACCTGGAGAAAGAATCGAGATGGAACTGGGGTGGAGCTGTCCTCGCCCACTTATACAGAGGCATGTGTCATGCTTGTCTGGTATGTCTGTATTAATATACGTTGTTATTGAAGGTTGGATAAGAAACACCTAGTTTTTATTTTAAGTTAAATTTTCAGGTGAAGAATAAACAGATTTTTGGACCACTTCTTCTGCTCCAGCATTGGTCGTGGTCACATCTGCCCATAAATCGGCCAGTTATACCATTGCCACATCCCCGGTGGAGAGGTCCTGACCCAGACAGATGCCCCGCGTACGCCGCTATATGGGGCAGTCATCACGATCATGAAGAGAAGGACAAGGGGATTTCTTATGTTCGGGGTCAGCTCTAGATGCTCCGAGATGCGAATATCGATTGGTTTTCGTATTGTGCATGGTATCAGCGTAGATGGCTGAGCCCGCTAACATTAGAGCAGACACAGCTATGGTATTATCGGGGACCGGTCGTCTATTTCTGGATAGTGGAGTATCACTACCCCGATCAGGTATCTCGACAGTTTGGCTTGGATGCTTTCATCCTGAAGTTTCCGCTGATGGGTAAGGATGATACCGACAAGTTTCACAAGTAAGTACCATCTACTTAATTTCATTATCACTTTAATATTGCCACTGTTTCTCTCCTTTCTAATTAATTGTACTTGCAGTACGGCGCACAATAAGTCTAAAGTCGACTGGAGCCAGCATTTCGTCATGCAGTACAACTGGGCTCGACATCCGGAGCAGCACTTATGGAGCCCGCCATCTACTGCATCATTGGGTGCTGGTCCCAGGGATCTGAGATATGCCGTACGGTACCAGAGATGGGGCATGCCGTCAGTCTACCTGACGGGCCATTATGGCGAGACCCTTCGACGTAGACTGATGGATTCATCCAGCAATTATATGCCTTGTGGTCCGATCAATACTCGCGCGGTAAGTACAACCGAAACATACTTTAATTTAAAATTGCAAATTTTAATTACTTACTGTTGGCATAATCATGTTGTGGGTAGCTGTTGACCATTGTGAGAGGAGTTGGACATAGCTTGGTGTGCATGGCGAAGGATGCTTGGCGATATATAGGATGCCAGATGCTCAAGCACACTGCACAAATCGTGGAGACAGGCGGTTTTCAAGGCCGCCTCGTTGGCATGCTGCGCGATGCTGGGGAGAACATCAATTGGCGAGAGATAAAGTCTACACCGCGAAATCCGGACTACCAACCAGAGGCCATCTACGGTCACGATATGCTGCCACCTCCTGCAGGTAATTACAAGTTAATATTAAAAGTACGACACACACAATATTCTTATTTTCGTTGAATTGTTTGTTCTAACTCAGTTAACTTCCAATTATGCAGTTGATGACTCAGGTTGGGCATTCCACGACTGGGTGTTGAATACCCAAGGATGGGATGCTTATAGAAATAAATACGGAGTTCCGGTAGAGCTTGGCACGGTCAGTTACCACTTTATATTATTTATTGCAGAGTTCTTTGTATGTAGCAAAACTAACATTATTTTAATCTAGGATGGAGCACCTCGTTGGAATGCCAATCCCAGTTTTATCGTGGATGAGCTGGCTCCGTTAGACACAGATGCAGAGGTGATTGGCTCCCACAGACCACGATATGGAGTGGAGATGGAGCACGACTTTGAGGCTGGTGGGAGTGCATCTCAGACTACAGATGGCTTTGTCTCTGCATTATTTGGCGCACCGCCTCCTGCCACGTATGCTGCAAGCTGGGAGCAAGATCCATGGGAGCTGCATACATAGCCCGCCAATGTAGAGTCAGCTGCTATATTTGATCGATGGGCAGCCAGTACAGGTACGCAGCACATGTATACGGGGGAGGAGGATGAGGATATGGGAGACGAAGAGGAGGATTTGGGAGAGGAGGCGTTAGGATATGTGAGTCCGCAGAGGCGCGTGCAGCCACACAGGCATGGCAAGGGCATAGCGGCTCCTAGGTTGTCTCCATCCGGAAGGAAACGAAGAGGATGATTGTAGAGTTTTTGTTTATTGTGATATAGTTCTGACTGTAGTATTTTGACTATGGGACTGCTGTATTATACGTTTCTGATTATGTTGGCGCATTATGTTGGCATTATGTTTTTTTTATTTATATTCATGTTGGTATTATGTTCTTTGCACTTTACATTTCTTTATTACGGGTACGGTAATAAATGACTAATTGGAAAATAATTTTAAAGAAATTTAAAAAAATTTACAATTTTGCTACTGTATGTGTACAGTAATTGCAACAATTACAGTAAATTGCTACAGTAAATGTACAATATGCTAAATTGCAATTATGTTTTTAGACTATTTGATGAAACAAATAAGATGAAAATTCAAATCACAAATAAGTCCTTCTAAATCCAATACATGTAACATTTCATAAATTTATAATTTTTTATGAACTTCTCTTGTACAATTATTTATAATTATGAAAATTTAAGAATTTATTTAGAAAATGTGTAAATTTAAACTTAAAAAAAAGGAGGATGTGTCATTCTAAGCCACGTGGCTCAGTTGGCATATGGGGCGCCTGGGGGGCTGGCACCTCACTAGCCTTATGGGGCGCCCCAGGGGCTGGCGTCTCATTTGGTATTTTGGGCCGCCCGAAGCCCAGGCGGTCAGGGCAGAAATAAAAAAAAATGGTACAGAGGGGTCTTTTTAAAATTAATTAGTTTTTTAGAGATATTAATAAAAATGGCCGATAAACCACGCACATATAAATGTAAATTAACCGAATCATTATTTTTGTTCTTTTAGACATTTCTTTGAAACAATTGGATTAAATGAATACAAAAAAATGTGAAATACAATGAACCGATTTAATGAGATTCAGTTCATTTTCATTTCCATTTTTATGTGGCCAAATTAAGTAAACCCCTCCGGACATACATTTTCTAAGAAAACAGATCCTGTGGTACGGCAGTACCAGTACCAGTACCAGTATCTCAGACGCAACGTAAAATCCCAAAGAATCAGCTAAGGCAGAATCTGAACCTTGATGCATTCTTGAAAGTATCTATTACATGGAATATCCCTGTTGTACGGTACAAATCTCAATGTAAATATACAGACAAATTAGAAGTCATCATTGGTATAAAATATATGTTTGCTTTCTTAAATATTAGTATCTTTTCAATAGAGGAACAAGATACCTTTTCGAATTAACAAACTGATCCAAATACTGGGCTCGGTCCAATCTCTATAACCATATATATATATATTTATTTTATAAAAGAAATAATTAATAATGATATGGTCAGGATAACAACTTTAAAAATTGAAGATATAAAAAATTATGATAATATAGCATATAAGAGGTCCAGAAAGTTGTAGAAACGACCAATTGGCAGTTGGTACTTGGTACACTAATAATTTACCATAACAAATTTAAGAAGCCCAATATCCAATTTAGACCCTGCGGTTCATTCTTTCTCCCCTATAGCTACTCGTCATCCTTTTTTCTTTTTTCTTTTTTTTCTTTTAGAAACTTTATTTCATCTAATTCCAAATTTGGTAAAGAAATAATCTATTTGTTCTCAAAAACTGACTTATGCTACACATAATTTTGTAAAGACTAACATTTTTCTTAAAAATGCTACACATTTTTTTATTTTTCTTAATAAAGAATAAATAAGTACTTCATAAATTTAAATTTACTTCTTATAGAAAAAATAATAAAGTGGGTAAGTTGGGGTTTTTAAAATTTAGAAGAATAAGTGTATATTACGAAATTTAGAGGAACAAAAATACGTAATTTCAATGTTTTTGAGGGGCATATATAAAATTCCTCCCTTATTTAATAATAAAACAATACCTAGGGAATGAATTCATAAGTTGAAAATTGTGTTGGTTTAAAACCAGAAAAAGAAAGAATCTCCCGGACCCGAGTTTTTTAAAAATACTCAAATTTATTAATATTTTATTATAAATAACCAGATGTTTGACAAAATTATATTTTTACCCAAAATTTTTTTTTTATTTAAAAATTCAAATCGTATAATTTCCTTACGGTTTGAAATTTTTTTTTTTAGGTTTTTTTTTTTTTTTTTTGAGACCAAATTTGCACCTCTGGTTAACATATCAAAACACAGTAAAAAATTATGAAAATTTACCGACATGCATTGTTGACTTCATAGAAGAAAACTGTGAAGTTTCATACAAAATCTCAAAACAAATCGTGAGATATCGGCTCTCAAAAATTGCCCGAATTGCTGAAAGAGTGCTTCTGAGCCCAAATTTGCACCTCTAATTAACATATCAAAATACCTTCAAAAATCATGAAAATTTACCTACATGCATTCTTAACTTCATAGAAGAAGACTGTGAAATTTCATACAAAATCTCAAAACAGATCGTGAGATATCGGCTCTCAAAAATTGCCCGAACTGCTGAATGACTGCTTCTGAGCCCAAATTTGCACCTTTAATTAACATATCAAAACACCTTCAAAAATCATGAAGTCAAGAATGTTGAAGGTGTTTTGATATGTTAATCAGAGGTGCAAATTTGGGCTCATAAGCAGTCCTTCAGCAGTTCGGGCAATTTTTGAGAGCCGATATGTCACGATCTGTTTTGAGATTTTGTATGAAACTTCACAGTCGTCTTCTATGAAGTCAACAATGCATGTCGGTAAATTTTCATGATTTTTGAAGGTGTTTTGATATGTTAATCAGAGGTGCAAATTTGGGCTCAGAAGCACTCCTTCAGCAGTTCGGGCAATTTTTGAGAGCCAATATCTCACGATCTGTTTTGAGATTTTGTATGAAACTTTACAGTCTTCTTCTATGAAGTCAAGAATGCATGTCGGTAAATTTTCATAATTTTTGATGGTGTTTTGATATGTTAACCAGAGGTGCAAAGTTGGGCTAAAAAAAGACTAAAAAAACTTTAAAAAATAATAATAATAATTTCAAACCATAAGGAAATTATACGGTTTGAATTTTTAAATCAAAATATATATATTTTTTCAAACCGTAAGGAATATTTATGGTTTGAATTTTTAATTCAAACCGTAAGATTTCCTTACGGTTTGGGTAAAAATATAATTTTGCCAAACATCTGGTTATTTATAATAAAATATTAATAAATTTGGGTATTTTTAAAAAACTCGGCTCCTGGACAATTGAAAATATAAACTAATAAAGAGCGGTGCCTTTCAGCGGTGCGAAAAAAGGCGAAAAGGAAAAGAGTGAGTAGTCTATTTCGTACTGCACTAGTTTCATCATGATGGGTACCAGACTGCAGTAACAGCTCAGTTGCGGGTGTCTTCTCCTCTTTGACAATGAAAGAGTGAGTAGTCTTGTTTTGTGTTGTTGTTTGTTGTTGCGATTGGTTTTTTTTTTTTTTTTTTTTTTTGCTCTCTCTTCTACTTCTTCTTTCTTCCCCTTGCTTTAATAATTTTTTTTGGCTCCAGCCCTAACGGCTTTTCCTCTGAGAGGCGACTGTCTTGGTCTGGTTGATTTAGTTCCTGGTTCGGTTTGATTCAGTATCTTCTCAGCTGCACGGTTCTCTGAACAGTGATTGTCCTGATCCGGTTAATTCAGTTCCTGATTCGGTTTGGTTCAGTGCCTTCTCGATCGTGCATAAGGAAGGGTTTGTTATACAGTGTAGTTTGCTAGAATGATCAACACAAATATGCACACAATTGAAACAATCACTATACTACTATCATTACAATCAAGCAAGGATAATCAAATTTGCATCCACATGATACATACTCTTTGTGTGTGTTTTATTTGTTTATAACTAAATACTTTTAAAGACATTCGTTGTCTAATATCATGTACCAGCTAGTTTATAACTCTTTTAATGAATCATCCTTTAAAAAATAAGAATAAAGCACAGGAATGATGCTTCAACTGTTTTGAGCATTTTTAATTCTTGTAAACTGTGGATACAAACCTTGTAACCACAATTGATCTCCATTCATATTGAATGAATTTGCACGCCCCTACTTTTTTTATTTTTGAAACCTTGAGAGAGGCTGCAAAGTTGTTCTCTCTCTGTGCATCCTCATTTTTAATGCATAGAGATTGCTTTTTTTCTATGTACAAATCCTACCTATAAACAAACTAAAGAGATCAAGCACTGTATAGCAGAGTGACGTGACTGAGGCATATGCTCCTATGTGGGAGTTCTTAGGTTCGATCCTGACTAGCAGGATTTAGAGAGTGTGTGTATCTACGAATTTATGTAAAAAAACAAAACAACAAAAAAAAAAAAAAAGAGGCTCTGTACCTGACACGCAAAACACTGACAAATATAGGCAACGAGATGTAATATCTGATAAAAATGAAAGAAAATCAAATTCTGATGATGGCAACAAATGTAAGTTACAAGGGAGCAAATTAAAGGTAATTGACAAGTTCAAGTCTCAATGGACCCGTTCGGCAACACATGGTGGATTAAATAATAATCTGTGCTAAGGAGGAGTTGTTCGGTAAGCTAAAGGAAGGGGCGAAGGATTAAGATAGCTAAAGGAAGGGGGGAGGTGCCTTAAGGAACGGGCAGGGGATTAAGATCCGGGCAAAAGGAGGCTAAAGGAGGTTGTCTTAATCCGCGCTAAGAAACCGGTGTTCGGGAAGATTAAGTGGCTATGGAAGCTAAAGGAAGCTCATTTAGTCTTAAGGAGGCTTAAGGAGGCTTAAGGAGGCCCTAGCCGAACGGGACCAATGCATCAATCCCAACAAAAGAATAAAATAAATGGAAGATGATAAGATGACCGATGGAGATGGTGCCACACAGATTTTTTTTTTAAGGGTATATTTTTCATTAATTTCTTATTAATATTAATATGTAGTTGAACAAAGAAATATAAATTTTAATAAAATAAGTGAATTTGAATAGAAAAATATCTACTTGAAGAAAAACGGGTGGCAGCGTATATTTTTGAAGGTCATACTGAAAAACCCTTTCCAAGAGCATCAACAGTTGACCCCACAACACAGTTGAAGGACAATCTTTTCTCGTCCCATAAATAAAATATCTGAATCTAATTTTGTCGGTTCAGTTTATAGAAAAGAAAAAAAATTAATAAATTAGAAATATATCGAAAAATTTCCAAGATTAGCTATTTAATTTACTGTCTTTTCTAAACAATAAAAAATTATCGTTATGTTTCTACTTGATTAAAATAATATTAATTTCTTTTATAAAAAAATAATTGTAATTTGGTGACATCCCGTACGGAATTGTACCCACAATAAAGAAACACATAAATAATTTGGTGACACTTGGAGCCTTCGAAAAGCTGACAGCACACTTTCAGATTTTATTACGGCCAAGGTACAACCGGACAAGCCATTGCTATCTTATCTCCGGTTTTTTTTTTTTTTTTTTTTTTAATTAAATTGAATACAAAGTCGTCTCCTATTGCACTTAATTAAGATTTAACACAGAATCACTATGGGATTTCCTCATGCCATGCATAATCATTGTTTCAAAAATGATATCCTTTGCTATTAAATTTTTGTTATATTAGGTTGAATCTTTTAAACAATAAACTGAATCATCACACACTTAGATTTTTATTTTAAAGATGGCAAAGATTATAGTAGCAGTAAAGTTATCCGTATATCACCTTGGAAAATGTTTCGTATTAATTTAATTAATTTATATATGCTTCTTAATTATGCAAAACATAAAATACAGAAATTATCCCATTACAAGTTAACTATGATCAAAGGAAAGGAATCAGATATCATGACAAAGCACCATACCAAATAAGGCTATAGAAGAACAGAACACAGAATTAAGTATTAATTCCCCTAGAAAATGATGATGGTACCAATTTCCAGGAAAGCAACAATATATAATTAATTAAGTGAAAACAAGGATTCTTTCCGATTCCTCCTTTGACTCTGCATCCTCATCCTCTGGGATTCATATTTCATCCCCAAACTAATTCAACCAATAAAGAAATGTTCAACCATAATTAAAAAAAAACAGAGGTAAATGGAGCATTTCATTTTCAGCACCACCAGTACAGCTAGCCGTACAGGTACATTTCATTCATTAAATGTTAAATACAATGCTGGTAGAAAATAAAATATGAACATGATCCATGCATGCACTGGTGTTGCCTCAGCATCCTTATTGGTACCAGTGGTACCTCTTTCTGATTCAGCTCCAATGTCTCCAACAGGTCCAAACATTGGATTTAAAATTTTAAATAACATCCAAGTCTGTTGGTAACAAAAAATTTATAATATTCAAAATGGAGATAGTTGATTATGTGGAGTATTGTGATTGTATTTTAATTTTCACAATCCTGAGTAGATGGATCATAATATTCCTACCATCACTTACAAAAGACTTTAATTTTCATAGAGAATAGCAGCGTAAAATTTATAACTTTTATATTACACTAAATAAGAAAATTATGTTACGAATTTTAAACGGTGTATGATTGATAAATATATTTGTTCAATTAACAACTAATAACTTTTACTTATAATATTTGTTCAGAAATGGACAGTAAATTCATTACTTAGGTGAACTCATTGCTTAAACCTTTTCTCCAACTAATTCCAAGTCCACTGTTACCAATTCAGATCAATTCTCTTGCCAGCCTTAATTGCTGTGCTGTTCTGTTCTGTTCTGTTCTGTTCACTAAATTCCTAGCCTCCTTAAAACCAACCAAATCAAAACCAGCAGCGATTACTAATAAACTAATAAATATTAATTCAGAATAGTAATAATTAATTATTAATACTAAATCTTTATAGCAATTAAATAGTTAACCTTTGAATAGGCTAATTCTCCTATCAGTTTGTCATCCATTTATGGTTATATATAGAACTCAACTTTCTAGGAGATAAACATCCTCCTCACTACTGTGAAGAGATCAAAAGGAAGGAGGGACTTAGGGAGAATACAATCCAAGCTCCACCATTGTTTTTTTCTTTAAAAGGTATATATGCTAATTCATGGTTTGCCCTTAAAACTTATGTCTTGTCTTTAGCAATTGAGGTTTGGAGTATATAGTTCTTTAATTTATTTTACTTTTTTTTAATAGATAAAATTGGTGGAAACCCACCAATTTTATTGAAAGAAATAGCTGTTTTTGAAATGGTACCAATCTCCAGTTACAAAAAGCCTATAGCATTCCAAAACCTTTATCTAAAGAATGATCAACCAAACACATTAAGTTTTACAAACTGAGAAAATTTGAATGAATACAAGAGTAAACTTAGACAAGCATAAACAAATTTCCTAATCCAGAAAAAGCAACTCATTCAGCATTGTCAGTTAGGTCTAGTCCAGACCCAAGAACTGGTACGAGAGTAGTCTCCTCTTTCCTTTCTAACTCCTGACATGCTGGTACCTGCAAAGGTAATATGTATCCAGGCCCAAGGGTTCAATTTCAAAAAGAAAAACAAAACAATATAATTCATTCTGAATGGATTGCTATTAGAGAGAGAGAGAGAGTGAGATAAGAGTCATATTCCCTTTTCTGTGTTTCTGCAAATTACTTGCTGTTGTTGCAAACTCAGTTTCTAAATGACGACCTCTACCATGCCTTATTTCTTTCATTTTTCTAAAGGAATTGCAACTAATTGCCTCTAAAAATGGCGGATGAGATGGCAACAAACAGGGGTTCTTCTCTGGAGGTGCAACAGCGGGGCAATGCAGCAAAATTCAAGATACCAGTGGATTCAGACAGCAAAGCGACCGAGTTCTGGATCTTCTCTGCTATCAAGCCGCACATGCGCGCCTTCCACCTCTCTTGGTTCTCTTTCTTTTGCTGCTTCGTCTCTACCTTTGCGGCCCCGCCTCTGCTGCCTGTCATCAGAGACAACCTCTCGCTTACAGCCACCGACATTGGAAACGCCGGTATTGCATCAGTCTCCGGGGCTGTGTTTGCTCGTCTCGCCATGGGTACTGCCTGTGATCTGGTTGGACCTAGGTATGAATATGATTGCTGCACTAGTATATTTTTAATTGCAATTAAAGAGCAAACAATTAATATTTTTGAGTTTGATTAATCCAAAGACATAAAAGTTGACACCTAGTTTCCTACTACAAACAATATAGAATATTTAATTAGTTATGTGACATTTTAAGTAATGGATACTTTTCTTCTCATTTGGTATATTCAGGTGGTATTGTTATTTAATGATTTGTAAAATATTCATTCATTCATTGTGGACTTCCAACTGATGATTGTTCCATTTTTAAATTAATTTGCTAGAGACTGAAAAATCAATTAGCTGTGTAAAATACATATTCTTTTGTTCTTCAATTGTTCAATTTTTTGTACTTTTTTTTTCTGATTTTGATTGGTTTTTCCCAAAACAAAAATAAAAATAAAAGAACAGCATATAATTCCAGTTTTCATATTAAATTAACCTGAACATATTTACAAATTATAACAATGATGTTCATGTTTTATGCGCTAAATTTACATTAATTAGGCTCGCATCAGCCAGTGTTATCCTGCTCACAACACCGATGGTGTACTGCACATCCCTCATCGACTCAGCCACCGGCTTTCTTCTCGTTCGTTTCTTCACCGGCTTCTCTCTCGCCTCCTTTGTCTCCACCCAATTTTGGATGAGCTCAATGTTCTCTGCTCCTAGGGTTCGTAGCTTTAACCAGCCACTAGTTACATTAAAATTAAATTCTCTTTAATTATACAAAATGATTGTGTTTTGTATAACTTCATTGAGTGCCCTTATACAAAATCAGATACTCCAAAATTAGGGAAATAAATCTGCTGTTATTCCAGTGGAATAACAGTTGAGATTCGTGTATGAAAAAGATTCTTCATTGAGATGCGTGCATGGAAAACTTCGAATGGTTGGGATTGGAATAACAGCAGATTTATTTCCCAAAATTAGACATGCACTTGTACAAAAGTTAGAAATAAAAAGTCTTCAATGTTTCCTTTTTCCTACCAATTTGAAATTACTAGAACTAAACTTATTTCTGTTATTTACCGAAGTAAAGTACTGGAAGAATGATAATTGCAATTCTCCCTCCTTTCTAAAAACACACTATATATATAATTATGTTTTCTTTTATTAGGTTGGACAAGCCAATGGATTTGCCGGTGGCTGGGGCAACTTGGGTGGTGGAGCGACGCAATTGATTATGCCCCTGGTCTACGAACTGATAAAAAAGATCGGGAGCAACCACTTCATTGCATGGCGTATCGCCTTCTTCATTCCTGGAGTGATGCAAACTGGTTCTGCCATTGCTTTGCTAATGTTCGGGCAGGATATGCCTGATGGTAACTTCAATCAGCTTCACAAAGCAGGGGAGAAGCATAAGGATAACTTTGCACCGGTAAAAATTGCGATTTATTATATTTGAACCTAAAGGAAAAAAGCAACATTAATTTAAAGTTAACTAATATATCTACATTGCTTAATTTGAAGTAACTAATATAGCATTAATTGCAACACAATGCAGGTGTTCAAACATGCAGTAATCAACTACAGAGCATGGATCCTAGCACTAACCTATGGATACTGCTTTGGTGTAGAGCTAACAATTGATAACATAATTGCTCAGTACTTCTACGACCGGTTTAGCGTGAACATCAGCTTGGCAGGGACAATTGCGGCTAGTTTTGGCTTGGCAAATATTATATCCCGGCCCGGGGGCGGTTTCCTTTCGGATTACCTATCAGATTTTTTCGGCATGAGGGGGAGATTGTGGGGTCTGTGGGTGGTCCAAACATTGGGCGGCGTATTTTGCTTACTTCTTGGAAAGGTTGATACGTTGGCCTTGTCGATTGTGCTTTTGTTGATGTTTTCATTCTTCTGTCAGGCGGCCTGCGGTCTCACCTTCGGAGTCGTTCCCTTTGTGTCAAGAAGGTAATGATTTCAGATACACCTGTATTGATACTATGACAGTTTGTTTACTAACTGTTTTTCTAAAAATTTTCAAACAGAAAGCCGGTGTATATACCATTTCGAACGCAGTATGTTCTGTTTTTTACTGTTGTGAATCAACTTAATTGAAAACCTAGGTTAATATCTCTGAATTCAGGTCATTGGGCCTCATTTCGGGCATGACAGGAGGTGGCGGCAACGTTGGTGCAGTGCTCACACAAGTCATCTTCTTCCATGGATCAAAATATTCGACCGAAGACGGCATTTTCTACATGGGAGTAATGATAATTGCTTGCACACTGCCTGTACTCCTAATCCACTTCCCGCAGTGGGGTGGGATGTTGGCTGGTCCCACATCCGGCTCCACAGCCAAAGACTACTACGAGAGCGAATGGACTCACCATGAGCAGCAAGAAGGGCATCACATTCCGAGTGTGCGGTTTGCAGAGAACAGTGTTAGAGAAGGAGGCCGGAGTGCCTCGGGGTCATCCCACTCTAAGCATACCGTACCAGTCGATACCTCACCAACTAATGTCTGATACATCATATATTGTATCTGTGTGCAAATTGCAAGTCGTTGATCTGTACATTAATTACTTGCCTTTTATTTTTCTCTTTGAATTGTTGAGCGCTTAATATGGCTTGTTGATGTTCTTTGTGATTGTTGTTTGGGTGAAGTTGTAGTTTGTGCTAAAAGGGGAATTTGGAGTTTTATTTGGAATATAAGTAATTATTTGATTTTTTTTTCATCTTGATTTTACATGCACGCTCTATATATCTATGTTAATGCTCGGTTCAAAATTGTATGCATGCATGTGAGAAATGGATTGTGAGGATTGTAACTTCCAATACTATAAATATGGGCTCTTTTAACGCCCAATCTTCTATCGGTATTTTTGGTCAAAACCGAAAGTTTATTGTGGTAAGTTTGATAATTAATTTAATCTATATTTTATTATATTTTATTGGTTTTACAGTGCGTCCATTTTATATTTGAAGACTTAAAATGGAACATTATAGTTTTTTACTTTCCTAATTTTTTTTGTATAAGTTTGGATGTCAAGCCTCCTAACTATTTAATTTTCACAAGAATTATTTTTATTCAGGTTTTTGAATCTGAGAATCTCCCATACATAGGGCATTGCTTTTACCACTAGATCAAATGTTGATTCTCTTTTCTTTCCTAATTTTGCAAATACTAATATTAAAGTATCATGTAAATTCCTTTCCTAATTTTTGGTTTTAGTTTTAGAATTTTTTTAAAAACATTACTTTCTTTTTTAGTGTTTTTTTATATGTACATTACCACTCTCTTCTAGCGGTTCTGTACATGGAATCGCTACAAAATATGCCCCCTCTCTATTAGTGGTTTGGAATTGCTAGCTAGAAAACATTATCCTCTTTGTTCTATCGTGTATTTGACTACTAATGGTAGGGAAATCATCATTAGAGGCCTTTTTTTTATAGACTGTGTGTGTGAGAGAGAGTAAAGTTACCGTGTGATGTGTTCATTAAAAGAATTTGGTGAGCACATTTTTAGAAACTTACTGGATTAATTTTCAAAGACGAATCAAAATCTTTGAAACCGATCTACTTCACAAGTGATGCATGTACATACAAAATTTTGAAATTTTCAAACTTATTTAAAACAAAGTCAAGTGATAAAAAATATGATCAAAATAAATACATTAAAATAACTTATAAAACTTTATTATTATTATTTTTGGGTTGAAAGCTCATAGGCGATATTTCATTAATTAGGACAACTAATTACACATCGTTTTGTACTAGTTGTTGAATAATAATCTTATACGTAAGGGTTAATATGCAAAATGTACAAAATAACTTGGAAAGTCTATTGTAGAGAAAATGTAGATAGATTCCAACGGTCATATTGACCTTGTAACATATATATAGCCATTGTAACAGTAAAAAATATACAACTTGTTCAAATTACAAAATTATTTATGTTTCCTCAGCTTTGCATCTCTAAAAATAACATGGTATCAGAGCATTAAGATCTCTGACTACAAAAACCATAAAACAACAACAAAATCAGCAAAGGGCAAATGGCTCAAGAAGGGCAACACGAGGCTACCAACAATTCCTCCAAGCTCACAAATGCGTTACTTAACGGCAAAAATTACCTTACATGGGCAAAGACTGCAGCAAGAGCGCTCAGCAGCCGAGAGATGCGTGAATACATCACGGGAGACAACAAAGTGCCCGAAATTATAAATCCGCTTTCGCTAACCGAAGCGGAGATGAAAGCAATGAAAAAATGGCGAACTCAAAACGATAAAATCATAACATGGCTCACGAATTCTATGGAGCCGTCCATTGCGGAGCTATTCCTTCTTCCTGACACGGCTTTTGAGCTATGGCAAGTCGTAAAAGATATGTACGGGCAAGAAAACAATTATTCCCGTATATATCAGCTCAAATTAGAAATCCAACAAGAAAAACAAGGCACAAGAAAACACGTAGAGTACCTTGGTACTCTTCAAAAGAAAAAAGATGAACTCCGGTTGTACCGGCCGGCAACCACCGATTTGGCAATAATAAGAAAACGGGAAGAAGAAGATGATATATTTGAGTACCTCGCGGGATTAAACCCGAGCTATGAAGCCGTACGGGCTCAGATTATGAACACCATCCCTTTTCCCTCTTACTCCCAAATCAAAAACATGATTCAACAAGAAGAAAGCCGAAGGGAGGCGATGGGTGGTCCACAACTCACAGTCGAAGAAGGACACGAGATCCATGGCTTTGCAGCAGCGAAAAAATCAAATTTCTCCAAATCTGGCCAAAACCCTAGATCTCAAATTCACCCAAATCTCAATGAAATAAAAAAAATGTACAGGGTGTAAGAAGGAGGGGCACACCCATGAAAATTGCTGGTTTCTTCATCCTCATTTGAAACCAAAACATTGGAAAAATCAGAGCTCGATTGGAGGAGGAAGATGGGATCGGAATGAAGGCAGAGAAAGAAATGAACGGGGGCGTGTGTATTTCGCTGAACCAAGCAGCTGCACTGAACCAAAACGAATTGGTTTTGAACCAAGTCATATCAATTGCATTAATGGGCCTTTAGCAAGTAGTGGGCCTGGAGCAAGTGTTTTCCACACAGCAAATAATGCAGCTGCTAGCGGATCTAGAGCCAACACCTTTTTCGCTGGCGGGTCAGGTGCAGGCCGAAACGGGTCAGCAGAGGGAGTGGATCAATTGCAGTCCCTAATTCAGCAGATGTCCGTGCTGCTGACTCAACAAAATCAGTCTAAATTTTTTGGTATCTCTTCATACTCAAAAAATTTAAATTTATTAGATAAAATAATTATTGATAGTGGTGCTACAGACCATATGTTTGGTAACCAAGCACTTCTAAAAAATTTAGATATGACAAAAAATGACCAATTTGTCTTGGTAGTGAACGGTATGAAGGCTAAAATAAATGGTATAGGCGAAACTATATTTTGTAACAAAAAATTATTCAATGTGCTATATCTAGATACGTTTCCTATAAACTTACTTTCAGTTAAAAAATTAACACAAGAATTAAATTGTGACGTGATTTTTTCTTGTGAAAATGTTGTATTTCAAGACCGGGAAACCGGGACGAAGATTGGTGAAGGATTTCTTGAAAATGGACACTACTTTTTGAATCCAAAAAATTATTTTTGTGCTTCCGCTAAATCCATTGATATTGGACTTTGGCATAGAAGATTTGGACATCCCTCCGATAAGATTTTAAATTATATTTTGGATTGTAAAAATTTTAATTATGCTAATTGTGAAGTTTGTAAGTTGGCAAAACAAACAAAACTTCATTTTTCTCATTCCAAAAGTAAAAGTGAAGCTATGTTTGATTTAATTCATTCGGATGTATGGGGACCGGCCCCAATTGATTCATACAATGGATTTAAATATTTTGTTACTTTTATTGATGATTTTTCAAGAACCACTTGGTTATATTTACTTAAATCAAAAAATGAAGTGTTTAGTAGCTTCAAAGAGTTTTTTTTATTTTATAGAAAATCAATTTAATGCCAAATTAAAAATATTTAGATCGGATAACGGAACGGAATTTGTAAACAAAAATTTTGAAACATTTTTTAAAGAAAATGGAATTATACACCAAACCACTTGCATTAATACACCCGAACAAAATGGAGTGGCGGAAAGAAAAAAATAGATATTTGTTGGAAATGACAAGAACCTTGATGTTTCAAAACAATGTTCCTAAAATATATTGGTCGGATGCCATACTTTGCGCTACTCATTTAATTAATAAATTGCCAAGTTCAAAGTTAGAAAACAAAATTCCGTTAGAAATCCTTTACCAACAAAAAATCACCTTTGATCATTTAAAAATATTTGGGTGTACAAACTTTGTACATATTAAAAGGAAGGACAAGCTAGATTTTGTATCAACAAAAACTATTTTCTTAGGGTATTCACCTTTTAAAAAGGGGTACAAATGATATGATCCTATTAATAAAAAATTATTTATTTCTAGAAATGTTATATTTTTTGAAAATGAGCCATATTTCAAAAAAAAAAAATTCTAGAGCCTAATCAAACCCAAATTGAAAGAATAAATTCGGTAACACCCTATATTGCACAAGATAATTTAGAAGAAAATGAAACAAGTGATGTTGAAGAAGAAATAGTTGATAATAATGATGACATAAATGAAACCGAGGTAGAAAACAATTCGGGGCTTAGACGAACAACTAGGGTATCACAACCGTCAACTAGACTTAGAGACTATGTTACTTATACCGTACAATACCCTATACAAAATTTTGTTTCATATGAAAAAATTTTACCTTCATACCAAGCCTTCCTTACCACCATAGAAAAAGAAATAGAACCAAAAAATTACCAAGAGGCCATTCAAAAACCGTCTTGGAATAAAGCAATGAAAGAAGAGCTAAAAGCTCTAGAAAAAAAATAAAACATGGGTAATTGTTCCATTACCAAAAAATAAAAAACCCGTTGGATGCAAATGGGTTTACAAAATTAAATATAATTGCAATGGTACCATAGAACGGTATAAGGCAAGGTTAGTAGCCAAAGGATTTACACAAACATATGGGATAGATTACAATGAAACTTTTGCACCGGTTGCAAAAATGAATACCGTTAGAGTGTTATTCTCCATTGCCGTAAACAATGGTTGGAATTTATGCCAAATGGATGTTAAAAATGTGTTTCTTCAAGGAACACTTGAGGAAGAAGTTTATATGACCCTTCCACCGGGTCATGTAAAAGAAAAGAATACTAACCTTGTTTGTATGTTAAAAAAATCAATTTATGGACTTAAGCAATCTCCAAGGGCATGGTATGGCAAGTTATCTCAATATTTAATTTCTTGCAATTTTAAAATTAGCAATGCCGATCACTCATTATTTACCAAAAGTGAAGGAAACAATATAACACTTGTCTTAGTATATGTAGATGATTTAATAATTACCGGAAATAATTTAGAAGCAATTAGAAAAATCAAACTCCAATTAAAAGAAAAATTTAACATTAAAGATTTAGGATATTTAAAATATTTTCTAGGAATAGAAGTAGCATTTTCAAACAAGGGTCTATTAATTTCACAAAGGAAATATACCTTGGATTTATTAAAAGAAACCGGTAAATTAGGTTGTAAACCGGCCTCTACACCAATAGATAATAAAAATAAATTAAATACCGAGGATGGTGAACCCTTAGAAAATATAAACCAATTTCAAAGACTTGTAGGAAAATTAATTTACCTCACGGTAACCCGTCCGGATATTTCTTTTTCCGTAAGTCAAATTAGTAAATTTATGCATTCACCAAGAACACCACATTTAGAGGCCATAAATAGAATTTTAAGATATTTAAAAAGAAATCCCGGAAAGGGCATATGGATGAAAAATAATAATTCTAATGCAATATGTGGCTATTCCGATGCAGACTGGGCCGGTAGCTTTGATAGAAAATCCACCACCGGCTTTTGCACATTTGTAGGCGGAAATTTAGTCACATGGAAAAGCAAGAAGCAAAATGTCGTGGCACGATCAAGTGCGGAAGCGGAGTACCGAGCCATGGCATCAACCGCAAGCGAATTGATATGGCCCAAGCAATTGCTCAATCAATGTTGATCAACCCATGAAGATGTATTGTGACAATAACTCTGCACGTCACATTGCTCAAAATTCCGTATTTCACGAACGGACCAAACACATCGAAGTGGATTGTCATTTTATTAGAGAAAAGGTCCAAGCCAAGGAAATAGAAACACCATTTGTGCGAAGTGAAGACCAACTAGCGGACGTGTTCACAAAAGGATTGGATCCGAAGCCGTTTGAAGAAATTACAAGCAAGCTAGGATTACTCGATATTTATAATCCTACCTTGAGGGGGGGTGTTGAATAATAATGTTAGACGTAAGGGTTAATATGCAAAATGTACAAAATAACTTAGAAAGTCTATTGTAGAGAAAATGTAGATAGATTCCAACGGTCATATTGACCTTGTAACATATATAGTCATTGTAACAGTAAAAAATATACAACTTGTTCAAATTACAAAATTATTTCTGTTTCCTCAGCTTTGCATCTCTAAAAATAACACTAGTACATACAACATATGTACTAATACTTACACTATTGCAACTGAAACCCCTTTAGAAAAGTAAACCAGAAAAAAAAAAAAACCACAGGTTACTGCACTTAGATTAGTAGATAATGAGCCTGCGGGATTTTCTATGTTTATGCTCAGATTTATAGGTTGTGAGCCTACATAATTCCTTGTTGCTAGCACAAAACAGTGATGTTGTAATCAAAGCTAGATAGGGGTATCCAGAAGTGCCTTTGTGCTTAGATGAGTTTTGTGCCTGAGTTATTTAAAAGGAAACATAGAAAAAGGAGATAGGAAGAAGGAAGGTGAAGAAGATAAGGAGAAGAAGACAGGAGGAAAGGGTCACCGTTAACACATCATTATCATTAACTATAAACATATCTTATTTAATCGTAAATATAGTAGATACTACTAGTAAAGGTGGGGTGAATCAACAACACTCTCATTTTAACCCATTTAATCGAGACGAGGCGAAGCGACGCAACAAGGCGGAGTGAATGCGCTGCGACCAAATCTGAGACGGAAGTGCCGATCAAATGGAGACGAAATGATGAAAAATGACAATTAGATCCGAGGGGAAGCGCCATCTCAACAGAGATAAAGTGGGGGACAATGATGGCGAAAAGAGGGAAACCTCATCTACTCAGTAAGTGGGTGAGGTGGGAGGAGGGAGAGAGGGCAAGCGGTGGATATCTCCTTCTACAACTCTCAAACCAACAGTGAATTTTCGCTAGAGTTTTTTCACCTCAAAGCGGCGCTACCGTTTTTGCTAGAGTTTCCTCGTGTGATTTTTATTTTGAACTTCATTTGTTAGAGAGAACTTTATTATTTTTATCGCTTGATTTTATACTAAATTAATTTCAAAATTTCAAAATTTTACATGTAGATCGATTTAACGGTTTTAATACATTATTTGAAACTGTTTTGATAGATTTTTGAAGTTGTAATCACCAAACTCTCTTAATGAGTATATCACATAGTAACACAATACGCGTTTAATTCGCGAGTTATTCGCGAATTAAACATTTTTTAGCTATTAGCAGATCAATCCGTGTTTAATACGATGATCCACGAATTAAACGATTAATTCGCGAATTTAACAAATTTTATGTTTTATTCGAGTTAAATTCGAAAAAAATCGTCCCCGCCTTTTTCTTGAAATCCGGAGAAATTTTGAATTCGTTTGGTATGCACGTTTTCCTAGGAGTAGGCAGCTGGACCACGTGAAGCCCAAAAGGTTTGCATCCTATTGGGATCCTCTCCAATTTGAAAAGAGTTTATTGCATGCTTATTGAAGATCTCAATGGTTAGATATGAAATTAATGGTGTAGATTTTTTTGAAAACCATTCAACCAAATTTGAAAAATAGAAGGGTAATTTTGAGTGTTAAATATTTCTGACTGTGCAGAGGCAGTGGGTTTTAAAGTGTAGATTTGATTTCTATGTTCGTTTTTATATATAAAAGTTTATATTCAAGTTGTTATTTAGTGTCAAAATTAAAAAAAAAATTATCTGATTTAGAACTTAGTCTCGTTCTGTATTATTTTTGAATTATACTCAAATTATGAATTTTTGACATCGCCAAATCGAATCCAAATAATTCATTTGTTATTATGGCACATCACACCCTAGCTCTGATACGACTAGCACAGCCCCATGGCGTGTGGGTCTATATTGGTAGGGTCGTAGGGACTTGGTCATATTCTTGCACGGCTGTACGAGCACTTTATCAGAGGGGTTTTAAGATTCGTGTATAAAAATTATTTCTTTTTAAGATTCTTACATTCTAACAAATGAATGGTTGAAATTGGAATCACAGAACCTGTGATCATGTAGGATAGCAGCAGATTTGCTTCCTTGGTACTTAGCCAAATTTCTTCATCTCGTGTGGCCCGCATGTGACCGTGGGGTCCACACCAATGAGGTCGGTCTTCTCGTTGTTGCTCCATTCCTCCCGATTGATTTCTTCTCCAACTTATTTCCTACAAAAATCATCCAAAACTTCAGCAATAACCTAAATCTTTTCGATAAACTTAAATATAGCAAGATATTTGGTATATTTTTATCAGATGACCTTTTTTTGTATCATACTTCTCAGTCCTAATTAAAAAACAATGTTTTAATACTGTTGCTTACTATTAATTGTATCTTTAACGTTTTGAAAAAAAAAATCATTTTGTGGTTAAATCTTTCCGAATGCAAAAATAAATAAAAAATATAAAAAAAATTTAGACAAATTATTTTATTTTAGAAATTAACTTTTCATTTAATAGATATTTGTTTTCCGTGAACAAAGTCTGATAGCATGTTTATTTTATGACTTCTGAGGAGATTATTTATTGAAGTATAGAGTTATGTTTATTACAAATTTCTACATCTATTTATACTAAAAGCTTTTCTAAGTTACCGTTTGTACTATTTTGCTATTTATGTCAATACGGTACACATTATCGTTTATTTTATTACTATAAAAGTCTATTTCCTATTTTCTTTATTCTTGACGTCTTAATCTATGGTGAGTGTCTAAGATTAATTCTTCCATGTTTTTTCTTTATTTTCAACAAAGTCTGAAAACCAATTCTAATTAATTACTATAATAATGAATAACTATAATCAAAACAAAAAAATTCTCGTGAAGAAATTGAAACCATACATATTTTCGTCTGATGAAAGTCATGTCTACCGAATTTTCCGAACATTATAAGTGTGAATGCAAATAAAAATTTAAATTTATATTTATATTTTCTTAAGGATTGGTGAATCATTTCCGAATTATACCCGAATTATTCCCGAATCACGAACTTTTGACCTCGCCGAACCGAACCCGAATAATTCATTTGTCCCTATGTGTATACTAATATGTTCGAAGATAAAATGTACAGAACTAATGGTGTGAATATATGAGGTTTTAGATATAAGAAAGGTTATATGGAATATAAGAAAAACATAATATAAGATATTTATACTTAATTAAGATTATATTGCGGTGTAGAAGTACAGCCGCTACTTTGACATAGAATGCTTTGGAACAATGCTAAAATGATATGGTGCCACAAGAAACAGTGTTCATTGAATTTTTGGCGTAGAAAGCGAAGATCCACCAATCCTTAAGAAATATGAAGTCAGAACAAGGATTCAATGAATCTATAAAATTCAACCTTGGTATCACCTCCTCTGTTATTTTTAACCCCTACACGGAAACAGAGAAATTTCAAAAAAGCTGATACTATTTACAGACTTAAAGCTCTAAACAAGAGAATATAAAAACTTTACTCTCTTATACTTTTTTAGGCCAATATGAAAATTGCAGAACTATACGATTAGAAACAACAGAGGTTGTGGCTCATCTCTCCTCCATCCAATGTCAATAGTCACGTGCATTCAGTCAAATTTGATACAGTGATTTCTAAGCCCTCTCACTTTCAACAATCAACAGCACAACCTTGCATCCTTTTTAGCTCCTCATTGTGTGGAAAAGGTACTGAACCAAGATATTTGGTTAGAATTTGAACTATAAACTTCTTAAACAGAAGAGTTGAACTCATACCCCTCAAGAGGAAAGAAGGTAATACAAATCTTTATCATCAATTTTTCTTGAAGAGTCAAGTTGCTGCCAGAAAATGGTTTCTTCTCTGGAGGTAGTACAGCAACCCGATGTATCCCAATTCAAGATGCCGGTGGATTCAGACCACAAGGCAACCGAGTTCTGGCTTTTCTCCTTTGCCAAGCCGCACATGCGCGCCTTCCACCTTTCTTGGTTCTCTTTCTTCTGCTGTTTTGTCTCTTCCTTTGCGACCCCGCCTCTAGTGACTGTCATTAGAGACAATATTTCATTGACAACAACGGATGTTGGAAATGCTGGTATCGCCTCAGTAGCAGGTGCAGTTTTTGCTCGTGTTGCCATGGGTACTGCCTGTGATCTGGTTGGGCCTAGGTATGTTTATTCTAATTATATTAATTTGGAGGTTAATTTTTGTTCTTACAATAATCAAGAATTTGGTCTAACATAAACTTGGACTTTCAAGCTGAGAAAATTGATTCTGTTTTTTAAGCTGCAATATTTTTTTTATTCTGTAATGAAACTATTCTAACAAATAATTCCCATAAAACGAAATATAATTCATGTGCACTGTAATTAACTAAAATTTAAGTAATCTTTTACTTTATAATTGTAATTAAGGTGATATGTTTTAGGAATTTCACCTTCATTACGATATTTTGTAGTGACAAACTGATCAGATTTCTTTTTTCCTTTCTATTAAACAGTGTGAACAATTTGCAACCATTTCTGAAAATGAAGCGTATGAATAGATTTCCTTTTGCAACAATATTGTCTGAGCAAAGATTTAACAACTTCCATATTGTTGTTAATTTACATTTATAATTAGGCTCGCATCAGCATCTCTCATCCTGCTTACAACACCGGTTGTATACTGCACATCCATCATCGAGTCGGCCACAGGTTTCCTTCTCGTCCGCTTCTTCACCGGTTTTTCTCTCGCCACATTTGTCTCCACCCAATTCTGGATGAGCTCAATGTTTTCTCCTCCTAAGGTTTGCAGAGAAGAACCAGTCACATTATAACTCTTAATTTTGAATTGGTAAAAAATGTTAGTATAGTTCAAAAGTTTGTTACTGCTTGTATTTTCCCTGTAGGTCGGACTTGCCAATGGAGTTTCCGGTGGCTGGGGCAACATGGGCGGAGGAGCAACCCAATTGATCATGCCACTTGTTTACGACTTGATCAGAAAGATAGGTAGTACCAATTTCATCGCATGGCGAATCGCCTTCTTCATTCCCGGTCTGATGCAAACTTTTTCGGCCTTTGCTGTGTTGATGTTTGGGCAAGACATGCCAGATGGTAACTACAACAAACTACACAAAGCAGGGGAGAAACACAAGGACAACTTTGCGCAAGTAATAATTTGATTCATAAATTTTTATAATTTATTTCAAAAAAAAAATTATAAAAGTTGCTCTCGTAAAATTTTAACTTTTAAAGCATCTGTTTGCTTAACAGTTTTATCATCAACATCGCAGGTGTTCAAGCACGCAGTAACAAACTACAGGGGATGGATCCTCGCTCTGACGTACGGATACTGCTTTGGTGTTGAATTAACAATCGACAACATAATTGCACAGTATTTCTACGATCGCTTTGGTGTGAGCATCAGCAAGGCTGGTTCGATTGCGGCCAGTTTTGGACTGGCAAATATAGTGTCCCGACCTGGCGGTGGTTTGCTCTCGGATTACCTGTCTAAACTGTTTGGCATGAGAGGGAGGCTGTGGGGGCTGTGGGTGGTACAAACTCTTGGTGGCATATTTTGCTTGATTCTCGGCAGGACAGACTCTCTAGCCGGGTCAATTGCCGTTTTGTTGGTTTTTTCCTTGTTTTGCCAAGCAGCATGCGGTCTTACCTTCGGTATCATCCCTTTTATCTCAAGAAGGTAAACATATTACACAATTCAGGGTAGTTAAATAGCAAAGATACTAATTAATTGATGATGCAAATTGAATTAACAACACAAATTCAGGTCGTTAGGCCTGATCTCCGGCATGGGAGGTGGTGGTGGAAATGTCGGTGCGGTGCTCACACAACTCATATTCTTCCATGACTCCAAGTACTCAACTGAAGATGGAATATTCTACATGGGAATCATGATACTCGCATGCACACTACCCATAACCCTCATCTACTTCCCGCAATGGGGCGGGATGTTTTGCGGTCCCAACCCGGACTACACTGCTGAAGACTACTACCAGAGCGAGTGGAGTCACCATGAGCAACAAAAAGGGTACAACACGCCCAGTTTGCGGTTTGCAGAGAACAGCGTTAGAGAAGGCGGCCGATCAGCCCAGAGATCGGGCCATTCTGGGCATACCGTACCGGTTGAGACCTCGCCAACCAATGTTTGATATCTATGGAATGTGCAAATAGAGTGCAGGAGGGTGTAGCTACTACATAATTAAAAAAAAATTATGTGTATTGAAATATAATATAATTTTATTTTTGAAAAAAATTAAACGGTTCAATCTTCTCATAGAAATGTCAAGTGTGTAATCGTAGCTTGATGTAACTATATATATATATGCATCATCAAAGAATTAACTAAAATAACAGGGGAGCATCTGCATCAGCTTGCAATTGATTGGTTGAATTAGATTCAAGTCGGAAAAATTGACTTATTGGTTTGCACTTGTCCCAATCTCATCCACCCAATTGACTTAGAAATCGGTTCTTTTCACACCATTTTTCTTCACAAAAGAAAACAAAAATAGTATCCTAGTCAATTAATGTTCCCAAACCGGCATTTCTTCAAAAATGAAAAAAAAATATATATTCCGGTATATCACCTCAACACCTAATGCACTAAAGTTGTGTCACGTCCCTGGCATGAACGGGTCAATTCCGACCCGGTTGGATGTTGCGTAGAGGAAGACGAAGGTGCAAGTGGAGCAGTCAGAGCGAAAGGAGACCTGGACAGGGAGTTAATTGAATTTGCTTACACTGACAAGGGGGCCCGCTGTTTAATGAATATGACCATGATCGCTCGAGAAGCACTGACACCGTCATGTGGCTCTTCTCTGATAAGAAACGGAGGGTACTGCGCTGAGAAGCAGTTGAGCCAGTTCAGCTAGATTGCTGATATATTAAGCTGACGTGTAGCTTTGTAACAGAATAGAAACATCTAGACTATTATTGTTAGAAATTCCAACAACTTTAGAATGCCTATATAAGTCCAGTAAGGATATGGAGTTGGAAAATAATGAAAACAATTATCAATCATTTGTAATTTTACTTCCTTTCTTCCTTACTGTTTTTTCCTTGCTGTTCCTGTATCGCTACTGAGAGATCAATAAAATTTGTTTCTTTCTTCTATTCAATTTGTAATTTCTGAATTTTAGGATTTCTTATACCTTGCTTCTTCGTTCCTTTGTATCTCTTTACCAGTTAATAAAATTCCAGAATTCTTAAATCCAAGAGTTTCTTTGTTCAATTTGTGTTGATTGTGCTTGTTTGAGTTGAGGGTCGTCACAAGTTGTGATCCAGAAAACATAGGGTAGAGTGAACGAACGAGAAGGAAAGAAAGTGATCGGAGGTCTATTTACTTTGTCTACACTCCAATTTGATAATTTGAGAGTGACAAATCTGGAAGAGTTTGTGAAGCGAGTTGAACCTCTCTCTCCTCCGCTCTCCTTCACTATTTCTCTGATTTTCTTCTTCTGAAGCTAGGGTTGCTCATGAGCTAAGTTTGAGTCCGAGTTGAGGACAACTTAAATTCAACTCGCAAACTCATAAATCGAGTTGAGTCCGAGTTGTTAATCCAATTTCGAGTCAGAAACTTCAATTTGAAATCAACTCGCGAACAACTCGAGTAGAAGCGAGTCAACTCGTGACTCATAATATAGTATATAGTGAAACAATCTAATTTGATTCTAACAAAATAAATAATACATAGTTTATCAAAATAATACACAATTAAAGACAGTACATAATGAGACAATGGCCAATACATAATTAGAAATTACGAAAATAACAAATAATTAAAAATTACCAAAAAAATAAAGTCTAACCAAACAGTACATAGTGTAATAAATTAACAAAACAAAATGAATAATACATAGTTTATCAAATTACCAAATATTACAAATAAGTATAAGGTTTGAGGACGCAAGAATTAGGAATATATGAATTAGAGTTTGGTGTGAGTCCAACCGAGTTGATCCTGAACCGAGTTGAGGGTAACTTGAATTCGACTCATAAATCAATCGAGTCAGTAAACTCGAGTTAGTTTTGACTCGAGTCAATTTCAACTTGAGTTATTAGCGAGTATAATCCGAATTGATTCTGAAATGAGTTTCGAGTCGTGAACTTTTCGGTCTGCTGGCTTTTCTCCTCCGCTCCCTTTCCTTTTCTTGAATGAGCGATATTTCTATAATATTTTTATTTTTTGAATGCCCTGGCAGAGGTCAATTCTAGGATATTCATCCATGACAATTGACAACCTGTTTGAAAGCAGAGAGGGGAGCTCAGATTGGAAGAGGAGGAACTGGATCTGTCCATTATTGCTAACTTGGTTTGGTTAGAGAAGACACGCATTTGGGCCAGCTGATCCAATTCTGATCAGTGCATTTAACTGGGCTTAGTTTAATTTTAACTCTTGGATTTTGCAAATCAAAGTGGGCCTCCGTTTGAATTTGTTTCATGCACTATTATATTAGTGTAGTTAACAAAAATTAGAGAAGTTCCAGAATTATTTTTTATAATATTTTAAAATCAAGCAACAGTTGAGTAATTTGTCATAGGTGGAATTGTCTGAAGGAATGGCCATGGCCCATGGGCCGGTACTTTTTAGGCTTAGTAGTAGTCTCGTAATTTTTAATTTAATACTTTTTAGACTTTTTAGCCTTTTTAGGCTTGATGAGAAGGACGGATGAAAAGGAATTCCCCTTTAGTTTTTACCGCAGTAAATAATGGGTCAATGGTCAATACGAATTACGAAGCGATAGACAATTAGACAGAGCCCGCTCCGCTCCGCTCGTCAGTCGTCCCTTCAGAAAAAACGAATCAGCAGAGAGAGATTGAGAGAGAGAGGAAATGGTGGTTCGAATTGGGTCTTGTTCATCCTTCATTCGACCTTCTACCTGCAAGTATTCTAAGGTTGTCGTTCTTTTTTAAATTCTATGAATTGAATAATAAATTGTTTTGTTTTTGTGAAGAGAAATTGATGAAATTTTGATGCGCATACAGTTTGGTAAATGCACTTTACAGTTTCTCAGTGGTCAAAAGAATGTGATTACGCTGCTACATACTGCTAAAGGTATCCATCCCCTTGCTATACTCATTTTGATCAACATTTCTTCTTCAGCTAACCCAATTAGTCCTCCATAAAAATAAAATATTGCTGTTCCTATCTTTTTGTTAATGATCAGGCTGCACAGGCAGTATGGAGTTTGTACAAAATTTGTACCAGTATATACAGTCAGATTTCTACCAGTATATACAGTCTTAGTAAAGTATCTGTTATATACTCTGATTGTTTACTATTAAATCTGAATCATCAATAGGTGGTCTCAATTCAAGAAAGGGCTATATTTTAAAGCACCTCGTTCTTGCAAACTCCACTTCAGGGGAGGTAAACCCTAATTTACCTGAAGAAGTAAACCCTAATTTACCTGAAGAAGTAAACCCTGGAACAACAGAGCTTCTAGAAGATTACTTTTTTGACCTAACAGCCGAGAGAAGCGAAGGGAAACCGGGTTTCATTTCCTTTCACGGGCTCCCAGATAAGAAAAATGAAGAGGCTAACGGGTATGAACCTGTTTCTACCAATGAGGAAGTACATGATGTTTCCTGGTTTGTGGGCCCCACGGTGCTCGTTTCTTTCTTGGTCTTGCCTTCACTTTACTTGAGAAAGATTCTCTCTTTGGTGTTTGAGGACTCCTTATTAACAGGTCAGTTGACTCTTTGGTGTTTTATGTATATCAGGTAGATGGAATTATATACCTGACGCAGCGAGTAACAAAAATAACCGTTTTTGCAATTACACTCAAAAGAAAGAACAAAGTTTTATAATTCTTCACTCAACTAAAAAGATACATCCAGCCATCCCTTTTAGGGCTTTGTTGGTACGGAATAAAAGAAAATACAAATAACTGCCTAAACAGATAAAATACAAAATTCACGCCCTTTCATCTGTTTTGGCCAAAAAATATTTTTTGACCCGAAAATGTTTCTTTTGGCCAAAACAGTAAACTCCCAATACCATTCAGCTTACCTCATTACCTGATGATTTTACTGGTACCATAGAAGTTATGGCAGGGATTGGATCATAAGAACTGTCCAAAGCTTTATTGGCCCTCAAATTTTCCTGTCAGCTGATCAAAGGATGATTTATTTTCATGCGAATTTGTTACACAGCTTCTGAATTTGCTCGGCTTTATTTGGAGAGAAAGGAGGTAGCGTTTCGGGGTAAAATGGGTGACATTAGTAGAAGAGGGTTCCAATGCCACAAGTTTTTGCTGCACAAAATGCGACAACATCATTTTCACTTATATTTCAAATTTGAAACTCAAATGTCAAATTCAAACTATTGATCTTGTTCATTTTTATTTGGGATGTATCCATGCATTATGATGGAAGACAACTAGCAAGTTTTGTGTATATGCCCCTGAATTATGTGAAATTTTTTTGTGCAGATTTCCTCATACTATTTTTCACTGAAGCCCTTTTCTATATCGGGGTCTTAATCTTTGTCCTCCTTACGGATCTCACCTGGAGGCGGCGGTTAAACAAAACCCAGCCACTAAACCTCCCAACTTTGCCAAAAGCACCGCGATATTTTCAGATATTGTCAGTTATGATGAAGGTGCTGACCCTGATCATACCACTTGTGACCATGGGCCTGGTCTGGCCATGGACCGGGCCCGCTGCATCAGCCACTCTGGCCCCTTATTTGGTTGGTCTGGTGGTGCAATTTGCATTCGAGCAGTATGCCAGAAGAAAGAAGTCGCCTTCTTGGCCGGTGATTCCTGTCATATTTCAGGTAACATGTCTACAAACTTTTGGAATTTTGTGCTGAACAGTCTTTAATAATTTCTTGTAATACCTTTTTGGTTTTAGAATAACGCCTGTCATCTTTTAATTCCCAGATATATAGACTGCACCAGCTAAACCGAGCAGCTCAATTAGTGACAGCGCTTACATTCTCAGTGAGAAGCACTGAGACAACAGCACAGACATCAGCAATAACAAATTCTTTGGGGGGCCTTTTAACAATTTTACAAATCCTTGGGGTGATTTGTATATGGTCTCTTTCTAGTTTTGTCATGAGGTTCTTCCCTTCGACAACTCAAAGTGACAGCTAGCTGAGTTTTCTCCTCCATCTCACTTTGTTAATGCTAAATTGCTAATCAATAAATAGAGGTGATTTCACAAATAATTTGGTACCTTCTCTTGCCAATTACTAACTGGGCACCATTTTCCAATTTGACTGAAACACTCTGGTAATGCTTTACCAGTCCCTGTGTACATTTTCAGAGTTTTTTTTGTAGAGTAGAACTAGGGTGTTCTTAAGCTCACCAAAGTGTTTGGTGAGCTTGACTCCAAAATCCGTCAAATCGGTTTCAAATGACGAATCCGAACCGTTGGAAGCCGCCTATTTTACGTGTGATGCGTCTACATGTGAAATTTTTTAACTTTCGAATTAGTTTAGTATAAAGTCAAGCGGTCAAAACATGTTCAAAAAATGAATGCACTAAAATTAATTTATTAACCTTCTAATTTTGACCAATTGACTTTATACTAAACTAATTCGAAAGTTTAAAAATTTCACATGTAGACGCATCACACGTAAAATAGATGGGTTCCAACGGTTTTGATTCGTCATTTGAAACCGATTTGACGGATTTTGGAGTCAAGCTCACCAAACACTTTGGTGAGCTTAAGAACACCCTAGTTCTACTCTTTTTTGTACATAATATGAAACAGTAACTGCATGGAAGAACGTCATTTAAACCATTAGCGTCATTTCTTATTACATATTTGTTTTCTTAATATTGACATAATAAATTAAAACTTTAAATTTTTTTCATTATGTATTTTGTAAAAATAATCATATAAAGTATCTCATATATATATATATATATATTGAGTAGGGTTCAAATGTTAGGTCTTTCATGTCTCATTTGAGTAGGACAAGATATTATCGAATCGGATTTAAATAGCTAATTGGATTCAAAACCATTAGATAATCAAGTACTAGATAATCGGGTTATAAAACATAATAATTTTATATTCAATCTACCAATTAATTAGGATTCTAAGATCTAATAATTCAATCTACCAAATAATTTGTATTAAAAAGTAGAAAAAAAATTATAAAAAATAATTACTCCAAAATTAATGATAAGCCCAAATCTTACCCAAAAAAAGATAATCCACTATTATAATAAATATTAAAAAAAATTGACCCATTAAAAAAAAGTCACACAAAAGTTTTCATATTTATTAGTATTTTTTGTAATAAATAACTTGTTGTAATAGTGTATTAATGAGATATTAAAGAAAGGAGGCCCAAGTAACATAGCTGTAATGTAATAATAGTTGCATTAATGAGATATTAAAGAAAGGGGGGACTCACGGCCCAGGCAGGAATTAGTGACTCATTTTATATAATTTGGCAAAACCTGATTTGCTGTGAATCAAGCTATATTCTCAATATTAAACAATACACTATGCATAAACCATGTTTATTTAGTATTTTATAACACTTAAAACATCTTTTTTTTCTCCTGAGGCAGACACACCTTTCTTTCTAAATTCCCTCTAGTTCAACCAGCCATGAAAAAAAAAAGGTAAAATTTGTTCAATATGAGAGAGAATCGTTTTCAAATATTGAATAATTGGGCTCACATCAAAATTCATGGTAGGTCAATATTATTTTTCAGGGTAAGGTAAAGACTCAAAATCTAGTCTTTGTAAAATAATTTTGAATTTTCAAGGTAGGGCAATTACCCTACTGTGTAATGAACTGGATTTATCCCTGTTCAGTAACATAGCTAGGAATTTTATTAAACATACGCAAAAAAAAAAAAAATAATAATTAAATATTATCATTAAAATATTTTCTATTAATTTTTATCAGAAGCGGAATCTATTCATTGACCATGAAGTCAAAATCAGAAGAATCAGTAGAAATTGGTCGAATTAGATTGAAAACTCAATATTTTTTTTAAAATTATGTTAAGATAAAAAATTTAACGTTTAACATTGTTTAGATAATAACGTAAAAGATTAAAGAAATAAATTTTACTTTGAATCATAGTCCATAACACCATTCCTTTGAAGTTCCATCTCATTTTTAAACAGTTGAACTCAGAAAAAAAAAATTAATGCTTACATTAAAATTCGACTTATTTCTTTATAGAGTAAGGCTTGGGTACTATGGATATATAGTATAAGACCTTCCGTGCTACGGTTTCAAAAAATCTATTGAATAAATTTTAAACGTCGATCTAAGTAGCTTAGTAAATTAGTTATATAATGAATTTATAGAATACCAAATTTTACTATTTTTGAAAAAAATTTACTATATTTTATGATTTACGAAGATGACAAAAAATGACTTAAAAATAAAAGAAAATTGTCAATATTCTAGACTATTTTTTGTCATCTCTCATAAATCATAAAAAATAGTAAACAAAATTTCAAAAATAGTAAAATTTGGTATTCTACATGTTCATTATAATTTATTAAGCTACACAAATCGAAGTTTGAAGTTTATATGATAGGTTTTTGAAGTCGTAGCACAAATAACCTTATGCTGTCAATAGCACCCAAGCCTTACTCTTTTTTATAAAAGAATTTGCCACATTCCTTTGAAACAAAAAAAATAACGGATTCATTGAGATCCAACTGTCAAACCCTTCATCTTCCCTTTGTTCTATATTTGAAACTGATTGTAGAAAAATTCAAATATGTTGCAACTCGACCAATTTCATCAAAAACTGAGAGCATCAAAGGTAAGCAAAATTCAAATTTAGAGGTAGACAAAATTCAAATTCAAACAAAATTAGTACGTATTCAATAATAATTTTCAAAATCAAGAGAAAGGTAGTCACCATTGCTCACGTCTGTATCTCTGCTTTTAAAGTCCAAACAACTAATCTAACATCTCAACATAATCTTTCATATTAAAATATATTTGAAAACTAAATTTGTATAAAAAAATATCATTTTTTAAAATAAGTACACAGTCAATGTTCTTTTATGATTGAAAATATATTCTTAAGAAAAACAACGACTTTGTTCTTTCCTATCTAGAAAAAAAATTTCAAAAAATATATAATTTAATGTCCAAAAATATCTCTTTCTTTTCTTAGCACAAAAGGTTCAAAATAAGACAACGGACCAACGCAATGCGAGACTTTGACCATTTTATTAAAAGTAATATCTCTTTCTCTTCTTACCACATCCTTATAACCTTATTCCTTCCTTCTCGAAGGTTCTCAATAACACAACGGACCAAATGCAACGCAACGCAACGCGAGACTTAGGCCCTAAGTATACTTCTGCCTATTTCTGATTTATTTGTTTGTTTGTTTGGAGTATACTGGACTCATACAACTAAGAAAGGAAATCTTAACTGTTACTTATTTTGACGTTAACGGTTGAAATGACGTCCATACATTTTTGAAAATGAAATTCAAAGTTATATTTACAAAATAGATAACGGATCGAATGTTATATTTTTTTTTCGGGGGAATTTCACCTATATCCATCAAAAAAATTCAAAATTACATATTTCTCTTTCTAAATTTTTAAATTACGTATTCCCTCCTCTAAATTTTAAAATCTTACAAATTTACCTATTTTATTATCTTTTATATTAAAACTCATTCTAAATTTATAAATATTCATTTTACCATTTATTAAAAGCATAAAAATCCCATCGCACTCAAATTTAAATTTGAAGAGTTTCTCTACCGTCCAAATTGCTTTAAGATTCGAGTGCACAAGGATCAACCTGAATCTTAACGCGAACACGCAGGATATTGAAGCAACGTGCAGAGATCTTAATACGATGCATGTGGATTGGAATTGCATTAAGATTTGTGCGCTAGATCAACACATATCAGAAGTGAACATGCACAAATATTGAAACGGCACGCACAAATCTTAATACAATATGCACGGATCAGACAGTAGAGGAACCCTTCGTATTCATATTTGAGCCTGATTGATATTTTATGTTTTTAATAAAGAGTAAAATAGGTATTTAATCAATTTAGAATGAGTTTTATTATAAAAAGATAATAAAACGGGTAAATTTGTGATTTTTTAAATTTAGAGGAGGAAATACTTAATGTCAAAGTTTAGAGAGGAAAATATGTAATTTTGAAGTTTTTGAGGGGTATACGTGAAATTCCCCCTTTTACCAACATGAAACAATCAATTGTAAATTTTGAAATTCAACTGTAAGGTTTATAATATATTTTAGTTGGAAGGCTTGACAAACGGTTGCCATGAACGCATGAATCACCAACATGAATGCCTGAACGTGTTGCGTTGGCAGTGCAAAATTTCCTTCTTATTTGATCCAATCCAACGCGTTTAAAAGAGAGGAATTGGCCCAATAATTGAATAAAAACTAATAATAAATATTTATTTGAAAGAGAGATAATTGACCCAATTAAGTAACAGGTGCACAAAATATGATATAATTTGCTAATTACGATATATTTCACAAAATTACAACTTTTTTATGCTAATTATGGTAAAAAATATTAAATTACGCTAAATTACGCTAAAATACGCTAAAATATACTAATTAATCTAAATTAAGCTTAACTACACTACATCAATCAAGCATAAGCTAAATTACTCTTAATTATAACAAATTAATTAATTAAAACTAACTAAATATAATTAACACTAATTACAGCTACATTGTACTAATTTTGGTACATTACTAAATAAATTAGACTATTTTTACAACTATTTTGCACTACAAATGAAATTTAAAAAGATTATAGGAACTTACATGCAAATTTGGAAAGACGAGGAGAAATATGGAAGAAAGAGAGGACGGAGAGAGCGTGTGAAATTTGTAAGAAAGATTTTTGAAAATTTTGGTCTACCCTCCACACCTATATATAGAACCCAAACTACATCATAATTATGCAGTTTGGATTAAAAATTATAAACACAACCTAATTATGCAGTTTGGAATTTTTAATCCAAACTGCATAATTAGGATGCAGTTTGGGTAATTTAAAAAAAATGTTCAAAGTTGGATAGAATTGCAATTTTATATTTTAAAGTGGATATTAATAAAAAAATGTCGGCTATTTTAAACTGAATCATTAAGTACTTATTATTTTTGAAGAAAAAATATAACTGTCTTTGTGAATAATGTAATTTAGAACCTTGACAAGTGGTGACCGTATAATTTGTGAATGATGGAATTCAAAACCTTGGCGAGTGGTGACCATATAATCTGTGAATGGTGAAATTCAAAATCCTAGCGACCGTTTATCGAAAACTGTGTCATCGTTAAAAGTGGGCAAGTCCAACTGACCGTTCATCCTCTCTCTCTTATTGATTATAGTAACACTCTTCCATTTCTTCATTCTTCTTGTTCGGAAGCAAAGACCCTTCCTTCCTCTTCCGTTCTTCTTCTTATCCACCGTAAGAACTCTTCTTCTTACTTTCTTACTTTTTATCCATCGTAATAAAATTTATTTTACAAGTTACTTCTATAGAAATTTTTTTTTTTTTATTTTATCTATGGAATGGAAAAAAAAAATTGATTTCATCTATGGAATTGAAATTTTTTTCGATTCCATATATGGATTGAAAAACTTCATGGAGCAAGAGCTGAAAATACTCTCTTCGGAAAATACAATCTCTTACATGAGGTGGGTTGTATGAAGGAATGAGTGTGCAAACAACACAACACCTTAATTTGGTATTTTTTTTTTGCTCATACTCACGAAGAAAGGGTGTGACTGCTCTTTAATATTAATGTTAGGAAGTCTATAGAGTTTGCTCCAGTGGTACTATAAACAATGAACTAAAATGATGTCACAAATGACAAACGAGTGAGCAAGTATTTCTGACGCGTGGCGAGTTTATAAACTAGAGAACTTTAGAGAGCAAGAGTTTAAGCACTCTCTCATATAAAAGTGCAGCCTCTGAAATGTCTTCTGCTCTTGTGGCTGTCAATCCGTATTAATATCAGAAAGATGCAAGCTAGTACTGGAGAAGGGCCGAGTTTGCCATCAGATAGTCAACTCTTGGTCCTTTAATACATGTCTTCTGTTTTTAATAAAAAGAAGTTTCTTAATATGTAATAATTAATATGTGAGAATGAAGTGTAATGATTTAGAGATATTGATTGTTTCAAAAATTTGGCGTTAATGATTGAAATAACGTTCATACATTTTCGAAAATGAAATTCAAAGTTACATTTACAAAATAGATAACGGATCGAATGTTATTTATTTTATTTTTTTTCCGTCCATATCAATCACATTTTTTTCCATGCGTACCAAAAAAAAAAAAATTGAAAAGTGCTCAAGTTCCATTCAATATTAAACTCATTCGATTTATACAAATCGAATCTAAAATTTTCCACATAACACAAAGTCACAAACATATAAAAAATAATATTGTACTTTAAGCTTCATTAACCTATATCTTTATAATAAAAAATTCCAAATAGAAAACCATCAATTAAAAAAAAGTATATATTTAATATTGGACTTAATTTATTCTGAAAAACAAGAGGGAGCACATGTACATTTTAAAGTGATCTACGTAACAAACAAATATTAGAGGGACTTATATACAGTTTTCATAATTTAATAACATTATCAATCGTCAGGGGCGGATCTACAGTAACAAACAAACACATTTGAATGTTTGAATTGTAATTCAGACTAAATTTAGAGTTAAAATTAAAATAAATTTCTTAAATTATGATTGATAATTAGAATTATAAGTTAGAGAATCAGAAATTACAAATCAGAGTATTGAAAAGTACAATTTAAAGCAATATTTTTTATCGAATACCTAATTAGTTAATGGATCTAAATCCAATTAGCTATTTAAACCTGGTTCAATATTTTTTTGCCTCCTCTGATAAAAATTCTGAGTCCGCCCCTGTCAATCATCAAGTACTACGGTCTGCGGTACATTTACAACCGTTAAATTTCCCAATAATCTAAATCAAAGGTCCATATATAATGTTTGGAAATTAAATACAAACGAGACGAGCAATTAAATAAGTTTGAAGCGGATCTGACCGCCAGAAAAATATTTTATGTGACACAATATATATATATTTATAACATTTTATGTGGCGTTCAGCTATTAGGTAGATTTTGTAATCCTTGTCAGTATCACCAACATGAATGGCTGAATGCGTTGGCAGTCCAATCCAACGCGTTTAAATTAAAAGAGGAATTGGGCCAATAATTGAATAAAAACTAATAATAAATCTTTTATTTCAAGGAGAGATAATTGACCCAATTAAGTAACCGGTGCACGTTGAATGCACTAAGTAAGTAACTAACCATGGCACGTAGGTCCATTTTGATGATCTATTATTTGCAAATTTAAGTCGAATAAAGACAGCCCAAAATTTAGCTGGAAAAAGTCCAATGGACCTACCCATGCTAATATTAATATGCTCTCGTTTTTTGACTTTTTCTTTGGAGATATTTTTATAGTATTACAAGGACACCCAGATCCACTCCAATTTCTCTATTAATCATATCATTATTTTTTATAAATTAATAATCAATTTTAAAATTTTATAACTACATATTTCAGTACAAAAATAGTTTAGCAAGGAAGGCAATTTATTAAAATAAATTATTTTTTTCAGGAAAGGATGACTGCAAATTTTCCTGCTAAAATTTCAGTTGGTATGGCTTCAATTTCATGTTGAACTTCAACATATGGAATTTTTCCTGTTAAAATTTCATGTTCAACATAAATAATATAATTTTTTTATAAACCATAATTAGAAAAAAGATTTTTATAAAACCAACATGATTACTTTTTTTATATATAAAAACCATAAGAACCGAAATATCATTTCGGTTCTGAATTTTTTTTTTTTTGGGACCGAATTGCCATTTCAGTCCTAGGTATTTTCATAATTTTTTAACGTATTTTTTTCTCGAAATCTATGAAAATGGCTAGGACCGAAATGATATCTCAGTTCTTGTGATTTTTGTAAAAAATAAAGCAATCAAGTTGGTTTGGTAAATTTTTTTTTATTTATGGTTTCTAAAAAAATTTCTAAATAGTACATGTGTGTAGGAGTGGCAAAAAAGCTCGTGGCTCGTGGCCCGCTTGGTATTCGCCAGTGACTCGATCGGTAACAGCTCATTCGTTAGTGGATCGAGTTAAAATTAGCTCGCTCGCTACATACTCGAGCCAAAATTAACGAGTTTGAGTTTGGCCTGACTCGACACGAGCCAGCTCGGTCGTTAACGAGCTATTTAATATACATAGTTTAATAGTTTAATCGGATCCGTTAACTTTAGATTGGGGATATTATAGTTTATGGATGTTATAGCCAGTGTTATGGCAATTGCACTTTAGACTGTGTTTAAGTTGATTGGTAATTTTGTATGAAATATGTGTGAATTAATTATAAGCAATTAAGTTAATTTGTATGAATTTGTTTAATTTGGTATGCATGAATTTATTCTGTGAATACGTTTGTATGAATTTAGCTGTAAACTTAATTTATAGTAGTTGATTTGCTTAATTACAATTCAATTAAGAATAAGAGTATTCCTCAGTAATTAGTCATATAAATATTATTTTGTTTTAGCCATAATTGATAAGATGTGTTATGAAAATTTCAGATATAGCAGGAAAGAAAATATACAAATTTATAAATCTGCCAACCTAGTAATGAGCTAGCTCGGCTCACTCGGACAAGCCACGAGTCGGTCTTGAGCAATAGTTTTAGCTCGAGACCTAAAATTCAAACTCGCTCGCTCAGCTTGATACACCAACAAGCCGAGTACGAGTGTGGCCTAGCACGCTCTTTAACAACTCGTTGCCACCCCTACATGTGTGGCTTCCTCGTAATGAAGCTATATTTGGTACATGGCATTCATCCTAATTTGGTTAATTTTTTCACGACACGTCAACATCTACTTGATATTTATATTAGTGGGGCGTGATTATATCCCTTTCAATTATATGTGATTGCTTGATTTGTGTGTGTTGAGTGCAGATGCATAACAAAAAAATTTACTATAATGAGAGGTGGACTTGATAAAAAATAATATCTAACAAGATATTTTATAAGGAGACATATTTGTTGTTTTGATGTTTTAATTAAACAAGTAATTTATTAATAAATGACAGATTATAAATTTTATTAAAATTTGCTAATATTATTGATCAAATAGCCTCTCATATAACTATTTTTTTTTAACAAAGGTTGGAGGTCAATCTTTGTTAAATGATTTCATAATTTAATTTTCTACCCGAATTTCAAACTTGCAACCTCTCATACAGAAAGCATTATTTTTTTTCTATATGACTAATTTGATCAATAGAAATTAGAAAAAAAAAATTCAAATAATAATAATATGCCAGAATTACATATCAAACAGATGTATTACAAAATTATTAATTTTTTTCTTTTAATTTTACTTGCTTATTTTTGTGTTAGATGTTGTGAGTTGTTAGTGGATATTGGATTATGACATGTAGTTTAATAGATGCTTTTGGATGTAGTAGTTGTTTAATTAGGCCTATGTTTAATTATTAACCTCAGCTGTATTTATCTAAAAACACTGATCCATGGTTTCAATAAAACCGGTGGGTATTAACCGTATAACCCACTGTTTAAAAACACACACACACTGACACACAACAGTTTTATAATTTCAAGTGTATAGACAACTTTGCCCCTATTTTATTGTAGTTATAAAACTCTAAAATAAAATAAGACCAACTGTAAGAACCTACCCTCTCTAGATGGTATCATCTTTTTTTTTTCTTTTTAAAAAAAAAATCAAAATTGTGAAATTTAATAAATAATATGAAGGTTAAGTTTTAAGATTCTCATATAGCTTATATTTCTCTTTCTTTTTTTTTTCTTTCACATACCTGTAATGCAATTAATTATTTAACTAATACTAATAATGACTACAAAATTGAAAAGTAAAAAAATATAACTATTTTTTAATTAAAAATTTGTCGATTGTCGTTGATTGAATTTATTTTGTCGTATTGAGCTGTCAATTTTCAAATCAGCTCAATAAATAATTAATTATGGTAAAATTGCCCCATCAAACCCCCAAAATTTGATGTATTATGAAACAAATCATGAACTTATGTATTTCTATTTAATATTTTGTCAATTTTCATCGAGAGGCGAGCTACTCTTGACATGTGGGCCATGTGGGAAAGAACAAAAATATCTGAATGAATTTTAAATTTTCTGATGTGACATAAGTAAAGTAAATAATTTATTTATGATAATCAAGTAAACATAATTTTTAAAATTAAATATCATTAAATTTTAATTTCCGTTGAATTTTTATAAGAAATTGGTGGTACGAATATGCCTTTCTTGTACTGAAACCGACGAGATACATGGGGCCAACTAAAACCATAATATAAAATTCATGTAGGAACCACACAAATAAACACAAAGTCTTTGAAACGTTTATTTAGATAATATTTTCCACACAAAGTCGTTCAACCTTTATTTAGATGTATTTTTCCTGTTTGAACGCCATTTTTTCATTTTTTAGAAAAAAAAAATCGATTTGTCAGAAAATAGATTAATTATATATTTTTGTCTTCTCCAAATTAGTAAGGATGGGATCATTGATTCCGTTCATTGTTGGGTGGACTGAACCATTTCTTGTTTCAGTACCACCAAAAATAAAATACAAATAGCATAAAAATTCTGGTAGCCGACCCATTTGGTTTTGTTCTGTGTGGTCCTCCCCTGTCCACTAGTGCAGTAAAATTTAAAAGGTAGATTAAAGGAGAAAGCAACAAGATATCACACATTGGACACAAACGTACGGATTAGATTATCAATTATCAAAGCTTGAGCAGCTAAGGGGCTGTGCCTGTGCGCCTGTGCGGGAGTTCACGTTAAATGTCGGTATTTGTTACTGCGACAAAATATATATGTACAAGTAGAATGATGTTATTGTATCCAAGGTTAAGCGTATTACCTAATTTTCTATATAACACCAACCTGACACAATGGACCAAGTTGCGAATAAAATGAAATGAACGTTGGTACTTGGGAGCAAAAATATAATCATTTTATAAACCCCTCTCCAGAGTCCAGAATTTTCATATTTTATATTATTTTCCCAAAAATTAAATTAATAGGATATATAGAATCTAGCGATATTACCTCCGCTTCTTAATTAAATTCAAATGAGAGAATAAGGGTAAATCAGGAATTTAAGAAGAGAGTTTTCTCTCAATGCTCAAAATCTTAATTTTTGCGTTTAGAATAGCGCTACTCTTTTTTAATACCTAATTTATCCTTATTTAAGTTCTTCGATTATGGGTCTAAACTTGATTATGTACTATCTATCCTTATTTATCCCTCGTATCTCTATACGAGCTATAGCATCACTGGGCCCCTTGATAGAGTAAGATTATCTGCTAGCGGTATAATTACAAGAGTAATTATATTTGATAATCTGCTCAAGATCAATAAAAGATTCAATTAGCAAGGATGACACACATCTACCTTGAAACTAATCTGATAGCTATGAGACAGAAGAACAGACACAAGTAAATTGTTTACTGGATCGTGATATTGTACTGTACAACATCATCTGTGTAATTGGATGGTCATGTTGTGTTGCCAGATGCCGCTCATGATTATAGAAGTTAAAACAGTTTTAACTCTATTTACCAACATAACACAGATCCTATTGGGTCACACCATATATGAGTTAATCGGAGAATCTTATTGTGATTGATTATAAATTGGTTATGATCAATAGTAAGATGGTTATAATTAATTATACGTGTTATAATTAAATTATAAATGTTATGTAAAAATAACAAGCAAAAACATTGGTTAATTTATAAACGTGTGTGACATGTTGTATAAAAGTTAACCGGTTAATTTATAAATGTGCAGGACACGTTGTATAAATTACCAAAACAACAACCGGCAAAAAAAAATATATATATATAATTGTTCAGAATAATTATATGAATATTATTTGTATTCGGGTCGAGGGCATTCGGGTCTTTTCAGATTCGTCCTTATCTGCATGACATGTCATCGATCCTATCCAAATGACACGTTATCGATCCTATCTACATGACATGTCATCATCCTTATCCATTCAATGGCATATCTTGTTAATAGGCTGAATTTGGAGGGCATTTTGGTCTTTTGGCAACCGACCCTAAACCCTATAAATAGGGGTGGAGGGGTAGAGAGAGAAACTACTAATTCACACGTATCGTTTCGTGCAGAATCGAATCGGTATTTTCTCTCTTTCTCGGTTTCTCTCCCAAATAGTGTTTCGGTTGAGAAAAGAAAGTTATATGTAGTTGACGTATAATCTTGCGGGTTTTTGTGAAGTATATTTACGGGATCGATGAATAGTGTTTTCTCGAATTTCACAGTATGTCAGTTTTAATCATTGATGAAACTGAATAACCGAAAATTCGTGTTTACGGGTTTTCGTCTTTTTCTCTGTGAATAGTGTTTTTGTAGAATTCCGCGATTTATAGTATTTCTGGCAAAATAAATAAACCGCTCTCCGGTTAGTCCTGGTGGATAACCGATAGAGGCATCAGACGTCTGATGCTCCGAGGAGAATCATTCCCGTGATGTAGCTCTACTCGCTCGGTCTGCATTCCAACTGTGATTTGAAAACAAGGTATAAATATGTTATATTAATCTATTTAATTGGTAAGTAGATTAAAGTTTTAGAAATCAATAATGGAGTAGATCTGTAAAAAGGATTAAATTGGGTTTTGATGCCAAAGGAATACTGAAGGTGGACAGCCTTGGAAAGTTTCCTGACATACCCCGTTTAATCCTGAGCTTAAGTTGGCCATAGAAATTTTTGTTTTACGGTCATTCCGCAACTTAAGCCTAAACGGGTTTTGGTTACCCCGAAACCCAACAGTTCTTCTCCTCTACTGCTCGCCACCAGCTATCCACACCGTCGAGATCCGGCGAGGAGAGCGTGGTGCACCGTCGAGATCGTCGAGATCCAACGAGGAGATCTGGTGTGATCCGGCGAGGAGAGCATGGTGCACCGTCGGAAGGGATCCATGCTAGCCCAGCGAAGGTTGTCAGAGTGCAGCATATGAATACTTCATTGGTTAGATATGAATGCTTCATTTGCTAGAGATAAATACTTCATTTGTTAGAATATGAATGCTTTATTTGTACATTAATTAGATATGAATACTTCATACCTTTAAATATGAATAGTGTTAGTGTCAAGTGTGAATAGTTACTATAAAAAAGATTTTAATTGAATTGAAGAGGTCTCGGAAGAGATTTCCCAAAAGAGGTCTGATTTTGAATTGTATAAATTATTTTGTACATGTATGAATACTTCATTAATTAGATATGAAATACTTCATTATTTAGATATAAATACTTTATTAGTTAGATATGAATACTTCATTGTATAGATTCGCTGTAGTGGTCCCCAATCTTGGCAAATGTCGCTTTCAGACGGTTGCGGTCTCCAATCCAGGCTGTCAGACGTCGTCAGGGATCCCCCTGGTTGTTACTAGTCCCCAAGATTAATGGTCCCCTCCAGTTTGTGTTTACATATAACGGATATTATAGATAATAAGTATGAATACTATAAACTCGTAGGTATGAATACTATACGTTTTGACGATGAATAAAATCGCGTTAACCCTACTCATTGGCGGTAATTACCACGTGCACGTCAGTTAGTGGTCCCCTGTTGTATTTTTTTTTTATCTTTTAGTGCGGGGGACAGATAGGGGACTGAATGGAGGATATTGTTAGTCGTTTTTTTTTTTTTTTTTTTTCTATTTTCTAATGCAAATGTCAAACTAAGTAACACTAGTAAGTACTCATTTAATGATTTGGAAATCATAACTGGATTTGAAAATTATATGTAAATTTTGTTTAGGAAGAGTAATATAACAGGAAACTTTACATCATCGACAATATAATTTATAAAAAAGAATTAGTAAAACTAGTATTATTTGTTTTGAATAAAAATATAATTGGAAAAAAAAATTAAATTATACTCGTATGATAACAATGAGGAATCTAATGGCAAAGGTTTTGGTTTCAAATTGTTACTAATAAAATTAAATCTCAGATATTTTTTTATAAATTTATATGATATATTTTATACTTCTACTCCTATAAGTTTACATCATCCACAAAGATAGTAGTATATTAAATATTTAACAACATATAATAGTTTAAGTTCTCGGGTTTATAATAGTTTAAGATGATAACACTAATTGTAATTAAGATACATATGTAACTAGATAATAGAGAGCCTCTAGGGTTCAAGTCATCTCCTTATAAATTACATCAAGTATAATTTCGACGTCTATCTACATTGCATACGACACTGTCACTGCCGCATGCGACACATATTATCCCACAAGGCGACCTTGCATACGGCACTGTCACTACCCGCATGCGCTCTGGGTATTTGCTTATGCAATTTGAAAGGTTTTTCGATCTTTCAATCGGCTTTTGGGCTAGCAATTCAGAATGTTATAAGTATTCGATTGTCTTTGTCACACCAACACAAATTGGTCATATCATATTCTACTCCAAATTAATATCCCAAAGACCTGAAATAAGTAACTCCTAATATAAATTAAAGATACGATTTACGATATCCTTCCAAAGGGAGCCCACTGGGTTCTAACCCTAGTCTTTGAATCGCTGCCAAGCCTCGTTAGCCGAAGTGTTCGAAGTTCTTACACGTAATCCTACTCACACCAAAATACAAAGATTTTACACCTATTGATATAGTAGACAAAACTATGTATGCAAGGATACGATAAAAAACAATTCAAAGTATAAAAAAATCTCAAATCAACATAAACGAAATATAAATTATACTAAAACATAACAAAGAATTCGATACAACCCTAGTCCTAGAGATGAGAAAATTAGCTTCTCGTAGCCATGACAAAATAAAAGGAACAAAATAAGAAAGACATAAACTACAACCCTTGAAGATTGAAAAACTATAGCCTCCTTAGATGACGCCTTCTTCTCCCGCCTTAGACTTCAATGGCTACACTTCCCTTCTCCAGAATTTACTCTCTAATGTAGCCTAATTTTTGGACTTAACACAATTAAACAACCACATTAAATCCTATTACAAGAGGGGTATTTATAGTATTTCTAAAATGGTGTAGAGATGGTGGAGATCATGGGGGCATGGGGCTTACCCATGATGTGTAGATTTTGCCAAAAATAGCTTAGCAATCTTGGAGGTGAAGTATGTGCGTCCTTCTAGAAGGATTCTGCTCAAAATTCGCGTCAAATGTTGAGATTTAATCCAATCAAGACAATCCACGGATTGAACCCGTGGACTCGTGCGGCCTCTGGGGGGGGACCTGTATGTGGACTCGGCTGAAGCTGTACGGCTCCCGACTTAGTATATTTTTTGCATTTTTCACCATTTTGCATGTTGTGTACTTCGTGTGAGGTGTTGCATGCTCCATGTAATGTCTTATTTTGACGCCATATTCAGAATTTGCCTAAATACGATATTTTTGCTTCATTTTATCTTAAATACACTACTTTCTACAAAATCTGTCAAAATAACTTAAAAACACATTCATTTTTTTTTTTTTTTGGATCATTTTTCGTACTTAAAAGTAATAATTTTTACTATATAAATTGACGTGATCGTTTACATCAAATTCGCTAAAGAATAAATTGGGCAATAAATAAATTTCTACCGCTCTTACGATTGTAATTTTTGCTCTCAAATGATTGGTTTCCAAAATTTTGGGGGTCACAGAATCAAACATTTCATTTATCTCACTTTTCGGATTTTATTGAAAAATTGATTCGGTCCACTCTATTCTGGGCCAAATTATTGATTAAGTACTTGCTATTTTTGAAGAAAAAAATATAATTAGTCTGTTTCTCAACAAAATGATTATTGTTTTCTAAAAATAAAAAACATTAGTAGTACCCTCGACCCAAAGTCGTTGAACGTTTATTTAAGTTTTTTTCGCTTGAGATCTTTTTAGAGGCTCCTGATCTGCCAGATACAGACCGTTCTCACCAGCTGGTCGACCACACAATTCCCTCCATTTATAATAAAATCCGAATATCCATTTTATTTGTAAAGCACACATTGTATATAAATGGACACATCCATTTATTTTAAAAGGAGACAAAAAAACATTCATTTCTAGTTGTTTCTTTTTATGATTATACACGTAGGATTGCGTCACGCGCATTCACTCACTCCTTGCCATTTTCCCCTTTAAACCCACAAATTGCTTCATAATTTACTTCTCTCTCTCTTCTCTTTCATCCCAAAAAAGAAAAAAAACCAAAGCTTAGAGAAAAAACAATGGATGAAAGAGGAATGGAGAAGAAGTACATTACAACCGCCGAGCTCCGGCAACACAATACACCTTCAGACATCTGGATCTCTATCCAAGGAAAGGTGTACGATGTAACTGGTTGGCTCAAGGACCATCCCGGCGGCGACCTTCCGTTGCTCAACCTCGCCGGACAAGATGTGACCGATGCATTTGTTGCGTACCACCCACCCGTTGCATGGTCGTTTCTTGATAGGTTTTATGTGGCCCACTTGTCAGATTACAGGGTGTCAGAGATTTCTCGTGAGTACCGTCGGTTGGTAGCGGAGTTCTCGCAGAAAGGTTTGTTTAACAGGAAGGGACATGGCGCTTGTACTTCGCTGTTGGTAATGGTGGTATTGATGTCGATGATAGTTTATGGGGTGGTGTACATGGAGAGCCCGGTGGTGCATGCCGTGTGTGCCGTGCTTATGGCGGCGGCTTGGTGCCAATCAGGTTTCCTTGGCCATGATTCCGGGCATTATAATGTAATGATTGACGGGTGGCCAGGTCTCAACCGGGCAATGCAGGTACTTTCAATCTCATTTTTCAGATGTAGTTTTAGGCAATTTTCAGATGTAGTTGGTATTACTGTAGAAATTTTATAAATAAATAAAGGTTAGATTGAAATAAACATTTGAATTGGGGTTTCATTGATAAGGTTGTGAATTTTATTTGGTGATTTAAAATTTTGTAGATTTATTTTGCTATTATTAATTATTGGTGATTGTAACTTGGCTTCCCTTGATACATATGCCCCACCCTTGTCTTGTTTGCTTCTCTCAAAATGAGGTCTATATACAAAATTACAAATCATCAGATGTCTGTTATTGACAAAGTAGACCAGATCAAATTAATGGTCAAAATTTCAATTTGATCTTTTCAATTTTATAGTTTTATAGATTAATTTGTTCCAATATTAATATATAAATACAACATTATTTTTGTTGTTCTTCAAAACTGTCTAATTTAAAAACAACATTATGCACAGATTTTGGCAGGGAATTGTGTGACAGGAATCAGCATCGGGTGGTGGAAGCGGAACCACACGGTGCACCACATCGCATGCAACAGCCTGGACCACGACCCTGACCTTCAGCACATCCCAGTCTTTGCTGTCTCTGACAAGTTGTTCAAATCCCTGACCTCTGTCTATTACAAGCGCAAAATGGACTTTGACAACTTTGCTCGCTTCTTTGTCAGCTACCAGCACTGGACCTACTACCCCGTTATGATATTTGCACGATTCAATCTTTTTGCACAGTCCATTCTTCTCCTCATCTCTAATAACCGTGTGCCCGACAGGTAGGTCTTTAACTCTTTAGACCTAACAGTAAATGCAAAAGTGTTGTCTATTACAGACTACAGTACTGAAACCAGATCACTGCTGCAACAAATTTGAATACGCACGCATTGATTAATTTAACTATAACTATAAACTTTGGCAGGTGGCAAGAAATTCTAGGTGTGGCATTCTTCTGGGTTTGGTTTCCGTTGCTCGTCTCGTGTCTACCCAGCTGGACTGAGAGAATCGCATTTGTGGTTATCAGCTTTTCGGTCACAGGAACACAGCATGTGCAATTCACCCTGAACCACTTCTCCACGGAGGTTTACGTGGGACCACCCAAGGGGAACGACTGGTTCGAGAAACAGACGATGGGGACCATGAACATCAGCTGCTCACCATGGATGGACTGGTTCCATGGTGGTCTACAGTTCCAGGTGGAACACCACCTCTTCCCCAGGTTGCCCCGGTGCAACCTTAGGGCTATATCACCTCTTGTCAGAGAGTTGTGCAAGAAGCATCACTTACCGTACTCCAGCTTCTCGTTTTTTGAGGCCAACAAAAGGACGATCGCGACATTGCGCAAGGCGGCTTTCCAGGCCCGAGACCTGACGAACCCTGTGGTGAGGAATTTGGTGTGGGAGGCTGCCAATACACATGGTTAATTAGTTCGACGGGGTTCGTCTCTGAGACGAACAAAGTGATTGAATTTTTTTATAAGCAAATATTTTTCTTGGCTTGATTCCAACCATTGGTTTGTTTCCATGGCAATTACTACTGTTATTTGAAAAGGGGGAAAAAGCAAAGAGAAACACTACCAAAATTTTGCTGCTAGAGGATATTTTTTTGGCGGGCAAATATGTATAAACCTTGAATGATAAACTTTATCTATGCTTATCTCAGCCATTTATTTTTAAGATGAATGTCCAAACATGTGTGCTGTTTTCTAATTTCATCGGTACAGCTTAACATGATAGTATAATAGCAAGTGTTATCAACTTGACATTCAAAAATTTTCAAAAAGATTTACAATATTATGTTAATCATAGTCTGATAGTGCAAGTAACTGCACAAATTTCTCTATCCTACATGACTAGACCATAATATTATTAATATATGACAGAACATTACATTAGCATCAACAATCAAACCAACATCAATCTTTGAGCTACAAAGTAACCTCAAACCAACATCAATCTTTGAGCTACAAAGTAACCTGAGATAACCAGAGAGAAAACAGCTATAAACGAGCAACACAACACTTCAAAATCCCTTTGACAGATGACAATGAAATGAGATTCATTTGTTATCTGGATCGACTATTAACCTCTGATTTTCCTTATCTTATACCCTTTTTCTCTCATCTCTTACAATGTGCATACACATTAGACAACAAAACAGAATCAGCTGAGTCCCCGAGAGCACCGCACAGTGCTGGGAGCTGCTCAGCAGCCCTCTCCCCTATCTCCTCATTCTAGTAAAAACTAAACGCACCCAACAAGGCAGCCTGAGAATTTCCACCAGGCTGAATTGACTTACACTTACAAGATGGCCCACCGGCACCGTGCATGTATATTCACTCATTATTCGAAACAAAATACGATTTTGTCAATCATGCCAGAGTGAATTTAGGCAAATAAAATGGACAAAAATGATTTCCCCTTTAGTTTGATATCACCCCCTCCATGTCTCATTTTCTCAAGTAGGCTTTAGGAAACCTTGCATTTTCCAGTGGAATTCTTGCAAATACCTTCTTACAACTATGTATATCTCCTGATTTTTCATACATGTTAGCAAGTGCAGATCCCAGGAAAACATCACTGTGTACAGGGAGCTTGATAATCTTCGCATGAATACTTCTTCCCATTTCTAAAGAAGGGATACTTGCACAGGCAAAGACAACAGTTGAAAATGTCATATAATTAGGTCCCTGTCCCAATTCAAGCATTTTATAGAAAGACTGGAGAGCATTCACAAAGAGTTCATTTTGAGTGTATCCAGAGATAATGGCATTCCATGAGGCAACATTTCTTGTAGGCATTTTATCAAACAGTTTCTCTGCTTCTTTGATTTTCTGGTCGGAGCAGTAACCAGCCACCATGCAATTCCAACAAACAACACTCTTTATAGAAAGTGAGTCAAATACCTGACGACCATAGTCTGATTTTCCACACTTGCAATACATATCAATTGCAGAACTCCCAACAAAGACATTGTCATGAAGTCCAGATTTGAGTGCATGACAATGGACCCCACACCCGAGTGTGAAGTCACGAAGAGTAGCACATGAACTAAGAACACTGGAGAGACATGATAAATTGAGCATGACCTCATTAAGCAACATAGTTTTAAAGAGCCTCAGTGCTTCAACAGGATTGCCACTTTGGTCATACCGAGCAATCATAGTGCTCCAAGAGACCTCATTTCTCTCAGGCATTTGTTCAAACAGTTCTCGTGCATTTTCTAACTGTCCCATTCTGGTATATACATCTAGTGCAGCAGTCCATGAAATGACATCCCTCTCAGGCATTTCATCGAACACTCTCTTAGCTAAACTGAAGTCACCCATTCTGAGAAATAAAGTGATCAGTGAATTGCATACAGATACATTGTTTTCGAAATTTGTCTTGACAACTAACCCTAAAATGCTTTGGGCAAAATCAAATCTACCACTTTCAGTACATGCTTTAATGACACAGGTGAAGGTGACATTATTCGGTAAGAGCGCAGAAGCCACCAGCTCACAAAAAAAAACTAAAGCCTCTTTGTACAACTCATTAGAGACAAACCCACTAATAATAGCAGTTGAAGAACAAACTGTACGAAATGGGCAGGTGCGGTACAGCCTCATGGCCTCTCTGACACGACCACATTTCATAAGACCATCAACCATCGCAGTCCAAGAGATTGGACTCCTTTCTGGCATTTCATCAAACACCTTACATGCACCATCAATATCACCGCTCCTCACCAACTGTGAAATCATAAAATTGTGAGAAAAAGGGATGAAAACACTGTCACGCTTTGCAACCGATTCCTGGAAAAGGCGATCACGGTCGAGTGAGAGATTTAGAGAGGAATAAAAAGTGAGGAGTTTAGTGGAGACAGAGAAGTCAGAGAGGAGGCCTGAATGGATGACGTGGCCATGGAGAGAGCGGCCGAGTTGGGGGAGAGAAGAGGTGGTGCATTGCCGGAGAAGGGTAGCACAGATCTCGGCGTAGGATTTGAAGAGTATGGTAGTAGGAGAGATGAGGAGCAATGATCTTTTTCTGGTAAAGGAATGTATGAGAAACAAGAGATTGCTTGGTGGTTTCCCGATTACCGGTTCCATAGTATCACATTTCCGATTACCGGCGCCAAAGTATTATATTTTTGGCGGTTAGTTCATAGTTGTATGCAAAAAATATGATAAGGTTTCTGTAGCTAATGTTAGTTCATAGTTCATAGTTCATAGTGCCATGTATTAAAGGCCTCCACAAATCGATTATGGACCAAGAATTAATATACTGGGATTCAGATCCTTTTACGGGACCAACTCGAGATCAATTGCGCAAAGTCTATGATCCGGGAACGATTAGGCCCAACAAGCTCTGATAGGTGCTCAACTGCTCAAGTGACAATCTGGCAATAAATGCAAGCTCATTATTTTATTCAAAGAAAATAGTACATTCATGATTCATACATGTTTTATTTACTAATTAAACATACTTCACAATTTCCACATTTTACAGGCATACTTCACAGTCACACAGTATGCACATTAAAGTCATCCGCAAAAAAGACATCACATTTTACAGGCATACTTCACAGTCACACAGTATACACATTAAGTATTTTACAAAATTGTTGATCCAACGGTAGCTTAACAAAACAGTAAAATCAGTAGCCACCGTTGGATCAACAATTTTGTAAAATACCTAATAAATAGCAAAAAAATTCAGAAAAATATAAAATTTGGTCTCCAAGCACATATTAATATGGAGAACAAGATGAACGGTTCAGATCGACCGTTTGGATTTTGAAAAATCAAATTTGGACCGTAAGCACTTCGGTCCATATGCAACCGAATGCATATTAGCCACTCTCCAAATTAACTACCAATTGGTTCTACATTAAATTGAAATGTAAATTAGGTGAGTAATATTTATTGAAAATTAATGTGACTTTGTTTAAGTAGCAGTACAGTACCTTTCCGGTGAGTTTGGTGCCAGTGTCCTGATCATAGTTATTACATATTTTAAGTAAAATGTAGTATTTATAGACAATAAATGTTAAATGTACCGAATAAAGATATCCAATACAATAATTTTACAATATAAAAAATCATTACATAGCATTACAAAATATTCAAGAGATCACTGTCGACCTCTACGCCTCTCAGCGTCGCCTTGGCACGTGCGCTTGTGCCAACTAGTATGAGAGAGGTGCGAAGGAGGCGACGGGTAGCATGGAGAGGAGAGAGGAAAGGCAGAGAAAGAGATGGAAGACGGAGGGTGGCGACGGGTAGCACGGAGAGAGAACAAACCTTTGGAGAAAGAGATGGGAGACGGAATGAAAAATAAAAATTGCACGCTTCGTCTGAGTTCTGTCGATCGGGAATGAAAAAATTCCGTAATTTTTTTGGCTATCGCAATAACCACAAATATGGTAATTGGAATAGCCAGGAATTCCTAATTACCGTCGCTATTCCGTAATTCTTAACTCATGTAACGTCCCTCTCTCTCTCTTAGCGACCCACTGTTTGTCGTTGCTGTGTCATACCAGTATGGCAGGTGACACCGGTTGTCTTAGCGGGCCTCTTTTATGAAAAACTTTCAATGAATTTGTTTTCTTATTCAACAAATAAAATTCGTTTTTTTGTGAAATTCATCACCAGGTTAGGGTTTTCATAATGATTTTTCTTTGTTTCCAATTCTTTTATTCTTATTATTAGGTATGACATACATATTACAATTATCTGTAATTTGTGATCTAATGCCAAATTCAAATTATTTTAGAAGTATTAAAACATCCTATCATATGAAAGATAAGTATAGAAGTTTCTATTATTTAGGATTTAGTAACAGGTTGAGGTCTAATATTCAATTGTTCTTATGCGCATCAAGTTTGGGGTTATATCCAGCGAAGGTGGGGAAAACAGATTCTGGTACGGAGACCGGTACCAAACTTGCTAAGGAGTAACTCAGATATTCAAGTATGGAATGACTCCTGGATGGAGGGAAGATGCAAATAATTTCTCTAAGGTGTGGATGCATGTGTCGAATGCTAATGGGCTAGCGGGTTTTAATTATAGGAAGTAGTAGTAGCTGTTATTTACTATGGTTTTTAATTTCTGTAAAATGTAAACTTGGCAGCTTCTGTCCGGTTCTTAAAAAAAAAAAAAGAAGAAGAAGAAGAAGGTGAAATCAACATAATATGTGCGAGTGTTCAGTCGATGACAGATTCGGTGGTGAAAAATAATTGTGACTATTCCATATGCTGCCTCAGACTTATTTGGTATGTATGTGACTATTAATTCCTTGTGAATAGAAATTGCTAAATGCAATCAGGATTTTGAGTAATCGAGCAATCAACCAACTGAACTGTGGACCATTTGTCCTTGTGAATATGCGTACAAATATATTTATATCTTTTCCTAGATTGCTCAAAACCTTCCATTGCAGTTATCAGCCCCAATGTTATCAGAACCGGACCGGACATCAACTCGGAAAAGTTTCGGGTCAACGATTTACTGGTCGGACCGGTGGATCAACCGGTTCAATTGCTGGTTTATTTAAACATTCACATAGATATGAGATATGAGAATTGTTATACAACGTATATTCAAATAATATAATACAAGACTAAATTATAATATATATGTGTGTATATATATATATATTTCAAACTTAATATTTAAATAATATAAAATACTAGTTTTTATTAGAGATGACTGAATATATTTTTTTTAAGGCGGAATAATTTAGCAAACCAAAAGTTTCATTTTTATTTGAATAGTACTAGGAATTTTATTTTGTAATAGCAATAAATTATATCCTAATGAAAATGAAAAAGGACTTCAATAAAAAAAATAACGACAATTAAAATACATAATATAATAATAACAACTGTTAGGTTTCAAAAAAATATATACACACAAAATTTTATACGCATGATTGATACTTAAGAATATGTAAAATTTAAGGTTTCATGTGTAAATTTCATAAAAATAAATAAAATATGTGAAATGAATAAAGTTTAAACCTAGGCCACAGACTTGTGTACAGTACAGGCCTACTAGTCCTTTTTTTAGAAGAATACAGGTCTACTAGTCCTTTCATTTGATACTATGTCGCATTTAATGCATGACAGTGTAAAAGATTGAACTTTGAACCGTTTAAAGCGTTTTTTTCTTTAAAACCGAGTAGCTGGTTTTTGAAAAACCGGTCTATTAAACCAGATTTTATTGGTTCAACAGCATAATCGGTCTTTAAAATGAACCAAACTGGAAAGGCATCCGGGTCTGGTTTTTTTTGGTTAAACCGCCGGTCCGGTCCGGTTCTGATAACACTGATCAGCCCCACTTCTGATTGTTGACCATAAATGCACACTAACACAAGAAAACAATACTTTGCATTTTCATGTCTCCTTATCTTAAAGCATATATGTCTACTTTCCTTTTCAATTATTTTGTAGGGTACACATATCGCTTATGACTCGTCAGAGCCACAAGTTATGACTTTGAAGGAGTTTCTTTTAGTAATTGAAGAACTCGAGTACTGGGCTTTGAAATTGTTACTTGGGAGACACTTCCGCATCTAAATTCATTATAAGAGGATGCATAGCCTCATAATATTTGTACTGTTTACTCTTGAATTAATGTATTAGGTACATATTGGAAGACTTGGAATGCTCAATTTATGCCTTAAGATAGAGTTTGCAATTTGTTCAAATAATCAACAAAGAAGTATTAGAGGATATTAATTACTAGTCGTACTGCATGCTATGCTGGTGTCAGTAATACTATTGCTGAAGATTTATATGAAATTTCAAGTTTGGGTAGATAATTAACCAGAAGGATATGATTTGTAAATTATTCAATTAGTTCGCATATGAATTTCTTTGATTATTTGATGTAATTAGAATTTCTTTTTCATTTTTCTTGAAGCTTTATGAAAATGTGTATATAATGTAAACAAGTCATGTCGTGCCGTGTCGTGACCAAAATGTCAAGGGGTGGTCACGGCACGCGACTCACGTCGTGATTATTCGAGTGCCGTGTCCAAACATAACTGGTCATGTTTCTCACGTTTAACTATTTTTCATAATTTAAGTTAGTTTATTCATGATTCACCATTTGATTAAGACCTAACGGTCCTAATTATATGTGACTCGCGTGATTACGTGCCGTGCCATGATTAAAATGTTAAGGGGTGATCACGACATGCGACACGTGAGTCACGATACGAAACAGTAACACGTACCGTGCCGTTCCGTAACGGAGCCGGCTCCGTCGTACCATTTTTTCCACACTAGGTATATATAGGTTTATATTGTCAAATTCATATACAAACTTGAAAAGTTAACCGGGTTAGGATCTACTATCAAATAGTACCGCACCTAATTATGTGAATTCAAGCGTCGGCAGCTCTTTGTTGGAACTTGGAATTAAGTGATAAATGTGCATAGATACAAAACAGTGACCTGGATGATAAATAATACCAACCAAACAGCGTACCTTGATGATAAATAATACCAACCAAACTGTCGACCTTGATGATAAATAATACCATGTGATAGGTAAATAATTCATCTAAATATACTGTAGATTACCTGGCGATGTTTCTTTGCATGATGCATGATGACGTGGCGATGTTAGCAGGCAGTGTTAGAATATTCAGTTATTCTATTAAAGTTAGAATATTCAGTTATTCTATTTCTAGAATCTATTTATGGAATCCTATTTTGAGTAACCTATTTATTAAACATATCCATTTATATATGTATATATATTTTTGGGGAATGGTTACATGAATTATAATTGGATATCTATTTATGGATTAATGGTTACATGAATTATAATTGGATATCTATTTATGGATTAACTGCCCACTCATCCCCACTCATATCGTTGATGGATAGAATGAGTGTAGGGTATAAATTAGAGTCCTGACTGATCCTCTCTCTACATATTCTCACATACAACAATTAAAAAGATTTTGCTCTCCATTAGCAAAAGTGAAACAGAGCGAGAGAGAGAAATCGACCCGGCGCAACCTCGAAGGATCTAGGGTTTGCGATCATCGTTGAAGTACTTGCTTGTTGACCACCATGAATGCTAGAGGTACGCTTATGTATTATGTTTTAATTTAATTATAGTATTTAATGTAATATCATGTTGTTTCAAGTTCTTGGGATCTTTAATGGTCTTTTGCTCTTATGATGCATTTTCTAATGCATAATTAAAGATGATCAAAGTGCTTATGTTCATGTAGTAATTCTACTTACATGTGGTATCAGAGCCTTGCTTGGAAACTTCATAATATTCATTAAATTTCTATAATTAAACTATTATAGATTAATCTATAAAATTAGAACTTGTAAAATTGATAATCCCCAATTGAATTGCAAGTTTATGGGGAAGTTAGGGTTAGACTTGAAAGAATAATTTGAATGATTATTTTATGTGATATGATATTTAATCATCATATAGATATTGAATTGAATTGCGTGTTAATTCATAAGACATTAAGGATACTCCCAAAGGTAGGTCTGCCGCTCTTATGATTAAACACATTAAAAGTGCAAGCAACTTTCGTTATTATGTAAAATTGTGTATGCCCAAAGGTAGCACAATAGAACACCAACGAAATTGCTAATTAAAGTGCTTCAATAATGTAGTTTTATTTATTTTTTCTTTTCTTTTATTGCTATCGTATTAAATCATGAGACATTAAGTATACTCCCAAAGGTAGATACGTCGTTCTTATGATTTATACATTAAAGTTGCAAGTAATTTACGTTATTGTCAATTGTGTATATCCAAAGGTGGCACGATGAGACACCAATAAAATTACTAATTAAAGTGTTATATAATATATATTAGATATATTATATTATTAGGTTGTAGATCTTAATTTATTAGGATCTAGTGTTATATAATATATATTAGATATATTATATTATTAGGTTGTAGATCTTAATTTGTTAGGACCTAGTGTTATATAATATATATTAGATATATTATATTATTAGGTTGTAGATCTTAATTAGCCCCAAAGGGTGATTAGGGTTTATCTTACGCCACTGCTCCTAAATCTGAATTAATATCTGAATTAAGGTTAAATTAGAAGATTCAAAGCATTAACGTACATCTTCTAATATCTCTTCCTAATTATACTTACATTAAAGCCTTCTTACCTCTTAAAGTGTTCTTTCTTTACTATCTCCCTAATAAAAGTTAAAATAAGTATAATTACTTAAAGATTAACTAATAATAAACAAAAGAATTTTCTTAACTAAAAAAAAAAAAACCTTAGTAAGAGCTGTTGTACTAACTTAAGAATGAAGCAATGTCTAGGAAAGTCGGAACTCGTAGCAGAGCCAAGTGCTCCCTGACTTTCCTGGTTGTGATTTCAAGACTTAGACAACTGGCCGAACGGGTTATGAAGATAAATAAAAGGATATTAAAAGTTTCACGTAAGGATTTTCTTTAGTTTCTTGTCATATTGTCGAGTTTGATCTTAAAGGTAGATGCAAAGAAGCTTGATCCTAAAGAATTAGAGTAATTATTTTACAAAATAAGATGAAAATATCTATTTTATAATTACCACTTGAAATCTAATTATTATTCATAATTTTTCTAAATAAAGGTTTCACTCCTGCCGGTGCCGGATTCGCATCAATGGTTCAGTCAGTTGTGATCTTTAATGGACTCAACTTTACAGAATGGGATGAACAAGTGCAGTTTGCACTTGGCTCAATGGATCTTGAGGATGCCATCCTAACCAAAAAGCCCGCTGCTCTTACTAACTCTAGCAGCGCTGAAGAAAAGGCTCTAATGGCTGGTTGGGAGAAACAAAACAGAATGGCATTGATGTTTCTTAAGATGACTGTGGCAACTAATGTCAAAATTTCGCTTCCGACTACTGAAAGTGCCAATGACTTTTTAGAAAGTGTTAAAGCACAATCTCAAAGTGCTGATAAGAGTGTTGCAATTACGCTAATGTCAAAACTGACCACCATGAAATATGATGGCAGTCTTACTATGCACCAGCACATACTTGAGATGACATCCTTAGCCTCAAAACTCAAGGGTGTCGGGATGACCGTGGAGGAACCATTTTTGGTTCAGTTTATAATCAATTCTTTGCCTTTTGATCAGTATGGACCATTCCAAATGAACTACAACACACTTAAAGATAAGTGGACAGTTCATGAATTGTCTGGAATGTTGATCCAAGAGGAGCAAAGAATCAAAGATAACAAGCCTCCCGCGGTCCACCTTGTGAACCATAATGGCGCTAGCACAAGCAACATCAAGAAATCAGGTGGTGGAAAAGGAAAGAAAAAGGGTTCTCCAACCCAGAAAGATTCTAAAGGAACATTCAAAAAGACAAGCAAGGAAAGGTGCAACTTTTGCAAGAAAGTTGGGCATTTCCAGAAAGATTGCATGAAGCGTCGCAAATGGTTCGAAAAGAAAGGTATGAATAGTGCCTTAGTATGTTTTGAATCTCATTTTATTGATGTTCCTAATAACACCTGGTGGTTTGATTCTGGTTCTAGCACTCACATTTCTAATAACATGCAGGGATTCCTTTCAATCCAGACCACAAGTCTAAATGAGAGATCAGTGATGACCGGAAGTAAAGAAAGAGTACCAGTTGTGGGAGTTGGAACGTATCGACTCATTACTGACACCGGCTGTACTTTAGATTTACTTCATACACTTTATGTACCTACTTTTAGTAGGAATTTAATCTCTGTATCTAAACTTGATAATTTAGGTTATGAAGTTAACTTTGGTTCAAATTGTTGTTATGTATGTAAAAACAATTGTGTGATTGGTAATGGAATTTTAGTTGATGGATTTTACAAGCTTTGTCTTGATAATGTTTTTGTCCAATCTCTATGTACTGTGAATTTTAATGTAGGAATTAAACGAGCTAACATAAATGATAATTCGGCTTACTTGTGGCATAAAAGACTTGGTCATATATCCAAAGACCGAATCCAACGTCTTGTAAAGAACGAGGTTCTTCCGAACTTAGACTTTACAAATTTTGGAACATGCATTGATTGTATTAAAGGGAAACAAACCAAACAATCAAAGAAAGGCGCCACAAGAAGTTCACAATTATTAGAAATTATCCATACTGATATCTGTGGTCCGTATGACGTCCCCTCCTTTAGTAAAGAAAAATACTTCATCACCTTTATCGATGATTACTCACGTTACAGATTCATTTACCTTTTGCATGAAAAATCTCAATCAGTTGACGCTCTCGAAATTTTCGTCACTGAGGTTGAAAGGCAATTGGAACGAAAAGTGAAGATTATTAGATCTGACCGGGGTGGTGAGTATTATGGAAAGTATGACGAATCGGGTCAAAATCCTGGTCCATTCGCTAAATTTTTAGAAAAGCAAGGCATTGTTGCGCAATACACAATGCCAGGCACACCACAACAAAATGGTGTCGCCGAACGTAGGAATCGTACTTTAATTGAAATGGTTAGAAGCATGTTAAGTCATGCTAATGTACCTAAGTATTTGTGGATGTACGCTTTAAAGACAGCCATGTATTTGTTGAATAGAGTTCCTAGTAAGTCCGTTGAAACTACTCCTTTTGAGTTATGGACGGGAAGGAAACCGAGTTTAAGGCATTTACACGTTTGGGGCTGTCCAGCGTAAGTAAGAATTTACAATCCACATGAAAAGAAATTGGATTTCCGAACCATCAGTGGTTATTTTATTGGTTATCCAGAAAAATTAAAAGGGTACTGTTTTTATTGTCCTAACCATAGTACGAGAATTGTAGAATCCGGAAATGCTAAATTCATCGAAAATGATGAAAACAGTGGGAGTTCAAGTCAACCAAGTGTTGACATTCAGGAAGTCACGCGACAAGACATTGTACCTATTATTGTACAAATGCCCATGATTTCGAAAAGAGCTGTTCCAAATGTTGCTCCGCAACTTAATGTCAATTTGGAACAACAAACTGAGAATGAGGAAATTCCCATAAATGATGTCATTAACGAAGAGATAGTACAACCCCAACCTATTGAATTGAGACGCTCCGCACGTGAGCGTAAACAAAATCAAATAGATGATTATGTGTACTTCAATGAATTAGAAATTGATTCAAGTATTGACGACCCTGTTTCCTACACTAAAGCCATACAAAGTGAAGACTCAGAACATTGGGTAAATGCTATGAAAGAAGAGATAAAATCAATGGATAAAAATCAAGTTTGGGATCTCGTTGATTTGCCTCACGGTTCCAAGAAAGTTGGATGTAAATGGATCTTCAAGATCAAACGTGATTCTAAAGGCAAAATCGAACGATATAAAGCAAGACTTGTTGCCAAAGGTTTTACTCAGAAAGATGGCATTGACTACAATGAAACTTTTTCGCCCGTCTCGAAAAAGGATTCTCTCATAATAGTCTTAGCTTTGGTAGCTCATTATGACTTATAGCTACATCAAATGGATGTCAAGACAGCTTTTCTAAATGGCGAGTTAGAGGAAGAAGTGTACATGGATCAGCCTGAGGGCTTTTCAATTGGGGGGAAGGAACACAAGGTTTGCAAATTGAAAAGGTCACTATATGGGCTAAAACAAGCCTCACGACAATGGTATCTTAAGTTCAACGATGTTATTACGTCTTTTGGTTTTAAAAAAAACATCGTTGACCGTTGTATATATACCAAAGTCAGTGGAAGTAAGATAATGTTTCTAGTCTTATATGTTGACGATATTTTGTTGGCCACTAATGATCTTGGTATGTTACATCAAACCAAGAAATTTCTCTCAAAGAATTTTGAAATGAAAGATATGGGCGAGACAAACTATGTGATCGGAATTGAAATATTCCGCGATAGATCACAAGGATTGTTAGGTTTGTCTCAGAAAGCATATATAAATAAAATTCTTGAGAGATACAATATGGATAAATGCTCAAGTGGGTCAGTGCCAATTCAGAAAGAGGACAAGTTTGGATTGTTTCAATGTCCTAAGAACGAATTGGAGAAATCAGAAATGAAAAACATCCCTTACGCGTCTGTGGTTGGTAGCCTAATGTATGCCCAGACATGTACAAGACCAGACATAAGCTTTGCCGTAAGCATACTTGGCAGATTTCAAAGCAACCCAGGGATGAAACATTGGAAAGAGGCGAAAAAGATACTCCGCTATCTTCAAGGAACGAAGAATCTTATGTTAACCTACAGGAAGACCGATTGCTTAGAAACAATCGGATACTCAGATTCAGATTATGCCGGATGCATTGACACACGCAAGTCCACAGGTGGCTTTGTGTATCTATTAGCAGGAGGAGCAGTCTCATGGAAAAGTGCGAAGCAGACTATTATCGCTGCATCCACTATGGAAGTCGAATTCGTGGCTTGCTTTGAGGCCACGATACAAGGATTATGGCTGCGGAATTTTATTTCAGGGCTTGGGTATGTTGACAGTATTGCCAAGCCGCTGAAAATTTATTGTGACAACGCTGCAGCAGTCTTCTTCAGTAAGAACGACCGGTACTCTAAAGGTGCAAAGCACATGGAAATAAAGTACCTGGCTGTGAAAGAAGAAGTGCAGAAGCGAACAATTACGATTTAACATATAAGCACCGACAAAATGATAGCTGATCCCTTAACCAAAGGATTAGCGCCCAAGACATTTATGGAGCATGTCGTAAATATGGGTTTAGTTGAGTGTGCATGATTTTGTTATTTGTAAAACTTTGAATTAATATTATTAAAGAGTTCATTGTTTGTTTGTTTCTATTTGATTGTTATTTGCTTATGTTGGTATACCTTATTGTTATATTTAAATAATAATCAGTTCTTTGCAAGAACAATTAAATGGATCATTATGTTAAAGCCCTTATGGTTTATATTAATTGAGATTAATATTGTGGTACATGGAAGGGAATGAGTCGATATACTGACTCACAACCGCCATGACTCATTTTGATTTTGATTAAGGATAAACATTATGTCATACCGAAATTATGGAATATATTGCATATATATTATCACTAGTCTTAAAGTTCATATATGTTATTAAAGTTATATTCATTACGAATTACTGAATAAGTGGGAGAATGTTAGAATATTCAGTTATTCTATTAAAGTTAGAATATTCAGTTATTCTATTTCTAGAATCTATTTATGGAATCCTATTTTGAGTAACCTATTTATTAAACATATCCATTTATATATGTATATATATTTTTGGGGAATGGTTACATGAATTATAATTGGATATCTATTTATGGATTAACCGCCCACTCATCCCCACTCATATCGTTGATGGATAGAATGAGTGTAGGGTATAAATTAGAGTCCTGGCTGATCCTCTCTCTACATATTCTCACATACAACCATTAAAAGGATTTTGCTCTCCATTAGCAAAAGTGAAACAGAGCGAGAGAGAGGAATCGACCCGGCGCAACCTCGAAGGATCTAGGGTTTGCGATCATCGTTGAAGTACTTGCTTGTTGACCACCATGAATGCTAGAGGTACGCTTATGTATTATGTTTTAATTTAATTATAGTATTTAATGTAATATCATGTTGTTTCAAGTTCTTGGGATCTTTAATGGTCTTTTGCTCTTATGATGCATTTTTTAATGCATAATTAAAGATGATCAAAGTGCTTATGTTCATGTAGTAATTCTACTTACATGCAGATCCAACCGTTCATTTAAGAACGAACGGTTATCCACGCAGTCCCCTATACAAGTAAAGTAAGAGATCTGAATAGATTCGTGATACCCAAAAGTAACACAAATTCGTCCGAGCAGAAATTATGGGTTACCGCCTTACCGGGATCAAAATTCTGAATAGATGGGTTACCCAGAATTGTTGGTTATCGTCCGATCTGAAATAGACGTTTTGAATTACATTCGAGCTGTCCGATCAATGTCATATAACTGGAGAGGATTTGGTAATATTTTATGCAAATCAAAGCCGCTTCGAATCAATGTCATATAACTGGAGAAGATTTGCTTAAATTGAAGCTAGACTGAATACGATCTTAGAGCATCTATATCTCTGAAACTATTAGAGTTTCTAATCTAACGTGGCAGTTTCTAATTCAGTTTCAGAGATGTGGGAGAGTTTCTTATTTAGAAACTATGCATGAAAGTTTCTTATTAAGAAACTGTTTATAAACTCTATGTTGGTCAAATGATTGGCTCAAATTGTTTATCCTTTCTAATTTGTTGCTGACGTGGCTTAATAGAAACTCTTAAATGAGTTTCAGGGATGTGAGAGTTAGAAATTTTAAAGATCATAATTTCTAAAAAGTAGTTAACAGTTATTTAGAAATCATGTTGAGTTTTAGGGATGTAGATGCTCTTAAAGACACGCCTTGGATTTAGTCCACAAGCTCCTGCAGTCCTGCTATTGAGAAAGCGAGTCGTAATTAGTTTATTAAGAAGCTCAAGGGTTGTGACGGCTGTAGAGCGCCTTTTCTGGTGGCCTATAAGTAAAAATATGAGCTCGCGAGCCAGTTCATGAGCTCGTGAGCTGAGCCGAGTCGAACCAATTGTTTAAATGAGCCGAATCGAGTCGAACTTTTTTCTTTCAAAAGCGAGCCGAGTTAGAGCCGAATCATTTTGTTTCTCTCATTGAGCCGAGCCGAATTTGAGCCGAACCTTAATCATTAGCAGCTCTAGTAAGAATATAGTAATTAGAGTTAGTAGATGAGAACAAAGAGAGAAACTAGTGATTTTCAAAGTAATATAAGTAGTAATGTTCTGGAGAGTTCCTTCTTTTGCTATTTCAACCATCACCAGAAATAGTATAATTGTGTTGTTCTCGAACTGTTCGAATTAACAAGTGTGTATTTAGATTGACTAGACTTCCTCCGATGTCCCAATATTATATTCGATTATAACTAACAAATTTTATATTGTCACGTTATCTTTACTCAATATGTAATTTGTGTAGCTTTACACAATATGTAATATGTAATTAATTTGTTGAATTTTTCAATTTATAATTAGTATACACTGTATATATGTAAAAGCTTGTAAAGATTTTCTATTATCAGGTATTTTTGTGTGGGTATATAATTAAGAGTAAGGCTTAGGTGTTATGGATAGCATAAGGTCTTTCATGTTACGATCTCAAAAATCTATCGTATAAACTTCAAACTCCGATCTAAGTAGTTCAGTAAATTGATTATGTAATTAACTTGTAGAATATCAATTTTTACTATTTTTGGATTTTTTTTTATTTTGTATGATTTATGCAAAATGACAAAAAAATGATCTAAAATATTGACAATTTTCTTTTATTTTTAAGTCAATATTTGTCATTTTTCATAAATCATAAAAAATAGTAAAAATTTGTATTCTACAAATTCATTATATAACCAATTTACTGAGCTACTTAGATTGAAGTTTGAAGTTTACACAATAAGTTTTTGAGTCCGTAGCAAGAATGATGTTATGCTATGTATAGCACCTAAATCTTACTCTTAAATTTACTATGTTTATTTTAACCATATATTTCATCATATATGGTTAGTAAAATAAGTAAAACAATGGAGGAATCAAAATATGAGTTATTTTTTTGTACTAAAAATTTCTTGCTCAGACCAGCTAGGGGTGTCCATGGCTACGGTACAGGTCGGGTGGAGACATTTTCATACCCATACCCATTAAAATTGACCTTACCCATACCCTATCCATACCCATTAAAAATTGATCTTATCCTACCCTACCCTTATCCGTTAATATTATCGGGTAACGAAACGGTAGCAGGTGAATAACGGATGATACTAATATAATAATTAGTTTTATTATATTTTACAAATTAAACATCAAAAACTCATTCATTTTAACACATATATAATTGCATTTCTAATAAAAAATAAAATAAATGTGCAATCAATTCCAACTAAATTATTTTTATAAAGAATAAAAATTCAAAAACACGAATATACATTTAAGTGGGTTGAAAATTGAATTGAATATATATTTGGATTTTATAATTACCCTATAGGGTAACGGGTATGAAATAGTAATTACCCATACCCTTGTCCATTTATTTAACGAAAAAATATTCTTACCCATACCCATACCCAATAAGCTAACAAAAAAAAGAACTTACCCATATCCGCCTTATCGAATACTATACGGGTCGGGTAAACGGCTAAAAAGGTACCATTGACACCCCTATGACCAGCGGTAAAAAAACAGCCTCTTTATGGAAATGAAATCCTCACGAATTGGGCAGGAGTATTACTAGGATGAGTGACCTCCTGGGAAGTCCCTGTGTTACTGATTCCGGTTGAATTTTATTTCTAACCCACCCCAACTTGTTTAGGAATAAAAATTTTGAAGAAGACGAAGAAAAAGAAGATTAGGGAAGAATTTAACGGGTACAGAACCCAATATAATCCAATAAGGAAACAACATCCACCCCGGACCCATGTCATCAACTATAAAAGAACACTGAACCGTAATAGTTTCACAATCAACCTAATACAATAATTTGGAGCAGAAGTATATATATATGACTTCTAGCTAGCTTCATATATCCCAAAAAATTAAGCACTGTCAACATGGCCTCCCCTACATATCTACTGTTAATCTCTCTCTCTTTTACGGTCTTCGCCGTTACTACCATGGCAACCTTGCGCGCAATAGAGGAGCATATGACCCATCTCCATTTCTATATGCATGATGATTACATAGGCTACGCGGGCTCGAAACCAACCGCTATACGTATCATAACAATGCCCAAAAGGTCGCCCAATGATACATCACCACGTACATTCGGCGACATGGTCGCGTTAAACAACATTCTGACTGTGGGGCCCAGCCACGAATCCGAACAGGTCGGCCGGGCACAGGGATTTGCAGTGCGGGTGGCGGAAGGTGGTTCTGTTAGTGACTTGAGTTTACATCTCGTGTTTGAGCAAGGGCCCTATGAGGGGAGTTCGCTAACTGTTCATGGGAGAATACCGATGGACCAACCGGTACGAGAGTCAGTGGTGATCGGTGGTACCGGCCATTTCAGGTTTGCCAAGGGTTATATGTTGTCCCGGAACTATGAATACAATCTTGCCACTGGTGGGGTAGTGGAAATTGATGTCTATGTGATGTGATACATTATTGGAGTAGTATATTTAATTTCAACTAGTTATATATATTTTAAATTACTTGGTAGTTACCAAGTTAAAAAAAATAAATATGTTTACTGCTATATCATATATCGTCTCTCAAATCTAAACAACAGTGAAAGAAAAAAAACACACACAATAAGTATCAACAATATGCCGTAAAAATTCAACAATTAAATCTTTATACAATAATGGAACAATATTCGCGATGAATATTGTTGGTATACCCTCACGAATACTACCGTCGCTAATAGAAAAAATGTACGCCTTTTTAAATAAGCAAATACTTTTTTAGATGTATATCTATTTCTGTCGGTGTACCCTCGTAAATAGTCACTTTTTATCATCGCCAATACTGTCTCATTCTTGTATATATGTCATAGCTAATTTTCTACCTCTATCTTGCTTCTCTCCTTGTTTCTCTTTTATTTTCTTCATTTATTTTATTAGTTATTTCTCTCTGTTTTTGTTTTTGTTTTTTGAAACCTTGGTTGCGGTGTCTAAGTATTTCTCATTTCTACATCTAATATAAAGAATGATTGGTTGTTCCTCGACTAAACTTTCATCTATTTGCTTTGTTTCTACGAGAGGGAAGACCATTGATTTGCAAATTATTGGAATAATTAGTTTGGTCTCAAATCTCTATTCACTTTCAACTAAAGAGGGCAGATGACTAATGTCCAATTTCAGCTAGTGACAATGACTTGACGATTGTCGTTTTATAAATTAACCTCCAAAACATTGTGATAAAATCATCAAAATCACTAAATACATTAATTAATTATATATTATGCATCAAATTTTATGCCACTGTTCATGCTTATCAAATTTCAGATCCAATTTTTTTTAATACATGTTTGAAATCAAACTATCTAACTATTTAATATCCACAAAGAATTACTCTTTCTGTGTTTTGAACATTGCCTTTACTAATAGTCTAATAGACCAAAAACTAATTCTATTTATAAATTCCTGATTTGCCCCCAATACTATCACATAGTTAAAAGTTTCTTCAGTGAAAGAATTTCTATTGATTTCTTGAACGAGAAAAGCTTTACATCTGAATTCTTAGATTTTAAAGGAATATTAAGAAAGCACCAAAATTAGGAATAGGAAGAGACCTTTGTTTACACCAGCGAGCAGCGATTCAGTCATTCAGATTTTCCACATGGAATATGATTTTTGTTGAGTTAAAATAAAATAAATCAGGCCTTGATAAATTGCCATGTGGGCCTCCATCATAACCCAGCCCAATAATATTATTAAATAGGTTTATCTTCTGAGATTAGTACATTCCAACACTAATATACCTTCACTTAATTATTTGTTGTGAAATTGATAATAAATTTAAGAGATGCATCCAAATTTCTATGGAAGTTTGAATCCAAGAGCTATCTTCTCTATTTAATAAGAGAAAAATACTTTGAGGTAAAAAAAATTCTCTTTAATAAAAAAACAGAAAAAGTTTAAAAAAGAAAATAAGAATGATAGCTTGAAAAATAATAAGAAAAAAAAAGTGTAAAAAATAAAAGAAACGAGATGTATGTGCTTACTCAAAAAGGCATGTATATAGAAAATATATAAAGCCTAAATCAAGATAGCAAGCAACAATTTAAGGATTCAATATGTGCAAAAGGTGGCCGGGCTGTTCATCAACGTGTCACAGCCGGATTGGAAGTTTTTGCACAAACTTAATAAAAATCTGAAGGTTAAAGCTAAGAGAAACAAAATTACATAATTTACCAAAATAAAAATGCTCAACATGTAAGTATAAAGAAATGAAAAGACGCCCCTATGTAGCAAATCATGACTAGAAATGTGAACAAAACCAGAGTTTGTGAGTAGAAATATATATGAACAAAATTTGAAAACAATGAGAGATTACAGAGAATTATAGAAGAGAGGCGGCTCAAAAGGGCTTTATATATAGAAAAGAAAGGTATACTCTCTGCTTGGATCTAAGGTGAGAAATAAATAATAAATAATTATGAAGGAAGTTACACTTTAGCCCCTACAAAATCTTATATTATTCAGACATTCTGCAAATGGGTTCATATATTTGAAATGCTTGGAATATGACATGAATCTATGCTCTATAAAATAAGTAGAAAATTTTTTCATAGTTATTTTAATTTTATAAGCAAATTTCAATTTGTATTTGAGAATGAGAAATGTTTTTCTTCATATTTAGTGAATGTAGAAATGACAATCCATATAAATATATTTAAATTAGATCGTAGTTTTATCAATTTTATTATCAGACAACATCCACTGAAATAAAAAATAGAAAATTAACTTTCTTTTATAAATCATATAGCATACTTGTAAATTATGACTATGCATTACCTCCACTAGAACGTCAGAGTAAATAAAAATGTATAATTCTTTGTACGCATGTTTTTGCAAACTCATGTAAAACAAATATTGCTTTTGTTATTAGATCCAAAGGCGGGAGGCACACACTGTAAATAGGGAATAATTGTCCCTCATTTATTTTCAAATTTTTTGTATTTATTGGTAAATTTTTATATATTTTAGTAGAAAATACTATGGAACTATCAAATTAATTCTATTCACAGTATAAAATTTTTCTATACTTGATCTTAATTCATATTTGACCTCCATAGTCTAAAAAGCCTGAGTTCGCATTAGATCAAAGGTTGATTTAAAATAATAAATTACCACTAACATGTACCTCTGTGTACATGAATTGTTTGTTTTAATGAGATCGTCAATAGGCTTAACATAAAAATGGCAGGTATGGGGTGGCCGATGGTCATCTGTTTATATTGTCAAATTTTGCAGGGTCATAAATGTAAATATGAAGCACCCATCAGAAAATATTAGGGTTTTGTTGCTGGAACAACAGGCGGCGGGTGGATAAGATGAGATGATAAAATCATAAAATAATAGCAAGTTGCGTTGCTCTGCTCATGGGATGAGATGAGATGAGATGAGATCAGATGATGGGAGGTCATTTATGACACACATATCCGCTGCTATGACTTATGGGAGTGTGGGCTGTCAATAATTCATATAGACCGTTCAATCTAAATCCAACGGTTCTGATGAGAAATAAAGGTCCTTCTAAAATAGGAATTCTTGGGATGAGCAGTGTGATTTTCATCCAACGGTCGGATCAAACCTGTTGCAATTAATTAGCTGTCATAATCTTTATCCACTATATATATATTTCCTTAATTATATTTTTTCTAACACAGTTTATAAAATGTATCATTGAAAATCAACATCGAAATCATCTAATGAAAGGGCAAAAGATTGAGTAGAACTAGGGTGTTCTTAAGCTCACCAAGTTCTTTGGTGAATTCAAGTCTAAAACCCGTCAAATCGAATTCAAATGACTAATTCGAACCATTAAAATCCCCTACCTTATCTTACGAGTGATGTGTCTACATGTAAAAAAAAAAATTAATTTTACATAGAGTCAAAAGGTCAAAAAACATTCAAACATTAAATGCATTAAAATTAATTTATTAACTTTCTAATTTTGACCACTTGACTTTATACTAAATTAATTCGAATGCTTAAAATTTTCACATGTAGATGCATCACTCATAAGGTAGGCAGGTTTCAATGATTCAGATTCGTTATTTGAAGCCGATTTGACGGATTTTAGACTTGAGTTCACCAAGGGGCTTGATGAACTTAAGAACACCCTAGTTCTACTGCAAAAGATTTTACGGAATATGATTTTTTTAGTTGGAGTCTACTTACACAAGCATATCATGGTATATGTTTGTAAGTTATGTTTTCATTTTCAAAATTTAAACAATAATTTTAATTATTTAATATGATCATTATATTAAAATATGTTTGAATACTAAATTTTGAAATTAAAATTTTTCAGAAAAATAATGCACTAAGATGTACATAAAACTACTGTTTTGTGACGCTCTAAAGAAGAAGATCGGTTAAACAATTTGGATTTGTCATTTTGACTTTGAAAATAGATGAACATATGTAATGATATATTTACACAAGTAGCGTAGCGGAATTCATAAGTTTGATTTCCAACTCATATATTCATAAAAAAATGAAGGCCTAACATCAAAACCCTCCATGAAAAGTTGATGATGCTTGATTGCTTGCATGTAACATATTAACATATTAACATATCCATTTCACAGTATATAATATGATTTACATGTTATATTTTACCTTTATTACTAGCAGAGTAACATGGGCCATGTACCCCCTTGAACTTGAAAAGCCCAAAATTATGTACTAGGCCCGTTAGCACAATACATAATAAAGATAATGAACTAGGTGAAATGAAATTCGGGCTTGGTTAAATTAGGTCCCCAAAATTTGGGCTCTTTTGTTGTCAATTAATATTGTCTCTTGCTATTGTTTGACTGGGCTGGGTTTCATTGGGCTTCAGTAGCAAGCTTGGCCCATCAAGCTTCACAAAAATCCAAAATATCACTTTCTTTTTTTTGAAAACTTGGTTGGAACTACTAAGATTCGTGAGGGAGAATCGAACTCGATCTTTGGATATAACAACTTTAGGACATTTTCCTAGCCAATTGTGCTACCTTTCCTTTCTCCAAAAATATCACTTTTAATCTCTCTTATTCATATAAAATCATCGAACCAAAATTTTGATGTTTGGAAGGTGACATTTCCAAATAAATAAATACACACGTTAATGATGAGAGATGTTATTTTCATTTCGTTTTTACACGCACATCAACTTGATCTGAGCGGAGAGAGACCACTTGATGTGAGCAGAGAGAGAGAGAGAGATGACATTTTATTTTTCTCTTGATAAGTTTTCCAAAAGAGAGAGAAAGAGTGGTCCTTAGCAGTCACTATCAAGTATTTAAAAAAGAAAAAGAAAAAAAAAGAGATAACAATGGACGGGACCTAATTGGAAATAAATGTAACATTCTTTAACTTTATTTTTAAATTTATTGTTACAATCCCCGGGAAGGCAAAAAAAATTTATTTGTAGAAATAAAATAAATATTGAAAGCTCTCTCCGTGTAATTAACAATCTATATTATGTCCCTCAGGCATTAACTAACTGAAAGACCACTAATTACTTAGGAGACTACTAATTATTTTAGAGACCGTCTAATATTTGAAATATTTTATAATTGGCGTGCACAAATATTGATACATATGCGTACAATTATTAATAAATATATCAAATATTCATATCTAAGATATCAAATATTTCGAAAAAAATGAATATATCAGCTTTCTTTTCTCTTTCTGATCACACACCCATCATTTATATGTTTTTAGAGGTTGGCTCTTTTTTTTCCGTTCAATCTTGCCAATATTTCTGACGATCTGTGAGAAATTTTACAAATCTAAAATCACGAAATTTTATATCTCGTCACGCAATTTTTTTTCTGGCAAATAAGATCTATGATGACATACTTTCGGGTTTTTCATTGTAGAAATAATTTTATATCTCGTCATGCAAGTACTCATACCTCATTCAGCAAGTACTCGTAATGTAAGTATAAATAGTTCATATGTGAAGTGTTTGCATCTAACATATTCTAACAATATATTTTTTTTTTCCATATGACACTGGATGATGTTTCAAAGTATTAATATCAAGTAATGAAAGTATATATAACTCACTATATAAGTGTGAATAATTCATGTATCAAGTGTTTGTATCTAACAAATTATATCATTTTTTTTATATTGCACTTAATGATGTCTGAAAATATTAATTTCAAGTATTACAAGTATTCATATATCATCATGCAAGTGTGAATAGTTTATGTATCAAGTGTCTCTATATAACAAATTCTATCATTTTTTTATATATGACACTAGATGATGTCTAAAAATATTAATATGAAATATAATGTATACATATTTTGTCATCCAATTGTGAATAATTTATGTATCAAGTGTTTATATCTAACATATTATATCGTTTTTTTTTTTTTGACATTGGATGACGTTTTTGAAAGTATTAATATCAAGTATTGCAAATTTTCATACGTTGTAATACAAGTTTGAATAGTTAATGTATCAATTGTTTGTATCTAATACTTTCAACATGAGTTTCTCAGAACAAATCCTCCTCCTCTCTCTTCTTCGGCAATGCCGAGGCCGGAGATTCCTCCGGCGAGGCCTTAACGTGGTGGCGCTGGTGTTTTAAGGTGTGACATGCAACGTCATCCATCTCGATCATCAGGGGTGCAAAAGGATCGGAGATCGGAAGTGATAAAACCATATCTGTATTCGTTTTTATTTTTCGGATCTGCATCTATACAAATACAGATCAGATTTTAAATGGATATGGATACGGATCAGATATTAACCAGATACAGATACAGATATCCACTTTTTATAATATTTTTTTTCAAAATATATATTAAACTGTATAGTATATATCTACTGTTTGAATACGGATAACTAAAATTTAAAACCATATTTGTATCCGATTATCTGTACGGATATTCAGATATTGAATATTCATATCAAATTTTCAAATATAGATTCGGATATGGTGGAATAATATTCCACACGTTTGCACCCATATCGATCATAGTCCCAACCATCTCCATCAGGATGTGGCTGATCGACCATCTTTCTACGCAGGTAAAAGTATATCTTATAATTTTTTCCTGACTTCTTATCTTATAATTTTGAAATGAAAGGGATCGGATCTGAATTCTTTGCTACGATTTTGACTTTGATGGTTAATGAGTCGTCACAGAAAGGTAGCGTGCACAGGTGGGGAAAAATTATAATTACTCGTAAATATTTTGTCAGAAATGAGAGAGAAATGGTATTTTTCATGACTGATACTTAGACATTTTCAAGAAACCGAATCATTTTTTTTTATTTTTATGTATTGATGCAGAGTTGCAAATTTGACCACATAAAAATCCGGAATTTAAAGAAACCATTGCATTGTTTCGTTCCATTATGCATTAATATATGTTCCTTTTTGCATTGATGTTATCATGTTAAAGGAGCTAAAGCAATGCTTCAAATTCTTTAAAATTGGAATGTTATGTGATCAAATTTGAAGAACAATAATTCTTTATAATTATTTTATTTATCATACTTATTAGATATTTAAAATAATTTAAATTAAATATTAGTCGATATCAAAATTATTTTTATATTTACAATAAGTACATTATTTTATTTTATTTCAACCTAGATGTATATAATACATTCAATATTATAAGTAAAATCTTGTAAGGAAAATAATAATAATAATAGTGACTCTTTTTTTTTCAGGATGTTACATTCTTTAACTGATTTGATTTGTAATAATTATAAAACTAAGATTGCCTCCTAAGAACATTGGTAAAAATTTCTCAACATAAATTAATCACAAAAATTATGTATAGATTAAATGTAATTTTTTATAGAAAAAAAATACTCAAATTTTTGGGATGTTACATATATATATATATAGAGGTTGGCTAAGATCAAAGTGGTAGTTCCTGAGCTTTGGTGCTACCAATTTGTTTTTCAATTTTCAAAGTTCAAAACGTCGATCTGAACCGTTCAAGTTGATCTCTACATTAAAATGTGCTTGGAGACCAAAATTTATATTTTTTTGAATTTTTTTACTATTTATTAAGCCACTTTGAAAATCGCTGATCCAACGGTGGCTTCTGATTTTACTGTTTTGTTAAGCCACCGTTGGATCAGCAATTTTCAAAGTGGCTTAATAAATAGTCCAAAAATTCAGAAAAATGTAAAATTTGGTCTCCAAGCACATTACAATATAGAGATCACATCTAACGGTTTAGATCAACTTTTTGGATTTTGAAAACGAAAAAATGACTTATAAGCATATACTCTCATATGCTTATGTAAGTAGAGTAGCCAACCTCTATATATCTTCATTCTATTATTAAGCACGTTGGGTGTCCGATCCGTCAACGGCTACGATTGAAAGATGAAACTTCGGATTTGATCTCAGCCCTCCAATTACATAATTTGTCTTCTTTTGATTGAATGCATCTATTTTATGTATAAAAGTCTAAATTTAGTTAAAAATATACTCACCACATGTGCTGCCACACGATATGTTACAATTAAAATTGAACAAATTCTGAAATTTAGCGATATATTTATTCATTTCCTTATTTCTTTGTTTCTATATTTCTCCTCTTCATTGAGAAGACTCCATCTTCCATTTTCTTATTTCTTTGTTTCCTTACTTCTTCTTCGTTTCTATACGGATCATAATGAAAATCAATTTTTTTTATTTCCTTATTTCTCTTTCTTTGTTTCTATACATATTGGTGTGGCCAATTTAAAATATATTTTCAATATATAATATATCAATGTGTGTGTGTGTATTCTAAATTAGAAACAAAGAAGAAGAAGAATACAAAATTGGAATGTAAGTATATATTTCTCTTAGAATATGTGTGTGTGTGTGTGTGTGTATATATATATATATAGAGATGGGCTATGGTGCATTGCAATGCATGAACCCCCTTATGCATTGCACTATAATCACGGATTTAAAGTCCAAACGACCGATCCGAACCGTTAGGTGTTTAATCCATATTGAAATGTGCCTGGAGACCAAATTTTACATTTTTTGGAATTTTTTTACTATTTATTAAGCATTTTTGAAAATTGCCGTTTTGTTGTGAACAGTAAAAAACAGTAAAATTTTCTGGACCATCAGATCAGCGACTTTCAAAATTGCTTAATAAATAGTTAAAAAATTTCAAAAAATGTAAAATTTGGTCCCCAAGCACATATTAATATGAAGAACAAGATGAACGGTTCGGATTAGTCGTTTGGACTTTAAATCCATGATTTATAGTGCAATGCATAAGAGGGTTCATGCATTGCAATGCACCATAGCCCATCTCTCTCTCTCTATATATATCCTATACATACACATGATAACACTTTTTATTTATGTTTTTTATATCATATTATATGTCGATATTGAATTGTTGTATGATATTTGATATTAGATTCGAATCAAGCTATTATTTGATATTATTGGTACTTAAAAATAAAGAATCATCACATCATCAAATTGTTATTAGAGATCACGATTAAAGTTAATTAAAAATACAAAATTTTCTATTAACATGTGTCTTAATTTTTAAATAATTATTATTTTCATTGATATATTTGTTTCTTATAATATATCCCCGTTGCAACGCACGGGTATGATACTAGTATATATATATATAGAACGAGAGGGTGACTAATGTGCATTCGAATGTATATGGGGCGAAATACATACGGTCCAAATTTGACTTTTCAAAATCCAAACGGTTGATCCGAACCGTTCATCTTGTTCTCCATATTAATATGTGCTTGGAGACCAAATTTTATATTTTTCTAATTTTTTTTTACTATTTATTAAGTATTTTACAAAATTGTTGATCCAACGGTGGCTTAACAAAACAGTAAAATCAGTAGCCACCATTGGATCAACAATTTTGTAAAATACTTAATAAATAGTAAAAAAAATTTAGAAAAATATAAAATTTGGTCTCCAAGCACATATTAATATGGAGAACAAGATGAATATTAATATGAAGAACAAGATGAATGGTTCGGATTGACCGTTTGGATTTTGAAAAGTCAAATTTGGACCGTATGTATTTCGGCCCATATACATTCGAATGCACATTAGTCACTCTCTCTTTCTATATATATATAGAGGTTGGCTACTCTACTTACATAAGCATATGAGGGTATATGCTTATAAGTCATATATGCTTATAAGTCATTTTTTCGTTTTCAAAATCCAAAAAGTCGATCTGAACCGTTAGATGTGATCTCTATATTGTAATGTGCTTGGAGACCAAATTTTATATTTTTCTGAATTTTTGGACTATTTATTAAGCCACTTTGAAAATTGCTAATCCAAAAGTGGTTTCTGATTTTACTGTTTTGTTAATCCACTGTTGGATCAGCGATTTTCAAAGTGGCTTAATAAATAGTAAAAAAATTCATAAAAATGTAAAATTTGGTCTCCAATCACATTTCAATATAGAGATCACATCTAATGGTTCAGATTGACTTTTTGGATTTTGAAAACAAAAAAATGACTTATAAGCACACAGCAGCTCAGGCTTTCTGCGACTGGAATTCCGGTCACAAAAAGTAAAAGCGCCGGTTGATGATACCCTATCCGGTCGTAGATAGTGGATTCCGGTCACTGATACCCCGGTCGTTGTAAGCATTGTCACAGATACTCTTCTGATGACGTCAGCCGGTCACTGATAATGTTTCTGCGACCAATTTTTTTTGTCGCTGTTTTTTTGCTGACGTCAGAAAAATGTATCTGCGACCAAAAAAACGGTCGCTGATATTTTTTTCTGAGACCAAAAGAACAGTCGTTGATACTTAAAACCGGTCGCAAAAAATCTTCTGTCAGGATTTTGGATTTTTTTTATTATTTAAATTTGCACCATTTAATAATTGATACAACACGTACCAATATACAACATAAACATACAAATAAATTTAAACATAAACATCAATATATACAATACATAAAAACAAAACATCAATACATACACATAATACAACACATCGATACATAAAAAACAGATATAAACATAAATATCAGAAAACTGATAATATATCGATCAAACATAATCATCGAAATGTCACATAATGTATCGATCTAAATGTCGCATAACATAAACAGATAATCTAAATGTCAAGTACTATCTAAACCAGGAATGTCAACACAAACATCTGAACAAGATATAAATAACTAAACTAAGCAGTGCCATCGCCGCCAACATCGCCGTCAACATCCTCGTCATCCTAAGGAGCAGGCATCGAGGCCGGCTGCGAGCCTGAACCTCCTTGTGAGGTTGTAAGAAAGTACTTTACATAATTATAATTTAGTGTTTAGGGTTCACAATTAAAACATACTGAAATATCGAATTTCATACCGAAGAAGCTCTGAACTGAGCCTCCAACTTTCTTATCTTCAAACCCCCAAATTAATTAAACTTGGTATGGTTCTTCAAAACAGAAAATTAGAGATAAACAAATCAATTAACTAACCAGAAACAGTGCACAGCTGAAGTAGTAGATCAGAAAAACCGAGCACAGCTGTAATTAGTAAAAAACCGAGAAATCAGAAAAAGAAAACCGAGAAATCACTAAACCTAGATAGAAATATGAAAAAATTGATAAATAAAAAAAGAGATACCTTCAAAGTGGAAGGTGGCGGAGACGACAGTTTGGCACCGGCGGCTATCTGGCACTTGCGTTTTGCAGAGAGGGCGGCTGTCAGATTTTCGGGTTTTTGCAGAGTCGAAGGGAAGGGGACAGAGAGACGAAGAAGGAAGGTGGTGAGATCGACTAGGGTTTCTGGTGAGAACAAGAGACAAAGTGTCACACCCCGCGGCCACGGGTCGTAACAGTCCCCCGCCGTAAGCATACAACGCCGTGTATGCTTACAAGGCTACTCACATTTCAAACCAAACAACAAGCAATTCAAACAAGTTTCTAATATATATATCAGAGTACACAGTCTGGTCAGCATATAATACAACAAAAGTATCTCATCCGGATACCAACCACGAGGCCTACCCTAAATCTATACAACAAAAGATATCTAGGGTCATATACTGGTAAGCTACTAAGGCCTACTACTCTCGTGCCTCTCCGGAATCAGTCGCACCAATACCTGTAAAATAACGGGGAAGGTGGGGGTAAGAATAAATTCTCAGTGCGAATTTGCCACATTTGAATTATTGGACTTGCAATCAAACTCTATATTCAATAATGAAACCCAAACAACAACAATGCAAACAGTTATATAAGAAAACATAAATAACAGAATGCCAATGCTCGACAACAGTTTAATCAACCTGAAACACAGTTTACGGAATTTCCAAGATGAATCTCAAACACAACATATATTTTAGCTTAACTCGATTCCTAACTCAGTTCAATTGGGCTTGTAGCAATTACAGATGTTCTCTCGAGCTGAACCGTTATCAAACCCACATCTGTAGGGTTACAGACGCCTACAGATGGCCAACCAAGCTGGACCCTTTATCTGACACCCATCTGCAATCGCTTGGCTTAACAGTTTATTAAGATCTGGTTCGAATCATATAAAGAAAATCCACTTTAGAATCATTTCCAATATTCGTCGTATTCAATCGACCATTCAAATACATTAACACGTAGGAAAATGCCACAGTTCCATAGACGTTACACAAGTCAACCACGATTTCCAATCACACATCTCATAACATAATCACCCTCCCTCGTCCCAACCGGTACTGGGAATATCGAGGGCCGTTCACCTAAGGCCATTTAGGATCCTGGGAATCCAAGTCAGCATACAGCCCGACTTGGCAAATTAATTGGATCCAAGTGCTTAACTTCGTAAATCCATTCACACACATATCAATTCCACTCGTGGTGACTTTAAATCAAAATCAGATCACAATAGATCGACATAACCTATAACCATACCAGTATGCAAATCATTCAATTCAGATCAATTCGAGTTTAATTTGATTGGGCTATGCAAATGCTCTACGCAATTCAGTGATGCAATCAATGATATTCAACATGACAAACGAAAACACAGTTTAATTCCTGAAAATAAAGTATCAAACAAGTCCAAGAATCCCGCACCTTATTATGACGAGCGTACCGCTTAGCTTAAGGATCGGACGTCTCGTATTGTCTAGCAAGTTCTTGCTCGACCGAGCCTACACCTATATTATACGTTTACCTGGTTTAATTCGGGTTCAGTGGTCCATACGTTTACTTAGGGTTGGTACAGTCCCAAATCAATTCTTTTCGGTTCCTTCTTTCTTACCAAAATCCTCTAAAACTACACAAAATCTCATCTAGGTCCTCTGGACCATACAACTCTCCATTTGGTGACCATCAATCACCGTTTCACTACTTTGGTTCTCGGTTCATTTCAATTTACCATTTGGTTAACCCTAATTTGGTCAAAACCTCAAATCAGCCGTTAAATGTTCTAAAAATTCACGATCAGGAGGCAACCCTACCGATTACGAGTCTAATTGGTCGGGTTAAGCAAATCAAATCACGATTATGCCAACTTTCAATTTTGGAACGAAACCCTAGAAATCAGATTTCATAAATCGGAAGAAATCGGGAAAAAGATTGGCAAACAAACTAGTAAGGAGTGTAGAGGAACTAGTCCTCGAGCAATTCGAACACAAATCTCGGGTTTAAAACGAGAATCTGAGAAATCGAGAAAATTCGAGTTTTCGAAAGAAATAAGGAGAAAAAGAAATACCAAATAGAAGGGTTCGGAGAGATCCTCGGCTGCTTTCTCGGTTCCAGACTCGATTTCTCGCAACAATCGGGAGTCTGAACGAAACGGAAACTCACGGGATCTTTTCCTTCTCTCTTAACCGAAAATTACTTGAAAATGGGGAAAATGGTGAAGAGAGAGAGAGAGAAGGTTTAATTTGGGTTTTAGGGTTAAAATTACCCAGAATGCGGATTAGCCAATCCGCACTGCGGGTGACTTAATCCGCACTCGAGACTTAGTCGGTTGTCAGCCGAATCCAGGAAAAGTCCGAGCCTACTGCGGATGAACCTGATCCGCACTCACTACTTAGCCGATTTCAGAAAAATTCAGTGCAATACAGAAATTCATGAGTGCGGCTAAACCCATCCGCACTGCGGATCCCTCACCCGCACTCACTACTTAGTCATTTTTTTGTCAAAATTCCAGAAAAAGCCTGAGCCACTGCGGATGACTTTCACCCGCACTGCGGTTAATCTAATCCGCACTGAGCCTATAAAGTTCCGAAATCTCGAAATTTCGACGCGGTTTCAATTCACAATTAACTTACTTATTTAGGGAAACCTTAATTAAGGTTTAAACTTCCATTTTATTAACACAATTAACTTGATTCTTTCTTTTAATTCATTTCAATTTAATTGTAAAAATTTCGTAACGTAACATTTCTCCCCCCCTTAGAATAAAGTTCAGTCCTCTGAACTAAATTGCGTACCTGATTCGTTGAATAGTTCCGGGTACTTCTCACGAATGGTTTCCTCATGTTCCCATGTTGCTTCCTTAGTCGAATGGCGTCCCCATTTGACCAGGACAAGCTTAATCGTCTTGCTCCGTAGTTGCTGTTCTTTTCGGTCCAATATCTGCATTGGCTCTTCTTGATAGGACAAGTCACCTTGGACATGCAGGTCCGAGTGATCAATGCAATGAGATGGATCTCGTACGTATCGGCGCAATTGTGACACATGAAATACCGGATGAACCCGGTCCAATGTTGGTGGCAATGCAAGCTCATATGCCACCGGTCCCATTCGCCTCAAAATCTGAAACGGTCCAATGTATCTAGGACTTAACTTGCCTGATACGCCAAATCGGTGTACACCCCTGACGGGTGAAACTCGAAGCCACACGTGGTCCCCTTCTTGAAACTCCAATGGTCTTCGATGCACATCTGCATATTTCTTTTGTCGCTCTTGGGCCGACTTAAGCCGACTCAAAACGACTTTCGTCTTTTCGGCAATCTCTTCTAACATCTGAGGCCTGGTAGGTGAATACGTACCTGCGGGTCCCCACCACAGCGGTGTGCGACACTGCTGTCCTGTAAGTGCCTCTTGTGGTGACATTCCGATACTCGAATGGTAGCTATTGTTGTACGCAAACTCTACCAAGTACAAATGGTTGATCCAAGATTCTCGGAAACTTAAAGCACAGGATCGAAGCATGTCCTCCAATGTTTGTATGGTTCGTTCGGATTGACCGTCGGTTTGCGGATGATGGGCTGTACTGAATCTCAGTTTCGTGCCCATGGCTTCTTGAAAGTTTCCCCAAAAGTGAGATGTAAATCGAGGGTCTCGGTCGGAGACAATGTGCCTCGAACATCCGTGGTATTTAAACTGGTATTGCAGGAACAAATCGGCTAGCTCTCTTCCGGATGTCTCGATCCGGAGTGGAATGAAGTGTGCAATCTTCGTCAACCGATCCACTATTACCCATATGACATCATATCGTCCAACGGTTCTCGGAAATCCAGTCACGAAGTCCATAGTGATAGACTCGAATTTCCGCATGGGTATCTCCAAAGGTCTTAGTAAGCCCGCCCTCTTCCGTCTATCTGCCTTAACTTGCTAACAGACCTGACATTTCTCCACATAGTTTTGCACGTTCCTTTTCATCTTTGGCCACCAGAAATATCGCTTTAGATCTTGATACATCTTGACTTCACCAGGGTGAATGGTATACCCCGAGTCATGCGCTTCTGACAGAATCAGATTCTTCAATTCTGAGTCATTCGGAACGCATATGCGGTTATGGAACCGCAGAATACCATCTTCGTGGAGTTGAAATGGCGAGTCTGCATTTGACTCGAAATGTTGTCGGAACTTCTGGCACTTTGGGTCCCCTTGTTGTGCTGCTCGAATCTGTTCGTGTAACTCTGGTCGAACCTCGACCGCGGCCAAGATAATCGAGGCAACTGTAGCTGTACCTGCACTATTGCTCGCTCCAATCAATCGAGATGAGGTTTCCAATGCAAACTCACGGGATGCACCCACGTGCAGATTCATTCTTCTCATTTCCTCGAGGATGTGTGTCTCGCTGGTGATAATCGATGCCAGATTGATCTGACTCTTCCTGCTTAGCGCATCTGCTACCACGTTTGCCTTTCCGGCATGATACTGGATATCCAGATTGTAGTCCTTCATCAGCTCCAACCATCTCCTCTGCCTCAAATTCAACTCCCTTTGAGTGAAGATATACTTCAAGCTTTGGTGATCCGTGAAGATACGGCACTTCACTCCATACAGGTAATGCCGCCAAATCTTTAAAGCGAAGATCACTGCAGCTAGCTCCAGATCATGGGTCGGATAATTCTGTTCGTGTGATCGTAACTGCCGAGAAGCATATGCTATAACATGGTCCTTCTGCATCAATACACATCCCAAACCAGATCCGGATGCGTCGGTGTAGACGGTATACTCCTCGTCGGTGATGGGCATGGCAAGAACCGGTGCAGTTACCAACCGACTCTTCAACTCCTCAAAGCTTTGATCTTGAGTGGCACCCCACTCGAACTTCACACCTTTATGCAAAAGCTTCGTAAGGGGAGCAGCTAACTGTGAGAATCCAAGTACGAACCTTCTATAACATCCGGCTAGCCCCAGAAAACTGCGAATCTCCGTAACTGTTTCCGGCCTCTTCCAATCGGTCACCGCCCGAATCTTTTCTGAATCCACGGCCAACCCTTCACCTGATATCACGTGCCCCAGGAAGGCCACTCTCTCAAGCCAGAACTCACACTTCGAAAACTTCGCGAATAGTTGATGATCTCTCAATCTCTGCAGCACTATCCGCAGATGTACCTCATGTTCCTCTCGTGACCTTGAGTATACCAGGATGTCATCGATGAACACCACCACCGTTGAATCCAATAGGTCGTGAAACACTCGCTGCATCATGTCCATAAATGCAGCCGGAGCGTTTGTTAGCCCGAACGGCATCACCATATATTCGTAATGCCCATAGCGCGTTCGGAAGGCTGTCTTTTCCACGTCAGTCGGACGTATTCTCAGCTGGTGGTACCCCGTTCTCAAGTCTATCTTGGAGTAGATCGAAGATCCTTGCAGCTGATCAAACAAGTCATCGATTCGGGGTAACGGGTATCTATTCTTGACGGTCACCTTGTTCAATTCACGGTAGTCGATACATAACCGCAAGGTACCATCCTTCTTCTTCACAAACAGCACCGGAGCACCCCATGGAGATGTGCTCGGTCTAATAAACCCGCTTTCCAGCATCTCTTCTAATTGGGCCTTGAGTTCCTTCAATTCTGCAGGAGCCATACGATACGGACTCTTTGAAATTGGTGTCGTACCTGGTACCACTTCTATGCCAAACTCCATTTCTCGTTCCGGTGGTAATCCGACTATTTCTTCCGGAAACACATCCACGAACTCCGACACCACTGGAATCGTATTTATCTCTCTAACTTCCGTAGTAGTGTACACTACCGCCGCTAGATACGCATTGCACCCGGAATCGATCAGGTGCCTTACTTCCACCGCTGAAATGCACGGTATTAACCCTCCAACTTTTCTGCAATTAAGCGTGCACAACATACCTGCAGATCCAGCCTCACTCGTATAAACAATTGACTCGTTCTGTGGATCCTGAATAGGATCGCGATTCCTGATTCGAGGTCGTCCCCTACCTCGACGTCCTTCCATAACTCTTAAATAAGAAGAAATATTTATTGAATTTGCATATACTTATCTCATAGAACGAACAAGTCGTTAGCCTTAACGATCCCAAGTATAACGTACCCCACTCACGTATCCTATCAGTCTGGTTAGGGCTTAAAACCTATGCTCTGATACCACCGAAGAGAGCTGTCACACCCCGCGGCCACGGGTCGTAACAGTCCCCCGCCGTAAGCATACAACGCCGTGTATGCTTACAAGGCTACTCACATTTCAAACCAAACAACAAGCAATTCAAACAAGTTTCTAATATATATATCAGAGTACACAGTCTGGTCAGCATATAATACAACAAAAGTATCTCATCCGGATACCAACCACGAGGCCTACCCTAAATCTATACAACAAAAGATATCTAGGGTCATATACTGGTAAGCTACTAAGGCCTACTACTCTCGTGCCTCTCCGGAATCAGTCGCACCAATACCTGTAAAATAACGGGGAAGGTGGGGGTGAGAATAAATTCTCAGTGCGAATTTGCCACATTTGAATTATTGGACTTGCAATCAAACTCTATATTCAATAATGAAACCCAAACAACAACAATGCAAACAGTTATATAAGAAAACATAAATAACAGAATGCCAATGCTCGACAACAGTTTAATCAACCTGAAACACAGTTTACGGAATTTCCAAGATGAATCTCAAACACAACATATATTTTGGCTTAACTCGATTCCTAACTCAGTTCAATTGGGCTTGTAGCAATTACAGATGTTCTCTCGAGCTGAACCGTTATCAAACCCACATCTGTAGGGTTACAGACGCCTACAGATGGCCAACCAAGCTGGACCCTTTATCTGACACCCATCTGCAATCGCTTGGCTTAACAGTTTATTAAGATCTGGTTCGAATCATATAAAGAAAATCCACTTTAGAATCATTTCCAATATTCGTCGTATTCAATCGACCATTCAAATACATTAACACGTAGGAAAATGCCACAGTTCCATAGACGTTACACAAGTCAACCACGATTTCCAATCACACATCTCATAACATAATCACCCTCCCTCGTCCCAACCGGTACTGGGAATATCGAGGGCCGTTCACCTAAGGCCATTTAGGATCCTGGGAATCCAAGTCAGCATACAGCCCGACTTGGCAAATTAATTGGATCCAAGTGCTTAACTTCGTAAATCCATTCACACACATATCAATTCCACTCGTGGTGACTTTAAATCAAAATCAGATCACAATAGATCGACATAACCTATAACCATACCAGTATGCAAATCATTCAATTCAGATCAATTCGAGTTTAATTTGATTGGGCTATGCAAATGCTCTACGCAATTCAGTGATGCAATCAATGATATTCAACATGACAAACGAAAACACAGTTTAATTCCTGAAAATAAAGTATCAAACAAGTCCAAGAATCCCGCACCTTATTATGACGAGCGTACCGCTTAGCTTAAGGATCGGACGTCTCGTATTGTCTAGCAAGTTCTTGCTCGACCGAGCCTACACCTATATTATACGTTTACCTGGTTTAATTCGGGTTCAGTGGTCCATACGTTTACTTAGGGTTGGTACAGTCCCAAATCAATTCTTTTCGGTTCCTTCTTTCTTACCAAAATCCTCTAAAACTACACAAAATCTCATCTAGGTCCTCTGGACCATACAACTCTCCATTTGGTGACCATCAATCACCGTTTCACTACTTTGGTTCTCGGTTCATTTCAATTTACCATTTGGTTAACCCTAATTTGGTCAAAACCTCAAATCAGCCGTTAAATGTTCTAAAAATTCACGATCAGGAGGCAACCCTACCGATTACGAGTCTAATTGGTCGGGTTAAGCAAATCAAATCACGATTATGCCAACTTTCAATTTTGGAACGAAACCCTAGAAATCAGATTTCATAAATCGGAAGAAATCGGGAAAAAGATTGGCAAACAAACTAGTAAGGAGTGTAGAGGAACTAGTCCTCGAGCAATTCGAACACAAATCTCGGGTTTAAAACGAGAATCTGAGAAATCGAGAAAATTCGAGTTTTCGAAAGAAATAAGGAGAAAAAGAAATACCAAATAGAAGGGTTCGGAGAGATCCTCGGCTGCTTTCTCGGTTCCAGACTCGATTTCTCGCAACAATCGGGAGTCTGAACGAAACGGAAACTCACGGGATCTTTTCCTTCTCTCTTAACCGAAAATTACTTGAAAATGGGGAAAATGGTGAAGAGAGAGAGAGAGAAGGTTTAATTTGGGTTTTAGGGTTAAAATTACCCAGAATGCGGATTAGCCAATCCGCACTGCGGGTGACTTAATCCGCACTCGAGACTTAGTCGGTTGTCAGCCGAATCCAGGAAAAGTCCGAGCCTACTGCGGATGAACCTGATCCGCACTGCGGTTCAACCTCATCCGCACTCACTACTTAGCCGATTTCAGAAAAATTCAGTGCAATACAGAAATTCATGAGTGCGGCTAAACCCATCCGCACTGCGGATCCCTCACCCGCACTCACTACTTAGTCATTTTTTTGTCAAAATTCCAGAAAAAGCCTGAGCCACTGCGGATGACTTTCACCCGCACTGCGGTTAATCTAATCCGCACTGAGCCTATAAAGTTCCGAAATCTCGAAATTTCGACGCGGTTTCAATTCACAATTAACTTACTTATTTAGGGAAACCTTAATTAAGGTTTAAACTTCCATTTTATTAACACAATTAACTTGATTCTTTCTTTTAATTCATTTCAATTTAATTGTAAAAATTTCGTAACGTAACACAAAGAGATGGAGAAGAAGGCGGGGAGGAGAAAGCGCGCGGCTAGGGTTTTGGGGCACGCGAATAAGGGTTCTGGCAAGGAGAAGAAGAAGGCGCACGATTTTTTTTTTACCAAAATTTTCAGCAACCGGGGTTGGCGCCGGTCGCAGAAAATCCTGGCACCTCTGATTTTGTTTTTGTTTTTTTTTGGAAAAATCGACTATCTGCGACCGGGAAAGACGCCGGTCGCAGAAAAATCGTTCTGCTGTAGTGAGCATATACCCTCATATGCTTATATATATGTAAGTAGAGTAGCCAACCACTTTAAAAATTGGAAAATGAATCGGTTGCATGGGAGGCGTGGTGCAAACGTTTTGATATTAGCCATTCTCTCTCTCTCTCTCTCTATATATATATATATATAGAGTTAGGCTGGGGTGCTATGGATAGCATAGTGGCCTCTATGCTACGGCTCAATATTCGAGTTTTCAAAATCCAAACGGTCGATCCGAACCGTTCATCTTATTCTCCATATTAATATCTGCTTGGAGACCAAATTTTATAATTTTCTGAATTTTTTTACTATTTATTAAGCCACTTTGAAAATCGCTAATCCAACGGTTTTACTGTTTTGTGCAGCCACCGTTGGATCAACAATTTTGTAAAATACTTAATAAATAGTAAAAAAATTCAGAAAAATGTAAAATTTGGTCTCCAAGCAGATATTAATATGGAGAATAAGATGAACGGTTCGGATCGACCGTTTAGATTTTGAAAACTCGAATATTGAGCCGTAGCATAGAGGCCACTATGCTATCCATAGCACCCCAGCCTAACTCTATATATATATATATATCACTGTCTCACCGGTAGCATCAACTTTGTTTGGTCATGAGCTTCTCCTGTACATGTACAGTATTCAATTTACAACTTGACATTTGTGAGGTCTAAAATTTATTATTTTATTATAATTCGAAAATACTTTACTAATCCTAACATTGATAATATATCAAAATATTATGATTTTAAAAACCAATTACCGATGTTGAATGATAAGATTTCATTTAATTAATAGCTTCATCAGTTGAATCACAATTTAGTAGTCATTTATAGCGATATTTCTCTAAATAGTTGTAACTGTAAGTTTAATCATGTTTTTTTAGAAACTGGTTTTTTATAAACTTGCAAAATATTGATTTTTTTAAAAAGACAAATAAAAGTTCGTAAATTTAACGAAATAATATGAATTTGTTTTATTTGCTTGGAATCTGAATACAACCTGTATATATTCTATAGAATCCCCAAATATGGATTGTGGATACTCACTTTAAAGTTATAACAAACAAAATGGTTGATATACATTTTGAATTTTGTATTGGTACGTGCAATTAATATACTGGTCCTGCATAACAGTACAAGCTGTTCTAATCGTCTTACTGTCCAAATTTGTCTGAATATAGTTTTGTCACAACAAATCGAAATTTCAGGTACAAGCTGTTCTAATCATGATGTTGCTATTTGTTTTAAATCAGTTAGTTGGTTGCTAACAAGTAATGTTATAGGTACAAATTTTTTTTTTTCAAGTTCAAATATAAATGTTTTTCTTCTTCTTCTGATTTTAGTGCATGTTTTTGGTTGGTACATAAACAAAAGAGCTTGAGTAGGAAGGATCCTTTTGTTGGCTTATTTTTCAGCAATATTTGAAAGGAACTACAACATTATGTACTTATATGAATATAGCTGTTTTATTTTGGATGCTTTGTAAATTGTAATTATCATAAGGCAAGCTGTCTGTGAAATTAGTTAATAAATTTTGGTGCTTCATTCATTGTTCATATTACTATGCAAGCTTTATGTTACAAGTAAATATTAGCCAACATTGAAAGCTGCTTAAGTTCATCATAGATTGAATATGTTTTCCTTCACATTTTCAATCAATTAAGATGAGTTCAACTTTAATTAATCTTAAACATAATTAATTTAAGTTTAAGTATATTTAAGTTGTATTGGGTAAATATGTGAGTTATTAGAATTTCGGATGATAAATACATAATTATAGAATTTGGAATGGTAAATACGTAATTTCATATTTTTTTAGTGGTATATATGAAATTATTCCCCAAAAAATTGGTACCTAACTGTGGTACCATACCAGAAAAGTAAGCCTGAGGGTTTCATTTACATTTACTAAAAGACAACTATAAATGTTTTTGATATGAACTGATTGGTATCATCAAATCAGTTTAATTAAGCTTCTCAATTGGTGCTAAACTCTGAACGGGAATAGCATTAATATCACTGGTTACTGGTTAGTGGTTACCAGTTGCAGATGTTGAGTTTTGTCCCCTTATCTGAATTCAGATTATGTAAGGCTGTGCTTCAGTATCGAAGGGAAAACCCTCATTAAAGAGAAGGAAGGGGATGGAACAATGGGGGAGACAATTCTTGGAATAGTAAAACCTACCCCAAATCGGGGGTGACATATTTCGCAAAAATCTCCTTGTCACTCCCCTCCAAACAGTGCGCACTCCCTTTCATTCCCCTTCGCTCCCTCTCCGATTCTCCTCTTCTGAAGCAAGTGAGTTGGTCTGGGCTGACCACATTTTGAGAGTTCTCACCTATGCAGTCTGCACAAAGAATTTGCCGTTCCTTCCCCCGCGTCCCCCCGTCTAGAGGTAACCCTAACATAAATCAAAATTTTAGATTGAATTCGGACCATTTGATCCTGCACAAATATTAAATTAATGAACCACTGAATTCTAACATGGGCCTAAGTGACTCGGATTCTAATCGGACGGTCCACATCAAAACTCAAAATTTACTTCAGAAGATCCGGACCCACCTCATCCACATTACCTGTCCAATAGAAAACCATATATTCAGAATCAAAGTTCTGTTTATAAGCAATTTTTTTTGTTGGAAAACCATATACTACTATTTCTTAATGTCCATAAACAACAGCAAAATGCACTGAGGACAATAAAATAGCATTTTTAATTATATCTTCAAATAAAATCTGACATGCTCCCATCCAAAATGAGGTTTGTTGAACGAATGGACTCAGTAGAAAGAGGTGGTACCTGGATTCTACCAAACTATTACAAACACAAGATACACCGTGGGTTCCTAACCTGTCCTTTTTACTGCAAAATTTCTTTGGTAAGCATTTTGTTCTCAAGTGTCAGCCACGAAATATTTAAATTTTGTGGGGAATTGGAAGTTGGAACACTGTCACGATCGACATGAGAGTAGTATTCACTAAACCCCCTCTAAAAATGAGAAATTGGTATATTAAGTGAGTTGTAAAATGTCCTTTTGGTTCCCATTTGGTATGTGGAATGAGTTGTGAAGTGTCCTTTTAGTTCTCATTTGGTATATGGAGTGAGTTGTAATATGTCCTTTTGGGCGATGGAATTTTGCTAGCGCCTTTTTTTTTCCGGGAAAAATACTTTCTGCGACCGGCGAAATGACCAGCCGCTGATGACGGTCGCAGAAAATCCTGGTCGCATGAGATGTTGTTTTTTTTTTCGAGAAAATCAGAATCAGAGACCAGCGAAAGCCCCCGGTCGCAGATGCCGGTCGCTGAAAAAACATTCTGCTGTAGTGTTGGGAGCTCTCTCAGTGTAATTAACAATCTATATTATGTCCCTGAGGCATTAACTAACTGAAAGACCACTAATTACTTAGGAGACTACTAATCATTTTAGATACCGTCTAATATTTGAAATATTTTATAATTGGCGTGCACAAATATTGATACATATGTGTACAATTATTAATATATAATATATCAAATATTAATATCTAAGATATCAAATATTTCGAAAAAAAACTAAACATATCAGTTTTCTTTTCTCTCTCTCATCACACACCCATCTTTTACACGTTTTTAGAGGTTGGTTTTTTTTTTCCGTTCAACCTCACTAATATTTCTGATGATCTGTGAGAAATTTTACAAATCTAAAATCACGAACGTCTTCTACACAATTTTTTATTTCAAATGAGATCCATGATGACATACTTTCTTGTTCATCGTACAAGTATTTTTATATCTCGTAATGTAAGTATTCATACCTCATAATGCAAGTATTCGTAATGCAAGTATAAATAGTTCATATTTGGAGTGTTTGTATGTAACAAACTCTATCAAAATTTAATTTTTTTTTCCATATGACACTGGATGACGTTTGAAATTATTAATATCAAGTAATGAAAGGTGGATAGTTTCTGAAATTTCATATTTTTTTTAGATATTAATATTTTTTCTGGATATAGAGTGGTGTTCAATGTTCATGTGCACGAGTGATTGTCAAAAAAATATTTGTTTATTAACAGTGGACTTAACATAAATTTTTAATATTAAAAGGTTTGTTTATTAACAGTGGACCTAACATAAATTTTTAATATTAAAAGGTTTGTTTATTAACAGTGGACTTAACATAAATTTTTAATATTAAAAGGTTAATTAATGTCTATCTTGGTCTTTAATCTTTCTATAATCCATCCTAAGAACCTTCCCTGATTTGTATCTAGGTTCCTTAAAATTGTTGCTTATTTGTTTGAGATGATGAACTGTAGGTAGGAAAAATTAAAAATGATGCTATTAATGTTTAGCTCATCAGATCGGTACATAATACATTTTTTTTAGTTTTCCCATAAGAAAATAAAAAAAATGATGCTATTAATTTTTATCTACATAGAGACATTAAAAAAAAAATTATATATCCGATCCTAACTGAAGCCTTGCCACCTTAACAGAGTAAGATGATTTTAGCATTATTAGAGCATCTACATCCCTAAAACTCAAAAGGATTTCTAAATAACTGTTAACTACTTTTTAGAAATTATGGTATTTAAAGTTTCTAACTCTCACATCCCTGAAACTCATTTTAAAGTTTCTATTAAGCCACGTCAGCAACAAATTAAAAAAGGAGAAACAAATTGAGCCAATCATTTGGCCAACATAGAGTTTATAAATAGTTTCTTAATAAGAAACTTTCATGCATAGTTTCTAAATAAGAAACTCTCTCACATCCCTGAAACTGGATTAGAAACTGCCACGTCAGATTAGAAACTCTAATAGTTTTAGGGATGTAGATGCTCTTAGGTATAGCCTCACCATGTGATTTACTGTTGATCTAATGTAACTGTACTATGTGGTTTTCCTGAGCATTTATCCATTACATTTCATTTGTAAGAATTCAGTGGTTTGGTTTTATTATGCCTCTCTGCTCTCTGCTATTATTCCTCTCCACTTCAGTTGCGCAGCTTGATATATATTATATATTTGCTTCAATTATGTATACATTGGTCTTTTCAATTATTTGTCAATGTGATCACATTGGCTTCAATTATGTACTAGTAACAGAGTATATACATATATATATGGTTCAAATATCTCATCTCATTTTTGCATCATCTATGTCTCGCATTCTTATTTTTATTTTCAAAATTAAAATAGTCTATATATCTAAACCACTCCACCTTATCTACATATTTTAGGCTATTTTTTGTCATCTTTCATAAATCATAAAAAATAGTAAAAATTAATTTTCTACAAGTTTATTATATAACAAATTTATTGAACTATTTAAATTGAAGTTTGAAGTTTATACAATAGGTTTTAGAGGAAAATATTAAGATATATCTAAAAAAAATTACTGTAGCTGACTGCTCCGCCCAGAGGCAGTTTGGTCAAAAAAGAAGAATAAGAAGTTAACCGCTCCAACACGGAGGAGTTTGGTAGAAAAAACTTGGCCGCCCCATGTTTGGGCGGTCAGGACAAATTTGAAAAAAAAAAAATCAAGGGCGTATTTGATATTTTCTTTATTTTTTTAGGGTACTAATAAAAAAATCGGAAAATCTCATCCGACTCACATCAGGAGGGCAACCTTTACAAAAAGATAGAGCTTTATAAATGGACTGTAGCACAATTAAATTATCTGCTAACTGTACTTTCAACCTGAGTTTCTCATAACAAATCCTCCTCCTCTCCCTTCTCCGGCAACGCCGAGGCCGGAGATTCCTCCGGTGAGGCCTTGACGCGGTGGCGCTAATGTTCCAAGGTGTGCCACGCTACATCAGCCATCTCGATCATCATGGGTGCAAAAGGATCAGAGATCAGGTAGTGATAAAATCATATCTGTATTCGTTTTTATTTTCCGGATACAGATACGGATCGGATATTAAAGGGATATGAATACGGATCAGATGTTAATCGGATATGGGTACATATATCCACTTTTTATAATAGTGAAATACATAATTTTTTTTAAAATATATATTAAACTGTATATTTACTGTTTGAATATGAATAATTAAAATATAAAACCATATTTGTATCCGACTATATGTATGGATATTTGATATTAAATTTTGAAATATAGATTCGGATATGGTCTGATAATATCCCACCCGTTTGCACCCATATCGATCATAGTCCCTGCAACCATCTTTGATCGGCAGATTAGGTAGGAAGTATTGAGGAAATCGAAGCCATGCAATGGAAGAATTCATTGACGTGTAGGATACTCTAGATATTTTCAAGTAAAAGGGATCGGATCGGAATTATTCTTTGCTACGATTTTGACTTTGATGGTTAATTACTCATAAATATTTTGTCAGAAATGAGATATATATATGGTATTTTTCATGACTGATACTTGGACATTTTCAAGAAACCGAATCATTTTTTTTTTTTTATGTATTGATGCAGAGTTGCAAATTTGACCACATAAAAATCCGAAATTTAAAGAAACCATTGCATTGTTTCGTTCCATTATGCATTGATATATGTTCCTTTTTGCATTGATGTTAAAGAAACTAAAAAGCAATGCTTCGAAAATTTGGAATGTTATGTGATCAAATTTGAAGAACAATAATTCTTTCAAAATGTCTAAAGTAATCAAATTAATGATTCGGTTACTTTTATGAGATTGAAAAAATAATCATTTATATATCTGCTTCGAGACAAAATATTTAATATATTTCTAAAAATATTTTTAAAAATATTTCTAAAAAATAATCATTTATATATTTTTTTCTCATTTATATAGCTGTTCTAATCGTCTAACCCTCCATGCAAATTTGTCTGAATATAGTTTTGTCACAACAAATCAAAATTTCAGGTATAAGCTGTTCTAATCATGATGTTGCTATTTGTTTTCAAACAGTTAATTAGTTGCTATCGAGTAATGTTATAGGTACAAATTTTTTATTTTTTTTTTCAAGTTCAAATATAAATATTTTTTTCTTCTGATTTTAGTGTTTTTGGTTGGTACATAAACAAAAGAGCTAAGTAGGAAGGATCCTTTTGTTGACTTATTTGAAAGGAACTACAACATTATGTATTTATATGAATATAGCTGTTTTATTTTGGATGCTTTGTAAATTGTAATTATCATAAGGCAAGCGCGCGCTGTCTGTAAAATTAGTTAAAAAATTTTGGTGCTTCATTCATTGTTCATATTACTATGCAATCTTTATGTTATAAGTAAATATTAGCCAACATTGAAAGCTGCTTAAGTTCATCATAGATTGAATATGTTTTCCTTCACATTTTCAATCGATTAAGATGAGTTCAACTTTAATTAATCCTTGATTAATTGTAGTTTTTTAGATCTTAAACATAATTACTTTAAGTTTTAAGAATATTTAATATATAATTAAGTTGTATTGGGTAAATATGTGAGTTATTAGAATTTCGGATGGTAAGTACGTAATTATAGAATTTGGAGTGGTAAATACGTAATTTCATAATTTTTTTAGTGGTAAATATGAAATTATTCCCCAAAAAATTGGTACCTAACTGTGGTACCATACCAGAAAAGTAAGCCGGAGGGTTTCATTTACATTTACTAAAAGACAACCATAAATGTTTTTGATATCAACTGATTGGTATCATCAAATCAGTTTAATTAAGCTTCTCAATTAATGCTAAACTCTGAACGGGAATAGCATTAATATCACTGGTTACTGGTTAGTGGTTACCAGTTGCAGATGTTGAGTTTTGTCCCCTTATCTGAATTCAGATTATGTAAGGCTGTGCTTCAGTATCTTTTTTTTTCTTGATATTGAGGCTGTGCTTCAGTATCAAAGGGAAAACTCTCATTAAAGGGAAGGAAGGGGATGAAACAATGGGGAAGACAATCCTCAGAATAGTAAAACCTGCCCCAAATCGGGGGTGACATATTTCGCAAAAATCTCCTTGTCACTCCCCTTCAAACAGTGTGCACTCCCTTTCATTCCCCTTCGCTCCCTCTCCGATTCTCCTCTTCTGAAGCAAGTGAGTTGGTCTGAGCTAACCACATTTTGAGAGTTCTCACCTTTGCACAAGGAATTTGCCATTCATTCCCCCGCGTCCCCCCGACTAGAGCTAACCCTAACATAAATCAAAATTTTAGTTTGAATTCGGACCATTTGATCCTGCACAAATATTAAATGAACCACTGAATTCTTACATGGGCCTAAGTGACTCGGATTCTAATCGGAGGGTCCACATCTAAACTCAAAATTTACTTCAGAAGATCCGGACCCACCTCATCCACATTACCTGTCCAATAGAAAACCATATAAAACATATATTCAGAATCAAAGTTGTGTTTATAAGCAGTTTTTTTGTTGGAAAACCATATACTACTATTTCTTAATGTCCATAAACAACAGCAAAATGCACTGAGGACAATAAAATTTGACATGCTCCCATCCAAAATGAGGTTTGTTGAACGAATGGACTCAGATCAAAGGGGTGGTACCTGGATTCTACCAAACTATTACAAACACAAGATACACCGTGGGTCCCTAACCTGTCCTTTTTACTGCAAGATTTCTTTGGTAAGAATTTTGTTCTTAAGTGTCAGCCACAAAATATTTAAATTTTGTGGGGAATTGGAAGTTGGAACACTGTCACAATCGACATTAAAGTATTATTCACTAAACCCCCTCTAAAAATGAGAAATTGGTATGTTAAGTGAGTTGTAAAATGTCCTTTTGGTTCCCATTTGGTATGTGGAATGAGTTGTGAAGTGTCCTTTTAGTTCTCATTTGGTATATGGAGTGAGTTGTAATATGTCCTTTTGGTTCCGCCATATATATATATAGAGTTAGGCTGGGGTGCTATGGATAGCATAGTGGCCTCTATGCTACGGCTCAATATTCGAGTTTTCAAAATTCAAACGGTCGATCCGAACCGTTCATCTTATTCTCCATATTAATATCTGCTTGGAGACCAAATTTTATATTTTTCTGAATTTTTTTACTATTTATTAAGTATTTTACAAAATTGTTGATCCAACGGTGGCTGCACAAAACAGTAAAACCGTTGGATTAGCGATTTTCAAAGTGACTTAATAAATAGTAAAAAAATTCATAAAATTATAAAATTTGGTCTCCAAGCAGATATTAATATGGAGAATAAGATGAACGGTTCGGATCGACCGTTTGAATTTTGAAAACTCGAATATTGAGCCGTAGCATAGAGGCCACTATGCTATCCATAGCACCCCAGCCTAACTCATATATATATATATATATAATGCTACGCTACTTCGCGAATTAAAAGAGGTGTTTTAATTCGCGCTCATATCTCTAGTTTTGAAGGCCAAATAGCCGATCCAAACCGTTAGATGTTTAATCTATATTAAATTGTGCTCGGAGACCAAATTTTACATTTTTTGAAATTTTTTTTACTATTTATTAAGCAATTTTGAAAATCGCTGATCTGATGGTTCAAAAAATTTACTGTTTTTTTTTCTGTTCACAGCAAAACAGCAATTTTCAAAATTGCTTAATAAATAGTAAACAAATTCTAAAAAATGTAAAATTTGGTCTCCAAGCATATTTCAATATGGAGATCACATTTAACGGTTCGGATCTGTCATTTAGACTTTCAAAATGAAAATACGACGTGGAGTACAAACGCGTTTTACTCTATAGCTCACCGTAGCTCATCTCTACATATATATATATATATATATATATAGGACTTGGCTACGGTGCTATGGGTAGCTAAGAGGCCTCCCGTGCTACGGCTCAATATTTGACTTTTCAAAATCCTAACGGTCGATCCGAACCGTTCATCTTGTTCTCCATATTAATATGTGCTTGGAGACCAAATTTTACATTTTTTGGAAATTGTTTACTATTTTTTTAGATTTATTGAAAATAGTTGTTTTTCAGACAAATCTGGGCCATAAAAAACAGCGATATTCAATAAATCTAAAAAAATAGTAAAAAAATTCCAAAAAAAATGTAAAATTTGGTCTCCAAACACATATTAATATGGAGAACAAGATGAACGATTCTGATCGACCGTTAGGATTTTGAAAAGTCGAATATTGAGCCGTAGCACGGAAGGCCTCTTAGCTACCCATAGCATATTAGCCAAATCCTATATATATATATATATATATATATATATATATATATATTTATATATATGAGATGAGCTACGCTACTCCATGGAGTAAAACGCGTTTGTGCTCCATGGGATTATATTTTTATTTTGAAAATCCAAACAACCGATCCGAACCGCTCAACATGATCTCCATATTGAAATGTGCTTGGAGACCAAATTTTATATTTTTTGAAATTTTTGTACTATTTATTAAGCAATTTTGAAAACTGCTGTTTTGCTGTGAACAGTAAAAATTTCTAGACCATCGGATCAGCAATTTTCAAAATTGCTTAATAGTAAAAAAATTTCAAAAAATATAAAATTTGGTCTCCAAATACATATTAATATTGAGAACAAGATAAACGGTTCGGATCGACCGTTAGGATTTTGAAAACTCGAATATTGAGCCGTAGCACCGTAGCCTTACCCTATATATATATATAGAGAGAGAGAGAGAGACGTTGGCTAATATCAAAACGTTTGTACTACGGCTCCCGTGCAAGCAAGTCGTTTTTGGATTTTAAAGTCCAAATGATCGATCTAAACAGTTAGATATGATCTCTATATTAAAATATGCTTGGAGACCAAATTTTATATTTTTTGAAATTTTTTTACTATTTATTAAGCTACTTTGAAAATCGCTGATCTAACGGTCTATTAACCAAACAGCAAAATTAGAATGTATTAATATGGTGCATAAAATGCCAATTCTTGTGTAAACTGATAATTGTCAGATATCTTCTGATGCAATTAATCTGGCATTTTACCAGCATTTCTTTGACCTGACATTTTCCTGAATTCTTTGATCTTGTGCGCACGTTGTATCACCCAAAGTCAAACTTGCAAAGTTGAGTTATGATAAAACTTAAAATTCTCTGTTTTTTTTTTTAAGAACGTTAATTAGGTTCTCTTATTAGGGGTGCAAACGGATAGGATAGTGGTAAAAACATATATGTATCCATTTTTATTTTTCAGATAAGGATACGGATCGGATATTAGACGGATACGGATTAGATATCGAATATCCGTAGATATATACATAAATATATATTTTCGTAATATACTAAACTATATGATATATATCTACTATTCGGATACGGATAAACCATATCCGTATCTGCATCCGTACGGATATTCAGATATAAGATATTCATATCTAATTTTTGGATACAGATCCAGATACAGTCGGATATTATCCAATCAGTTTGCACCCCTATTTCTTATCCCTAGCTTCAAAATTAATTTCTGACTTTTATTGTATGTAAATATAGTAATCTATAATTCCTCAACTTGTAGGTACGATTTATTATATAAAATTGAGAGTGCCCGGATTAGTTCCAATTAAAAGAAACAAAACAATTGGGGGATCCGTATGTAGTATTGTCTTATTGATTAATACACAAACAATTGTCAATTGTTTTAAGACAAGACACCACTTGTAAAGTTTAGTAGACTTTTTAACCAACTGGGCTAGCTGTTTTTGAATTTATCTAATTAATATGTAATTCACTTAAGATCACTCTTACTTTCCCTGTATAAAAAGCTCATAGATAGATTGATTCCTCCACCCTACATCACCACACAAACCACCAAGAAGCCAAGAACTCAATTGAGCAGAAAGCCATGGACCAACCTGGCACATTTTGGCCCGATTTTCCGGCCGACTTGCTCGAGGCTGTGATGACTACTTTGCCGACAATTGACTTGCTCTCCGCATCATGTGTGTCCCATGACTGGCTCCATGCTGTCCGCTCCTCTCTGCACACTCAGCCCCGTCTCTTCCCATGGCTCATCCTACGCTGTCTCCCCTATCCCACTGACTCAAATCACTCCATTCACGCCTTAGACCCATACTCCCAGACTTGGCTGTCTGTACCCTCTCGCAACAATTCAACAGTAAAACAATCATTGCTCACCCCGTACTTCCTCCACGGTTCCACCCGGGACCTATTGTACAAACTAACCCTCTCTCAGATGGTGATATCTAAAGATCCATTTGGGTGTTCAATTAAGATGGAGGCCAAGGGGCCGAAAGTATGGAGGCAAGATCCGGTCGTGGTGGAGGTGGGTCAGTGGGTAGTGGTGGTAGGTGGCGGGACAGATTTTGATGAGGAAGAGGAAGAAGGGGCAGTAGAGGTTTATAATAAGCAAACCGGCACATGGGAATTGGCCGAGCCAATGCCAACTATGTTCGAAGGATCAACATATGCCACATGGCTCTCTGTTGCCGTTTCGGATAAGCGACTCTACATGATCGAGAAGAACACCGGTTGTGTTAGTCAGTTTGATCCAGAGAGTAAAACATGGGTGGTCACCCGTCAGTTGAAGCCCAACCTATCGGTCTTGAAATGGTCTATCGGGATTGTCGGCAAGGAGAGATTGCTATTAGTTGGAGCCGGGAAAGACGGAGGAATGATGAAGGTAAGAACTTGGGAGGTTGACGGGGACACTTTACAGGTGATCAGTAACAATCCAGAGGAAATGCCGACGGAGATGGTGGATCGGTTGTTTCCTAATTTCAACAGTCTGCATGAAGACAGGCAGGCGATTTGTTCGGTGGAGGTGCGTGGGACGGAGCGTGGTGGCTACATGTTTGACCCGGCGAACATGAAAAACGGCGTGGTGATGTACCAGTTGTCAATGGAGGAGGAAGGAAGAAGAGTGTGGAGGTGGGAATGGGTTCCAGCTCCAGCCACCGTTGGATGTAACATGATGGAGAGGATATCCGTTGGATGCTCTCCAGTGACTTTGCATGAAGTTGCTCGTTGTTTAATATAACCAACTTGTTACTCCGCGCGCATTCAGTGAATTAGTTCTTGATTGTGAGTTCCTTTTTTTTTTTTGTTGAAAGATAGCGCCTTAGGCAAAGTTCTTGATTGTGAGTTGCAATGAGATATATATGTTATATATGTACAGGGTTACCCTTTTTCTGGTATGTTACTTGTTGGTTGATCTTTCATTAGTTCGATATATTTGAATATGATCGGTGCTATACATTATTTTGTATGAATTATATTGTTTCATAATGAAATAGGTGAAAATTTACTTTTGTCAAATATATATCTCTTCCTTATTAAGAAGCTTAATGTCTAGATCCTGTAATGATTGTGATTAAAAGTTGAATTTTAGCTTTTCAATTACATAACTTATCTTTTTTTTTATTAAAACTTTTTTCTTATGCGTAGAAGTTTGTATTTAGTTAAATATTATCCGCTACACATAATGCCATACTTACTGCGCACCATATGTTGTATTTTCTCTGATCGAATCAACGAAGAGATCATCTCTCTCGATTTTTCTCTCTTCCCATAATAAATTCAAATCTCTCTGTGGCCGCCATGGCTGCTTCTTCGATTCCTCCAGCGACTCCTCTTCTGGCGAGTCATCTCGGGAGGAGGTGCCGCCACAAGGACTCCTCACTCAGGACGCGCAAGGATCAACGCTGAGGGATGAAGCACCGCCACCTCCTTCGCCGCCATAGATCTGAAGACGAAGAATCCCAAGCTTCCTATACTGATCCGAGAATGCTCCGGTGTGGAGCCTTAGATCTAGGCACGATACGGTACTCCCTCCTACATCCCAGTAGCATCCAACACCGAACCGGTTTCAGTTGGTACCACCATTTACCAGTCCTACTTGTATACATATCAGACCCTCATTTCAGCGTCGAGTTTCAGCCTCTGTGCCTTGTTTCTTTCCACTGTACCTCTTTTGTTTTATCATTTCTATACCCTCTGAACTAACATACTATAACTCCATTGTGACTGAACCTGATCCACTAAATCCTCAATATCTTTCTCTGAATCTCTGAAAATTCTGCAACACCTTTCTCTCCATAAAACAAATTGTGAGATTAACAAAATTGATCTTTCTTTCCTTGTATACCTCTTGCTGGTTAGTGCAGATATGGCATCCATGTTGATAATATCAGAGATTCTCGGTAATCTGACAAGACAATCATTGAACAAGACATTGAACAAGTGTTTTGTTGTCTCGGAATCATTCTTGCACATAACACATCGATTGACAAGACACCACCCCCTTCTATTTAAATTATCAATTGTGAGAATTCTATTAATTAATAGTAGCCAAGCAAAAACCTTCACTCTGGGTGGTGCCATTAATTTCCAGATTTTGCTATTATGTGTTATCACTCTATGCTCTTTCATCATACCAAAATATGCCGTTTTTACAGAAAAGACCCCTGTTACTTCCAATTTCCACACAACATCATCATGCTGGTTTTGTACCAGCTGAACAGTTTGCAAAATTTGTTGTTGCAAATTTTCCCTTTCCATTACAGTAAGCTAAAAGGTTGAATTTGCATTACCTCCGACAATGTGATAAGTGGATCAATGCTGTAAGTAAACAAAATTGGAAATCTAAGTTTGAGAATTCCAAATCCCCATTCATGAAGCCAATTTAAATAAATTGCAACTGCAACTTTTGTTTTTGCAGAGATTTTAAATTTGTTGAACTTCCATAAATAGATTGGAGTTCAAAACTTAAATTATTGGATTTTTGTTTGTTTGATAATTTGCTTCTCAATTTGTTTTGAAACTAAGATGGATCGAAACAGTGGAGGAGATGGCTAAGGTGGTAAAATGGATCAAAACGGTGGAGGTAAGATTAGGAGCCCTGACTATTGTGATTGATTCATTTATTGCTATTTCAGGTTGAATTAGATTTTGGCTTTGATTCCCTGTCATGGCATCGCCTTGGTGGGGTCGGCCCGGTTGGGTCTGGTTCCTTCATCATTTTTTGGAGCCCAAAAAACGATGGTTCATGGTTTGTCAGTGTGCTGCTATGGCCGAGGCTGGCAGAGCAGGATGTAGAGAGAGTGTTTAAGCCAGTCACAACAGAGAGTGAGTTTTGTGACGGCACTGACAAGCCGGTTGTGATATTGGAGTTAGCATTGCAAAGGTTGTTCACGGTACTTCAACTTTGTTGCAAGCTGTTATCTTTGATTCTTTGCCAAGGCTATTGTTCTTGATCTCTTGAAATTAAAAGATTTTTATTCAATATAGAGACAATCTTAATTTTATAATGTAGAGGGTTTATCTGGGTAATAATAATATGCAATATTGGTTTGACCGGGGTGATTATTGTTCTGATCTTTATTTTTATTTTTTTCTTTCTGTTGCTGTTTCTTTTGACTTTGGGACAAAACAAAGAAAAATTCTTCTCATTTTTTGTATTTTCTGACCTTTTTATTTATAATTTGGATTTAGAATGAATTTATTTTAATATTATTTATAGATATTGTTCAATGATTATTTTTTTCTATTAAGTATATCATTTTGTATGATATTTTTTTTATTCTCTTATAATATGTCTCTGTTGTAACGCATGGGCACTACACTAGTATATATATATAGAGAGAGAGAGATGAGCTACAGTACATTGCAATGTATAACCTTCTTTGTACATTGCCCTATAAATCACGTGATTTAAAGTTCAAATAACCGATCCAAACCGTTCATCTTATATCCATATTAATATGTATTTGGAGATCAAATTTTACATTTTTTGGAATTTTTTTACTATTTGTTTAGATTTATTGAAAATCGTTATTTTTTTATGGTCCAGATTTGTCTGAAAACAGCGATTTTCAATAAATCTAAACAAATAGTAAAAAAAATTCTAAAAAAATGTAAAATTTGGTCTCCAAACACATATTAATGTGGATATAAGATGAATGGTTTGAATCGGTTATTTGAACTTTGAATCACGTAATTTATAGGGCAATGTACAAAGAAGGCTATACATTGCAATGTACTGTAGCTCATCTCTCTCTCTATATATATATAATATATAGGGTTATTTAAAATATAATCAATTTGGCCAGAGTCCGGATTCAATGATATTATTCCATTTTTGAGTTAATTTGTACAACATCAAATCAGTCCTCACCGGAAATTGCGAAGTAATTAATTGTAATATATAAGAAATGAACAATTTTAAAATTGAGAAAAGGTTTCCGTCCATCATGTTTTGTCCACCATCTGTCCACAATTAATAAATTTTATCCAATTCTAATGGATTTTAACGGTCCAACAACTACTTAATCAACCTCCCTTTCTTCATTAAGGCGATTTAATCACCAAATTCTTAACGATTTTCTAAATCGTCTCCTCTTTCTATATTTGCTCTCTCTCTCCTGTTAGCAAGATTCTAAATCAGAGCTCCCTTTCTCAGTCCTCACTCAAGCTATCTTTAATGACGGATATGATTATCGAGCTACCATGGCCCGATCCCCAAACTGATGGGCGTCGCTCTTCTCTTTATTGTTCTCCATCTCGATCTCCCTCGATCGAACAAACCCCGTCCCCAAATTCTACCTCCTCTCGGTGCACACTGTCAAACTTTCATTGTCTACTGCCGGAGACATAATGAGTCTTGGCAAAGCGATCTACTCCATTGGATTCATGATTAGGAAGACAGATCAGGCCATCAGTCGGCTCGGATGTCGCTTCTAGCTATCTACTCTCTTGTGACCTAATTTCACTTCCCAGTCGGAGGTCCTTGAGTGGCAGCAGCTAATCGGCGGACAGAGCTACAATCCTCGCGTGGTGATCATCGATGTTAGGTACAAGATCTCAAAATCCTAGTTATACACGGTGCACAATGTGAAGAGAGAATTAGAAGGAAAGTCCTATGTTGGAGTTGTGCAACACAACTCCAAAATGCCATCACAGTCTCGTTTAAATTAGTCGGTCAACTTCTAAAGTTTGCAAATGCTCTTGACAAATGCCTTCACAGATATATTTGTGTAGTGAATATTATGGTTGTGTTGAACAAATGCTCTTGAATTGTCGTTTTTTGTTGAATAATGATGTATTACAGTTTGCAATTGTTATCTTTGTAGTTAACATTTGTCAGTTTACAATATTTAAGTATTATAGTTTTTATTTTTTCACTTTTTATTTTTGATGTTCTGGATGTTGTATATATTCAATTGGTTTATAGTTTACATCCACCAGTTTTACAGTATTAGCATTTTATAGTTTATACATTTTGCTTTTTATAGTTTAAGTTGACAGTTTTACAGTATTGAAATTTTATATTTTTTACATTTTGTTTTATCATTTTCATATGTTAATTTTACATTATTGAAATTTTATAGTTTGTAAGTTTTGCTTTTATAGTTTAAGTTGATAGTTTTACAGTATTGAAATTTTGCACTTTTTACATTTTGTTTTATCATTTTCAACTGCTAATTTAACATTATTGAAATTTTATAGTTTGTGTGTTTTATTTTTATAGTTTAAAGGTGACAGTTTTACAGTATTTAAATTTTATAGTTTGTATGTTTTGTTTTATAGTTTTCATCTGTCAATTTTGCATGATTGCAATTTTATAGTTTGTATATTTTATTTTTATAGTTTAAAGGTGACAATTTTACAGTATTCATTATTTGGATGATTCTTTTGTATGTTGATTAAATAAAGGAAAAATTTTTTTAAAAAAATTATTCAGAAAATTAAATTTTGTCTTTTTATCACGTTTTTTTTATCAAAATAACTGCTAATAACTAACACTAACCGCTAATAACTTCCTATAACTGCAATTTCCAAAAGTATAGTTTGAAAATACAATTTTTTTGTCCTGTTATGCAAGTTGCAATCTGTTTTTAACTATCATGGGACCACTTCAAATAGTTGTTGGATGTTTTGTGACTAACTAATATATTTTATGTGATATATTGTATAACTATACAGCATGTAGAAGTAGTTTTACAGTATTCGCGCAAGTCAAGTCTGTGGACAAATGGTGGACAAAAATCTGTGGACAATTAGACGCTTCCTTTAAAATTCGTGTCAATTTATAATGAACAATTCAAATTTAAACTTCAATTTTTAGTTACATAAATGGATCTGAATTCTATTTTGTATAGCCAAAATGCTAAACCACATAATTCATTGGTAGTTCATCAATCTTACTATATAGTTTTTGTTATTTTAGCATTTTTGATGATGCAATATAATAACTACCTAGAATCTGTCAATCTGTGCATGCCCTTTCATTTTAAATTAATATATATAGAGAGAGGTTGGCTACTCTATTTACATAAGCATATGAGATTATATACTTATAAGTCATTTTTTCATTTTTAAAACCAAAAAGTCGATCTGAACCATTAGATGTGATCTCTATATTGAAATGTGCTTGGAGACCAAATTTTACATTTTTCTAAATTTTTGGACTATTTATTAAGCCACTTTAAAAATTGCTGATCCAACGGTGGCTTAACAAAACAGTAAAATCAAAAGCTACTATTGGATCAGCGATTTTCAAAGTGGCTTAATAAATAGTAAAAAAAATCAAAAAAATATAAAATTTGGTCTCCAAGCACATTTCAATATAAATATCACATCTAATGGTTCATATTGACTTTTTGGATTATGAAAATGAAAAAATAACTTATAAGCATATACCTGTTGTGTATTTTAGGCATTGGATAATGGGTCAATTTAATACACTTTTTCACTTTTAAATTTATAAAACCTTAGTACACAATAATAGGTCAGTTGCAAGCATACAACCTATCCTTGTAGTAGTTTAGGTATTGATCCAAAGACAATGAGAAATATTACTTTTTACTAAATTAATTAATTCTAAAACAATGCAATAAAAGTAAATGGGGGGGGGGGGGGGTTGTTTGAAAATTGGTTTTGTGGGTTCAATACCCGATTGAGAGTCTAAAAGTAAACAAAGCAATTTTAACATATAAATAAAAGGAGTTTTGTGATTTAATGAGATGGGAAGTCTAGGGGCTTTCGGCATACAATCACTTGGTCAAATCAACACTTAGTTGGTTTCTAAATTCATGTTTGCAATTATGGGGTTTCTAAACCTTAAATATCAAAAAGGGTCACTTTCGTGAATTAATGACGTGCCTAAATAATTCGGATTTCATGATTAAGTCCTTCACCCTAGCTATTAAGACCATAAGCATAGGTTAGCCTAGTTTATCCCTAAATATCAATACTTCACGATTAAGTCCTTCATACCAATATTTGGTTCAATTCTAGGGGTCCCAATCAAATATGAGGCTTCACGATTAAGTCCTTCACCTCAATTCAACCTTTGTTTCTTGTGGTTCCGGACTAAGAAATAGATTTGGTCATTTCTAATCTTAATCCTAAGGTTATTCATGTATACAATTTGGTACCATCAATTCTTTGATCCTAGCACTTTAAGTTTGTTAGACCTAAACGGGATGCTAATTAACGAGCACACAAATCATACAAGCACATGAATTATAAAATCAACAAGAACAAATATGCAAGCAAACAATCATCATAGAGAAAAATATCCAACTAAGGTAGATTTTAACACAAGTTCATGTTTTAAGCCTAAGCCCCTAGAGAGGAAATCTAGCATCTCATGGGTGCGCTAACATCCAAGAGAAATACAAGAGTAAATATGATTAAAACTAAGAAAAACAAGAAAGAGAATAGAAAACACCAATCTCTTCGCTCGCTGCCCCTTGTCTTCACCTTTGCTCGCTCGAGAAAACCTTCAATCCTTTGCTCCAATCGCCTTCAATCACTTGGGGAAGATAGAAAAGATGTAGAAAGATGTATAGAATAAAAGCTAAGTTGAAAGATGCCTTCCTCTGGTGTCTCCTTGCCAATATATAGCTATTTTGTGTCTTGGGAAACAATCCCCCGAAATCTGGAAGGAAATCTGAAGAGATATGGTGAAATCAGGCCAGACTGGCATTCGTGCAGCCTTCACAAATTCTCTGCGGCCAGTGAAAATTTCCTGTGGCCTGCATAGAATGGAGAATTGGCTCGAGATCATGCAGGATTTTGTGTGGCCCACACAAAATTCCTTAAGGTCACACAAAGGCCCGCACAACTCTCTGTTTTGAAAGGAGAAAACTTGATAAATTCCGAATTTTATTTTTGGCTTGAATTTATTTTGTGTGGCCCGCACAGAATTCCTACAGGCCACACAAACACCCATAGAATTGCTCATTTTGCTCAATTTCTGCAATTTAAACAAGGCAAAGGCAGTAACTTGGTTCTTTGGTATATTCTATGTTAAACTAAGCTAAAATATAAGGGATTTGGTGCAGTTTTAGAGGTAAAACCCTAACCAAAAGTATATATATAATTGAGCCTTATCAATACCCTCATATGTTTATATAAGTAGAGTAGCCAACCCCTCTCTCTCTCTCTCTCTCTCTCTCTCTCTCTATGTATATATATATATAGAGAGAGAGAGATGGGCTATGGTGCATTGCAATGCATGGAAGGGTTTGTGCATTGGACCATAAATCTAAAATTCAAAATCCAAATGGTCGATCCAAATCGTTCATCTTGTTCTCCATATTAATATGTGCTTCGAGAACAAAATTTTACATTTTTCTGAATTTTTTTACTATTTATTAAGTATTTTACAAAATTGTTGATCCAACGGTGGCTGCTGATTTTACTGTTTTGTTAAGCCACCGTTGGATCAACAATTTTGTAAAATACTTAATAAATAGTAAAAAAATTCAGAAAAATGTAAAATTTGGTCTCCAAGCACATATTAATATGGAGAACAAGATGAACGGTTTGGATCGATCATTTGGATTTTGAATTTTAGATTTATGGTCCAATGCACAAACCCCTCCATGCATTGCAATGCACCATAGCCCATCTATCTCTCTCTCTCTCTCTCTCTCTCTCTATATATATATATATATATATAGAGAGAGAGAGAGAGGAGGGGTTGGCTAAGATAAAAGTGGTAGTTCCTGAGCTTTGGTACTACCAATTTGTTTTTCAATTTTCAAAGTTCAAAACGTCGATCTGAACTGTTCAAATTGATCTCTATATTAAAATGTGTTTGGAAAGCAAATTTTATATTTTTGTAATTTTTTTTACTATTTATTAAGTCACTTTGAAAATCGCTGATCCAACGATGGATTCTGATTTTACTGTTTTGTTAAGCTACCGTTGAATCAACAATTTTCAAAATGGCTTAATAAATAGTAAAAAAAATCAGAAAAATGTAAAATTTGGTCTCCAATTCCCGAAGAAGTGCATATCTTACCGAGATCCTCTTCTATAAGAGTCCAGAACAATAGTATCATTGGACAAATAGTCGGTTTAGTATGATTTTGATGTGATTTTCGATACAAAATCGGGTTACTTTAGCGTCATAGCGCCTGGTACTCGGCACTTGGCTCGAGGCATTTTCTCTACCCCTTCTTAGTCACCTTGCATCCTTAAACCGATAACCATATTTTCGACTAACTTAGCCTCCTTCGCCTAATTTTTTTAGAGATCAACTTGAACGGTTTAGATTGACGTTTTGAACTTTGAAAATTAAAAAATAAATTGGTAGCACCAAATCTCAGGAACTACCACTTTGATCTTAGCCAACCTCTCTCTCTCTCTCTCTATATATCTATATATATATATATATATATATATATATATATGAGGAGGGATCAAGTTACAACAATTTTTGAGTTACAACAAGTTACAACAACCATTTTCTACATTTTCAAAGTCCAAATCGTCCATCCAAACCGTTAGATGTGATCTCTACAATAAAATGTGCTTGGAGACCAAATTTTACATTTTTTTGGAATTTTTTTACTATTTACTAAGATGGGTACCAAAACTAGTCAAATTTAGACCATTGAATTTTTTACCCATCTTAATAAATAATAAAAAAATTCCAAAAAATATAAAATTTGGTCTCCAAGCATATTTTATTGTAGAGATCACATCTAACGGTTTTGATCGACGATTTGGACTTTGAAAATGTAGAAAATGGTTGTTATAACTTGTTGTAACTTGATCCCTCTGTATATATATATAGAGAGAGAGAGAGAGGAGGGTTCAAATGCCTCCATTTTTTGTGCCTTCACCATGCCTCCATTTTTTAAAACTTTAATAATTCAAAATTTAAAACTTAAAAATCAAAATAAAACCGTTGGATATGATCTACATCATTTTATTTATGCACATGTAAAAAATTATGACATTTCAATTTTATTTTGATTGTCATCAAGTGCTTGTAAAAAATGCACTAATTTGGATGATTTCTAGACGTTGATTTTTGAACTTATTGATTCACATAAAAACAAAATTGAAATGTGATAATTTTTTATGAGAAGATAGAGAAAATAACATAGATCACATGTAACGGTTTTATTTTGACTTTTAAGTTTTAAATCTTGAGTTATTAAAGTTTTAAAAAATGGAGGCATGGTGGAGGCACAAAAAATGGAGGCATTTGAACCCTCCTCATATATATATATAGAGAGAGATGGGCTATGGTGCATTGCAATGCATAGGCACTCTTGTGCATTGGACCATAAATCACCAATTCAAAATCCAAATGACCGATCCAAACCGTTCATCTTATTCTCCATATTAATATGTACTTGGATACCAAATTTTACATTTTTTTACTATTTATTAAGCCACTTTGAAAATTGCCGATCCAGTGATCCAAAATTTTTTACTGTTCACCCAGATTTGCAGATTTTCAATAAATTTAAAAAAATAGTAAAAAAATTCCAAAAAATGTAAAATTTGGTCTCCAAGCACATATTAATATGGAGAACAAAATGAACGGTTTGGATCGGTCATTTGGACTTTGAATCGATGATTTATGATCCAATGCACAAGGGTGCCTATGCATTGCAATGCACCATAGCCCATCTCTCTCTCTATATATATATAGAGAGAGAGTGGCTAATATGCATTCGGTTGCATATGGACCGAAGTGCTACCGGTCCAAATTTGATTTTTCAAAATTCAAACGGTCAATCTGAACCGTTCATCTTGTTCTCCATATTAATATGTGCTTGGAGACCAAATTTTATATTTTTCTGAATTTTTTTTACTATTTATTAAGCATTTTACAAAATTGTTGATCCAACGGTGGCTGCTGATTTTACTGTTTTGTTAAGCCACCGTTGGATCAACAATTTTGTAAAATGCTTAATAAATAGTAAAAAAATTCAGAAAAATATAAAATTTGGTCTCCAAGCACATATTAATATGGAGAACAAGATGAACGGTTCAGATTGACCGTTTGGATTTTGAAAAATCAAATTTGGACCGGTAGCACTTCGGTCCATATGCAACCGAATGCATATTAGCCACTCTCTCTCTCTCTCTCTCTCTATATATATATATATATATATAAATGGTGCTTATTGTTCTTGTATTATGTTTATGTATAATTAATTTTGTTAAAGTAAATTAGCGACATTGAATATTAATTTTTAAATCAATGTTAATTTAATTAATATTAGGATCTTGATAATTGTCCCTACACCTCTATCCCCCTCATTTATTCCCACACTTAATTTCTATAATTGTCTTGGGTACCACAAAAACTCCAGTACTAATTTTTTTTCTAAAATATTAATCTCCATGCACGGAAATATTTATACCTAAGAACAGAAGTATTTATAACTATAAGGTGAATAATTTTTACATAAATAATTGTCTCTCCAATCAAATCTCAAACTACATGGGGGGATCATACACGTTTTTAGAGGTGGATTTTTTTTATTCATTTAATCTCATCTACATTTCTAACGATCTATAAGGATTTTTGCAAATCTAAAACCACGAACGTCTTATACGCAATTTTCTCTTTCAAATGAGATCCATAATGACATACTTTCGGGCTCGTTATTACAAAGTATTTACAAGTATTTTTTACATATAACACTGGATGATATCTGAAAGTATTAATATCAAGTATTACAAGTATTTATACCTATGTTGTCAACTATTTTTGTTAGAGAAATTTTAACGCAGTGACGGAGAAGGTTGATGCGGGAGATGCGGGGTCCCCACTACTTCATTTGACTATTGATCCCTGAAAAAGGGTGGACATATCGTCATGTATGCAAGTATTAATATTTTATTTTGTAAGGATTAATTTTATTATATTTTAGTATTTATACTTATGAAAATTAATACAAGATGGGTGTGTCAACTGGAAAAGGGGACCATATAATTAGTGAGGACTATAATATAATTTTCCTTTAATGTTGTTGGGGGAATAGAGAGGGACAAGAGTATGGGATACTTATAATTATTTTTAATATTAAGAATAATCTTAGACTTAATTGTCCATTAATTAGAAACAATTGTATATTGGTCGATCTGGAAATCTATTAAAAAAATGATATTTTCGTAATTAATTAATATGAATTTGGAGAGATCGCGGTACCAATGTAGTGAAAAAAAATTAAGTCATGCCGTTATCAATTACATAAAATTTGAGAGATGTAAAATAATCATAAATTGAAAATAATAATTGATAAAGTAATAATAGAAAAAGCAATTTCGTCAGAGACATTCAGAAATGTATATATACACCGTATTTATGAAACTATCCATAGCCACCGTATTAATGCCACCATATCCATAGCCACCTAGCGATGTAAACCGTCGAATACAGAAAGGATAGTGGTCAAACTGTATTCTTATCCGTTATAATTTTTCGGATATGGATACAAATACGGATAGTATTGGATACGAATACGGATAAGATATTAAACGGATATGGATGTGGATCGGATATCAGACGGATATGAATACGGATATGAATATAATTCGGATAATTAAAAATAAATTACTAATGTACATTATAGTAAAGAATAACATCTAAATATATATATATTTTTAATCATAAATTAGATCTAGTATTTTTCATAATAATTTTGTTGGTTACAAAATATATATTATATTATCAAAACATTAGTGACTAATCATGTCATAGTGTTATATTATTCATCAGAATATATATATTTATATACATTATGCAATTTAATAAATCAATTTAAGAACATATATTTGTTGTAGGGGTGTAAACGGTCGGATACAGATAACTAGAATTCCTATCGTATCCTTATCCGTTATAATTTTTCGGATACGGATACCGATAGTCTCGCATAAAAATACGGATCGAATAATTGAAGTAATTTTCTGAATACAGATCCGGATAAAACTGGATAATACCTTGTTCGCACAAAAGTATGCACAAAGTTTCAGTACAGCAAGTTGTACCTTTTAACCTTGATTACACTTTCGACTCAGATTGCAAGTGTACAATCCTAATCGCGTAGTATTATCAGCTATCGATCCACAGGGACGGTTGAAACTTAACTGGACTTTGCTTAAATTAAATAAACTCTAGAAGTTGCAAATGTGATTTTGGTGTTTTAAAAAGATAAATAATAATATTAAAAACAATAAATATTTTTGGGGTTTTGTTTAATAAGAATAAAAAGGCGTTTCCAGGGTTCATATTTCATTTCTGTTCAGCCCCGAGGCATACGGCCCGTACGGATTTCTGTACGGTCCGTAGGAGACCCCGAGTTAATGCTGCAGCTACTGTTTTCTGCGTTGATGCTAATGTTTAGGGTTTCTATCGACCAGATCTAGATACCTAACCTCAACTTTCGCATTTTGGCCTAGTACCCAATTACCGGACTCAATTACTTCCCTCTTAGATGCGTTAAACCTCAACTTTCGCATTTTGGCCTAATTTATCTAAGTTACTTGTCGGTTTACTAAAAGTATCCAAGGACTTTCGCCTCAAGGAAAGTTTCACCTTTCGGGTACTCCTTGGTTTCACCCAACTTCATATACTTTATTTGGTTAGATTAAATGTCATAGACTTGGCTCCTAACACTTAGATGTGCGCATTCATCTAACGGGATGACTAATCAATTCAAGCAAGCACAAATAAAGCAATCAAAATACTACACAACAAGGTAAAAACAAAGCATTCAACAGAAAATCCAAGTAGCATGCAAACAAAGCCAAACTAGAAACTACATCTTAACCCTAGAAACTAAAAAAAAAAAAGCAAATAAAACAAGTAAAGATAATGATAAGGGAGTTCATGGCAAAACTCGAAGAAGGAAGAAGATCCGTCGCAAAACTCTCGTTTTCCTCCGCTCTACTTGCTCTCCAAGCCAAGCCCTCGCTCCCAAACCCTAGGTTGATCCCCCCCCCATGATCCAGAATGATCTCCCTCCTTTTTTTGGTGTGGAATATCTCCTTTAATGCCCCAAATCACGTCCCAAGAGGCTTCCTTTTCGGCCTCCTTAAATTATGCTCATTTCAGATTCCAGCTGGATTTTTCGAATTAGCGTCCTATGGCCCGTAGGGGGCCCCGTACGGGCCGTATGCCTGTGCTTTGTCTTGGAGACTTTGTGCCTCTGTTGTGGAACCTTCTGTGTGGTTGGGCAGATCTTGTACGGTCCGTAGGGAATGTCATACGGGCCGTATGAAAAGTAGTCAGATCCAGTTTTTTGCCATTTTTCCTGCAAAATACCAAACAAAGCATAACAGTACCACATTTCATCGAAATACAAGTAAAAAGTCCACGTTTATAGGCTTTAAAGAACAGGTTTCAGTGTAAATCAGAGCCGTAATTTAGATATAATATGGAGATATCATACCTGATCCGTTTACACCCCTATAGCCACCTGCCCACCTCATGAATTGAACCATTTTTTCAGTAATAGAATAATTATCCATAACAATTCTTACTATACAACCAAATTAAGAATCATTGCTATTCATTCCTATAATCATTTTCATACAATTTAACTAGTGAGTAGTGACTGATACAACAGCTGAACAACTAATTGTATGAGTTCCCTAGTTAATAATTATTAGTTGAACAACTCTCTACTTTTGGGATTTTTAAGTCCCAAGTGTTAGCTGTGATTTTCCTCTTTTGTGTTGCTTTAATGATGTAAACAGGGAAATTGACATTTTGTTCAAACTGCATGTGGTGTTATATTTCTTGAAATAGTAGATCATTGTACCAAATTTATTAGAAATTTAAGAGTGGCATGGTATGATTAATGTCTACTTGGTATCAAACAGGGATATAACCTCATAGCAAACATATGTTTAACATCTGATCTATCATTACAAGCTTAATTACCACCCAAAATAGCAAAACATAAAAACCTTCAAGTTATCATTAATAGCAACTGAATCAAAACTTCAAAAAACCTTAATTCTTGACAATTAATATATATTATCAAAACTGCAATAGGCCAATATTGCAACGGTAATCCTCCTGGCCCAATATTTTTCTTGAACTTCACTCTAAAAAATGTATCTATCGGAAAAAATTGTGGACATAAAAATTAAATTACACGATTTGGATAAGAGAAAATTCTGCATTTAGCAAAACTTGAACACAATATCTTTTTTTCTTTTCTTTTTTGCTTTAAATTACTAAGGACTTGTACAATGAAAAATAACACAATAATTCTCATAGAAATTCTTGTAGAAAAACACAAAATATATGATTTTAATAATTTCTTTGTATCTTAGACACATCAAACTCTGAGAAGAAAGGTCATTTGATTATGATAAATGAGATGAGAGAAGTATATATGATCATATAAATGAATATATAGATGATATGTGGCATGAGTACGTAAGGAGTTTGAAAATTAACTTCAATTATTAATAGCCTAAAAATGATATAAAAAAAAAGGGAGTGGAAGATGTAAAAAAATATATATTCCGCAAAAAATTGATCTACATAAACCCTAATTTACTTGATTTTTTTTTATTCATCTGCTAAATATATATACATTAATTGATGGCAAACTAAGCCAGTGCACATCAGCATGTTAGGGGTCAAAATGAAATCTCTAAATGTTAGAGATAAGAATGAAAACAAATTGATAATTTAAAAACCATATATGTGCAAATTGATATTATAAAAACCATAGATGTACGTAACAAAAGATAAGAAGAGAATTTAGGTTACCTCTTACGTACAAAATATTATTTATGTTGACCAAGTGATGATAAGTGGCCAGAAAATTAATTTATTATTTCCATGTGGATCATGCATGTTTATCGGCAGTATCAATATTTCATAAAATTACTTGGTCTAACAATCAATATATTATTAAGTTCTGAATAATTTAATGTATTTTTTTTGTTTTGCCAAATATGAGTATGGAATTATGAATTTAAAATTATAATGTTATGAGATTTTAGATATTTGAATTTTGGAAGAATCAAGCTGTATATATTGTTTAATATAATGACAAAATGACAAAATAAATGAAAGGAAAGCAGATGCTTTTGAACAACATATTTTGTAGAAAAACAAAGTACCTTTGAAAAAGAAGGGTTTCATAAATTTTCAAATATATACCTCACAAAAAATTAATTCAATACCTCACACTACCTCTGCGTGTCAACATTTGGTATGTAGAACACCTATAAGCTAGGGATCAAATTACAGTTAGGAAAATTCTATAGGGAATAATTTAATTACATATTTAATTAATTATTCAAGAAAACCTTCTTGATCAATTATCTCCTCAAATGTCAAATCCGCATGCCGTGCATCATTCTAGGTGAATTTCATGTATACCCCTCAAAACTTCAAGATTACGTATTCCCCCCTCTAATTTTGAAATTACATATTCCACTCTAAACTTCAAAACCTCATATATTTACTCATTTTATTATCTTTTATATTAAAACTCATTCTAAATTTATAAAATACCTATTTTATTCTTCATTAAAAGTATAAAACGCCCCATTGAACTCAAATTTGAACCTGAAGGGTTCCTCTACCATCCGATCCGCGTGTATCACAATAAGATTATTGTATGTGTGCTTCAAGATTCGTGTTAATCTAGTCCCCACGGATTTGAAAGCAATTTGATCAACGTGTATCACATTAAGATCTATGCACATTGCTTCAAGATTTGTGCTAATTTAGCGCGCAGGGATCTTAAAGCAATTCAAACGGTAGAGGAACCTTCAAATTCAAATTTGAGTTAGATGGGCATTTTTTTTAATAAAAGAGTAAAATAGGTATTTCATAAATTTATAATGTATTTTAATATAAAATACAATTAATAAAATCTGTAAATATGTGAGTTTTTGAAGTTTTGAGGAGAAAATATGTAATTTCAAAATTTAGAGGGAAAAAAATGTCATTTTGAAGTTTTTGAGGGATTATACGTGAAATTCCCCCGTCTTTTCTAATATTAGGGTATAATTCTGCTGACGGACAACAATCCATATTATATTTTATTATAGTCTGAATTCATAAAATTTGGATTAGAAAAGGTAAATATCGTAAATGTATTATAGTCTCACATTATTTCTTAATTAGTTTCTAGAACCCCTGACTTTTGACAATTCATGTGATTGAGATGTACTAAATTGGGTGAAGTCGGCATATTTTTTTAAACTTCTCTTAAAAAACTTAAAAATTACCTTTCATGAATAGTATGAACAATTATTGTCTAAAATATAAGAGCATATTGGTCTAAAAAATTATATAAACTTATAACCTAATATGATAATTGCTAATTTAATTGCAGGGACGTACACAAATTTTTTTAAATTATAAAGATTTTTATGAAGAAATTTTTCTTAGCATCCTTATCTCATAAATTATATGAATTTCTAATTTTAACGTGGTAATCAACCAATTACTAATTTAATTGCAAGGATATATGTACAGAGTTTCTTAAATTAGAAAGATTTTTTGTTAATTATTTTTTCTAAATTTCAATTTCGAAGAAATTAAAACGTAATTTTTGAATTGAAAGAGTTTATCATTATAAACAGTATAATTGGTTTCCCTTACAAATTGGAGTGTAACGGATGGAAAAAAATTTTGTTGCAAATATTTTAGAATAAATAACACAAATGTCTAACCATATATCTTACCTATGTAATTCTCATACAAATTTTTTGTTATAATCTTACAACAGCCACTGAATTTTTCATTAACCTTCTAAATTTTAATCAACCAAACAAGAAATAAGAGAAAATGAAAGATAAATTTATTTTCCCTCATTAATCATCCAAACACGAAAATGTTAAATACGTTAATCTTCGTTTCTATCCCATTTCATTCCCTTCTTTCTTCACCTCCCCTTCCTTCCTCTACTCTCCATCCAAACATGGTGTTAGGGTGGAATTTTTGTTCAAAGGGCTTTGTACAAAATCTCATCCAAAACCAGTGTTTTAATATTCGGTTCTTATTCGGTATTTGGAAATCCACCGAATACCGAATATATAGTATGCAGCCAAATATTCGGATTTTCAAATGAAAAATCATAGGCATTAACTCTAATAAACATAGATAAACATTACAAAATAAACATAAATAAAACATAACACAAGTTAGAACAAGTTAACAACCCACAGTACAAATTATAAAAGTACAAATAAGCATAAATAAAACATAAGTTCCAATTTAAATAAATGAAATTATAACTTATTCAGTTCTTATTCAGATTCTTATTCTCTATTCGGAAATATTCGGTTCTTATTCGGATTCTTATTCTCTATTCGGAAATATTCGGCCGAATAGATAATATGCGGAAAAATATATTCGGCCGAATATTCGAAACCGAATATTAGACCGAATACTCATTTCCTATTCGGTTTCCAACCGAATACGAATATTCGGCCGAATAGACCTAATATTAAAACACTGTCCAAAACCACTTGTAAATCGTTCAATCTGTGTTAAAAATTAAACAAATGGTTTAGATTTACAGAGCCAGTCAGAATTATTAAGTTTTAAATATGTTGGTACAAATTTTAAAGCAAATCAAACGGTAAACTTCAGCTTTGGATGAATTTTTGTTCAAAGCGACAAAATCCAATTCCTTTACCTTAATCTTCTTCTCAAACCACTTTCCTATTTCTCTTAAAAAAATATTTGTCCTTTCATGAGGTAAATATTTTAACAGAGCAGTCTTGGCTCCATGCAGCTCATTTACTATAGAATCAAAATACCTGTGTATATGGTTCTTTCGCTGCATGAAGTCAAAACTACGTTAAATCTTCTTCTCTAAGCTCTCAAATTTGTTATATATAAAGAGCCTCATCTGATTACCGTCCTCCCCCAAAAAGCAACAAGAGAATTACAACAGTACACTATGGCAAACTTGCCATCAGACATGTTAGAGGAAATAAATCTGCTGCAATCCGAATTAGATCTACAGTATCCTGAAATCCCTACTTTTTCAAATCTCACAGTTCAACTTTTTCTATGCACGCATCTCTAAATAGCTAGTTTTTCTGTGCACGCATCTCAAAAAAATTAACAATTAGATTTGAAAAAGTAGAGATTTGAGGGTACTGTAATCCAATTCGGATCGCAGCAGATTTGTTTCCCATCTTATACGAGGTCATCACATCTCTTGAAACCATGGATATTTCAGGGCCCTGAAATTTCCAATCCAATTAACCATCTATATATTTCGTGATTTGTGCATAAAATTCTGTCTACTTTGAGATTCGTGTATGAAAAAACTTAAATGGTTGGATTTGAAATTTCAGTGTCCCTGAAATCCTCAAAGATTTCAACAAATTTCATTTCTGTTAGAGAAGGTAATCACCAACCTGCCAATGATTGACTCAAAGCTTGCTCAAAGCTTGCTCTCAACCGCTTGCGTCTCCAATAACTGGCTCCAAGCGGTGCTCTCTTCTCTCCTCCGTTGGCCTCGTGTTATGCTGCCTTTGCTATCCCAAATCTTCCTCGTACTCCATTCACGCCTCAACCCGTATTTCTGCACCTGGCTCTCTAACACTTGCCATAACCCCATAAGCAAATAACCATCGGCAATCCCATATATACTTCCTATGCGGATCCAGCCAGGATCGGCTATACATGCTCTCCCCTTCAAAGATGGCAATCTTAAAGGACCCATTTGGAAGCATGTGTCAAATGGAGGCAGGCAGGGGTGGATCCAAGATTTCAATCAGGGGTAGGCACAATATGCACACGCTTTTTGAAATTTTGATATTTGAATTTGTACATGAAAAAATAGCAATTTATTCGAAACTAGCATGGAAAAATTACACACAATTATTTATATTTAGTGTAAAAAACATAACCTGGTGTGATTATTTATGCTAAAATTTATTTGTAAAATTCATTGTTCGAAACAATTTTCATATATATTTTTTCAAAACCATGAGATATTATAGAGACTTTGTATCTTAAATGTTGAAGCTTTAACTAATAGAAAAAAAAAATTGAATCACTTTCGAATGAGGCGCAATTTTTTTTTACCAGCCTTAACACAATTTGGTATCATTCCTGAAGACAAATATTTTTATTAAGGTTTTCTATTCAAAGAAATAAGCAAAATCTCAGAAAATTATACATGCACAAGACTTACTAGGTAAACAAGAAAGACAAAAAAAATGCTCATTATTTTAATTTACAAGTTTCCTTTTCAATTTGGTTTGTTTCTTTTTGGTTTGTTTCTTGCATCTAAGAAAATAGCGAATGTTTCAGGCAAGACACCAATTGGAGTCTCAAACGGTCAAACCCCTGCTTTTATTTAATTTGATTAAGATACAAATTTGGAATAAAACTATAGTAGCGCCAAATGAGTTTGGAGTTTGCGCGGTTCACAAGCCAGCGACACTAGTGTATACGCGGTTCACCAGAACTCGTGCGCGAAGTGAGTGATATGGTCCACTATCGCGGCTCACAATCACGGAGGGACAAATTAGACTTAGTGCGGATTCTATTTTCTTTCTCTAATGCAGATCTAGGCCGTGTATTCTTTTTTCTAGGCCCAGGGGTGGGCACTAATATTATTCAGGGGTAGGCACCAACATTATTAGTGGGCCTCCAAAAAAATATCATAATTCAGGGGTAGATACTTACTTACCCCTGGACCTATTTACATCCGCCCCTGAATGGAGGCCAAGGAAACAAATTAACTAGGGAACAATCTTTTAGAATAAGGAAACAAATTAAGTAGAGAATCAAGGGAATTGATTATGGCAACTGTCGCCTTCCCTCTTTAGTCTACTTCAACAGCCCGATCAGAGCATCTCAGCATGGTCCATTGCTACTATTGGAAAAGAAAGGTTATTGTTGGTCGGAGCAGAAATGAAAGATGAATTGCAAACGAGAGAGATGAAGATGAGATTGTGGGAGGTCGACAGAGACAATTTGCAAGCGATCAATAATAAATCAGTGGAAATGCCAGAAAAGATGGTGAACAATTTGTTTCCAGATTTCGACCGAATGGACGATGCGAGACAACATGCTTGTTCAGTGAAGGTGCACGAGATGGAGGTTGGTGGGTACATATTCGATCTGGTGAACATGAAAAACATGAAAAACGGGGTGGTGATGTACCAGTTGTCAATAGAGAGAGAGAGAGAGAGAGGAAGGAAAAATGGTGGAGAAGTGGGAGTGGGTCCCATGTCCGGCCACTGTTAACGATTTCCAAATGGAAGAAATATCAGTTGGCTGTTCTCCGGTCACTTTAAATGAAATCGTTCGTTGCTTTCTATAAAAAAAATATTTTTATTGGAAGAGCGTCCAAATATTAAATTTATTAATCTGCCGAGGTGTGTACATTTTTTTTTCAACTTGTTGGTTATTTTTACTTGTTACGGAGTTTGCCACAATCATGTATATAATAGAGGGTTCAAATGCATGCCTCCATTTTTTTGTGACTTCATCATGCCTCTATTTTTAAAAACTTAAATAATTTAAAGTTTAAAACTTAAACGTCAAAATAAACGTTAGATGTGATCTATATTATTTTCTCTACGTGTCCATAAAAAATTATCAAGTTTTGATTTTGTTTTTATGTGAATCAATAAGTTAAAAAATCAATGTTTAGAAATTATCCACATTAGTATACATTTTTATAAGCTCAAGATGACAATAAAAAAAAAGTTGAAATGCCATAATTTTTTACACATGCATAGATAAAATAATATAGTTCATATCCAACTGTTTTATTTTGAATTTTAAGATTTAAATTTTGAGTTATTAAAGTTTTTTAAAATAGAGACATAATGGAAGCACAAAAAATAAAGGCATTTGAAACCTCCTCATATTAATATTAGCCTCATATATATGTGGTATTTACTTTGTATACTTACACTTTATATATCTTGTATTATAATGATTTGAATTAATTAAAAGAACGGAAGATGTTTTAATTATCCTTTAATATATGGTGTTGGATACTTGAAAAAGAATTTATCTTTTCTAGCTTCATCAAGCAAGCACCTGGCACCTGCTGCAATCAAATCAAAATGTCTTTTTTTTGAAATTCAGGTAGCAAATACCAGATGTGCTGCAATTAAAATGTCTTTTTTAAAAAAAAAAAAAAATCTACGTACCAACTACCAGATGTGCTACAATTAAAATGTCTATTTTTTTTTTTAAATCTAAGCAACGACTACCAGATGTGCTGCAATCAAAATGTCTTTTTTCTTTTTAAATCCAGGTAGTGACTACTAGATGTGCTGCAATTAAAATGTCAAATAACTAATTAATTACCTACACGCCAAAACTAGGGTAAAGATTTTAGCAGATCCGTTTTGAGTTTTGACTTCATGCAGCGCATCAACCATATGCATGCAGTGCTGTTTGATTCTACAGCCCGCTGCATAAAGCCGAAACTGATCTGTTAAGATCTTTACTACCCAAAACAAACCCTATACAGTTTCATATAAAAAGAACTCTAAAAGTAAAATACGGATTACAGCTTACTATACCCTTTTAATTAACTTTTAAATTTTTCAAATTTTTTCATTGATTATGAAATTATCATATTTACCCAGTAAAATTTCAAATCCTTTAGTTCAATCTCCATTTCTTCATTGTAAGTATAATGTCCTTTACTTCAACCATCCCGTTCTTTCTATAAATCTAGGATTTCATGAGAACGGGACTCTTTTTGCAATATTTTTTAAATTTTATTTTTTTATTAAAAAAAAAATCTGTCTGGTATATCCATGTTTTTGTCTGGGCTCTGCGTTTTAGTGCTTAGTTGGGCTTGTGATTTTGTGGGCCTTAATGTAAGAAGAGTCTGACTTAATGGGCCGACATGTCTCATTTTGTTTCCAGCACGAGACATGGCCCAGTCAAAATGATCAATTATAATGAACAGGTAATTAAGGAACTCTAGCAACGGGTCCTTGATCCAGTAAAACTAAATTATAGAATTTCCAAAGTTGCATGATTAAAAGTTATAACGGGACGAAACCGTCTCTTTTTAATCACCAATATTGTAAATAAATTATATATTTTTAATTAATTGAAATAATTTCTCAAAATCTTAAAACATAAATTTAGAAAGAGGATTCAAATTCTGTCTTTCACGCTTCATTGTGTCTCATCACATTCTTTATCTTTGTTTTTAAAGTCGAAACAGTCAATCCAAACCGATGACCATGATTTCCATAATAAAATGTTTACGGAGACCAAATTTTATATTTCTTTTGAAACTTTACTATTTTTATGGGCACAAAATTAATTTTTTTTACCATTTAAAACCAATAATTTTGTACCTATCTAAAACAATAATAAAAAGGTTTCAAAAAGATATAAAATTACATTTTTATAATATGTTGATTGATACAGATCAACTGTTTGAAAGTGGAGTATTTGTAAATCAACCAATTAAAGCAAATTTGTTCTTATATCATCACAAAAGAAACCGTTAGTAAAAGATACCAACTATATATCACTAACAGTTTCTTTCCATAAAATCGTTTGTGACGAGAGAAGATCACTGACAATTTCAAAATATCATTTACCAGTTTGCCATCAAGAGTTATCACTAATGCTGATTTACAAAAACTGTCAGTGATGTACTGTTGATTGGTGATGACAGAGGCGGAGCTACAGTATAACAGGAGTACTGGTAACTGCTCACTCATGAATTTTGATAAATTTGCCTACTTTAGATTGTAAATTTTGCTCACTCCTACAGTAAAAAGGTGCAAATGTCTTCTTCTCAACTCCCTCTTTATTTGACTGCAAGGAATTAGCTAGGAAATCTAGTTTTGTATCTTGGTTATTCGAATACTCCCTAGAGAAGATGATCATTTAGCTGTTTGAACCTAGTGCACATGAGCCATCAAAGAGATTGTAATGAAATTATGTGAGTTTGTCTGTACAACAAAATATCAAACATAAAAAGACAATATGTGAGATTTATTGAGAGAAGAGCCGGCTCCTTATCTTTTTCTCCTCCATTCTATTTTAAATTAATAAGATTCTCCATTTACTCTCATTTTTTTTTTCTCTTTTTCTCTTCTTTATCTCCGTTTAGGAATCCAGTACGCCCCCATTTCTCTTAATTTTGTGCTTTTTTTATTTGTGTTTGAATTAATTTTATATTTTTTTTTTCCTTTGCTTCATTTTTCCTTCTAAATTTTTATTTTACAAGGATATGGAAGAAAAATATAATTAACATTTAAAATTTTGGATAGAATTTGTAACTTTTTTATTTCTGTTTTGCTCATCAAAATCCTAACTACGCCACTGGGCCACTGGATGATGATGTAATCTGAACTAGTGAATGCACCTCTTTAGATGATTAAATTGCTCTGAGAAAATCATATAATCTCTATTTGAGAGAAAGTAAGTTCAAAACTCAGATAGAATAATTTTTTCATTATAATAACAAGAGTATTATATCGTTAGGTAACTTAACTTTTAACTTTACTCAAAAAAAAAAAACTCCGAAAAAGCAGCTTTCCTATTTACAACTGCAAGACGCACCAAAATCAAATTTCAAACATAGATCAAATACCAACTTTATATGATCGAAATTATCCAACTCGATGAGATGCCATCTATTATTGGGTAGCACAACTTAATTTGCTACCTTAATTATCATGATTTACAGAATTTTTGGTACAGGTTCGTAAATTAAACATTTATTTTTTGTTATTGGCATAGCAGGTACTTACTAGGTAGTACGGTAAGCCATGACCAACAGTTAAAGGTGTTCATCAGTTTGGCGCGCTCATTTGAAACCGAACTAAATTAGACAAATTAAAGTTATAATTCGGTTTCAAAAATAGAATCGAACTGAAGTTTTATTTCGGTTTGTTCGGTTCAAATTGAAATATATTAATTTTTTATTTAAAGCAATTGATTTATAATAAGCCGAAGTATATTATGAAATAAATAGGGGTATTAAGAAATAAAATAAGATATTAAGAAATAAACCAAAGTATTTAAAGCAATTGATTAAGAAATAAACCGAAGCGGTCTAGACCAAATTCATAATATATAAAAGTTCAATCAGGTCGGTTATTTTGGTTTTGAAATATTTCAAATTGAACTGAACCAAAGTTATAATTCAGTTTTAAAAAAGAAACTAAACTGAACCGTTAATCCAAAAAAACCGAACCGTTTAGTTCAGACTAATTAGTTCGGTTCAAAACTAAATAAACCGGACCCAATGAACACAGAACACGTACCCCTACCAACAGTATATAAAACTTTGTGCGCCCCTTGGATCTTCCTAATAATTTTCTTTGCAGGTAAGAGTTGACATTGAGCTTTTTCAATTTATCTCCTTAGACTTCATGATAAAGCTTTGTTCTGGTTGAATCACCAAGCAAAGTTGAATTAATGCATTTTTTTATGAGCGAGTCTATGGTACTATGCATATCACGGGTTGTTACTGTGCTACGGCTTTATATTCGAGTTTTCAAATCCTAACGGTCGATTCGAACTGTTCATCTTGTTCTCCATATTAATATGTGTTTGGAGACCAAATTTTACATTTTTTGAAATTTTTTTACTATTTTTTTAGATATTTAGAAAATCACTTGATCTGAAAATTCTGGACCATCCAAAAACAGTGATTTTCAATAAATCTAAAATAATAGTAAAAAAATTTCAAAAAATGTAAAATTTGGTCTCCAAACACATATTAATATGGAGAACAAGATGAACGGTTCGGATTGACCGTTAGAATTTGAAAACTCGAATATAGAGCTGTAGCACGGTACCAAATCGTAATATGCATAGTACCATAGACTCACTCTTTTTTTATTTATTTAGTTTTTAGGTTCATATATATCCATCTGTTAATTTGGAGGCAATTCTTTTTTTGTACGCAGTTGATGACATCTACTTGAGTTGAATTATTTTAGAATTTTGAAGAGCTCTCTTTAGCACTCATGATTTTATGGTATAGTATATCGGTGATGGATAAGCTATATATATCGTTGCAATGGTTAACAATGGTGGGCCCAACAATATTTATAAACGGATTGAATTATCCGTAACGGGACATGGTCGGAAAAAAACTTAGGATGAAGCATATATATATATATGCTTTTATAATTATTTTATTAATTAAGTATATTAGCATAATTTTTTATGAATAGAAATAGAGTGAGTCTATGGTACTATGCATATTACGATTTGACACCGTGCTATGGTTTTATATTCGAGTTTTCAAATCCTAACGGTCGATCCGAACCGTTCATCTTGTTCTCCATATTAATATGTGTTTGGAGACCAAATTTTACATTTTTTGAATTTTTTTACTATTTTTTAAATTTATTGAAAATCACTGTTTTTGGATGGTCCAGAATTTTCAGATCAAGTGATTTTCTAAATATCTAAAAAAATAGTAAAACAATTTCAAAAAATATAAAATTTGGTCTCCAAACACATATTAATATGGAGAACAAGATGAACGGTTCGGATCGACCGTTAGAATTTGAAAACTCGAATATAGAGCCGTAACACGGTGTCAAATCGTAATATGCATAGTACCATATACTCACTCATAGAAGTATATATAGTTTTAGATTTCTAGTGGAATATTTTTATGAAACAGTGTTCTGTACAACCAAACATATATAACTCTATAATTACTTTGAAACTAAAATATCCTTCTATAAACACATTAATTTTACATTTGGAAGTATATAGTTTTAGAATAATTATACTATTTCCCTGTCTCTGGTACCCGAAACATTTCTCAATCTCACTAAATTCATATTAGAAATTCTTCAAACTCTAACTTATACCTTATCGCGGCCATTTTTATTAATACCCCAAAAAAAAGAAAATTTTAAAAATACCGCTGTCATCTGTTTTTTTTTTCAAAACTGCCTCGACTGCCAGGCCCACGGGCGGCCCAATAAACCCACTAGACCGCCCCATGCAGAGGCGGGCCAGTCCACTAGCGGACCACCCACTGCAGAGGCGATCCTCTATTTTTTTTAGAGAGATATCAATATTTTGATTTAAATAATTTTGTGAAGAAAAAATTTTCTTGTTTAGAGTGTATGCCAAAAAATAAGACATTTGATATATTTATGTCGTAACTCTTTACTACAATTTATACAAGATACGCGCATGGGAATCAAATCTGCAGCTCATATTGAATTCACTTCATAAATATATCAAATGTCTTATTTTTTGGCGCACACTCTAAACAAGAAAACTTTTTCTTCACAAAATTATTTAAATCAAAATATTAATATCTCTAAAAAAATAAAAATAAATAAAAATAGAGGACCAACTCTGCAGAGGGCGGTCCGCTAGTGGACTGGCCCGCCTCTGCATGAGGCGGTCTAGTGGATTTATTGGGCCGCCCGTGGACCTGACGGTCGAGGCAATTTTGAAAACAAAAAACAGATGATAGGGGCATTTTTAAATTTTTCTTTTTTGGGGGTATTAATAAAAATGGCTGACCTTATCGCGACCATGTTGATACAACTGGCACACACAAATGGCACCTTATCAATGAATTTACAACTGGCACACACAAATGTTGATACATATTATGCGCGCAAGTGTTATATCTAACATACTTGGTCTTTCTAAAAAAAATTAGACATATCTATTATTTTTTTCTCTCTCTCATCACCCAGCCATATTTAACACATTTTTAGAGTTTTTTTTTTTCCTTCGTTCAATCTCGTCTATATTTTTAATGATCTGTGAGGAATTTTGCAAATTTAAAATCACAACTATCTTCTACGCAACTTTTTTTTTTTTTTCAAATGAGATCCATAATAAAGTACTTTCAATTTCTTCATCACGCAAGTATTTATACATCATTGTGCAAGTATTTACACTTACTTGACAAAATCAATATACTTGTAATATTTGATAGTAATACGTTTTAGACACCATATATCTATAGACAACTTTAATTCAACCCAGCTCAACAATATATCATGTACCAATTTACCAGTAAGACCGCTAGCCATCAAAGCGTATACCTTTTACATGGATCAAATCGCATAAACAACGCTCTTTCAGTGTTGCAAACATCAAGGCTTACCAAAGCAATCTAAAAGTTTCAACATTTTTTTTATCATATATCTCAAAGTGAAAATTAAATTTGTGTGGTACTTGCAGTTAACTCCCCACTATAGAGTAATATTATATTTGGTTTGGTTCGGGGTTATAAAGAGACATCAAACATGTTCTCTGTCAATCGCATAAACCAAAATGTCGCTAACTTCTAGATGTGGTAAAGCACCACCCATTTGCGATTTTCAAAATCCAAAGAGTGATCTAAAATTGTTTAAAAACAACATTTTTGTAAAAATACTTAATAAATAATAAAAAATTAAAAAAATGTGAAATGTGATTTTCAAACACATTTTAATATAGAGATCATGTTTAACAATTTGGATCGACTATTTGGACTTTAAAAATCGTAAAACCAAATTGTTGTAAGATGTTATAACTTCAAAATATTGTAAGTGGATTCCTTCTCTCTCTATGTGTGTGTGTGTATATATATATATAGAGAGAGAGAGGCTAATATACAATCGATTGCACCACGCCTCCCATGCAACCAAGTCATTTTTTGATTTTTAAAGTCCAAATGATCGATCCAAACCGTTAGATGTCATCTCCATATTAAAATGTGCTTGGAGACCAAATTTTACATTTTTTGGAATTTTTTTATTATTTTTTAAGCCACTTTGAAAATCGCTGATCCAACGGTTTGGTTCTGATTTTACTGTTTGGTAAGCCACCGTTGGATCAGTGATTTTCAAAGTGGCTTAAAAAATAGTAAACAAATTTCAAAAAATGTAAAATTTGGTCTCCAAGCACATTTTAATATGGAGATGACATCTAACGGTTTGAATCGATCATTTGGCCTTTAAAAATCGAAAAATAACTTGGTTGCACGAGAGGCGTGATGCAATCGATTGTATATTAGCCTATCTATATATCTCCCTACCTTATTAAGGAGCTTAATGTCTAGATCCTGCAAGGGTTGTGATTAAAAGTTAAATTTTCAGAATTAATATCAGCCATTCAATTTTCAGATCACATACAGTAGAATTTTCTAAATTTTCGGAGTTCTAACTGCCTCGATCATAGCTACAATCTAATTAATGATCAGGCCAGAAAGCTAAAGATTTTTTCTTGTTCGTTTCTCAATTGTATTGTTCTATTCTATATTATAACTTGTAAGATAATTAGTTGGAGGCATATATAGACTGCTAATATCACCCCCCACTCATCACTTTTTATATATCAACCAAAGTACGTAGCTCGGTAATTGATTTCTGCAACATCTTTGTTTAAGTTTGAAAATGTGTTAATGATTATGTTGATTATCGTATATATCCTTAACAGCATCACACAAACCTGATAAGGAATCAGAAAATATAAATAGATTTAATATAGCATGCAGGTTGCATTGAGTTTAGAATTGAGCCAAGATGAGATTAAGAATATGTTTTATTTGGGAGAGGACTTGTACCGTCTATATATTATATATATCAGATTTTATTGTTTCTGGTACGTGAGGAGAGGAGAGTGTTGGTCAGGCAATTTATTGTGTTGCTGTCGGAAAGTGGTGCTGCAAACATGTTGCTGGACATCCAAGAAAACTCCACACCAACGGTCGCGGTCTGATCATCAGCCATTGCTGTGTATTGAAGCATATATATCTCTCGGCAGATCCCTTACTGGCATGGTACAGGGTTTAGTTAGTACATTTTGTGATCATGTCAGAGATATCATTATATAGGATTTGATTCTTTGCGATATTCAATAGTCAATATACGTTCAATAAGTTGACTATTCAATTAAAACATCTCTGCATGGATTTTACTACAAACAAGTTGAAGCCGTACGTTGAGTAAACTAATACATGTTTGATGGCCCTCAACCAATCAAATTAATGCTAAATTGTAGCATATACATTAAATAATTCGTCTGAGTTTGTTATAATTAAAAAAAAGAAAAAAAAGATCTGTGATGTCTCTCTCTCTATATATCTTTGAGTCATTCGCCACAGCTAGCTGCAGCTGCTGGGTTGTTTTCTCCAAATCTGTCGTTCAACAGGCTATGTGGGGAGTTAATTACCTCAGGGTGGTAGCATGTGTAGATTTGATGGCTGATGCTGCGGTTTTCGCAAACAACACATGCCTTTTTGGGAACCTACCGTCACCATGCTCCTATATATATTCAGCATTTGCACCTGGACCTGGATCTGGACCTCTATCCGAACCTCCACTTGGAGATAAATCTATATCCGAACCACCATTTTGATTCAACACAGAAAGTGTCTCTTCAATCTGTATCTGATCTAAGAAATCAACCAGTACTGCACTATCATGTCATGTTCTTTTGATATACCCAAATGAAATAATTATGTAACTTTAGTGGTTATATATTCTGGTAGTTTTTGCTAAAATTTTGCTGGAGCCTTGCGGAAAACTGTTGGATTTAATAAAGGGTACGCCCATTATGGGAAACTAAAAACCCGACCCGTTATGAATAGATGCGAACCCATTATGAAAAGGTGCATTGGTTTTATATAAACCATTCATATCTCTCTCTCTCATAATAATCAGAAAAACGTGTGAATAGTAACAGTCAAAATTAGAGAGAAAAGGTAGAGAGCACCAAGAAGCACTCTGTTAAGAATTGAAGGTTTTAGGTCGTAGAAAACGCAGGGCTTCCGGCTTCGGCTTGTGATTCCTTGCAGAACCAGTGATACTGCTTCACTCGCAAGATCCGCTTCCGCACGAAGATTAACGGAGTATTTTGTAAGTTCTATCCGTTAATTAACAAAAACAACAGAGGATAATAAATTAAAATTTTGTGATTTTGTTGTACTGTACTCGTATTAATAAACTCGGCAACATTACTGTCGTGTAATTTGACAATGGTGATTTATCAGTTCCGATCGACTTTTGCCGTTCCCTGATAATTTGTAACAAAATACAAAATTTAGTGACCTCCGGCGAAATTTACCCATAATATAACTATCAATGATAAAAGAATTAATTTTCATACCAGTCTTCTGTTTGTTTGGTCAGATACGTAGCACAATTTTGCTATCATCTCGTGCTTAAGGACCCTGAATACCAGTCTACTTAATCCCGTTTTCATCTTCCTTTGCAATGTTTCAGCACATTAATTTATATGAAATAATTAACGACTTCCCTATTTTATCTTTTGTCCTTTGACATTTTAAACCGGATCTATTAATTTGGGAGGAAAAGAAGTTACATTTACAGGGATTTAAAACCAATCAAATGAAAAAGGCCCAATAGTTCTTCTGCATGCCTATATTTAAAAATAGGGGGGATTTTATGTACATCCCTCCAAAATTTTGAAACTTTTTATTGCCCCTCAAAAATTTTAGAAACTCACAAATCTATCTAATTTATCGACTTTTTTAATTAAAACTCATAAATTTACCCATTTTATCATTTTTATAAAAAAAATGTAATATGATTAAGAAATATATCCATTCTTCTAATTGAACGGTTACGAGAACAAATAGTTCATTTTCTTTCTTGTGACGTACACACAGCCAAGCATATGACTAGATGTCGCTGTGTATGTGCACAAATAGATAAATGAACTATTTCTTTTCGAAAACTAATTAGTTAGAAGACGAAATATTTTTCTTACATAAACTACATATTTTTATTTTTATTTTTAATAAAAGATAAAACAGATACTTTATAAATTTCAAATGAGTGTATTTCCATACTTCATAAACAGACTGTATAGTTATGTGTTGTAAATTTCTTTTGTTGTTTTCAATTAGGTAAAATTTTTTGCTCTTTTTTCACTTGATCATCTATATTATTAAATTGGATAAATTTTGTTGCTTTTTTCACATGGTCATCGACAGAAGCTCAATTAACAAAATTAACTTTTTAGTCTTTTACATCACAAATTTTGACTACAATGGAAAAGAAAATGATATATCGACCAACGCGTATGGACGGATGCAAGATTTTTATCAGAGATAGGAGCAGAAATTGAATTCAAATAGCTTATCGGATTCAAACTCAGTAACTAATCGGTTACTAAAATATTGACTTTAGCAACAAGATACTAAAATGATATTTTCAAACTTCCAAGTTAAAACAATGTTGAAGCTAATAAATAGACATGACTACGTACTCTGTACTGATGCCATTTTGGTCTTGATACAGGGGCAAATTAAAGGTAAATTAGAATAGTAATTAGATTAATATAGTAATTTTACAAGGTATACAAAATTAAGATGTTTTCGTTTCTAATCAGAGCCAGAGGGGCGTGCGGAGCAAAATTAAGGGAGAGAGCGACAGGGAAATTAGAAAAAGCGTTTTCTTTTTTGAGCTAGCGTTGCGTTTTTTTAAGCCCGTTCTTTCTAGCTATTTCTTCATGGTTGGGTTTATTGGATCTAGGGAGCGAGGGAGAGTTTCAGGTCTAATAGGGTTTATTTTTATCAGTAAATTCTGAAATCCAGTGGGGGATCACTATGATATACCATCTAAATTTTACGAATTCCTCTTGGCACCAAGTCATTTTTTTTTATATAAAATTTTATTTAAAAAAAAAAATTAAGATAGAATTAATGCGAGAAATTTAAAATTCATATCACAGGTTCTATTAAATAAATTTATGTTGCAATTCCAATTATAAACGAATTTTAACATTTACAATAGTGAAATTATCGAAAATAAAATTTGCAAATATTTTATTAGAAACATTTTTATAAAAAAAATTCAAATTTTTATACTTTAAACGTTTAAATTACATGTGTTACTAGTCAAAATCAGTAAGTTTAATCATGTCATTTGAATTGGCAAGCACATAGGTTGCTACTTTGAAAGAGGCATTTTATCATTTATCATTTATTAGTGGAGTATTGCATCATTGGTAGATATAGTCAACATAGGGTCAACCTTATGCCTTAATTATTTAATTAGCAGCAGTTTCCCTTGTATCATTAAATAAATAAATAAAAGGCAACTTAATTTGACCTTCATTCTTCACTTGCACAGTTCCACTCTTCAGAGAAATAAATAAATAAAAAGCTTATTTTTGACATGGTCATCACTTAAAAGTTAAATAACAAATTATTTAGTATTTAAATCTTTTCTGTCATAAATTTTATATACATCGACAAAGAAAATAAAATAATATGAACTAGTTAATTCGTTAATTTAACTGACACCTGTGCAAACCGGAGGATACGTCGCTCAAACCAACCGGAGAACAACCGCACAAAATCCTGCCCATGGGATTATCTCCCACTCTCTCTGGCAGCGGGACCCACTCCCACTCATCCATAATCCCGTTCCTTCCCATATCAAAACGCACCACGCCGTTTCGCATCTCCAACGGATTGCACACATACCCACCATTCTCTGTTCCGCACACATCCACCGAATAATCAAGCCACGTGTCGTCATGTCCCTTGTCCGATGGAAACAACCGATCCACCATCTCTCTTGGCATCTCCTCAAATTCGCTATCCACCACCAACAGATTGTCCCCCTCCACCTCCCAAAATCTCACCTTGACCCATCCGCCATGGCCATGCTCTCCTCCTGATAATCTCCCCACACCAACCAACAACAGCTTCTTCTCATTGGTACCATTTGTGATAGCCCATGCTGTTACAGCTGGATCAAGCCTCAGCTGACGTGTGGGCCCCCATCTTTTACTCTCTGGATCGAACCAGCTGAGCCACCCGGTCTTCCTCTCAATGATGTACAGTCTCTTACTAGTTGCTACAATGGATAGCCACGTAGCGGATGTCGACCCTTCATATACTACAGGCATTAGCTCGGCTGATTTCCAGTTTCCTGTTTGCTTGTCATAGATCTCCACAGAACCCTCCTCTTCATAGTCGCGCTCAATGGAACAACACTCTCCTCCAACTACGAGCACCCAACGGCCCACTTCTGCTACCACCGGATCCAGCCGAAACTTCCTCGGTGCCTTTGTGTCATGTTCCCACCTCGCACCGAATGGATCTTTCGAGATTGCCTGATCAAGAGAAACATGTACACTGCAAGGTTAGGTAGGTTAGTCTTCAATGTTGGCTGGTCATTTTTAATTAAACGTTTTATTTCTTGGGAAAAAAAAAAAAAAACGCTGTTGCCTGTTTCATTGCCATATCCAATCCAAATTGATAAAAATTATTCAACTCGCCGTTGCCGGGGATCGAACCCGGGTCACCCGCGTGACAGGCGGGAATACTCACCACTATACTACAACGACTTTATTGGTCTATTTTATGACCGTGACATTATCAATACATGTTGACCCTCAGTATGTGATAAATTAATTATTAACAAAATTAATGGGAAATCATTTCCTCCACCTTAGCTAACTTATTATCAAATTAATGCAACAGTTTTATCAAATCATGAATTAGGCCATCAAAATGTGTCATGTTTCAAGAAAATTAACTGAAGATGAATCAATTAATGAATTAATTACCATCTTCCGAAACAACAGGGAGTACAACCGGTCTCCTTTGGAGCATCGCAGGAAGCATGGGCCGACCATTTCGAATGGCCTCTCCGAAATGGAATGCCGAATGATGGAGAGCCAGGAGCGGGAGTAAGGGTCCCAGGCGTGAATAGAGAAGGCCGACGTCAATCTCGGGCTGCACAGGTCACGCAGGATCAACCATGGGCGTTGGCATGGCCGATACAACAATGAAGAATGCACAGCTCGGCACCACTCACGGGAAACCAACGAGGCCGAGAGTAGGTCGATAATCGGCACGTGCATCGCCACCTCCTCGAGCATGTCGCCGTGCAAGTTGACCCATAATTGCAATTGCTGGTGCATCTTTTGCTCTTCATCTCCCATGTCAGTCGCTTCCTTCCCTTATATTTCCTGTAACAATTAATTGGTCTATTTCTTCCGGATTGAATGTTTGTTATTTATATATATATATGAGAGAAAATGCTCAATAACAATAGAGGGAAATGGTTAATCAAAACTATGGTTGGGGATTGGGGGGGGCAATAAACCAGCAAAACATGGTTCAGGTATATTTAATTATTATTTCTTTTGGAAAGATTTTACCAGAACATTGTATTGAACTATTGATTACATCAAACTTAATTAATTAATCCACTGATTACAATTATATTATTTTATGGTCTGCAATCTAAGCCCGACGGTGGCGCCAATTGATCCAGTCGGGGCATCCAATAAAAATGAAATTTGTAGTTATACAGAATAAAGGAGGCTCCAAGAAAAAGCCTTAAAATTAATTCTGTTTTAGAATGAGATCATTTATGAAGTTTTCGAGAAAAAAGTTTGTTATTTATGTCTTGCGTATTTACCCATAATTAATTGAATTTGAATCTTCCGAGTTAACTCAAATTTTGAGGTAAGATCTTAACCGTTCAATTTAAATCCGCACTAATATTAAAGTGCCCGGTGCATTATAGGCGTGTGATAGATTGGCCCGAATTATGATCGCACGGTATGAAAGTTAACTTAAACGGTACATTAATGCAGAGGATTCGGATTCTAATTAAATAATCTGCGTGTACTGACTACTGACATTTTATTATAAGTCATAATTAAATATAATTTTTTTGTAATTAAAGTCATTTGATATATAATAAAATTGTGGAGGAGGATTACATATTTACATACTTACATAACAGCCCCTGGTTTTTAGTACCCGTTTGTACAAGGGAAGGGAACCCATAGATTTGTTGTTTGGGTCCTTATTTTTAAGTTATAAAAATACTACGTACCCAATCTACCCATATAGTGGCACTGGCTTGCGTATGCAACTAAAAACTATATAAATATCATTGGTTGGGTTTGATGGATAGCGTTTCCGTTTCTAGAAGTTGGATAATCTTAGTGTGGTCCCTTTTTTTTTTTTTATAGTTTGTGTTAATTTGAGATAGTTAACTAGGATTTTTTTTTTTTTCTTTTTCTATTTGTTTTCCTTTTTTTTTTGTGAGCTGTTGAGGGTTGCAACTTGAACCAGATGGGCTTTAAGTATATTTTTCATATATTGTTGGGCTGGGTTTTGTGTTTCAGTAGGCCCAAATAAATTAATTTATACAAGCGTAATCACACAACAACTGACAATCAAAATTTTAGCAAAAACTCCCAAAAGAACCACCAAATGCATTTTTCTTATATTAAAACACTCAAAGTCATAATTATTTTGGGTACATTGAAACAACATGACATATAATGCTTGATTTCATTAATCAAATACATATTGAAGAGGCACTCGATATGTTGAATCAAAATAGCAGATCGGATACTGGTGCTAGTGCTGGTGCAGGTGCAGGTGCAGGTGCCATGGGGCATAGTAACCATGGGTTACCAGAAAGGCATGTGTTGTTCTCGAAAACCGTAGCACTGTATCGACACATGTTACCACCCTGAGGTAACTCCCCACAGAGCCTGTTGAATGACATATTTACATCTGACAACCCAGCAGCTGTTGCAAATGACTCAGGCACTTTCCCATATATTTTATTGTGGTTTATATCAAACCGGGATAAATCATCTGAGAATTCTACGGGGCTCAGATCAAACTCGAATTCATTATTAGCCAGAATAAGGATATATGTTGTCTTTTGCTTACCCAGTAAAAAAGAAGCATCGCCACTGAGTCGGTTGTATGACAAGTTAATCAGAAAGAAATCTACCCATCCGTAACATTTTGGTAGTTCGCCAGTTAAGTTATTGTATGAAAGTATAAGTATAGGAGATGAACCATGAACAATATCAGGTGGTATGGTACCTGTGAGGTAATTTGATGAAAGGTCCAAGTAGGTTAAGTTCGGTAAGGTAGAGAGAGATGATGGAATGGTACCAGATAACTGGTTACCAGAAAGAATGATTTCTGAGATATTGGTATGGTTGTAAAAATTGGGCACAGAGCCAGAGAGAGATGTCGATGATATGATAAGTGTCTGAAGATTGAAGAGTTTGGTAATACAGGAAGGAATTTCACCATAAAGCCCTGTCATACCACCAATAATAAAGCTCTCTAGTTCCGTTAAACCGCAAACAGCATCTGGAAAGGGGGCAGTGATGTTAAAGATTTCCAAAACGAGAATGCTTACACGATCTGTGTTGGTACATTCTGTATTTACAAAGCCCGATGATGTACTGATTGTGGTATTACAATAATTGAAGCCTTGGATCCAGCCTTGGAGAATGTCAGGGTTGCCTAGCTGCTGCTTGATTTTGAGGAGCACAATTTCATCATCTTTAGTAGATAACACGGAGGAGGTGAAAGAAAGAAGGAACAACAAGAAGAAAATGGTAGACATTTATATTTCTATTTTTGTTCTTTTGAGTTTCTGAATGCATGTTGTTTTAGAAGAGGTTGAAATTTATATATATATATAGTGGGGGAATCGCCAACTATTTGTTTTTTAAATGGTGCATTTATTTATTTTCATATTTAAATTGTATGAATATCGATCAATGCACAAGATAAGAGTAATAATGTGATGTTACGACTTTGCGAGAATCAATGCACTATCAGTTGGATTACTTGACGTGCAATTAATTCTACAATAGGTAGCTTAGTTCTAACTTAGTTTACTTTTCCTCAAGTGTGTTGTGGTGGACTCTTAAACGTCGAGCATTTGTGTTTTGCTCGTTATTAGCTTTCGACTTTTAATTTTGAGCTTGATATGGATATATGAAACGGGCATATGAATGCCTTCTATCGAAAAAAAAAACCAGAGAGAGAGAGAGAGAGTTAATTTGACTGAGGAAATACTATTCAACCTGTTTACAGTAAAATCCATACAGAGATCGATGTTTCAAGTGAAAAAACGAACTTATTGAACTTGATATGGATCATTAGCTTTTTACAATATACATACAGAAAGAGGGATATTGGCTAATTAAGTTCAGAGTGGTGTGGTCAAAGGTCTTGCAACTACAATTCTTTATAATTAATTAAGAGTGAGTCTATGGTACTATGCATATCACGGGTTATTACCGTGCTACGGCTCTATATTCGAGTTTTCAAATCCTAACGGTCGATCCGAACCGTTCATCTTGTTCTCCATATTAATATGTGTTTGGAGACCAAATTTTACATTTTTTGAAATTTGTTTACTATTTTTTTAGATATTTAGAAAATCACTTGATCTAAAAATTCTGGACCATCCAAAAACAGTGATTTTTAATAAATCTAAAAAAATAGTAAAACAATTTCAAAAAAAATGTAAAATTTGGTCTCCAAACACATATTAATATGGAGAACAAGATGAACGGTTCGGATCGACCATTAGGATTTGAAAACTCAAATATAGAGCCGTAGCACGGTGCCAAATTGTAATATGAATAGTACCATAGACTCACTCATTAATTAATATTAAACATAGATTAATAGTTATGAAAAATAAAATATTATTTAAGTAGTAAGCTATTTAATAGGAAGATACAAAAAAAATCTTCTTTTATTATTTGAATGCAATATAATAGGCTAATACTAAGAGAAAATGTAGAAATATTTGTCTTTCCTCCTAAATTCAAAAGGTTATTAAGGAAAAAACTAAAATCTTAAATCTTTTTAAACACTTGTGACATGTACTCTATCCGACCCCGGATCTGATAATTCACGAACAAGTTATGAATACTTATCTATCCGGAATCGAAATATTGGACCCAAAAAATCTAGATGTGGTATCTAGCTAGAACCCGATCCGATCCGGTTGAAAATAATAAGTATATGGATTAAAATTCGGACCCTAACACTTTTAGGATACGGGTCCAATTATAATAGTATCCGGACATTACCCAACCCGATAGCACCTTTAATGGTATGACTATGATCTTGGTGCTACCAATTCGTTTTTACGATTTCAAAGTTCTAATAGTTCTGAAGTGCTCATCATGTTTTTCATATTAAAATGTCTTTGCAGACTAAATATTAAAAACATTGACTTTTAAAAATCTATAAAAAATAGTAAAATGATTTCAAAAAGTGTAAAATTTGGTCTTCAAACATATTTTAATATAGGGAACACATTAAGCATTATATTGACTTTTTGAACTTGGAAAATCACAAAAGTGATTTGGTAATATATAGGTCCTGATCATACCACTATCGCCTTAGTGGTCAATCTCTATATATATCTTCCAATTGTATACGTTGTGTGCGGTTCAATTCTGTTATTTTTTTTCATTTGATTAAGCCTAACAGTACAGCAGTATCCGTATCTTTCTGAAATAATATATATAGGATGAACAAAAAATAGAAAAATGAATATTGAACTGGTTCTGTTTTTTTTTTTTTTCCTTTTTTCCCCTAAAGGATCTTCTGTTAGAAAAAAGTATAATTAAACTACAGATTCTGTTAGGGATTTACCTACCATAAGATCACCCGATCGAAGAGCTCTTGAAATTTACAATGGTTATTGACTTATTGGTTAACGTCAACTCTAAACTTTAAAAAAAATAAAAAAGGATAAACAATTTGGTAGATCCAAGAAGTACAGAGTTCTATAAAGACTAAAGAGATAACGACTTCAGTGTCAACTCTAAACTCCAAAAAAAGGTTGGGACAACTAAGAAGCTAGCTACCACAAGAGTTTTTAATTATAAATTAAGTTTAAAGAGATATAATTTATTTTTAAATGTGTACCTGGAGCTTTTAAATCATGAGATGATATTGAAATTCTGCTATCAAACAATCAGAAGATCACTGCTATGATTATTTGTTAATCAAACGCTTTTGTCAGTAAACACTGAATTCATAAATTACTCCTGTGAACTTCTTGAGAAATAGCATTGATCTGTTGTGTTCAAATTAGAAGGAACTAAACACTTGATATAGACAAGCAAAAATCAGATAACAGCAGTCTTCTCCATTAGCAGCAACAAACAAGTCCTAATATGCTAACCATAAATTGATTTAACTCTTGACACAGCAACAAATTTTAGGTTGGGGATTACGACCGGTGTAATTCGGATCAGGGACGCATATAACAGCAGTCGGATAGTAAAACTCTCGCTTGCACTGCGGTGAACAGTCCGCCTTGCTGAGACACCTCCCCATATAGTGGCAATGGTCATCTATCCAAAACACATATATATAATATATATAACATAAATATGCATCAGTCATAAATCATGTCAATACTGTTGTAAGAATTATTGATGTGGACAAAAAAATGTTCAAGATAAGCAAATTTATGCTCCTCTTTATAACTCTATTTTTTTTCTTTTTTATCACAGTTATTGAATTTATTTTCAAAGTATATAAGTTGGGAAAAATAATAGACAAATTATATCTATCTATCTATTAAGTTATAAGACATACCATACAAACAAACAAAGGGTAAAAAATGTAAAAATAAAATAAAAAATGAATATCATAATGCAAGACAAGCGAGTACCATCAGATGTGGCAATAACAAGAAGTGAGACAAGAACAAGACCAAAAAGAAGCATAGATTTTTTGGAAGCCATTGTATTACTAGGTTTTGTTTGGTTTAAATTTGATTAATAGATATATATTTTAAAAATATATATTCTGGTATTTATAAAGAGACACGACACCAAGTCGGGAGACAAGCATAATGAGCTGTCTACTTAATTACCATTTATCACAAAAGAATTCAGGAATATTAATACAAATCATTTTCTACAGCTGGGGTGTCTGTCCCCAGAGTCACTGCAGAGTAGGTTCTCATATAACTCTAAATCCAAAATCACTTTAATTCTAAACCCTTTAACAGTAACCGGATTCACCCCGCAGTGACTATGGGAGCAGGAATTTCCTGCAACCCAGGGGCAGGAGATCTGGTTCCGGGTGTAATCATGTTTTAACCACCTTTTGCAATATTCAGCCCATTTATATGAAATAATTAATGACTTTGATACGAACAAATCAAATAATCGGAACTATCGAAAACCCACGAACCATATTATATTTATATTATACAAGACTCCAGAGTCCAGAGCGGGACTTGTTAAACATAATCGTGTCAAACTCAATTAAATAAATGTTTATTGCGGGACTTACAAATTGAGCTCCGGACGGAGCAGACAGCGCTGACGCAGGCATGTGACTATGTGAGAGAGTCTGAGACTGAGACTGTTGCAGGCTTGCAGCTAATTACTCCCTTAAATTTCCCATCTTCTGTGGCGAATACAATGCATAAGACAATCCAAAAAAACCTGAACTTTCATATACCCGCTATTTAATAACCCATAAAGTCAATTTAATAGAAAATTAATTCCAACAAAAAATGCAGTGATTGGAATAGAAAAAACAACTCAAGTAGAATTGTAAAAGTGACTCGAATAAATATTAACAAGTTCGAACACCTACGTCTTACTATCTTTTTATGATTTTTTTTTCTTTTTTTCTTAATTAATATTTGAATTTTAAAGTTTGTAATTTAATTATCTGACAATTATTTGTTTTGTATCCATATTCGAATCCGTATTTGTAGATTATCTGCTCTGTATCCGTATCCGTTTAAGACAGATTTGGTTTTGAATTTTCATATCTGTTTACTATCTGTATCCGTATCCGTTTAAGACAGATTTGGTTTTGAATTTTTATTTATTTATTGTGTTTTTGGTTTTGATTTATTTGTTGTTTTTTGTTGTTTTAAAAATAGTTGTAATTGTATTTTTGTCTCTTATTTTGAAAATATTTTACTTTTGTCGAAAGAAATTAACATGTCGTTACGTTTAAATTTTATTGTGACGCCAAAATGATAAAAGATAAAAGCGGAATAGTACGATAAATAAACTGTATCTGACAAAATAAGCATTCTGATATAACAAATCACAGTATCTGACATCACTATAGTAAAAAAAAAACGAATCACAGTATCTGACATCACTAATAATCAGAAGGAGTGAACGGCTGCCTCGCCCTCCTAGTCCTCATACTCCGAATCAAAACTGCAATCGGTGTATGATCATCCATAGAATCATCTGAGTTATCGGGCGACTGCTAGTCCTCTGCCTGAGCATCCTCTACCTGAGCATCCTGAATCTCAATGTCGGTCGACTGCTGGACTGCAGGACAGAATGCTACTGTCTGTCCAGTCTCAGAAGGCGGGAATAAACCGTAGGCACATCTCATGATAGGATCCTCCATGGAGATGGGAGGATACTGTGTGTAGGTGCCAGCAATGTCCGAGGCGGGAGGATACTGAGTCGGCTGTGTGCATGTGCCAGGAAATGGCGGGAAGGGGTTCGGCTGAACAAACCCTGGTAGATATGCAGGAAGCAACGATTGAGTCGCAATGTAACCCGGAGAATACAAACCATCGGGGTCTGTATTGATATTGAAGCCTAGCCCGTCGTCCTCCTACAAATTTACAAATTAGTTATGCATTATTTAAAAAAAAATTTAAATGCACAAGTTGTATATTTTTAAAAAACATACCTGCGTCTGCGTAGGCTGAGTAGAGAAGGCCTGAGTAGGGATCTGATCCTGAGTAAGGACGGCCTGCTCCTGAGTAGGGACGGTATGCTCTGCGGCGTGCTGGCGCAACGGTGCACCGGCTGGAATGATACCATGAACCCGTCCTCTCCGATCCCTCAGCCTCGGTACGCGCTCAAGAGCGTTATCGGTCATACACCCCTCTAAATACACCGTGTACGCGCCATTCTCCTGATACCAATCTCTGTAAGGCCTGTATTTTTTTAAAAATAAGTAAAATATTACAATCATAAAGATTCAGACATTGAAAAAAAGAGATTCTTACACTGGAGGTACATCCATGCGACGGTGCTCCTCAGCTATGGGTGGGGCGGCAGCGGATCCCTCGTCAGCATTCTCCTCGGCCATCTGGGATAGCTGATATAATCCCATGGCACGCAATGTCCCAGCATAGGCCGTCTGGTACTTAAGCCACATCTTGTTGTGGCGTACCGTAACTGCATCTAGTCCCTAAATTTTTAAAAATGTCAGAGCATTCATATAAATATAAATTGCAATAAAATTATAATTTTATTAATAATATAAAACTTACCCCAGTGGCAGCCTCGAAGATACGGTGCTCCACATTCGGGTACCAGAGAAAGTCTGACACCCGATCAGTGCGGTACCGGATACCGGGCACCACAGATGTCAACGCCTCATCGACGTACTGTGACATCTCAATAGGAGTAGGTATAGGGGCTGCACCTCGACTGGAAGAAGGTATATCTCTCGTAGATGCCATGCTGTATTTTATATTTTGGTTTTATTAGAATTTATAATTATTTTGGTCAATGACTAATTATTTCGGTCCATAACTAATTATTTTGGTCAATAACTAGTTTTTGGGACAATTACTAATTTTTTGGACAATTACTAATTATTTCGGTCCATAACTAATTATTTTGGTCAATAACTAGGTTTGGTACATATCTAAACCCTAAATTCTAAACCCTACTCCTAATTCTACACCTACTCCTCTTATTCCTAATATAAACTAAAAATTGAAATTAGAAAAGAAGAAGAAAATTACCTGATTCGAAGGGATTGAGAACCAAATGGAATTGTGACCAAAAATGAAACCAACGGCCACTATTTATAGGCCTGCGGGGTGGCTGCACCCCTAGAAGCGGGCAGGGGTGGCCGCATCCCCTAGAAGGCCCATAAAGGCGGCCCAAAATAAAGGCCGATTTCGGTAGATGCGGCCACCAAAACAGTGGCCGCTTCTAGGGGATGCGGCCATGTCATTTTTAAAATTTCCACAGAAAAATGGTGTTTTGATTTATTATTTTTTGAATAATGGTATATTTAAAAATTTCGGAGGCTCTTGTGCCGTGGGAGTTTGGGACGGAACCCGCATATTAAATTTCAAAAAGTTTCTCATACATCTGGTTCACAATGTACAACTTGTATACTTTCACGGTTGGCGTTAATTTGTTGTCAGTTTATATTCATTTTAATGAGTTAGGCTAATATGACACTAGTGTTATATCAAACTAAATAACACCACATCTTAAACCCTTAGATCTGCTTTAAGATTCATACTATCCGCTTTTAATGTTCAAGCACTTCATTTTGTACGAATCTTAAAGCAGATCTAAGGGTTTAAGATGTGGTGTTATTTAGTTTGATATAACACTAGTGTCATATTAGCCTAACTCCATTTTAATACTCGGACCACTGGACCACATCTATTATCGTACAAGATCATCTGTGAAAACAATGTTACATTAACAAAAATATTATGAATATATTACAGAAATGTTTCCACAAAAGATCCATCAAACTAGTAGATCTCCCCCACTAATTAATACTGATTTCTTCTTATTCATTCAAAGCTGGGTCAATATATTAACACAGCAGATTTGGCTGTACACCATATACAATGCTCTTTTAATTCTATAGTTGTGCAGGGGCGAACGCATAATTTCAACCGGCCGGGAGCAGAAGTTGGATTCAAATAGTTTATCATATTCAAACTCATTAGCTAAATGATTTTATTACAAGAATCTTATTTTGTACTTAAAAAGAAAATTATTATAAAATTATTATGTAAAATAATTTTGTGTAACTAAACGGAAAAATAGAAGAGAATAGAGAAATAGAATGAAAAATTTGTTAAAATTTGTTTTCATCTGTTGACAATTCACAGTATCATGCATTGCCCCTCATATGTGAAGCACCAACTCTCCATTTACTAACTAAATTCACTCTCCACTAAAACTAAATTCACATAACCTAAACAAAAAATTAAACACAACCCATTAACAAATAAAAACACACCCCCATTAACTATTAACCTATGCTTCTATTTGATCCCACTGTTTATATTCATCATTTTTGTTTCTTCTTCACTATGAAATCTAATTCTTTCTTCAAAACTTGACACCATTAATGTCCATAAGATCTTCAGATCTTGACACCATTAGATAAAAATTCGATCCAGAGAGTGGCACTAATTTTCAGAGGGGCAAAGAGAACTGAGTCTATATTTTTCTACTAAATAGGACTGAAAATGGAGATGCAAAGAGAAATTTAATTGGTTAATAATGAAGGTCGATTACCAACAGATCACGGACAAACAAACATCATTTACAAGGTAGACGGATTTCAACGGTTCTGTTATGTCATTTGAAGCCAATCAAATAAGTTTTAGGGTTGAGTTCACAAAAAGATTTGGTGAACTTAAGAGTTGAGCTCTACTCTAATTAATAAGTGTACTGACCTTCAGAAAAACTACACTGTCAGTAGGGGTGCTAATGAACGGGCCCCTTGTTCATACCCGGCACATTTCGAAATTCAAAGGAAAGGATCATGTTCAAAACTGAGCCCGTTCTGCATTAAACCCGTTCCACATAAAGCCCATCTAAGCGAGCTGGGCTGAACAATGAACAATCAAATGATTTGAATTAAATTCTGGACATAAAGCCCATTTAAGCCCACTTAATATAAAATCTGGATAGTTAACAGGGCCTGCAAAAAGTGCATAAAACAAAAAGTATAAAACATAAACCAGCTTCGTACATGATTTGAATTAAATTGTAGCAGCTGAATATAATACAAAACAAAACAAAATACTATTAGGAAACTAAAATAAAGTTTTCTGGAACAGTATCAAACCGGTACAACTTTTCCTCTAGTATGATGTTGTCAACTTTTGAAAACTCAAGAACCACAAATTTGATTCTAATTAAAACAAGAGTAGCAGCTGCAGATTAACCGCACATGACCAACAAGGCTACAACACCACACACCAGGAATCAATCTGAACAGAATATCGAATAATGACCTGTATGCCTGCTCCAGATATTTGTAAAAATGCAAAGAATGTTGTATAAGCACTTAAGCATATGAACACTTGTCAGACGGCCAAAATTTAATTTCTACAAACTTATAACAAAACAGCTCACAGCTCACAAATCCAAATTTTATGTTCTCTATACCAAAATCCCCAATAAGATTGAACCTATGTCCTTAATTTATTTCATATTTTTCTGGACTACTTAACTGTGTTTTCTAACAGCTTTTGTAAAAGGCAAGTTGCAGTCCAGTACCAGTCATAGTGCCAGTTTTATTTGTTGACAGTTATTCTTGCAAAATTTGTACATGATAGATTACAACATCAATTTGGGAGTTCTTGGTACCAACATTCTCAGGAAAGCACAATATATATCTTCAAAAAGTTTCAAGAAATTAGGAAAACTAAATCTATTTTTAATCTGCAACTTTGATAACATGGAACAAACATTACCAGAATCAATTTATTTACTTTGATCAAACCTCTTCCCTTGAATAACTATACAATACCAGTGTTGTACTACACAGCACCGGTACCAGCTTTATGCTATCACACTGGAGCTGTTAAAATTAAAAACCAGTCTAAGATCAAGGCAATTCGCAAAACTGTACAGCTCAAGTACCAGTTTACTCAATTACTCCTATCTTCAACAAAATTCACCGTAATTCACTATGGTAATAGTAAATTAGTAATACCTTTTTTGTAAGAAAAAATCACCTTTTGTCCATTTCAGACGATCAATTGGTCAATTTCCTTCATTATTACTGAAAAGCTATCGAGAATTCCCAAAATACCCTTACAAACATAAAAAAGAAGAAGCTGAAACTAGATAAATTTTACCATAGATTTCGATAAAAGGGTTATAAGATTTTGGGTTTTTCTTAACTTTCGCACTTTAATTGGAACAATTGAAAACGGAGGAGAAATAATTAATGGCTATTGGGTTTGGATCCAATTAATGGAATGCAGACGATCCCTTTTAATATTAGTTAAAAATAATATGGTGCAATAGGAACAATTAATCTCAGCCTTTCATCATAGATCGAGGAGTTAGAATTAATGAAGTATTAAAGGAATAGAGTAGGACAAATACCAAAAATATAACCGTTGAGCTAGCATGTAATATATATAGATCTAGTAGCTAGGATTTGTGTAAAAATTAAGTGGTTCAATATAATCAATTTTAATCTCCTCAGAAATTAACTTGAGACAATTATAATCAATTTGAATTCATTTTGTTTGAAGGTAAGCACATCCATGTGAGATTGTGAGGTTTATTTTATAGGGAATATTATTTTCTTAAAGAATGGATTTGATAATATATATACCTTGTTCGGCCGTTGGCCGGTATTAAACTGATAATTAATTATTAACCTACGAATTTGTTTGTATCAAGGCAAGGCAAGATGCATGTGGGGTTTCTCTGTAAACTGTATTATTATAAAGTCGATCGTGTAACATTTCAGAAATTTGTAAAATATAATTGGTCAAATTGTTTTTAAAAAGTAATTTCTCTGAAAAGTTGCTCAAATAATTAACAATATATATGCAAATAAGAGTGAGGTTATCGTAATATGCAAAGTGCAAATCATATGCTCTATAGTTATTTTCAAAATCAAAATCCAAACAATCAATCAAAACCATTCAATGTATATATGATCTTCATATAAATATGTACTTAAAAATCATATTTCATTTTTTTTATTTTATTTAAGGAGAAAATTAGTTAATTTAGAAAAGTTGGATCATCCAAAAATAGTTATTTTCAACCTATATAATATATATATATATATATATATATATATATATATATATATATATATATATATATATATATATATATATTAAAAAAAAACACACAAAAAAACTAAATCTAGTCTCCAATTACATTTTTAATTATATGAAAATTATAGTTCAGATCGACTATTTAAACTTGCAAAATAAAAAATATAAATTCATAGTACATACCGATATACACTTTTTAAAATAATATAACCTCACTAGCTCAAGAGATAATTAATTATTCTATTATATGTAAAAGAAGTTCATACAATATAGTACTTTAGTTATATATATATATTCTGTTGTTTTGCGAATTTTCAACATTAATTGGCACGTTACATCTGTTGGGCCTGCAACGACCAACTTCCACATGCACCCACTATATATATATATATATATATATATATATATATATATATATGCTTTTGTGGTAAATTAATTAATTTTAAAAGTTATACATAGTAGTAATTAAGTCATAATATTGCCTACCTAGCTCACAACTACTGAATAAATCTCATAATCTACCAATTTCTAATTGCAAGTGTTCGATCTACTGCCGACACTGTCCAGGACACAGATTTATTAATTGGAGATAATTACGAGGAAAAAGTAATGTATTTTTAAATTACGAAGTGTAAGTGACCGAATTTTAGAGTGGTTAGAAGTTAGAACAACAAGTTTGAACATTTGAGATAAATATATATATATATATATATATATATAGGATTTGGCTAATATGCTATGGGTAGCTAAGAGGACTCCCGTGCTACGGCTCAATATTCGACTTTTCAAAATTCTAATGGTCGATCCGAACCGTTCATCTTGTTCTCCATATTAATATGTGTTTGGAGACCAAATTTTACATTTTTTGGAAATTGTTTACTATTTTTTTAGATTTATTGAATATCGCTGTTTTTTATGGTCCAAATTTGTCTAAAAAACAACGATTTTCAATAAATCTAAAAAAATAGTAAAAAATTTCCAAAAAATGTAAAATTTGGTCTCCAAGCACATATTAATATGGAGAACAAGATGAACGGTTCGGATTGACCGTTAGAATTTTGAAAAGTCGAATATTGAGCCGTAGCACGGGAGGCCTCTTAGCTACCCATAGCACCGTAGCCAACTCCTATATATATATATAGTACGGCTAACGCGCTTCCTCTAGCATATGGGCCGAAATGCTTCCGGTGGAAATTTGAAATTTCAAAATCCAAAAAGTCGATCTGAACCGTTCATCTTCTTCTCCATATTAATATCTGCTTGGAGACCAAATTTTACATTTTTCTGAAATTTTTTACTATTTATTAAGCCACTTTGAAAATTGCTGATCCAACGGTGGCTTACCAAACAGTAAAAATCAGAAGCTACCGTTGGATCAGCGATTTTCAAAATGGCTTAATAAATAGTAAAAAAATTCAGAAAAATGTAAAATTTGGTCTCCAAGCAGATATTAATATGGAGAAGAAGATAAACGGTTCAGATCGACTTTTTGAATTTTGAAATTTCAAATTTCCACCGGAAGCATTTCGGCCCATATGCTAGAGGAAGCGCGTTAGCCGTACTCTATATATATATATATATATATATATATAAATTCCAAAAAATGTAAAATTTGGTCTCCAAGCACATATTAATATGGAGAACAAGATGAACGGTTTGGATCGGTCATTTGGACTTTCAATCGGTGATTTATGGTTCAATGCATAAGGGTACCTATGCATTGCAATGCACCATAGCCTATCTCTCTCTCTCTCTATATATATATATAGAGAGAGAGAGAGAGAGATGGGCTATGATGCATTGCAATGCATGGAGGGGTTTGTGCATTGGACCATAAATCTAAAATTCAAAATTCAAATGACCGATCCAAACCGTTCATCTTGTTCTCCATATTAATATGTGCTTGGAGACCAAATTTTATATTTTTCTGAATTTTTTTACTATTTATTAAGTATTTTACAAAATTGTTGATCCAACTATATATATATATATTTATTTCGGTTTAGATAAGTTTTTACTTTGTCTCAAACAAGTGTTCTTTTCAATTTGAATATGGTGTTTTTTTTTAATATTCTGAGAATGAGTCTATGAGTTTTAGAAAACTGTGTTATAGCTGTAAATATATATATATTTTGAATAGGCTTAAACTGAAATATAGATAAATGTTTATTTGAAGTTTACATGATCGTACATTTAGAGTATAGACAAGTGTGCATTGTGATTTTTCATCAAAAAAAAGTGTGCATTATGATTTTAGAATTGTCTTCTAAGGTGCATAGAAAGTCATTTGAGAAAGTATTTTTCAAATTTTATTTCATCTTTTCATTTTATATATTGGCCACTAGTATTTGGTTGGTTCCTACCACAAACTCATTGAGAAAGCAGTTTTGAATTTTCATAAAATAACATTTAAAGGAACAATTGTCTGTATTCACATATACCTTTCTGTAAATGGAGATTGGTATCAGAAAGGTTTGGTAACATTTCTTCAAAAGCAATTACGGCTTCTTTAATAAAATAAAATCAGTGGATACTCCACTTCTATAAATAAAGAATTAAAAGAATTCACATATAACTTGAGAAAAAGAAAGGCAGCATGTAAGGTTCGGACTCAAATTCAATACTTTCACACCTTTAGCTGCAAAGAGAGAGAGGAGAGACCGAATTTTTTATTAATATCCAAATTTTATATTAAATTTAAAAAAATATCCGAATCGGTTGGTTTTTTCGAAATCTACCCATTCCGGAAAAAAAATTTCCGGAATTAAACTCTAAATCCGGAAAAATAATTTCCGGAAACTCGGTTCTACCTCCGGAAAAAAAATTTCCGGATTTAGGAATTCTTTTTTTTTTCTTTTTTTTTTGCTAAATCCGGAATAATTTTTTCCGGATTTAGGATTTTTTTTTTTTTAAGGAAATTTTTTTTTCAGTTTTTATTTATAATTTATTTTTATTTTTTATTGAAGTATTACAAATATTTAATATATTTTTAAAAAAATAGATGGAATACTATATAATTTGATTTATTCGAAAGACTGCTACAAATAATCCGGATCAACATTTTTCATGCTGGATTTTTTATGACCGTAAGAAAAATTAATATTATATAATATATGTATACGTATATGTATAATTATATATAATATTTCATATGTATATGTATATATAGGGTCTGTCTAAATTGCTGCTGGCAGCAGTTCTGCCCAGGTGCTGCCGGGGCTTTTTTTAGCCGTGTGATGTCCAAACAACAAATCCAAACCGTTAGATGTTTAATCTATAATATAATCTACTTGGAGACCAAAATTTACATTTTTTGGAATTTTTTTACTATTTATTAAGCTGGTTTGAAAACCGCTGATTTCAGTAATTTTCTGCAGCATTGAAATCAGCGGTTTTCAAACCAGCTTAATAAATAGTAAAAAAATTCCAAAAAATGTAAAATTTGGTCTCCAAGTAGATTATATTATAGATTAAACATCTAACGGTTTGGATTTGTTGTTTGGACATCACACGGCTAAAAAATGCCCCGGCAGCACCTGGGCAGAACTGCTGCCAGCAGCAATTTAGCCACAGCCTGTATATATAATATAATATATGTATATGTATATGTATATGTATATGTATATGTATATGTATATGTATATGTATATGTATATGGAGATGGGCTATGGTGCATTGCAATGCATAGGCCATGGTGTACATTGGACCATAAATCACCGATTCAAAGTCCAAATGACCGATCCAAACCGTTCATCTTGTTCTCCATATTAATATGTGCTTGGAGACCAAATTTTATAATATTTTGGAATTTTTTTACTATTTATTAAGCCACTTTGAAAATCGCTGATCCAACGGTGGCTTCTGATTTTACTGTTCCAAACAGTCACCGTTGGATCAGCGATTTTCAAAGTGGCTTAATAAATAGTAAATAAATTCCAAAAAATGTAAAATTTGGTCTCCAAACACATATTAATATGGAGAACAAGATGAACGGTTTGGATCGGTCATTTGGACTTTGAATCGGTGATTTATGGTCCAATGCACACCATGGCCTATGCATTGCAATGCACCATAGCCCATCTCTATGTATATGTATATGTATATGTATATATAATATAATATATGTATATATATGTATATATAATATAATATATGTATATATATGTATATATAATATAATATATATGAAAATGAAGATATAAAATATGAGGTATGATGAGGTATAAAAAATATGAGGTATTGGAACCCTCGTTTAGTGCCTCAAAAATTCAGTTTAAGTTTTCGTTCAACGGTAGGCATTCAACGATCGGTATTTTCAAAGTTTTCAAAGTCCAAACAGATCGTTGAATACCTTTGTTTGATTATGTTTAATTTTCTAAAATTTATATATTTTTAAGTTTTTGTTCAACGGTAGGCATTCAACGATCTGTTTGGACTTTGAAAACTTTGAAAATACCGATCGTTGAATGCTTACCGTTGAACGAAAACTTAAACTGAATTTTTGAGGTGGGCTACGATGAGTTGCGAAGTAAAACGCGTTTCTATTTCACGCCGTATTTTTATTTTGAAAGTCCAAACGACCGATCCGAACCGTTAGATGTTTAATCCATATTGAAATGTGCTTGGAGACCAAATTTTACATTTTTTGGAATTTTTTTACTATTTATTAAGCATTTTTTAAAATTGCTGTTTTGCTGTGAACAGTAAAAAACAGTAAAATTTTCTGGACCATCAGATCAGCGACTTTCAAAATTGCTTAATAAATAGTAAAAAAATTCCAAAAAATATAAAATTTGGTCTCCAAGCACATTTTAATATGGAGAACAAGATGAACGGTTCGGATCGACATTTTGAACGTTAAAATCGCAAAATATGAGCGTTAAGTAAAATAGTCGCTTTACTTCGCAACTCACCGTAGCCCACCTCTATATTATATTAAATATACACATATATACATATATTATATTATATATACATATACATATAGAGATAGGCTAATGTGCATTCGAATGTATATAGTCCGAAGTGCTTACGGTCCAAATTTGATTTTTCAAAATCCAAACGGTCGATCTGAACCGTTCATCTTGTTCTCCATAATAATATATGCTTGGAGACCAAATTTTACATTTTTCTGAATTTTTTTACTATTTATTAAGCCACTTTGAAAATTGCTGATCCAACGGTGGCTGCACAAAACAGTAAAACCGTTGGATCAACGATTTTCAAAGTGGCTTAATAAATAGTAAAAAAATTCAGAAAAATGTAAAATTTGGTCTCCAAGCACATATTAATATGGAGAACAAGATGAACGGTTCAGATCGACCGTTTGGATTTTGAAAAATCAAATTTGGACCGTAAGCACTTCGGACCATATACATTCGAATGCACATTAGCCTATCTCTATACATATATTATATTATATATACATATATTATATTATATATACATATACATATATTATATTATATATACATATACATATATGAGTTAGGCTGGGGTGCTATGGATAGCATAGTGGCCTCCCGTTCTACGACTCAATATTCAAGTTTTCAAAATCCAAACGGTCGATCCGAACCGTTCATCTTGTTCTCCATATTAATATGTGTTCGGAGACCAAATTTCACATTTTTTGAAAAAATTTTACTATTTTTTTAGATAGGTAGAAAATCAAATATCTTAATGGTGCAGAATTTTTTAGATCAAGTGATTTTCTACCTTGCTAAAAAAATAGTAAAAAATTTTCAAAAAATGTAAAATTTGGTCTCCAAACACATATTAATATGGAGAACAAGATGAATGGTTCGGATCGACCGTTTGGATTTTGAAAACTTGAATATTGAGCCGTAGCACGGGAGGCCACTATGCTATCCATAGCACCCCAGCCTAACTCTACATATATTATATATACATATACATATACATATACATATACATATACATATACATATACATATACATATACATATACATATATTATATTATATTATTTTTTTTACGGCCGTAAAAAATCCGGCATGAAAAATGTTGATCCGGATTATTTGTAGCAGTCTTTCGAATAAATCAAATTATATATTATTCCATCTATTTTTTAAAAAATATATTAAATATTTGTAATACTTCAATACAAAAAATAAATAAATTATAAATAAAAACTGAAAAAAACAATTTCCTAAAAAAAAATTTCGGAAAAAAAAATTTCCTAAAAAAAAAATAATAAAAAAAAATCCTAAATCCGGAAAAAATTATTCCGGATTTAGCAAAAAAAAAAAAAAAAGAAATCCTAAATCCGGAAAAAAAATTTCCGGAGTTAGAACCGAGTTTCCGGAAAATTTTTTTCCGGATTTAGAGTTTAATTCCGGAAAAAAAATTTCCGGATTTAGAGTTTAATTCCGGAAAAAAAAATTCCGGAATGGGTAGATTTCGAAAAAACCAATCGATTCGGATATTTTTTTAAATTTAATATAAAATTTGGATATTAATAAAAAATTCGGGAGGAGAGATGTCTCGTCAGTCACCAACAATCTGTCTTTGTTTTACTTTCTTTGGATAATATTGAGACCATTTTTACAACGATACATTAATGCATTGTTGTTGGAAGGGGCTAAGTTTTGTAGAACAATAATTTGGCCATCTCATCTTCTGAATCTTCTGTAAACATATATAGGGTGATCGAATTAATGATTCAGTTTATCCAGCCTTACAAATATATTAAAAGAATTCACCTGTAACTTTAGGAAAACAAAGGCAGCATTTAAGGTTGGGACTCAAATTCAATACTTTCACACCTTTAATTAGCAGCAATCAAAGAGGAGAAATTAATGTCTCATCAACAATCTCTCTTTCTTTGACTTTCTTTGGATAATATATATTGACACCACTGAGTTTCTTTCTTTTCCTTCTCTGTCTCTTTCTTTCCTTCTCTTTGTTATCCTGGTGTTTGGCAATTTTTATTTTATTTTATTTTATTTGGAAAATTTAAAAAAAAAAAAAAAAATCAATTTTTCATGAATTATATATTTATTTATTTTTATGAAAAAGATTTGTAAGGATTGAATCCCTAGTTCAGTTCAAAACTGGCTACATGGACTGAATCATTGATGTAGTCATTCCTTGTTTACTCATGTACACTACTGACAACACTGATAGTATAAAAATGAAGGTAACCAAATTATTGATTCAGTCTATATATTCTGAATTTTTGAAATATCGACTTCGCATCTATTTCTATAATGATACAACAATGCATTGTTGTTGAAAGATGCCAAGTTTTTAAAAACTTGGACTAATTGAATAAAAATTTGGTCACCTAACATTTTGAGTCTTTTGTGTCACAAATGATGATATGCAGTTGTAAACATAGGCTGATCCAACCAATAATTCAGTTTATCATGTCCTAAACTTCATTTTTAATATTTTTCAAGAAAAAATATCAATCTGTTTTCTAACAAATCAATTCCTTATTTTCTAAAAATAAAAAGGTTAAATATTTGGAATCACTGTGTAGCTGGGGAGGGACATTTTAAAAAAAAAAGCTTCGCAGAGACTGTGAAGTAGCGAGTGAGATTCAAACTTTTGATCTTTGAGTATCTAATAGTTTTAGAACTTTTTCCTAGTTACCGTCTCATTCTCCGAGAGAGACATATATAAGTGATGGTCTGATGCTAGATAATCAATTCTTTGTATACTGCAAGGATATTGTGATATTAATTTATTGTTTCCTAATAAAATATACAATAAATACTGGTCTTTCAAATTAAAGAACAAACCAAATCTATTATATTTAACATCACAATGACACATATATAGTTATTACATAATTGACATTTTACCTTTATTTAAATGAACACTTGATAATTAATTTGGTAGGTATTTTGAAATGTTGGAATAAATTAAAAGGCTCATTTTTTGAAATGCTTGAAAAATTAATTAGGTTTTTAATTAATGAGAGGTGATAGGGAATTAGGGATAGAAACAATGAAACAGAATTAGGTTCAAACACATCCCAATCAGATCCAGACAGGCTAGTCGTCAACTTGTTACTATCTATAGACCACATATTTTGAAAATTATTGCAGCTCACAGATTTGGACCAGTACAGTACTTATCTTTTTTGTTTTATTTCATGCCAGCTAAACACAATTATTATAATTTTCGGTCATTTTCGTTTCAAGTGGACTAATAGAAATTTTATAATTTTTTCAAGGAAATTACATTGCACACGTCATCAAGATATTTTTTTTTAATAATATAAAATTTGATAAATCTTCATTCATTACATTAGGATTCTCCGGGCCCACGTCTCAGATATTTCTACCAATTAAATTACAAAACAAAGTTGACAAAAATAAAAAATAAAAAATGAACGACCAGGATAACTCTTCTAGAAGAATTGTCAGGGTACATTATGGATAAGCCTTCTAGAATACATTGGATGGGACCCGCACCCAACTTAGAAGCTATTATGATTTATGAGGCAGAGCAGTTGATTAATCTCTTCTTCTTTTTTATTCTGGATCTATAAATCTCACCGTGTATATGATGATATCACGCTGTCAATTTTTATTTTATTACATAAATATATATACCATCAAATTTTACTTAATTAAAAGTATAGAATTTTGTTTTCCAATACATATAAAATTACTTAACGGTTGAGATTTATTGTTTTAATATTTAAAACAAAAAAATATATAAATTGATAGCACCGAATGTTGTTCCGTGCTACGCTGAGCATCATGAATCTGTATTACCCCAGGTACCTGAGGTGCAAGCGAAATATCAGGACCGTTCTTTTAGCTTGGCACAAATCTCAAAATAGATCCCCTACAATCAAAATACGGACCGACATAGCCTTGCTCAAAATATATGTAGATCATGTTTTCATAATTTAATTTCAAATGCATCATGTGATTTTATTTAATGTTTAAGTTTCATTACTTTGTCACATAACTTTTACAAAAGATTGCGATGATACTATTTTCAAACCATATATCTACCTTTTACTATTCCAGATTGGGATAATACTATTTTCAAACCATATATCTACCTCTCTTAGACTCTTACTATTCGAGATTGAGATGGCACGGAATCTTTAGCGCAAACTTGTCGTTTGGTGAGGTGATAGGGGTGGCAACGAATCCAACTAATCTTATATTTGAGTTTGGTTTGAATTAATTTCGAACCAAACTTGATTTGATTCGTTTCGAATCGAACTCATTTTGAATTGAATTAATTGCGAGAACTACATATTTTTCGAATCAAACCCGAATCGAATCATGAACTAAATTATTTTTTAGCAGCCCTAGTTATACCGGTAGTTTATACATTAATTTTTTCTCGCGGGACAAAATTCACATGACTTCCTTTTACCGGTATGAACTATGAAATAAGTATTTTTAAGTTGAAAAATTGTTCATGAAAAAATACATCAGAGACGGCTTTCCTGGTATGAACTATGAGAGACGACCGAAAAGAGAGGAGACAGTCATCTAGGTCGGAGAGAGGAGTGACAGCCGGAGAGACAGCCAGTCGCTGAGAGTGTCGGTTAGATTTTAGAGTTAGAGAGAGAGTGAGTTAGGGAGAGGTGGAGAAAGAACTAGATTATTGAGATTTGAGAGCGAGGGAGTGTCGGCTAAGTTAAATTATGACTCTCTATCTTGGATTTTAATTTCATCAGGTAAATGGATGGCCGGTGATTTTTCAGATACAAATAAAAATAAAGATTAGATCGAAAATTTATTAATAAAATGCAAAAGTATTATTAAAAAAATATTAATGTTCATAATATTTATTTAACTATAATAGCGAATAACATAATTTATTAATAATATATATTAAATTATATAGTATATATCTATTATTTAGATAATGATAATTGAAACATAAAATCATATATGTATCCATATGCACACGATATTCATATATTAGATATCCACATTTAGTTTTTTTAATATGGATCGAATATTAACGGCACCATTTTCACACCTGATAATATCATTTGAAATTTCAACATTGAAATTTTGTCTAAGATTTCCCAATTTAATAATTAATGCCATAAATAATATCATGATGAATCACATTACAATTATTATTAGATATACCTTATCATAGCTATGAATAAGTACTTCTTGTCAGTATCTCTCATAATTGCCTCCAGTAAAGTTTATATTTACAGAAAATTAAAAATATACATACTGATGAACGACGTCAAAGTTCATGCTTAAAAAACGCAAATATAATTATCATTATTTGGATAAAGCACATCAAGATTAAAATAAACATAAAATAAAATCATTATAAATGAAATTAATAAAATTTTAAATTATACAAAATTTTATTCCAATCTGAAAACGATATATGTGTAATTTTTATTGCATAAATTTTGGTAATTACTGTCAATATATGTGAGTTTATTGTAAATATAACACATTTTTTTTAAATTATAAGAGAGATGTGTTTTGATAAAACTTCTCACTGGGAGAGATGGTAAAAAAGTAAAGTAACAGTACACGTGATTTTCACATGATTATTTGTGAAGCAAAAGGAAGTGATCCGATCCGAGTGAAAAGTGAACTGTGAAAATATTATACAGGCGAATAAAGAAAAGGAAAAGATAAAGATAGTACAAATTCTAAGTTCTAAATTCTAACGACAAGTCGACAACGACTATTACGAGTTTCAATGCTTCCAAAAAGAAGCCAGCTCATCAAAACTGACCGCACTACACCCAAACTCAATTCTACCCATCCAACAATCTCCCACTCTCTCTGGCAGTGGGACCCATTCCCACCTCCCCACTATTCTACTCTTTTCCTCAGCGAACTCGTATAATACAACGCCGTTTCGCATCTCCAATGGATTGTACACGTATCCGCCTCTCTCTGTTCCGCACACCTCAACGGAGTAGCTCTTCCACGTGTCATCATCTCCCTCTTCATTCGGGAACAGCCGTTCTACCATCTCCCTCGGCATCTCCTCCTCCAATTTGTTATCTGTCCCCTGCAACGTCTCCCGGTTAACCTCCCAGAACCTCACCTTGGTCGTTGACTGACACGCCGGACCCACTCCCACCACTAACAGCCTATCATCATGCCCAATTACAATAGCCCAAGACTGCACGGTAGGGTCGGGTCTCGGCTGACAGGTGGATCCCCATCTCTTGGTCTTGGGATCAAACAATCCAATTAAGCCAGTCTTCTTCTCCATCACGTAAAGCCTGTCATCATAAGCCGCAACTGAAAGCCACGTGGCAGATGTGGATCCATCGAATCCTTCCGGTATCGGCTCAGCCGACTCCCAGACACCCGAGTGTTTGTCATAAACCTCCACAGCCCCGACCTCTTCCCCTTCTTCCAGAACCATCGGACATCCGCCACCAGCTACGATAACCCACCGGCCAACTTCTGCCACGACGGCATCCTTCCTCCACACCTTCGGTGCCTTTGTCTCCTTCCTCCATGCAGTGCCAAACGGATCCTCCGAAACAACCATCGAAGAAATCGAGAGGCTGTGCAATCGATCCCCGGTCGATCCGCAAAGGAACACCATTGTCCCTTCAGATTTTTTATCGGAAGCAGGTGAATTTTGCGGGACGGATACCCAGGAGCTGGAAAAAGGATCGAAGGCGTGAAGGGAGAAAATGGGAGAACTGGGGTGGCGGAGGTGGCGAAGGAGAAGCCAGGGGGAGCGGCGGGGTTGGCGACGGAGAGAGGATCGGACGGCACAATGCCACTCGCGAGAGACACGTGAGGCCGGGATGAGATCAATAGTTGGCACCCGAGTGACCACTGCCTCCAAGACATCTCCATAGAGGTCCATGTAGATGTAGGGTTGGAGGAGATGAGTCTCTGCTTCCAGCATAAGCGTTGCTGTCTCCATTGTTATGTAATAAATATAAATTGTATGGAATTGGAAAAGGAAGAAGGGGGCTATTGCGTATTCCTGCCTACTCTATCTGACATGGAGTCTGTATGTCTATATATAGTGACCAAGTCCAAGACTCCAAGTCCAAGGGCAAGCTGGTTACTGTTACTGTTACTGTTGTTTGGACTCCTCACTTGTCATTTCTTACTCCAAGTGCATGGGACATTCAATCACCTCAAGGTTCGGTGGCCTAAAATGTTATTTAATTTTTTTTTATGAACTGGAATGTTATTTCATTTGCGTGGTGGAAAAGAAGATGATATACTGTAGACATCGTAATCTTACCTGATAAAGGGGAGATGAAAAGTCAATCCCTCTTGTACATGCTCTTGGAAAAATTAGCAACCATTTGGCATTTTGCTTCTCCGACATTTCTGCTTTCCACTTTCGACTTTGGACTTTGGAGCCTGAGCTGCGCATTTCCTGCATTTACTTTTCCGTTTTCATGTGTTATGTAATAGGGATTGTTCCAAGTGCATTCATTTTTTTTTGTCTTTACTTTGTCTTTATTTTTTGAAATTTTAATAATTTCAAATTTAAAAGTTAAAATAAAATTGTTAGATGTAATTTATGTTATTTTTTTATGTGTTCATAAAAAATTATTACATTTTAATTTTATTTTTATGTGAATTAATAAGTTCAAAAATCAACATCTAAAAATTATTCAAATTAGTACATTTTTACAAGCTCTTGATAACAACCAAAATAAAATTGAAATGTGATAATTTTTATGAGCACATAAAGAAAATAACATATATCACATCTATTTTGAGTTATTAAAGTTTTAAATTTTGAATTATTAAATTTTAAAAAAATAGAGGCATCATGGAGGCACAAAAAATAGAGGCATTTGAACCCTCCTCTATATAATATTGAATTGCTTAATGATAGCTGTAGCATTTCTATTGAACAAGTCCATATTTCATCCATATTAAATCGAAAAATAATAAATATAATTTTTATTTAAATTATCAAACACGGAATGATACAACTAAAATTAATGTTTATCGTCGTCGTCGTCGTCATTACTGTTATTATTATTTTTATTATTGTTATTACTATTATTATTGCTATAATCTAATTATTTAATTTGACTATATTTTTATTTTGAATTCATTAACCGTTATCTTAATTGTATATATCTTCTAAGAATTTTCATCAACATATATAATGTACTACTAAACAAGAAAAAACTTAAGTTATAATTTAAGTTTTACATTTATTTTAAACAAGAACAACTTAAGTCACTTTTAAATTATAATAGCAATTTAATCCTTATTTACTACAAAACTTAATTTTAAGCAACTTAGTCCAAAAATTGGGAGAAGAGTTTCCTTCTAGAAGACGGGTCCTTGCACTAATTAATATATCTAAAAGTTGGTTCCCCACAACGTGACTAACCTCAAATTTAAATAAAACGGCCCGGAAGGCGGAAGTAGTGAGAGAGAGAGATTCCTTCTAGAAGATGACATTTTTGTTTAGATGCTCCGAACTGGGCTGTTGGACATCTGATGATCTAGAAAATTTTACTATTTTTTTATTATTCACAGCAAAATAAAAATTTAAAAAATATTTAATAAATAGTAAAAAAAATTTCAAAAAATATAAAATTTGGTATCCAAGCACATTTCAATATGGAGATCACATTAAACGGTTCGGATCGGTCATTTAGATTTTTAAAATAAAAATATGACGGCGTGGAGCACCAACTCATTTTACTATGGAGTAGCGTAGCCCATCCCATATATAGGATTTGGCTACGGTGCTATGGGTTGCATAGAGGCCTCCCGTGCTACGGCTCAATATTCGAGTTTTCAAAATCCTAACGGTCGATCCGAACCATTCATCTTGTTCTCCATATTAATATGTGTTTGGAGACCAAATTTTGCATTTTTCGGAAATTTTTTACTATTTTTTTAGATTTATTGAATATCGCTGTTTTTCAGACAAATCTGGACCATAAAAAACAGCAATATTCAATAAATCTAAAAAAATAGTAAAAAATTTCCAAAAAATGTAAAATTTGGTCACCAAACACATATTAATATGGAGAACAAGATGAACGATTCGGATCGACCGTTAGGATTTAGAAAACTCGAATATTGAGCCGTAGCACGGGAGGCCTCTATGCAACCCATAGCATATTAGCCAAATCCCCCATATATATATATATAGGAATATGCTAGCATGCTATGCATAGCATAGAGTCCCTCCATGCAACGTCTTGGATTTTGACTTTTCAAAATCCTAATGGTCGATCCGAACCATTCATATTGTTCTCCATATTAATATGTGTTTGGGGACCAAATTTTGGAATTCAATCAAAATATAAAAAATTCATATTTAGTTGTCTTAATCAGTAAGTTAGATACTAATAAAACTTAATTTAGAAGAGGTGTCTTAACATTCGAATATAAATTAAAATTTTAGTCAAAAAAGATTATTTTAATTCTCGCTATAGAATCAATGTTTCAAAAAATTAAACAACTAAATAGTTAAAGAAGACTTAAGAAGAGTTGATCTAAAAACATATCTAAAAAATATTAATGTCATGGTTCCTAAAAATTATCTTTTGAAAATCTACTTATGCATTTATGTTTAATCATAGAGTCTAAATTCTCTAATTTAACTATTTTAAATATAGGGATATCAAATTAGATGGTATATTTGTGTTGTCAAATAGCACTAACTTCAAAAAAAAAAAAAAAAATTCAACATTCATTTCCTTCCTTGACGGTTGACACCTTCCAAAATTGTATGAAGCTCAACCATTCATTTTTTTATTTTTTTTTATATTTTTTATCTAATGTTAATATAAGATTGCTAGTTGTCAAATTGCTAATAGTATACCTTATCCAAGGTTCCTTTTGTTACTAGAAAACCATTAATTAGTTGGTAAGTCTTTACCATACCTTAATAAAACACCGTATCCCCCCGTTTTGCCGCGTTATACCGTGGGCTTGTCACTTGGCATTTGGCACCTGTTTTGTGGGATTAGCACCTAATGATAACTTTCCTGTTTTCTCTAATTTGTCTCTAGCTTTTTCCAATTAATTACTTTGGTTTTGATCAGAGGTGGATCTAGAATTTTTGGTCTGAGTAAAAAAAAAATATCGAATCGAATTTAAACCTATTAAGGCATTAACTAATTGGATACTCGATAAAAAATAATACTTCTTATACTTTCAATGCTCTGACTTGTAATTTCTGATGCTCTAATAACTTATAATTCTAATTACCAATCATAATTTAAGAAATTTATTTTGATTTTAACACTAAATTTAATTCAAATTACAAATAAAACATTCCGAGAAGGGCAAAATTTTTTCTAAAAGAGCAAAGTCGATCGGAACTGATAAATCTAGGAGGGCGGCTGCCTCCCTCTCCAGAACGGATCGTAATCTGCTGCAATCCTTACATGTGAACAATAGCCTACAATCCTTATTTTTTCAAATCCAACTATTGTTTCGAGATGTGTACATAGAAAAACCAATTGTTTAGAGATGCGTGCATATAAAAAGTTGAACGACTCGATTTGAATAAACAAAAATTTCAGTATTACTATTTCTGAAATTCGGATCTCAGCAGATTTATTTCCCTCCAGAACCATGTAGGTCTGCTCATGATTTTGACATTAACAGCTACAGATTTAATTTGTGCAGATCTATGGTGAGAGAAATCTTTTTTATGGACCAAACTGTCCTGTGTTCAGAAAGGAAATAATAAAGTTGGATTTCAAATCTTTTAAATTAAAAATTATTTTGGTGTGGACCCCACCGACATTTATTTCTTAGAAGAAAATAAGTTCTTTAGTTGTACGGTTGAGCAAAAATAGTTGAAATCTTCAGATTTTCAACTCTAATTCAACTCAGATGTCCATTTCATTTAAATTCTTAATTTTCAATATCGGTAATTCAAAATTTATTACTGCAATAATAAAATTACATATTAGCTTTTCATTCAAATAAGAAAAGTTAATTATATTGTATATGTTATTTTGTTTACTTGATGAATATCGATGAGTTGGCAGAACATGAGGTTGAAATTTTTTGAATTATTCAATTTCAAGTACGAAACTCATGAAGATATACTTAATAATGTTTGATCGTTTTACTCAACTAAATGATAAGTATTATTTATTTATAATTCAAGATCATAGAAATATATGATTTTATAATGTGACAAAGATGGTCAATAATGTATATCACATGATGTGCATTTATTTAGACAAAAGAGAAAAGATATTGAAAACACGTCACATCGATTGTACTTTTAAAATTAGAGATAAAAAGACAGATAAAGAAATATTGTGATACACGCAACAAGTGCAGGCTTTGGCGACCAAAATGACAAAGAACAAAAAGTTGTACCAAATGAGATTCTTCTAAATTTGAACTTGTGGAAGCGTTAAAAAACACGAGCTATGTGCCAACAATCAAATTCTCAAATCAATGAAGCAGTGAATGAAAACAAAGACTTTAATATTGCTATGTACTATGCTTAATTTAAATGATTTTTCTATATCTTATGTTTTTAGTTATATTGTTAGAATAATAATAATTTGTGCATCGGACATTCTATTTGAATTTACGTTGTTAAAATAGTATTTTTAGGAGTAGTAATTTTTATTTAGATAGTATGTTTTCTATCTTTTATGTTTTGTTTGTTAAGTTGTTAATTTATAGTTTGAATTTGTATGAATCTTTATGAATATCTAGTGATAGTATTATAGTTTTAGGGAGCTTTTATGCTATGAAATAGGTAGTATATATATATCTATATATATATATATATATATATATATATATATATATATATATATATATATATGCATTTATGTATTATAGCGGTCATTCTTAATTTTTTTATTTGAATTATATTCGGTAATTACTGTTATTTTATATATCTAGAATATAATTTTGGAATCCATATAACTTCGTAATTAATGCTTGGCAGGTTAAGATAAGTTGTTAATTTAAGATATAAATTCAACTTTATTATTTCATTTTCAAATAAAGGGCAGTTTGGTCTATAAAAAAGATTTCTCTCATTACATTACATATCTGTGCGGATTATATTTGTAGCTGTTAAAATCTGCACCCCTTGAATTCGATCACCCCAGCTGGTCACTGACTTAATCAAATTACAAACCAACAGTTCAGATTTGTTCTTTTAACTTGGCACGAATCTCAAAACAGACCCCTATAATTTTAATAGGCTGGAATTAATTTGGACTATTCGATCGTTTGTAACTTGCTTGGGAATCTTTCTATTATATTAACAACCGTGCAAATATTTAAGTGGAAATTAGATTGGCGACCAACCGTCAAAAAAATAATTGTATTGCAACCAATTAATTTTTTTTAGTAGCGTTCATAATGAGTCTGACTAGTATGACATCGGTGTTATCTCAGCCTATATGATACCAATTTCAAATTCTATCGAATCAAGTTCAAATGGTGAATCTAGACCGTTCAAACCAATCTACTTCATTAACTTTATATTTACATGTAATATTTATAATCTTTTGAATTTATTTAGTATCAAATCAAGCATTCAAATGCGGAAGTCTTTAGGTAATTTTAATAAATCTATTTTTCAACATTTTTAACTGTTTAACTTAATGCTAAAATAACTCAAAAAATAAAATAAAATTTTTGCATATAAATGCATTACTCATAAAATAAATAGGTTTAAATGGTTTAGATTAATTTTTTGAAATTTATCCAGTAAGTTTTGTAGTTAATGTAATATGACAGTAGATGATATTACAAATAAATAGAGTTAGATATGCAGACATATTCGTTATAACTATTATATTGCTAATAGCTTTAGTGTTCACTATAACTTTTAATTTATAAATAAATAGTCATATCATTATATATCACTTATTAAAAAAACCTGAAATTAATAGATGATCTATAATTCAAGCAAATTTGAAACATTAATTTTATATTGAGTCGTTCAAACTTGTTATTGTTAGTTATTAATTTTATAATTGAAATGGACCACTCTGGAAATGGACAAAGGATGGAAAGTTCACCATAAAATCATTCTACAAAACAATGGAGGAAGGACTAGGGGTGTCAATGGTACCTTTTTAGCCGTTTACCCGACCCGTATCGTATTCGATAAGGCGGGTATGGGTAAGATTTTTTTTCGTTAGCTTATTGGGTATGGGTATGGGTAAGAATTTTTTTTCGTTAAATAAATGGGTAAGGGTATGGGTAATGACTATTTCGTACCCGTTACCCTATAAGGTAATTATAAAATTCAAATATATATTCAATTCAATTCCCAACCCACTTAAATTAATGTATATTTAATTCAATTTCTAACCCACTTAAATGTATATTCGTATTTTTGAATTTTTATTCTTTATAAAAAATAATTTAGTTGGAATTGATTGCACATTTATTTTAATTTTTATTAGAAATGCAATTATATATGTGTTAAAATGAATGAGTTTTTGGTGTTTAATTTGTAAAATATAATAAAACTAATTATTATACTAGTATTATCCGTTATTCACCCGCTACCGTTTCGTTACCCGATAATATTAACGGGTAAGGGTAGGGTAGGGTAAGATCAATTTTTAATGGATATGGGTAGGGTATGGGTAAGGTCAATTTTAATGGGTATGGGTATGAAAATGTCTCCACCCGACCCGTACCGTACCCATTGACACCCCTAGGAAGGACCACACATACAGCACACAAATTAAAATATATATGGATCCTTAAAGGGAATTTTTTTAGAAACCATAAATAGAAAAATTAATTTTATCAAACCAATTTAATTGCTTTGTTTTTTACAAAAATCATAAGAACTGAGATGTCATTTCGGTCCCAACTATTTTCATAGATTTCGAGAAAAAAAATACGTTAAAAAATAGTGAAAATATATGAGACCAAATTGCCATTTCAGTCCAAAAAAAAAATTCAAAGCCGAAATGACAATTCGGTCCTTATGGTTTTTGTAAAAAAAAAATAATAATAACCATGTTGGTTTCTTATATATATTTTTTTAATTATGGTTTATAAAAAAATTATCCTTAAAGCTCCAATAAGAATACTGGTATTTGACTGGCTCATGCTCCAATAGATACATCTTGTGTAAAAGGGCATCAGAATCGGTTCAGCATCTATTCATCACCGGATGTCAATTTGCAACAAAGGTCAGATAGAAACTGACAAGGAAAAGGACACAACTGCGGACATATATATATATATATATATATATATCAGTTTCCCAAACGATTCTGGCCTCACAACAGATAGAAAACAAGAAGAATTCAGCTCACAATGGTCTTTGTAATATGGAGAAAAAAATGTATGCGCATCTTTAGAGAAGAAAAAATATCACATATAATTACTGCATAAGTAATGGAAGAATTGATTTATGATCACTTAGAAAGTTTATGTTTCAATAAATATCCTTTTGTAAATAAAAATTCTTCTCTTTAACTTCTTTTATTTTATTTTTCTTCTTATAAAATAATAATTCAAATGGAATAATTTGGATTAAAACTGGCATGCTATCCTTATCGTAATTGGATGAAATGAGCTTGAGCTTGTATCAGAATCATTTGATCAAATATAATTTTTTTTATAAGAGACCAGATAAAGATTCTTAATTGTTTTATTTGAAAATAGTTCAAATAAACTAAGAATCGCTAAATGAAGTCTATAATAGAATTAAGAAAAACTAACAATCTAGACAAAAACTTGATGTTAAGGAATAAATTGTTTGATTTGAAAGTAGCTCAAATTAGTTAGAAATATCATTAAATGAAATATATACAATTAAGACAAACTAATTGTTAAGATGAAAATTCGATGTCAAGGAATAAATTGTTTGATTTGAAAGTAGTTCAAATTAGTTAGAAATATCATTAAATGAAATCTATACAATTAAGACAAACTACCTGTTAAGATGAAAATTCGATGTCAAGGAATAAATTGTTTCAAACTAGTGCAAATTAGTAATTAGAATTCATTTAATGATATGTCTACACAATTAAGAGGAATTAACACTCAAGACGGAAAATTGATGTTAACGAATAAACTATTCGTTTTGAAAAGAATCCTAATTAGTTGAGAATCGTTTAATGAGGTCTATACAATTATGTGTTGGAGAGGGGCCGCTTCAAAGTGTAATTTCGTCAAACACGTTGCTGGTATACATTCATATCCGATCAAATGAAAAAAAATATGAAACACACAACAGAAGTAAACACATTAAGCCAATCAAGCATATGAAAATTATTATAACATGTTTTTTTTTTAAATGATTAATTAACTATAGATAATAATTTATTACAGATAAAATAATAATTTAATAGGTAATTATACTTTGTAAAGCTGAAAACTAAACAAAAACAAATTATACATAAATTTAAACTTTCAAACGATGAAAAACTTTAAATTCAAATGAAATAAAATCAACGAAAGCAAAATAAAATATAAGAATGAATAAATAATTTTTATTTAATCAAAAAAATTGTAAATCAAGATTAACAAAATAGATGTTTGTAAAGAATTAATTAATGAATATCTAAAAATTGTGGAATACATTATATTTTGAAGAAGAAAAATTAACTCAGTCGCTAAATGAAGTTTATAAAATTAAGAAGAACTAACAATCTAGACAAAAACTTGACCGAAATTTTTATAAATACCCTAAATTAATAATAAATTACGGATTCTAACTTTTTTGTAATGAATTTTGAAAATTACCCAATTCGGTGCTCAAATAACCGGAAATAGGGATTCTTTCCGGTGGTTCAGTTCCCGGACAAATTAAATATGCACGGTTACCTGTTAACCGGAAGGATGGAAAGAAACCGGTTATTGAATAATCGGATATAGAACCCGGTTACTGGATAATCGGACTTAGGAACTACTCGGATATACTTTTTTTATTTTTTATTTACTTGTAGGCCTACTCGTATATTTGATTTATCTTGTCATTTGTGTTGCATCGAAACCGTATCCTATAACTTAACAATTTCATCAAAACTGTCTTCTATAACTTAAATAAAAATAGTTCTCAACACATACAAATAAAATAGTTCTCAGCACATATAAATGCTTCACAAAATAACAATGCTAGCCAGTCTTTTTTATCTCTCCCAGACGACGTGCTAGCCAGACCTTTTTATCTACAAAATCATCATCAGATATTTCAACTCGAAAATATTCTTTTATCTGCACACATCTCGGACAGTCCTTTTTATCTCTTCCAGTGAATTGACAGTTGTTTTTCTTTTCCTCGGTCTTTTCTCGATTGTTACTGTCCATCTTTATCGTCTACAATTTAAAAATCAGCAACTTTAAAATATTACAAAATAAAATAGTTCTCAACACATACAAATAAAATAACACACAAGTTAATTTCTACGACGCAGACTGAAATGTTGTCCGAGGGTGCGCCAAACAGTTGTACTTGTTCTTGTTGGTTGCTCTGCCGCTGTTTGCGCCTGTCTTGCTGCCTCCTCTACATGTAGTGTAGAACATGTATTAAATTGTGAATTTAGTTAAAAGAAGTATTTATAGTTGATTGGTCAGTTATACCTGCAGCATTCCGAGCAATTGTCTCACGATGAGGCTGGTGTCCGAGTCTCCGACCACGCATTCTGTCCATTTCCATCGGTATGTGCTCGTGCCGTCTCCTTCCTTTTTTGATCAGTCTTGTATCAGGAATAATTTTTGGACCGTTGTATATAGGCCATTCACATTGGTTGCCTTTCGATTCCCAGTGTCCACTCCATGTTTGTACAACTATAGACATACGGTACAAGGGGTTGACGTATAAATTTACATCATATCTCATTTCGCGGACAATCGCCATGAAATGAGAACATGGTATGCCGGTCAATTGAGGCTTCTGACATTCATATTCAACCTTGTTGTTGTCCTTAACAACAACCCTATACCCGAAATCCCTATGAGTATACTCAAGTCTCGGCTGATTACGCCTTGCTGGAATTTTTTCACCCTTAACTAGGACCTCAAAAATTCCATGACCGGTACGATAAGGAATCACAGTCATGTCCCTTCCCTTCTCGATATGCTTTTGCAATAACTTAGTTACCCGGTCGGACCACACCTGACCATGCTGACATGACATTTGAGCTTTGTTCCATCGTTCAAAAAACCATTTATTCAATTTATAGAACGTATCCTCTATGATCGCTGGAACCGGTAATCGCCAACTAATTTTGAACACGGTGTTCAGTGACTCTGACCCATTTGTTGTCATTATCCCCCATCGGTGACCTCTGTCCTCTGCTTGATACAACTTCTCTGGACATGGAAGCTCATCTTCATCATTAGGGTTTCTCTTACCCACCTTGTTAAGGTAGTCGATATCCTTCGGACAACTAATTTCAAAGTCTTGTAACATCTCCCACAACCTCCTAGGTTTGCATTTGTTCACTCCAGCTATGAACCTATCGCTAACCTATCTCTTACGCTCCACGTGCTTGAAGAGGTTTTCAGCAACATGTTGAAAACAATACCGATGCACACATTGATCGGTCGACTCATTCCATCCGAGATGTAGATCCTGGAACACGGCTTTAATCCCCAAAAGTCTATCCGATATGACACAAAAGAATCGATTATCTCCAATCACTTCCAATCTTAACCATCTCATAAAAAAAAACCCATGTTGTTAGTGTTGGGGTTTCGGGGTGGTATAACCAAAATCCCTTTTAGGCTTAAGTTGCGGAATGACCGTAGAACAAAAATTTCTACGGCCAACTTAAGCTCAGGATTAAACGGGGTATGTCAGGAAAATTTTCCAAGGCGGTCCACCTTCAGTATTCCTTTGGCATCAAAACCCAATTTAATCCTTTTACAGATCTACTCCATGATTGATTTCTAAAACTTTAATCTACTTACAAATTAAATAGATTAATATAACATATTTATACCTTGTTTCCAAATCACAGTTGGAATGCAGACCGAGCGAGTAGAGCCTCACCAGGGAAGGAATCGACTCGGAGTATCACACGTGTGATACCTCTATCGGTTATCCACCAGGACTAACCGGAGAGCGGTTTATTTCTTCTGCCAGAAATACCGTAAACCGCGGAATTCTGCAAAAACACTATTCATGGGGAAAAAGACGAAAACCTGTAAACACGAATTTTCGGTTGCTCAGTTTCATCAATATGCAAAACTGACATACCGCTAAATTCGGTAAAATACTATTCATCGATCCCGTAAATATACTCCACAACAACCCGCAAGATTATACGTGAAGTACGTATAACTTTCTTTTCTCAACCGAAACACTATTTGGGAGAGAAACCGGGAAAGAGAGAAAATACCGATTCGTTTCTGCACGAAAAGATACATGTGAATGTGCATATGTATATATGTGAATATATCTTTTTCTCTCTACCCCTCCACCCCTATTTATAGTGTTTAGATTCGGTTGCAAAAGACCAAAATGCCCTCCAAGTTCGACCTATTTACAAGATATGCCATTGACACCTCATCCTTTTATATGTGAAATGACCAAAATACCCCTTCCACACCCTTCCACATTCTTCTCCATGCTTCTACACATGCAAGGTGGCATAGGTGTGAAATGACCATTTTGCCCTTGTGGATAGGATTGATGACATGTCATCTGGATAGGATCAATGACGTGTCATGCGGATAAGCACGAATCTGAAAAGACCCGAATGCCCTCGGCCCGAACACAAATAATATTCGTATAATTATTCTGAACAATTATATATATATTTTTCTTTCGGTTATTTGTTTCGGTATTGATGACGTGTCATCTGGATAGGATCGATGACATGTCATGCGGATAAGGACGAATCTGAAAAGACTCGAATGCCCTCGGCCCGAACACAAATAATATTCGTATAATTATTCTGAATAATTATATATATTTTTCTTGCGGTTATTTGTTGTTTCGATAATTTATACAATGTGTCCTGCACATTTATAAATTAACCGGTTAACTTTTATACAACGTGTCATACACGTTTATAAATTAACCAATGTTTTTGCTTGTTATTTTTACATAACATTTATAATTCAATTATAACACGTATAATTAATTATAACCATCTTACTATTGATCATAACCAATTTATAATCAATCAAAATAAGATTCTCCGAGTAGCTCCTATATGGTGTGACCCAATAGGATCTGTGTGATGTTGGTAAACAGAGTTAAAACTGTTTTAACTTCTGTTAGTCATGGGTGGCATCTGGCAACACATCATGACCATCCAATTACACAGATGATGTTGTACTGTACAATATCACGATCCAGTAAACAATTTACTTGTGTCTGTTCTTCTGTCTCATAGCTATCAGATTAGTTTCAAGGTAGATGTGTGTCATCCTTGCTAACTTAATCTTTTCTTGATCTTGAGCAGATTATCAAATATAATTACTCTTGTAATTATACCGCTAGCAGATAATCTTACTCTATCAAGGGGCCCAGTGATGCTATAGCTCGTATAGAGATACGAGGGACAAATAGTATTCTTGGTAAACTATCACTTCCTCAGCTAAGCTATACATATGGAAAAGCTACCGTTATGACTGCTTTTTACGGACAGCGGTGGATAACAATCACACATACATATTTCTCAGTGGGAACGATAAATACCTCATACTGTAGAACGTGACACTGAATGAAAACATAAATGACACGAACACAATTCTATTTAATGTTTCATTCGGGGTCTGTCAAATACCATGTTTCTAAAACATGTATCTATGTGATTAAAATGACATCTCGTGTCAGGTGGTTTGTAAAACTTAACCATCTTTTAATCCACATACTAACCTTATCGCGGTAATTAGTGTTCCTGCTAATTACCTTGGTCAGTGACCTTTTAAGAGTATATATTATCTATATTATGGAGTTTCACAATTTCAGTCATGAACTCGAAATGATCCATAAATTCAATAATACTCAAGGCAACAAAATGATATTAATCATCCAATTCATGAACAAAGCTTTATGATAATTTATCATATTATTGACTTCTAGATTATTACAAACTAACAGTTAGTGCTTTCTTTCTCCACAATTGCAAAAGCCAACGGAAGCAATTGGTTTTCGGCATCGTACATACATGCCATTAGCAGCCTACCTTGGTACCGTCCCGACATGAAACATGCATCGATACTAATCACTGGTCTGAGGAACGGTATCGCTGCAATACACGCTCCAAATGCCCATGCCGCTCTATGGAAGTACCTATCAATTTCTTTGTCAATCGGGGTCGACATCACACAATACTTAGTTCCTGGATTCATTTTTTTGATGGCTTCCAATAGTGGAATAAGCAAGTTGTACGAGTTCTCCCAACTCCCAAACAGATTTGCAATAGCAAGCTCACGGCCTCTCCATAATTTGTTGTACTTGGGGGTTACCTTATTATATTTCTGCATGACGATATCTCGGATATGATTTATAGGAGAGCACATATCCCTTCTAATGGTCTTATCAATCGCAACGCAACCATCTCTGTTGTAAGCTGACAATGATCAGTACGTGTTGCCAATACTGTACACGTATGAGGCATTGCTTGTTTGGTAATAATCCAAGATTCTGAAAAACCGTTCTGCTTCGCGCATACCTTAAATTTACAAAATTTATCTCTGCACACCACCTCGTAACGTCTAGGTTCGCTTCTAAGAACCTTGCACTCACAATTCTTATCGAGATGAAACTCATTGATTGCTATCCTTAGAGCCGTTTTCGACTCATAAACTACACCCTTAGCCAATGGATTATCGAATGTTTTTTTTTAGCTGCCAAAAAAATCGACATCCGCAGGCCGAAAACCAGATATGTCATTGAAACTATCAACTGGCTATGTCATACTTTCCCGACCAGTTATCGGGTACTGTGCTTGACGGGTATGTGTTTGACGGTACTGTGAAGGTGACTGGCTGGGCGGTTCTATATCATCGTCCGAACCCGATGACTCACCTGAGAGCATCTCATCTCCACTCTCCAAACTGTCAGAATCAATTGCATCCACAAGGACATGCGAATAATCACATACCTGTCTACGGACCCGACTGGTACTGGGTCGGGATGTGCTTGGTAAATCCACAGAGTTTCAACTGGTACTGTGTCGGGATCTAACTGGTAGATCCACATAGTTTCTACCGATACTGGGTCGGAGTTTCACTGGTATTGGGTCGGGATCCACAGGATTCTGACTGGTACTGGGTCGGAATCGAGGTTCAGGAATCTGATTGGTATAGTTCAGTTCCAATTCTACATATAACTCCAGAATCGGTAACATTTGTGAAAATGACGACACAATTCCTAAAATCATTTCGAATGATTGTTGGTTTATTACAGGTATTAACCGATGGTCACATCCCCCATCGGTAGACATATTAAACCTGGCTTGGATTTCCAGATTTGCTTGACTAACATTATACCCAACCAATTTATAAATCTCATTTCGAAGATAATCAAAGTTGTGGTTCACGGTTAGCGGTAATGAGTATTTAGCTCGGGTACTGTAAAATACCCCATCATCATTGTATTGGATTTCTCCTCTAATATAAATTTTCACACAAATAGTTCTATACATTTTTAGTTTCAATTGGTCTGGTAATTCAAAAAATAACAACATATAAGTAATTAAAAATTGTCCGGACCTCTGAAAATTATTCTATATTATTTTACAATTTCCTAAATTATTCTAGCCCATTTTGAATATTCCTAACTTATTCTGCACCATTTTGCAATATCCTTAACTATTTTCGAATTTTATAAAATATTCTAAACCATTTTGTAATGTTCGAAAAAATTCTAAATTATTTGGACAATATCCTGAACCAGCTGAAATGAACTAATTAATTATATTATAAATTATAATTAAAATAAAAAATAAATTATTTTTAGTCTGAACAATATATGTAATTAACCTATTTTTAGTTTTGATTGGTACAAATGACAACAAAAATAATTACAAATTAATTATAAAAAATGACCTTTTTCTTTTTTATCTTCCTTTCTCTCCGTCTGAGTGTGATCGCGTGGTTCGTATCTATAGCAGATTACAAATCCGGTTAAAAGAATTGATATTTAAAAGAAATAATAATTAACATAATTTCAAAAAAAGATAGATAGTTAAAAGATAAAATAATTAACATAATTATTTATTTATCAGATAAAACAAGTTATCTTTGTTTACTGATATATTTTTGTATGAATGATTATGATTAAAGTAATTTACATACATAATTTGCATACAACAAGTACTGGAGGAAAAATCTCCATTATAAAAAAAATATTTCAAAAATCAATAGTTCAAAATTAATACAGTTCAAAAAAATTATTACTTACATAATTTACAAATTAATTATAAAAAATATTTCAAAAATCAATAGTTCAAAATTAATACAGTTCAAAAAAATTATAACTTACATAATTTACAAATTAATTATAAAAAAAATATTTCAAAAATTAATAGTTCAAAATTAATACAGTTCAAAAAAATTATAACTTACATAATTTATAAATTAATTATAAAAAAAATTACCTTTTTTTTTTTCTTCCGTTCGTCTCTCTGTTTGAGAGTGCTTCTCTTTTTTTCTTCATTTCATCCCTCCGTCAGAGTAATCGGGTTATATAGCAATAACCGGGTGACTTTCCGATATTTCAAAAACTGGACTTCTATCAATTTACGGTACACCACAAACCGGACTTCTACAAATTTCCGGTACACCACTAACCGGACTGTATTTCCGATTAACTAATAACCGGACCAAGAAATCGGTACACCACTAACTGGATCCTAATACAATTTCCGGTTAACTATTAACCGGGCATTTTCAACGGACCCGGGCCATGGAGAACTGGATAAATTGCCTATTTCCGGTTATTGGAGCACCGAATTGGATAATTTTCGAAATACATTACAAAAAAAGTTAGAATCCGTAATTTATTATTAATTTTGGGTATTTATAAAAATTTCGGAAAACTTGATGTCAAGGAATAAATTGTTTCATTAGAAAGTAGTTCAAATTAGTTAGAAATATCATTAAATGAAATCTATACAATTAAGACAAACTAACTGTTAAGATGAAAATTCGATGTCAAAGAATAAATTGTTTGATTTGAAAGAATTTCAAATTAGTTAGAAATATCATTAACTGAAATATATACAATTAAGACAAACTAAATGTTCAGATGAAAATTCGATGTCAAAGAATAAATTGTTTGATTTGAAAGAATTTCAAATTAGTTAGAAATATCATTAACTGAAATATATACAATTAAGACAAACTAAATGTTCAGATGAAAATTCGATGTCAAAGAATAAATTGTTTGATTTTAAAGTAGTGCAAATTAGTAATTGGAAATCATTTAATGGTATGTCTACACAATAAAAGAGTAATTAACACTCAATTAATGCAAGACGGAAAATTAATGAATATCTAAAAATGATTATGAAAATGATTATAGCTTGACATCTTTATAAAAATGATTAATTAACTATAGATAATATTTTTTTTACAGATATTTTAATAGGTAATTATACTTTGTAAAGCTGAAAACTAAACCAATACAAATTATCAACGTTCTAAATAGCGTTTATCGCGTCATAGCGGAAAGCCTACAAAAAAAGGTATAGCGAATAGCGTCGCTATAGCGAAAGCTATGCCACATATCATTTTTTTTATTTTTATAAAATTTATATCATATATTATTGTAAATGAAGATTAACAAAATCAACGTTTGTAAAGAATTAATTAATGAATATCTAAAAATTATATATGGAATACATGATATTTAGAAGAAGAAAAATTGAGTAAATATTAATGGTCAAACCACCTAACTAGTTAATATTCACAAAAATTTCTTCATACATATTTTTTGAACCTGTGACTTTCCACAGGAAGAGTAATGATAAATTCTCATATTTAGAATTTCATTTCAAATCAGTGGCATACGGACCCACATGCCAGCTCACACGAAAATATCTAGGATTGATGTATAGTGTACAGTAAAAAAACTATTATTCTCGTTGGAAGCAGCAATTCATATCTCTAGGATTTATGTTAGTTAGTCTTTCTCGAATAAATTGATAGATTATATAATTTGATTTTAAAATATAATAAATAAATATATTGAATACAATATGTGTTTGTATCTGCTCCACAAACAATTCCAACTAAAAAAGAAAAATCTGTATTCTTATTTTATTATAAATATTTGGGGGAATTTCACGTATACCCCTCAAAAACTTCAAAATTACGTATTTTTCCCTCTAAATTTTGAAATTACGTATTCCCCCCTCTAAACTTCAAAAACTCACATATTTACCCATTTTATTGTCTTTTATATTAAAACTCACTCTAAATTTATAAAATATCTATTTTACCCTTCATGAAAAGTATAAAACACACCATCGAAATGAAATTTGAATATGGAGGGTTCCTCTACCGTCCAATCCACGCACATCGCAATAAAATTATTGCATGTTCGCTTCAAGATTCGTGCTAATCTAGAACTTTCAGATTTAAATTGGAGTCAGATGGACATTTTATGCTTTTTAATAAAGGGATAAAATAGATATTTTATAAATTTAGAATGTGTTTTAATATAAAAGACAATAAAATAGGTAAATATGTGAGTTTTTGAAGTTTAAAGGGAAAATATGTAATTTTAAAATTTAGAGGAAAAAATACGTAATTTTGAAGTTTTTGATGGGTATACGTCCAATTCCCCCCTAAATATTTTTTTTTTCCAATCCTGGGATCCAATTCTAAAATTCAGACTAAATCTTGCCATGTTGGATAAATTTTCAGAGTTTATCTTGAAAATTTCTGCATTTCTAAATATTCACAATTTTATTTTACCAAGTCAAATGTCGTCATTTTATTGTTCTCCTAAAAAAAAACTAGTCTACAAGTGTTCAGGTGGAATTCTTATCTCCTGAAATTTGTATATATTGTTATTTTAATCGTCGTATCATTTTCGATAGTAGACCAAACGATTGCATTTTAATTTAGAATCTTCCAAAGAATTTGTCTTAATATTCACGGATGCTACATTTTATTATGAATTATATATCTTCCTTGGCGATAGAGATGTATTTTTCAAAAATAATTAAAATATTCATATTACGTCATAGATTTTACAAGTTGAAGCTCCCAATCACCAATTAATTAATTAAAGCTGTGGGGTTAACACATCGCATCATTCTATCTGTCCGCCATCTAACTATTTAATACCCTTGTTATTATAACAAATAATTTCTTTTATCTGAGTTTCGAATCCATAATCTCTCACATAGAAATCATGTGTCTTTGGTACTAAATCAAATGCTAGCTCTTCGATCTGTCTGCCTTCTAATTAATAAATATTAATTAGAAATTAACTATCAAGATTGATAGCAGATGATTAGTTTTTAATCTAGTGTTAAAGAATAATATCAGAAGCCATGCGATCGATCGATGTGATTCTACTTGTTATACATGCATGCATGCATCTGTGTGCGCACATGGAGTTCAGGCTGGCTTTTTTTCTCTTCTATCAATAAAACCGGATTAAAAAATATTTCGAGGTGATTTAATTGCTCGAGAAACTATAAATGTAGGGTTCTCAGCAATATTCTTTTATTTGTTTATCCAATTACTTATACCATATTTATTTGATAAAACTATTATATGTAAACATGTTTTTTTGGTTAATTTATCGAGTATGAATATGTATACAAGAAATATTAGTTCATTAAATAAAAAAATATATATGTAAGAACTATTCCGTATGCATTATCTATAAAGTGATATAAATATAAAATTATATATGATAATTTTTTATTATTTGTACGATCTTCCTTTATCAACAACGTTGTTTGTGATAACAGATTTGTACCAAACAATATATATATGTCTCAAGTTTGTGATTATATCACAATCTTTAACCGTCGTGATCATTTTCGATAGTAGACTAAACCATTGCATTTTAATTTAGAACCTTAATTCCAAAGAATTTGTCTTAATATTCACCGACGCTACATTATATTATGAATTATCTTCCTTGGCGATAGAGAATAGAGATGCATGTTCTATAAATAATTAATATTTATATTGCAAGTTGAATTGCTCTAGATCACCAATTAATTAATTAATTAAAGATGTGGGGTTAACGTACACATGATCACATCGTTCTATCTGTCTGCACTCTATTTAATATATGTTAATTAGAGTGCAGTTGAGTTGAATCCAGGATACATCCCTTCCTATATTCTATTTAATGTAAAATATATATTATTTTGAGAGCCGCGAGTGATCACTGCAAATCTTATTTGTATATATGCATGTATTATTTGTTATATGTAGTTGTCATCAGTAAAATTAATGAGGATTAAATTATTTACTCCATATTACTTCTCTCATATTTTACATCCAATTTTAATTGAAATCATGACTCAAATTAATCTATTTGGTGAAGTATAAATGTTGAGAAAAGATGCTTAATTATGACAGTGAGCCACACAATGAAGTAAGTGTGTAGCAAGTTACTGTGAATTAACTCATCTATTATTTTTTATATTTTACTTTTTGCTTGACTGCTTAAATATGGAGCAAGAGTTTACTCTATCTCTCTTACTCCACAATAAAATTAATATGAAGTAAAGTTAATGAGGATTAAATTGCTTATTCCATTTCAATCCTCATTTTTTACACTTCATTTAGTAGTTTGACTCGCATCTTAAATTAATTTTCTAGAGAAGTAAGATGTTGGAAAATAAAACTTTGTTAATGACAGTGGACTTTATAGGAGGAGTAAGTCTACATTGAGAGGTGGAGTAACTTACTTCAGATTAACTCACATCTTACTCTGCCTTACTCATTTTCTTTTACTTCTTGTTTGTCGGCTTAAGTGTGCAGTAAAGAGTTTACTCCACCTCTTACTCCACAATCAAACATGGTCGAATGTCATATTTGGTTGTGGAATAAAGTTAATTAGGTTTAAATAGCTTACTCTATCTCACTCCACATATTTTGTATATCGTTTGGTAGTTTAAGTCATTGTTTAAATTGATCCGCCTCGAGAAGTAATGTGTTAGAAAATGGACTTTTGCCTATGACAGTGGGCCCTACGGTACAATAATTGTGGTATGTGGAGTAAATTAATAATCTACTTGGAGAGGTGAAGTAACTTACTGTGAATTAACTCACCTCTTACTACCTTACTCGTATTCTTTTACTCCTTATTTGTCTACTTAAGTGTAGAGTAAGAATTTACTCCACACTCAAACATGGCTGAATAGTGTTTATATTTGAGGGTAAACAATCAAAAAATATTTCAATTAGAAGTTTCAAAATGGTATTTTATTTGATCCATAAAAAATTAAGTATTTTACTATTTTATTATGATTCAATTAGAAGTTTCAAAATGGTATTTTATTATGATCATTTAGAAAGAAAAAAAAATACAAACACATTGTATATCAAATATAAACACTTTAGAATTAAGTTATTAATAACTTTTGTGATAAGTATTAACATTTTAAAAATACAGATTAGGAATGAAGAACATGAAGTGCAACAATATTTTTTCTTATTTTGATATCACCTTTCCAATTTAGAATTATAATTTTATTGACATCCGCACACAACTATCCTACACTGATTAAATTCAACCTCGATTTCTATCTACAAAGAGCAACACCACTACCAATTGTACACACAATCTCTTTTTTTTTTTAAAAACCCAATAGAGACTATCAGGTTGTACAGAATAGAAAAAAGAAAAATACAACAGTACTCAAGTACTCAGACCACAGTACCAGTTCTATATAAACAACACCACAACCACTGTACCCCTCTGGTACCGCTATATGTGGCAGAACCTTTAGCTGACACCATCGACTATCAGTAAAAAACATCAATGAATACAACTCTAAACAAAACAACAAGAAAAAAAGAAAATCCATCTAGCAACTGGTATGTAGGGGCTCTTCCTTAGCAATATTGTAACCACATTCTTGCTTCCTGGATTGCATAATCCGCTGCCCATGTTGGTTGTGTATTGCATCCCTCAAAAATATTTTTGTTACGACATTTCCATAGTATCCTACAACCCGCAAAGAAATACACTCCCCACTTTCTTCTTGGTATAAACCTCCTGCATGACTGCCAAGACCTTTGCACAATTATTTGCACATTAGTCCCTCCAAACTGTACAATTCTGAAACCAAGTTTTGTAGAAATTCTGAACCAAAACTGCATTGCAAAATTACATCTAAAAAGCAGATGCATGGTTGTTTCCATTGGGAAACTTTGACAGACCTCGCATTGTAATTCACACTGCAACTCTCTGCGCATCATCACATCATGAGTTAGAAGTTTGCATTTGAGAAGTAAGAATGAGAATATCCGAAATGTAGGTGGTAGTTTCAATTGCCATGTGAAAGAGAATTCACTCCCTGTTTCTCCTTCTGCAACTAATACATCATAAATGGATTTTGCCGAATACACCTGATTATTGGTACAGTGCCATACCAGTAAATCCTGAGAGGCACCTATTACCATTGAAGTGATTGCTTGTTGCAAAGACCAAGCCCGATTGGACGGAGATGGTGCATCTATGGAGGCCATGATGGGGTTAATTAGTTCAAGTATCAAACCAATATGACATAGCTGCCCCTGTTCCGATTATCCAAATTGTACACACAATCTCAATCTAAATTATTTGACACATACATGATGATTAGCTCAACACTATTGTTCAAAATATTGATAGCAGATAACCATCTACGTGTCAAAGGATAATATTCACCATACGAGAAGTTATAGATTTAAAATTCAGATAAAAATTTAATCATTTATAAATATTAAAATTTAAATGGATAAACACCTTCCTACGTTTTCGATTATTGAAAAAGTCAAGTTAATATACATCTCTGATTTTCCTCTTCTATGATCTTTTTCATTGACTCGGTCTGGATTAGCGTGTTCGATCAATCAAATCGGATTTAAAAATATTTCCAGCTGATTTGTTTAATTAAGAAATTGTGTATGTAGGGGTTCAGTGATATTATTTTATTTGTTTATCCAATTTATAGGTATAAATATTCGAGCCATGATACCCGAGTGTTTGCCCCAATTAATTTAATTAACAGAAAAAACCTTTCAATGTTATCTAACTTTCATTATCAATGCTAATATTCAAACATTTAAAACTATGTTTATAATATTTTAAAATACTACTCACAAGTATTTAAACATCTATCTGAAAACATTTCAAGATAATTTTAACTACTTTTGTTTTTAAGTAAAAAAAAGAAATATTTTTTTCACCCACTTTTTTTTTTATTTTTTCTCTGATCATTGTAACACATTTTTCTGACGATCTGCAATGAATTTTACGAATCTAAAAATATGAACGTTTTTTTATTCAATTTTATCTTTCAAATAAGATCTATGAAGAAATATTTTTGAATCATTTTGAAGTCATTGTTTTTTTAAAAATAAAACTGATGAGCACTTTAAATTTTTAATTTTTTAAATCTCAGTCTACAACCATTGAAATTTTCGAATAATTATATTCAACACCACACTCTTATCCCCCCTCTATCCCCACAGCTATAATTTAGGAAGGTTATATTATGGTCTCCACTAATTATTTAAACACTTCTAAAATTAAAGGGTTCAAGTTAAATAAGGAAGGTGATAATTATTTAGAAGTTGTACTATGGTCCCCACTAATTATTTAAATATTTCTAAAATTAGAGGGTTTACTTTAAAAATTAGATGTTGTATTATGGTCCCCACTAATTTTTTTCATACAAAAAATATTTGTCATGATAAACGTATACGAGGTGCTTATTCAAGTATTTTTCACATAGATATAAATATTTTATTGTATAAGTATAAATACTTGTAATACTTGATATTAATACTTTCATATGTCAGTTACAGTCATATTAAAAAATATTTGCAAGTATAGGTATAAATCCTTGCACGATGAGGTATAAATACATGTGTAACGACGAGCCCAAAAGTATGACATCACTGATCTCATTTGAAATAAAAAAATTACGTAGAAGACGTTCGTGATTTTAGATTCGCAAAATTCCTCATAGATGATCGGAAATGTGGACAATATTGAAATGACATAAAAAAATCCACCTCTAAAAACGTTCATGGTCTCCCCATGTATTTTGAGATTTGTTTGGAGAGACAATTATTTATGTTAAAATTATTCACCTTATTAGTATAAATACTTTCCTTTTTAGGGATAAATACTTCCTTACGGAAGTATTAATACTTTAGGGAAAAAAAAATTAGTACTGGAGTTTTTATGGTCCCCCATGGTAGTAATGGAAATTAATGGGGGATAAATGCGGGGATTATTAGCATCCAGAATTTTTAAGGCTTTGTATATAAGGTTTATATGCTTTGTACATGCAGTGTTATTGTTGAGGTTTATATGAAAGATTTGAAGGCTTATAAACAGAGGTTTAAATTGTTTTGAAGCAAAATAAAAAAATTTAGAAGTCACAAAGATTTAAAATGGTAAAAAAAATACGACAAAAATATAACTCGAAAGTTATTCTTCATAGATCTCATTTGAAAGCGAAAATTGAGTAAAAAATGTTCGTATTTTTAAATTTGCAAATTCATCACGGATCATCGAGAAAATGAACGAGAATAATCAAAGGAAAAAAAAGTGGATGAAATGAATCTTTCCTCTTTTGACTAAAAGACAAAAGTAGTTGGGCATTAAAACTATCTAAATTTAGAAATTTAAATGACGTGAGCAATATTTTAGTCAAATGTTATAAACATATTTTTAAATATTTAGATATGAGTGATGCTTCTATGGACATAAGGATCTATTTGTAAAATGAAAATATTTTTATTTTCAAAGTTCAAACAGTCGATCCAAACCGTTCATCTTGTTCTCCATATTAATTTGTACTTGGAGACCAAATCTTACATTTTTCTGAATTTTTTTACTATTTATTAAGATGGGTACAAAAAATATCAAATTCAGACCATTGAATTTTGTACCCATCTTAATAAATAGTAAAAAAATTTAGAAAAATGTAAAATTTGGTCTCCAAGCACAAATTAATATGGAGAACAAGATGAACGGTTCGGATCGACTGTTTGAACTTTGAAAATAAAAATATGTTCATTTTACAAATAGGTCCTTATGTCGATAGAAACCTTTGCCTTTAGATATTAGTGCTGAAAATAAAAATTAGACAACATTAAAAGTTTTTCTTTTAAACTACTTGAGAACGCGTTCGGAGATTTTGTTTATGATACAATTATCAGACTCCGTATTCTTTCCCATCCTTGGATCCAATTCTAAAATTCGGACTAAACTTGAAATATTGGACAGACTTTCAGACTTTATCTTAGAAAATTTCTGCATTCCTAAATGTTTACAATTTTATTGTACTAAGTCAAATGTCGTCATTTTATTGTTCTCGATCGGTAAAAAAAACTAGTCTACAAGAGTGTTCAGGTGGAATTCTATCTCTGAAATTTATATTGTTATTTTAATCGTCGTATCATTTTCGATAGTCGACTAAACCATTGCATTTTTAGAATCTTCCACAGAATTTGTCTTAATATTCACCGACCCTACATTATATTATGAATTATCTTCCTTGGCGATAGAGAATAGAGATGCATGTTCTGTAAATAATTAATATTTATATTGCAAGGTCGAGTTTTGACGCAAGTTGAATCTCTCAATCACCAATTAATTAATTAAAGATGTTCTAAAATCTTAAGTACATCTATCATTTTAGAACATCTTGTGTAAAATATAATTATGTTATTGAATTTTTTTTTTTAGTATGTTTTTGACCTCCATTCGGTAAATGTTTGATTCCGCCCCTGAAAATATTGATAGCAGATAACCATCTACTAGGTGTCAAAAGATAATGTCCATTGTACGAGAATTTACAAATTCAAAATTCAAATAAAAATTTAATCCTTTATAAATATTAATAATTAAATGGATAAACCTTCCTACGGTTTCGATTATTGAAAAAGTCAAGTTAATTTACTTGTAATTTAACATGAATGTGGTTATGCATCAATGCATCATCCTTAATTTATGATAAAAATGTTCTGCCATGTGATGTGATTTTACTTGTTATACATCTCTGATTTTCCTCTTCTATGATCTTTTTTATTGACTCGGTCCGGATTAGCGTGTTCGATCAATCAAATCGGATTTAAAAATATTTCCAGCTGATTTGTTTAAGAAACTGTGTATGTAGTTCAGTGGTATTATTTTATTTGTTCATCCGATTTATACCGTGTTCGGATGAGTACGAGTATTTTTTTTTTTTTTTTTTTTTTTTGTGATCTTATAAGGTATATAGGTATGGGTAAAAAGCTTATTGCTAGGTTAGTGGATAAGAGTATAGGTAAAAGCTATTCTGTATCTACCATTATTTTTTTGAATATAATGCAAAATTTAAAATTTAAAAGTGAATAAATTGTTAAATATGATTTACATTATTTTATCTATGCATGTGTAAAAAGTTGTTATATTTGAACTTTGTTGTTTTTGTCACCAAGAGCTTGTGAAAATGTATTGATGTGAATAATTTCTAAGCGTTACTTTTTTAACTTACTGATTTGCATAAAAATCAAAATGTGATAATTTTTATGAATATGTAGTGAAAATTATATAGATCACATCTAACATTTTATTTTGATATTTATATTTTTTAATTTTGAGTTATTAACATTTTAAAAATGGAGGTATGGTGGACCAGGTGGAGGCACAAAAAATAGAGGCATTTGAACCCTCCTCTAAAATTATATATGATTTTTTTTAATGTAAAACTATTAGGGGTGAAAACGGAGCCGGATTATCCGGCGGATATTCGCTCCGTATCCACATATAATCCGAATAGTTTGGATTCTGATAATTCCCGTCAGATAATTTTTGGATAGTTTTTGGATTTTTATTAGTGCTGTTGTTAACTTCTGTTGAATTATTCTATTTTTGTAATATGTTGATTGTTGTCTATTGATGCTACTGTGAAAGTATTACACTTTGTTGGATGATACTATTGATTTTTGTTATATTCTATTGTTGTTTGTAGGACGATAGCTGTGAAAGTATCACTGTTGAAGTATTGATGATACTGTTGATTTTTGTAATATGATTTTATTTTTGTTGAATTTTTATTATATTTGATTTAAATGAATTATGACAATTTATTAAATTTTAGTACTCATAACTCGTGAGCCGCTCATAACTCGCTCATTTATCAACTCGCTAATTTATCAACTCGCTCATTTACTAAATGAGCGAGCATGAGCATACCCTAACTCGCTCATGCTCGCTCATTAATCACCCCTACTAGTGCGGACGCACTGTAGCACCAGTGCGGGTGGCCTGGCCGCACTGTAGCAGAACGCATAACTGGAGCCTGAACTTAAAATAGCCATAACTTTTGACTCGTAACTCCGTTTTGGGCATATGACAACTTTTTGGAAAGCTAGCAAGAAGATCTACAACATGAGAAACTAAAAACATAAATTTGAGATTAGTGCGGATGCACTGACAGCCAAAATTACACGGTTTCAACACGGTTTCTATTTTTAGCGCACCAAGGACATGTTTTGACAATCAAATGTGGACAAGGCAATCTGGGAAACAATCCAAATATAACACCCACTAACTCCACTTCCTAGCCTCTTAATTGGGTATAGTCTTTGGCTATAAAAGGGGAGGTTAATTCCCATTCAAGGAGACAACTCTCATCTCTCTCTCTCACCCCTGGGTGCATGTCCATTTCCATAAAATACACACTTAGAGTAAAATTCTGCAGACAAGGAAAGCTTTTCAATGAGGGAGAAGAAGGAGATTCGAGCAAGAAGTTAGCAAGATTGAGGGTTTTGATCAAAGAAATGATGTAATCATTTCTTTATTTTATTTCTTCTTATTTTTATCAATCTTTGTAATTGATCTCTCCATGAGGGAGTAGATCTCTCTCTAGGGGTTTAGGTCAATGCATAAACTTGTTTAATTGTATCTTATTCGGTTATTTATTTTTATCAGTGTTTTAAATAGCGCGCTATAGCGTTTTCCGACCAAAAAAGCTATGGCGCTATGCCCAAATAGCGCCGCTATAGCGCTATGCCCAAATAGCGCCGCTATAGCGCGCTATTCCGCGCTATAGCGCCGCTATTTGAGCATAGCGCGATTTTTTTAACCCGTACGCTATTTCGCGATAAACGCTATTTAAACCATTGGTTTTTATTATGATTATTTTATGGGATTTGATTGTTAATTTATGTGATTTATCATTTGTGTTGATTACATAGTTTAGTACTTGAAATCGCAGTAGTCCCGCTTTGAAATCGCTTTATTATGCTAAGGATCCAAAGAAGTTAGGATGAGAGGAGAGTACCAAATTATGAACACAAATATCTTAGGTTTTGGGTTAGAAGCGACCGTACTTTGATATCTATAACCGGAACTATAGAAATTAAGGGTTAGGGTTTGGTGAAGAACGACCGTGAAGTCAAACCCCTACTTAGGACACCTAGATTGATTAAGTATTGTTATGTATTTTGTGTAAATGTGATTGTTAAATATCCCTTTAGGATGGTGACAGCACCTAAAATTCGAGGAACATTAACCCAACCTACCAAAATACTTCTGTTAATAATTAGTCAATATAGGCTAACAAGAGCACAATGGGTCTAGATAACTAGGGTGAAGAACGACCGTGAAGTTCGAAATTATCTAGGCACGTTATTAATTCACGATCGTGACCCTTTTTAACACTTTAGATTAGAAACCTCATCAAATCATACATGAATTTGAACAAATACCGAATAGATAGAATTAGCAAGGGATTGTAGACTGAATATCCCTAGATCTCCTTTACTTGAAAACAAACCAATATTTCTTTCCTTTATTTAATTTTATTGTTTTAAACTCTCTTTTCGGGTATTGAACCCAAATTTAGAATTAATTAGAACAAACCCCCCCCCCCCCCCCCCCATTTACTTTACTTTCTTTTATTTTCTAAAATTAATTATTAAAGTTTAAATTAAGTATTTACCATACTCTCTATGGTTCGACACTCAAAGTACTACAAGGATAGGTTGTGCGCTTGCAACTAACCTTTCTTTGGGTATTTAGGTTTATAAATTTTAAAGTCTAAAGAGTATAAAAATAATCACAATTCCCTATCTCCAAAATACTCAACAACTATCCCTGTGGATCGATACCTGATAATACTACGCGATTAGGATCGTACACTTGCAATCTGGGTCGAAAGTGTAATCAAGGTTAAAAGGTACAGCTTGCTGTACTGAAACTTTATACATATGCTTTTGTGTGAACAATTAATTCAATATTAATTTAAAAGTGAATTGAGTAATAAATCGACCCAAAATTACATATACAAAATACTCATCAAATATGAGGAGTAACATCTTACTCTTAATTTTAACTCATGACGCCTATTTCTAAATGGCTTTCTGCATCAAACTTCACATATTTTACGTCTCGTTTAGTAGTTTAATTAATTCATGACTTAATTAATTAACCCATTTAAAGAAGTAAGGTGTTAAAAAACGAGTCTCTACCTATGACAATGGACTCTACAGGTGAAGTATGTTAATTAATCCACCTAGAAAGGTGTAGTAGCTTACTGTGGATTAACTCACCTCTTACTCGACTTTACTCCTCGTTTGACTACTTATTAAATGTGGAGTAAGGGATTTACTCCACCTCTTACTTCACAATCAAACATGGCCTAAGTGTAGAATAAGAAATTTACTACACCTCTTCCTCCACAATCAAACATAAAAAAAAATTTATATTTAAGGGTAAACAATATGAAATTGTTACAATTAAAAGTTTCAAAATGGTATTTTCATTTTATTCATAAAATTTTAAACTTTATTTTCTTTATGACCATTTAGAGAAAAAAATGACAAACACATTGTATATTAAATATAAACACTTTAGAATTAATGTATTAATAACTTTTTAGATAAGTATTAACATTTAAAAAATGCAAATTAGGAATGAATAACATGAAGTCCAAATTTTTTTTTCAGACATTACAATTCTACAATTCCAACATAGAATTGTATTTTGCTTTTTCTCTATATTTTCTCCTACGCACTCAACTACACTGACTGAATTCAAACTCGAGTTCTATCTGCAAAGAGCAACGTACATCACTACCAATTACACACAATCTCAATCTAAATCATTTGACAGTACAGGATTATCTGAACACTATTGTTCAAAAAGATTGATAACAGATGATCACTTTTAATCAGTAGTGGAAAAATACTAATTAGGATCAGTTATTTACGCATATTAGGATCGGAAAATAACCAATCCTGATCCAGGCAATACAAATACGAAACTAATCTGATTGGTTAAACAGCCGATACTAAAAGTTTGAATTAGGATCGGTTATTTGTAACAACTGATCCTAATGGGGACTAATCTGGATCCGTTATTTGTAACAACTGATCCAGATTAGACCTATTAGGATCGGTTGTTACAAATAACCGATCCTAATAGTTAGTATGTGGATCATTTTTTCCAAATAACCGATCTTGATTTGTTGTTGTATTTAAAAAAAAAATTATTTGACCAGCTTCCATTTATTAAGCTGAGATTGATGCTCATTTATTTATAAATTATCAGATGTTTAATTCTCTTATTATTTTTAAAGAAATATATATCCCATAAAATAATTAATTAGAAGAACGAGCTGTAGCAACACAAAATTTTGCACGCAATATGAACGAAAGGAAATCAATTAATAAAGACGATCAATCATTCTTTGATAAATCAAACTCAGAAGTAGTATGTAAAGAAGCCAGCCACCTAGGAAACGATCATGGTAGCGGGAGAGATGGAGTTTATCTGTGGCAAATCGCAAATCATTTCACAAATTTACAATTGAATAAAAATAAGGGTTTGATTTTGTTACTGTATGAGTGGAAGCAGTGAGCTCCTCAGGTCATCGCGCACACCTTCTCGTCTGGATCTCCTTAGGCGGTCTCCGGCAAGGCCATGCACTCCTCCTCCGCGATCCGCCTCTATTTCTCCTCCATTCACAGTGCACTCCTCGACGTCGTCAAAATTTTTTTTTTTTTTTTGCCTTTGAGAGGGAGAGACGGAGACAAAGAGAGAGAGACGCGAAATGAAAATTTTGACTAAGTTGAAACTTTGTAATCAGAGGCGCGAAATGAAAAAAAAATATATATCCACCATTAGATCGGTTAATTTGAAAAAAAAATGATTCTAATAGTATCAGGATCGGTTATTTTAGATACCCGATCTTAATTTGAAATTTTGTAAAAGAAAAATATATGCACCATTAGGATCAGTTAATTTGAAAAAACTGATTCTAATAGTATCAGAATCGGTTGTTTTAGATAACCGATCCTAATGTAGGCACCATTAGAATCGGTTGTGAATAAAAGCCGATCCTAATACTATTAGGATCACTTAAATTAACAATTGATCCTAATTCAGAGTACTATTAGAATCGGTTAAATAAATAACCGATCCCAAAAACAATCAGGATCCCCTGTTCTAAAAGGCTAATACTAATGTAGGCACTATTAGGATCGGTATCGGTTATTGTAAAGAACCCATCCTAATAGTGTCCATTAGGATCGATTTTTTATGATGCCCAATCCAGATAGATATCAGTATCGGTTTTTTATGAAGCCCGATCCAGATAGATATCAGTATCGGTTTTTTATGAAGCCCGATCCAGATTAGTGTTTCTCCACTAGTGTTTTAATCTAGTAACAAAGAATAATGTCCACCATACCAAGAAATCACAAGTTCAAAATTCAGATAAATGAATTTTTTGGTGTACATTAAAATTGACGAGGGTAAACCTTCCCAGTGTTATAAAATGCAGTTTTATGCGACGCATATGCGACCGTATATGCGTATGCAGTCCGCTACCTCATAAAATATGCCTATGCGGATCACATATGCGGTCTAGGCTTAAAACGGGTTTAAAAAAAATTGAAAACCCATTACTGCAGATTCATTATTTGAACCCGTAGACCCGTTCAGGTCCTAAACCAATAATTTGAGTTTTGGATCCGTTCAAGTGAGCAATTCGGAGCCTCCTAGCTTATTTTATAGCTTCCTGAGCTCTTTGAGAATTGTTGTTTAAAATTGTGGGATTAAAGTGGGAATGCAAACCGGACTGGGGCAACACCAATAGAACATTAATATTATAGTCTTCATTCCAATTTAATGTTTTATATACATGGGCTTTGTTAAATACGCTACAAAATTTTAATATTTTATATAATATGAATATCAAATATTAAATATTTAATAAATAATCTGCATATGCAGTCATATACCGTATATGCGGTATGCAGTGGCTTTCCGCACACCGCATAGAAATCGCATTTTATAACACTAAACCTTCCTACTGTTTCGATTATTGAAAAGTCAAGTTATGTGGTTGTCATTTAATTGCTTGTGGTTATGTAGCATCCTTCATGATAAAGATGTTCCGTTTATATATAATTAATAAAAACAAGAACTTGTCAATCAACAATTAAGCCATGTGAAATATGATCGATGTGACTCTACTTGTTGTACATATATATGTGTGCGCACATAGAGTTTAGGTCATAGTGATATAGTACGCGATTAATTTGTATTTAATTTGTTTTTTTGATATTTTTGAATCAAACTCCGTTTTTAGCGAGAAAAACGGAAAAAAAAAATGCCAATTTTATTTATTTATTTTTTTTTGTTTTCTTATTGTGCTGAATTATTTCTGAATCACGAATTTTTGAATCCGCCAAACTGAACCCGAACTTTTAATTTGTTACTATGGTTCAGACTATATTTGCTCACGGGTTATAGTATTTAAATGTCAATTAATGTCAATCAGTGCTATCGGACTCGAATTTGATCAATCAGCTGTTCAGGCTATATTTGCTCAATCAGACAGTTTTATTGATGGAACACGCGCTGATTATAAGTTCAGACTATATAGCCTTTTTTTTAATTACTTTTAATTATCATCTAATTACTCTTGAATTACTCTTTAATTATTCTTTAAATTGTTAGAGTAATTAAACAGTAATTAAAGAGAAATTAGAGGGTAATTAATAAGTAATTAATAAGTAATTACAAAATAATTTTAAAGTAATTTTAAAAAAAATACATGTAATCTGTCGAAAAATCGTCCAAAATCGTCTTTCTCTTTCGCTCTGCCTTTGCTCTGATGTTGGAATGAGTTTGGAGTGGGCAGAAGAGAGAGAGAAAAAAAAAAACCCAATATATAGTACTTCTATAGCTCACCACTGCCTGGGGCGGTCAGGTCCTTAAAGTGGGCATTTTCATTAAAACCATTTTTTAGGGTTTTAATAAAAAATTTGGGGGATCCACTTAGAACATTTGAAAGTTAAAACATCTTATAACAATTTTGTTTTGTAATTTTAAAAGTCTAAACAGTCAATCCAACCCGTTCAATATGATATCTATATTAAAATGTGCTTGGAGATAAAATTTTACATGTTTTTGAATATTTTTTACTATTCATTAGGTATTTTACAAAACTGTTATTTTTTAGTTGTCCATAATTGTTTAAAAATAAAATTTTGTAAAATATTTAATAAATAGTAAAAAAGTTCAAAAAAATGTAAAATTTTATCTGAAAGCATTATTTAATATAGAGAACATGTTTAACAGTTTGAATCTACAATTTAGACTTTGAAAATCGCAAAAGCAAATTGTTGTAAGATGTTGTAATTTTCAAATGTTGTAAGTGGATCCCTCTATAGGGATTTCATGACGCTTAAAGGGGTGAAAACAAAAATTTTGTATCACTTTTAATCGTTTAAAACGAATCGTCTCTTTTATGCTAACTCTACTCAAGCATTTAACAAGCACTTTGCATATAAGACTAACTACATTAATCTACATTTATGCAAATACATATAAATCAAGATCAAGATTTAGATCTCATACATTTCGTCAAATGTCAATTTGACGGTTAAAGAAAGTCGGATTTTCTCTAGATCTCTTGAAAACCTTCACACCTTCACCTCTAAGTGTTCACCTTGAACTAAACAAGGATTAGTTATAGACCTTGCTAGAGATCCACTAATCTATGCTTAGTATAAAGTTAGTAACCCCTTGTTAGCCTCCAAAATTAATTTCTTAATTAAATGGCTAACCTAATTAATAGATCTAGAATTAATGCAAGAGAGGAGGGAGAGTTCTTTTGCTTTTTTGTGTAGCCACCACAAAGTGAGGAGAGAGAAGATGGATGAGAGTTACATGTAGAGTGCTCTTTATATAGAGAAAAGCTAGGATAACTTTTGGAGTGAATAAGACCAAATTGTCCCTCCTTTTGTCACATGCAATCATATGTCATCTTTGTGTGGCCAATCTTGCCTCATGGTGTGCCTCTCAATTGCACATTTAATTCTAAATTAATTAATGTTCGAATTATAATAATAATATAATGTACATTATTATATTTATGTGACACAATATTATGCTATGGAATATATATTACATTTCACCAAATAATATTTTTCACATATCTAATATAATTTATACTAAACTACTACGACATGTAACATTTATTTCAATATTTTATCACATGTATTTTATTTCATATCATATGAAATATCACACACCATATAAATATAAAATAACTTTATTGTTTCTTGTTCAGTTGGTGTGACATTTATCGAGGATCTATGTTAAATTAGTAATGGTATAAATCATTTTATTATCATAAACTATAAGCGGTGTTCTAGTTACACATTTTAGTCACCCAATTAATATAGATGTAATGTAACCAGTTTACAAAACATGATCCTATAGAAATGTTATGAATAACATTACTTGTGCCCATTTCTTGCCTCATGATATTATGAATAATATACAAACTAGGGCGATGTCATCTTTATAATATATTCGTTTCTTGATCTCTCGAGTAAATTATAAGTATATAGTTGACAGCGCTTCAACTATATTGCATGCATTTATAATTCTACTATATCAAGAGGCCCAGCAATATCATCACTCATTATAATTGAGGAGCAATGATATTATTGACATATATCTTTTTCCCGCACAAGCCATATACAAATAACTACTATTTTTATCATTATGTGTAATAAACAACTTTTAATAGCAATTACATTATACATTTCTCATGTAAAAAAGATAGTCTCATATCTTAGAATCCGTAGACATAATTAAAACATGAATGATACAAACACAATCCATATAATGTTTTATTTGTTAGGTCTTGTTCAATATATGGAACATTTCATACACTCGTGTTATCAAATGATAATATTTTATCAACATTCATAGAACTACAATGTACTTTAATTAACACGACAATTCTTTTGCGATATATTAGTGTTCCATGCTAATTATCACAATTGTGAACATTTTAGAGTTATATGTTTATTATGATTTAGAGTTCTATAGTTTAAGACTAAGATAATCTTTTTGAACACTTCTAAAGTCAAAAATTAAACTCAAGAAACAAAATGTATACAACATTCAATTCATAAACTCAACATATAAAAGTAATTAATAATAAAAGATAATTTTTAGAACACAAAACTAATACCCTCATGTAATATTTTGTTGTTAGTTTATCGGTATGAATATGCATAAAAAAATTGTATTAGTTCATTGACTAAAAATATATGTAAAACTACTTTGTATCCGTTATCTATAAAGTGTTATAAATGTACTCTTTTTTTATTTGTATGTCTTTCTTTACCAACAACGTTATTTGTGATAACAGCTTTGTACCAAACAATATATATGTCTCAAATTTGTGATTGTGTCACAATCTTTAATTTAATGCATGCACTATTACACCTGCACCATTATTTAATTGGAAAGGAGACTAGGGATGGAATTTGATTTAGAATTTTGATAATAAACTTCATCTCTATATGACTTCTTAACCTACATATTAATTTGGTAATGTACATACTAATATGTATCTATAGTTTATATTTCACACTTCATCTAAATTTAGCAAAATAAAGCCCTTATTTTGATAACTAAAATATGCACCTATATATACTTAGAAGGTATATTCAGCAAAATATAGCATTATTCTTTGTTAGAAACACTTAATCGCTAAAATAAATAATAAGTAGGTTATGATAACATTATATAGTACTTGCAACAATTAAATTCCGGAGTACACCATTTCATATGTTCGTATTGTATAATATTTACATACAAAATAATAGTAACGGTATTTAATTAGCAATGTTTTTACAGGGAATTCGAACGAAAATCAATTAATAACTACGCTTATCCATAAACAAATTAATTCAATTTGACAATGATGGACCATTGATGACCTTAATTAATTGTTGATGTTTACTATTGATGGGTATTCGTTTTTTTTTGTTTGCTTAAAAAACACGTCATTATTATCCAAAAAAAAAAAGGAGGAGAAGAAGAAGACATGTTAGATTGACAGACAAATAACAAAAAAAGAAAAGAAAAAGGAAAACAAGAGTCCGGGCCCACTTCAAATATTCAAGAAATATATAATTTACTAAGTAATTTATTAATTTCAATACTATATTTTTCTTCAAAAAAATATTGTTTTCAAACTAATAGAAGCGATATTTTTTTTAAATACATAAACAACACATGCATACTCATTCAAATTTTCTATAGCTTTATGTAAAACGACAAATACTTATATATAGAGTATGGCTAATTTGCTACCAGATCTGTGAGCCATCTAGGGGTGATTAATGAGCGAGCATGAGCGAGTTAGGGTATGCTCATGCTCGCTCATTAAGTAAATGAGCGAGTTTAAATGAGCGGATAAATGAGCGAGTTGTAAATGAGCGAACTTTTAATGAGCGAGTTATGAGCGGCTCACGAGTTATGACTTATGACTCAAAACAAAATTATATAGTATGCCTACGCATAACAAAATTTGTTAAAAGTCATCATAACAAAATCCAATCAATTGTCATAATTCATTTAAATGAATTGTTATGACTATTACTTGTTTTGGGCTTTAGGCGGAGGTTTTGGTTCTGCCGATTTACAAAAAAAATGAATATGAAACTATGAATATTAGTATATTACACATGATTAAATGTTACATTGTGCTCACTATATTACACAGGATTAAATATGAAACTATGCTCACTATCTATCAATCTTAATGAGGCAAGGTTGATGTTACACATAATTACATAGGATTAAATGTGGCAGGGATTAGATGCGGCAAATTCTTAATGAGCGAGTTATGAGCGAGTTAGATCATGCTCATGCTCGCTCATTAAGTAAATGAGCGAGTTGTTAATGAGCGAGTTTAAATGAGCGGATAAATGAGCGAGTTTAGGCGATCTTTTAATGAGCGAGTTATGAGCGGCTCACGAGTTATGAGCGATTTACTCACCCCTAGAGCCATCCAATTTAATTTTAGATTTGTCCATTGATAAGATGCTGATTTGAATTGACGGAACACGAAAAAGGCTCAGTCACCCTTCTCTCTCGTTTGAAGAAAACGAAACCCTCTCTCTCCGCTCAATCTCGTTTGCGCGCTCTCTCTCTCTCTCTATCCCTCTCTCGTTCGAACTGGCAGCGCGCTTGCGCCTCCCCGACCTCTATTTCTCCTCTCTTCTCTGTTCGATTTCTCATCCTCCTCTCATCACTGTTGTGGCTCGCCTCCCATCGTTCCGCCCAGGTTTGCTCTCAGGTTTCCTCTTGAATCCACCACCCGACCACTGCTCTCTCAAATCGACGACCTGACAACCCCTCTCACTCGAATCGATGTCCTTGCCACCTCCTCTCTTCAAATCGGCGTATGAGGGTTTTGGTGACAGCTAATGACGATGAGGTATCTAAGGGAATCGTGTATCACCTCGCCAAATTCGGATGCATGTACTGTGATTTGTGATTTTTTTTTTCTTTACTGCTCCAATTTCGAAGAAAATTCAAGCTGAAATTAGCAATCCCAATCACTAGGTTAAATATTGAATTATTGTAATTTCTCCCAATTTGAACACTATTAAGGGCACGAACCTGTAGCAGTAGAAAAGTGATTCAAAACATATCTCAGTTGTATCATTGTGTAAAATTGGGAGTATTAGTTCTGATTTTATTCACATGTCTTTTCATTTAAGGTTGGTATTGAAGCATAATCAAGTGGTCAATTTGAATTTTGAAGAAGAAAAGGAATTGACTTCGATTTAGTTGTAGAGCTAGCGTGGAGCAGCTATGGTGGATTGAATGCTTTTTGTTAATTGTTACACTTATGAAGGTAAAAGATAGAAGAAATTAATTTTAGGAAAATTTGTTGGCTCATATTTACATTGTACCAGTATAATTACAAAAATTTAGGCCTAACTATATCATATTACAGATTAAGTCCAACTTAACCTGTGTAATTACAATTAAAAATGACATAATTAAAAAATTATTTGTTCTCTCGCTGTCACAGCCCGGGTGCTACTGGGCTTGCATTTGATATCACAAATGAAATAGAAAAGGTGGAAACAACAAAATATAAATTATAAGAATCAGACATAAGATTAACAAAAGATCATTTTGAGATAAAATAAATTGCCCTTATAATGGGAACAAATATTTGCAGGCTTTATGCATGACTGTCTTGACATAAGTGAAGAAAATTTGAGAGATTTAAGAGGAACCATCATGACAACAAACAAGTGCATTCTCAAGTAAAAATTTTGCTTAATATATCTTGAGAGATTTTGCTTAACATTAGTTGAAGCAATTTTCATAAATTTGAGAGGCTGATTTTAATTTTTCAGTGTATTAGGCTGATTAGTCGTGCTAAAAAATGTCGCTGGCTTTGCACATTTTCAGAAAATGAGCCCTGATAGGGCCAATAGGCATAATTTAAATGTGAGGGTTATAATGGCAATTTTACAAAAACAATTAATATCAATTTTATCCATAATTAAGCACATTTATTAAATTTGACAATGACGGACTATCGATGCAGAGATGAATAGTTGATGAATTGATGTGTTTATTATAAATCAGATTGTAAGAACTAATCTTTAATATAGTGATAAAGAGTATCGCTTTCCGTATGGAAGATGTGGGGTTGAAATCTCCATGGAAAAAAATTATTTGCAATGCATAATAAAGAGAAGATTTGAAAGACAAAGACCTTCATCTCTTTGAAAACAGAAAAATATCTGATTATTAGTATCATGATTTTCGTTTTTGAAAATATAAGTTTTATGTGAATGTCAATGATTAGAGAGGAATTGCCACTCAATTAATGTATAGCTGGTGGATGAATATAAAACGATGTGACTTCGTATTTATTTGCTCGAAAAAGATTAGTTGAAGATATCATAAACAAATTTAAGAAAAAAAAAAATGAAAGAAGGCCCACTTTAAAAAGGACAAATTTATAATACTATGATTTTTTAATACATCAAATAAACTATTTTTTCTTTCAATTTATTAACAAATCGTTAGAGAGTGTATGTGATTTTTTTTTTGAAAAAGGTGTCAGTAGATTCTATGAAAATGTAACTTTTTTTTCATATGAGACTGAATTATATTTGAAAGTACTAATATCAAATATTGTAAGTATTTATATCTCGTAATGCAAGTGTAAATAGTTTATGTATATATTGAGTGTTTGTACATAAAATACTCTATCAAAAAAAAATTTCATATAGCATTAGATGACATCTAAAAATATTAATATCAAGTATTACAAGTATTTATAACTCGTTATGCAAGTGCAAATAGTTAATATGTGAAATATTTGTACTTAACATATTCTATCAATTTTTTTCGTTGTTTTATAATATAGCACTGGATAATGTCTAAAAGTATTTATATCTTGTTAAGCAAGTATAATTAGTTCAAATATCAAGTATTTGTACTTATTCTATCAAAACATTTTTATTGTCTAAAAGTATTTGAACTCATAGCCTCTTCTCCTTTGAAATCAAGGTCCATGAGAAAGTATTCTTTTATTTTGTTTTATGTAGATGAAAAGTTGGATTATTTTTTCCTTTCTTAGAGAAGGGATCGGATCGTAATTCTTTACTAAGATTTTGATTTTGATTTTGATTTTGATGATTAATGAGTTAATTATAAAAGGTAGTTAAATAGTGGACGAAGGAGAAACAGGAGATGGAGAAAGAAATAATTACGCTTATTTTTATGCATGTACTATATATTACATCTGCACTCTGCAGTATTATTTAATTAATTAGTTGAAAAGAACACTAATTAATAATTAAGGATGGTATTTGATTTAAAAGGAAATGATTTAGAATTTTGACAATAAGTATTCCATCTGATCTCTATATGACTTCTTAAAATATATACTTATATATATACTGGAAAGGATTATTCAGAAAAATGTGGCATTATTTTTTGTCAGAAGGACTTAGATATAAAAAGTAAATAATATATCGGCTATGATAACATTATATAGTACGTACGCCATTTGATCATATGTTCGATCGTATTGTATATCAAAATAATTGCAACGGTATTTAGCAAATGGTTTAATTTACAGGGAATTCTAACGAAAATCAATTAATTAATAACTACGCTTATCCATAAACAAATTAATTAAATTTGACAATGATGGACCAATGATGAGCTTAATTAATATTTAATAGTTGATGTGTACAGTGTACTATGGAATTGTTAGAAATATGATTGGAGAGAAATTGTCAATTGATTCCCGGGCCCGGGTCCACTTCATATATTCTTGCCATTTAGCATTTACCAAGTAATTTATTTTCAAATTAATAGATATAATATTTTTTTTAAATAGAAACAACAAATACTCATATAATTTTTCTATAGCTTTATCTAAAACTACAATAAGTTATTCCCAAATTTTATTTATTTTTAGAAATAATATATTTGCACAAAAATAAATATCATACGAAACGCAACATAAAATCTAATTAGTTTCCTTATTTTGGTTAGACGTTGTATCTCTTTTGCGGTTTTGCCTTTAAATTAAAAAAACACATATTTTTTCATAATATAATATAAATATGTAGGTTTAAGGTATTTTGATCTGTACTGGTATCAACCAGTGTTGTAAATAACGGTATGTGGTCGTCAGACGAACGGGGTACCGCCAAGTGATTAATCGGTAGGCGGACAATTTAACGTTTTTATTAAATTTATGTATATATATCATAATTTATTAAAAATAATCTATTGAACTCATTAAACTTATCAAATAAATTTAATTTAACTTAATTTCATTATTATAACATGACACTACACTTATTTTTTTTAAAGTACAAGTACTTTACATGTGTCAATAACACATTTATTTAATAAAAAAATAAATTCAAAAGTTAAACTTTTTTCAAATACTAATAACATATTATGTGAAAGAAATGAAACATTCTAACATTCTAACATAAAATCATTAAATTTAGTTTATAATAACAACTTAATTTCATAAATGAATATGTCGTACTAATTGAAAAAAATTACATTGGTAATTAGTAAGAAAAAAATATAATAAATAAATAGAAGAAGAATTAATCAATTTTAAAGTAAGTAAGAAGAAAAAATATATATAAAAAAATATTGAATGTATTTCCAAGTACAAATAAAACTACAATACATGATTTATAAGACTTATTTCATACACTATCACATAAAATAAAAAATTTAATGTGAAAAAAAAAATTCTGAAAAAAAATTGAAAAAAACGAGAATAAACGGGAATAAACGGTCGATTAAACGGTAAAATGGCCGATTAATCAGAAAAATCTATAAAAAATACTCCGTTTAGTATATTCGTGATGATTTGACCGCCGTTTCTGATTAAACGGTTGATTAATCGGCCGTTAAGACCGTTTTTTACAACACTGGTATCAACGATTCAACCCCATGCATACTTCACAAATCTGCCCACCGACTTGTCCTCAATAAAAAAAAAAAAAAAGAGGAGGGTTCAAATGCCTCCATGTTTTTGTGCCTCCATCATGCCTCCATCTCTCTCCATTATTTTCAAAGTTCAAACAGTCGATCCGAACCGCTCAACCTAACCTCCATACTAAAATATGTTTGGAGACCAAATTTTATATTTTTAGGAATTTTTTTACTATTTTTTTAGATAGGTACAAAATTAGTAAATCTGAACCATCTAAAAACAGTATTTTTGTACCTATCTAAAAAAATAGTAAAAAAATTCCTAAAAATATAAAATTTGGTCTCCAAACATATTTTAGTATGGAGGTTAGATTGAGCGGTTCGGATCGACTGTTTGAACTTTGAAAATAATAGAGAGAGATGGAGGCATGATGGAGGCACAAAAACATGGAGGCATTTGAACCCTCTCTGAAAAAAATGACAAATCAGAAGTTTCAAACTATCAACGTTTTTTCCAAACAGAAGCCAGCTCATCGAAACTGATCGCGCTACACCCAAACTCGATTCTACCCATCCCAATTTCACCCACTCTCTCTGGCAACGGGACCCACTCCCACCTCCTCGCTATTCTTCCCTTTTCCTCCGCAAACTCGTAGAGTACGGCGCCGTTTCGTATCTCCGACGGATTGTACACGTACCCGCCTCGCTGTGTTCCGCACACCTCAACCAAGCAGCTCTGCCATGTAGCATATTCTCCCTCTACGCTTGGGAACAGCCGTTCCACCATCTCCCTCGGCATCTCCTCATCCAATTTGCTAACCGACCCCTGCAAAGTCTCTTGATTAACCTCCCAAAACCTCATCTTGGTCGTCGACTCACACGCCGGGCTCACTCCCACTACTAACAGCCTCTCGTCATGCCCAATTGCAATAGCCCAAGACTGCACATTCGGGTCGGTTCTCGGCTTACAGGTGGGTCCCCATCTCTTGGTCCTGGGATCAAACAATCCGACTAAGCCGGTCTCCCTCTCCATCACGTAAAGCCTGTCATCAGAAGCCGCAACTGAAAGCCACGTGGCAGAAGTTGATCCATCGAATTCTTCCGGCATCGGCTCGGCCGACTCCCACACGCCGGTATGCTTGTCATAAACCTCGACAGCCCCGACTTCTTCCCCCTCTTCCAGCACCATCGGACAGCCACCACCTGCCACGACAATCCACCGGCCAACTTCTGCCACAACGGCATCCTTCCTCCATACCTTGGGTGCCTTCATCTCCTTCCTCCATGCGGTGCCAAATGGGTCCTCCGAAACAAGCATTGAAGAAAGTGAGAGACTGTGCAATCGATCTCCGGTGGAACCACAAAGGAACAGCATTGTCCCTTGGGATTTTTTATCGGAAGAAGGTGAATTTTGCGGGAGGGATAGCCAGGAGCTGGAGAAAGGATCGAAGGCGTGAAGGGAGAAAATGGGAGAGCTGGGGTGGCAGAGGTGGCGAAGGAGAAGCCAGGGGGAGCGGCGGGGTTGGCGACGGAGGGAGGATCGGACAGCACAGCACCACTCTCGGGAGATGCGTGAAGCCGAGATGAGGTCGATTGTTGGCACCCGAGTCATGACCGCCTCCAAGACATCTCCATAGAGGTCCAAGTAGGGGTGGAGGAGATGATTCTCTGCTTCTGCTTCCAGCGCCGCTGTTTCCATGGAAACGAAATCTAGTCCCATTCTTTTTGTATTAATTAATTTAATTGTATGGAATTGGCAACTGGCAAGGCCAAGGGAGCTATATCTCTATATATATTGAGCAGTTGAGCTAGCTCCCAGCTGGTAAGGAACAGTAGCTTACCTCCTCACTCGTCGCTCCTTACTGGAACTTGTGGTGAGAATCAGAAAATCTGGATCGGTTATTTTATATCGGACAAGTCCTACCTCGTCTCTCCATTGATTCTTTCAATTGGAGAGAATTCCAGAGTAGATTAACTGTGGCGGTGGCTAATTGGTTATGGTCCCAGATTCGGACTCCTCAGTCCTAACTCCTAAACTGTTTTCTATAGGAACGTGTAACAAATAGCTAGCGTCCGTGCGACTCCTAAACTGTTTTTAGGTGAGATTTAGATATCTACAGTAAACTACCTTATATATCGTAATCTCACCTACAAAATAAAAAAGCAAAAATGATAAGTCAATACCACTTGCCAGTTAAAAAGTTCATATTTCATTCAGCACTAAATTGAAAAGCAATATATTTCATTTTTAAATTGTGAAACAAAGAATAAAATAGCCGAGTTAAAATAACCCAAGTAAATTTAAGTCCCAAGTTAAATGACATCTAAATATTACAAAAAATTATCTGAAACCTTCTGTCAAAATCAAGGTTCTAAATAGCGTTTATCGCGTCATAGCGAGGAGCCTCCAAAAATAGCTATAGCAAATAGCGTCGTTATAGCGAAAGCTATGCCGCATAGCGTTTTTTTATTTTTATAAAAATTATATTATATATTTGTACTAAATATCAACATTATTTAGTCTCATAGAACAATAAATAATACCAAATTGATTAAAAAAATTATAATATTCATATTGAACCAATACAAAGTCTAAATTGCGACTCAAAATATCTATAGTAATATTAATATCATAAATTATCGATTTTTTTTCTATTCAAAATATCTTCAACATCATAACATAATTTATCTTTTTTCTATTTAAATTTCAAAATAACCTAGAAATTGAAAAGAAAAAAAAAATCATACTTCTAGTAAAATAAATAGATGATCCTTGAAGAAATTCTTGTTAGTTCCTAAAATTTTCATAATTTAGTAATTATTTATTTGATTTATCATCAGTTAAAAAAAAATCAAGTGCAAAATGAAAAATTTATTATAGCGGACCTAAATTTGATATAATGTAATATTCATCAAAATTAAACAATATCTTCACTATTTATTTATTTTAAAGCCCATATAAATTGAAAAAAAAAAAACCTCATGTTGCATAGCGTGCGCTATTTGCACTACACGCTATAGCGTCCGTAGCTCAAATAACGTGTGTTAATGCTATAGCTTAGCGTTTAGAGTTCAAAAACACTATAACGCTGCTATAGCGCACTATTTAGAACACTGATCAAACAAATATTGAGTTTCCTTCGAGAAGAGCGGTCCTTACAATAACTCAAATAAATTACACCCAATAAGTACGGCCCACGTGATTAGCCTCAAAATAATAATAAAACTAAAAAAGGCCCACAAGTAGAGAGATAGTGTCTTAATGCAACGCGTTGAGCTCTTCGACTTCGACATGGGTGGTCCCAGCTAGGGTGGCAACGAAACAAACCGAATCCAATTTATTATAGTTCGAGTTTTAGTTTGAATAAAATTTGAATTCAACTGAATTTGATTTGTTTCGAAATGAACTAATTTTAAATCAAATTAATTATAAGCTATACATTTTTCGAATCGAAGTCAATCAAATTACAAACTACAAATTTTTTTGACATTTCTAGTTATACCGGTAGTTTATGCATTAATTTTTTTCTCGCGGAGCAAAATTCACAAGATTTTTTTTTTTACCTTTCACGAATTCACACTAATAAATTATGGGCCAATTCAAGATTTCATTACCTTTTACGCTGTTAGATTGATTAAAATCACGGTATGGACCTAGTCAAATGGAACTTATTCTATTGTTAATTTGTTACGTTGCTGAAACATTTTTCTATTATAAGTTACCATTATATTAACAATTTTGAGCTGTGATATAAGTTTGGTTCCAAAGATTAATGGTTGAATCCATTAGTTGTATTATTTGAGATTCAAACCTAAATAGTTTGCGAATCAATTTCAAACGAATTATATCCAGTTTGAGTTTTATTTGAATAAGATTTGAACCGAACTAGTTTGATTTATTTCATAACGAACTAAAATTTTATTTTTACCACCCTTAGTCCCAGCAAAAAGAATACGAGTTTTCTTCACTGCTAGCTGGACAGTTTTATCCACGACTTTTTAAACTACATTTTTTAATAAATAACGATGGATTTTGTCTTTTTTTGGGGCGTTAACAAAAATATATGATTAAATGAAATCTCAATAATTTTTTATTGTCTTAATCCGTAGATGGAATTCATGAATGGTTAATTCACGAGCTAGCAGAGGTGATAGACATAATTAACGTCATGAAGTATTTTGCAATTAAAAACACGCAATCCAGAATCTGTAAATTCAAAATAAAATAGCAAAGAAATTTAAATCTTACAATTCTGAATTGAAGACATTTTTAGGCGGAAGCGTTAGTATTGATCTTCAACGGTTTTCCTCAGATCTAATGATGGAGACCCTTTTGCGTTTTCTTTACTTCTCTTTCAAAATGGATGTAAAGTTTTTCAGAATAATATCAGTTCTGAATCGAAACTCCTCTTCTTAACCACTCTAATCTATCTCTTATTATTATGTTTTTCTGTAGAGAGAGACTAGAGAAAGAGCCGTATCCTTATCAAAGGTACAGATTTATAAAAAAATTATTCTTCAATTAATCATCAAGGATATATATATATCCGTATTAATTTAGGATAATATAGACCATATGCACCTGTTGGATATATGCGCCTCTTCTCATCAGGCGCCTCTTTTAATTATTCAATAGATTAATTAATTAATTAATTAATCAATCAATCTTATTTTTCAGAAATTAAATGGCAAAAAAACGTTTTTAGAATATGACATCCGTCTAAATAGAGAAGGGGTCTTTTATTTATTCTGAGTCAACTTTTGGAACCAGTACATTTATTAATAATAGTAATTTGAATTTTTCCATCAAAAATTCAGATGCCTTTTCATTAATTTCTTTATATGAAATTGGTGCACAATAATAACATAGGCCACATAATAAAATAAAACTAACATTCTCCCACTTGGCCGTAATGTTATAATATAATAAAGCACACATTCAAAATTGGCCAATATAATTTTCATTAATCGTAAACCTGTTTAGTTAGAAATACCAAACCAAACTAATGTAATCATAATAACAAATTGCGTTATTTGATCCCCATTATTTATAGCATTGGTACTCTTTCCAACAATGGTTAATATTTTTCATTCGGTCCTCATAAGTAATTTGCTTAGATTAAATAAAATTATGCGCATCATAACAAGCAAATTTATAAATTCAAAGTCAATACATAATTAAAGACTTAGTACATAACATAATATATATATAGGTTACAACACCAAATCATAATACATTAACTAAACACATGCCGGCAACATGCTCTTTATAAAGAGTGGGTGGAAGCGCTTTTGTTAGTGAATCAGCTAACATAGCTCTTGTATTGATATGTTGTATCATAATAGTACTATCTTTGACAAGATATTTGATGTCAATCCACTTGGATGCACCACTTGATTTGTTATTCTTAGAGAAGAAAACATCAGCCTCGTTAACACAAAATAAGGTGAGTGGCCTCGCAATACTGTCAATTACTCGAAGTCTTGGTATAAAATTATTTAACCAAACTGCTTGACTAGTAGCATGATAACACGCCACAAATTCTGCTTGCATAGTGGAAGATGTCCTTAAAGACTGCTTAGCACTCTTCCATAAAATTGGTCCCCCTGCAAGCATAAATATGTAACCTGATGTGGATTTCTTACTGTCGACACATCCAGAAAAATCTGAATCAGAATAACCAATAACTTCAAGATTATTTGACCTCGTGTAAGTAAGCATATAATCTTTTGTCCCTTGCAAATAGCGTAAAACTTTCTTGGCAGCTTTCCAATGGTCCATTCCTGGATCAGTTTGATATCGGCCAAGCATACCAACTGCAAATGCAATATCAGGACGTGTACAAACTTGAGCATACATAAGACTCCCTACTACCGAAGCATAAGGAATTTGCTTCATTTGAGCACGTTCTATTTCATTTTTAGAACATTGAAACTTGCTGAATTTGTCACCCTTGACAATAGGAGCAACACTAGGAGAGCAATTGTGCATGTTATATCTTTTAAGCACTTTCTCAATATATGCTTTTTGGGATAAACCTAAGATCCCACGAGACCGATCTCGGTAAATTTCAATTCCTATAACATAAGAGGCTTCACCAAGATCCTTCATTTCAAACTTAGTTGATAGAAAACGTTTTGCCTCGTACAACATGTCTAAATCACTACTTGCCAATAAAATATCATCCACGTACAAAACGAGAAAGATAAATTTACTCCCACTAATCTTAAGATATATGCATTGATCTATTGTATTTTCTTTAAATCCAAATTCGGTTATGACCTCATCAAACTTGATATACCACTGTCGTGAAGCTTGTTTTAATCCATATATTGAACGTTTTAACCTACATGCCATATGCTCCTTACCTTCTACAACAAACCCTTCGGGTTGTTTCATAAAAATTTCTTCATGCAAGGTACCATTGAGAAATGCAGTTTTCACGTCCATTTGATGTAGTTCTAAATCATAATGAGCTACGAGGGCTAAAACAATTCTTAATGAATCTTTCTTTCAGACAGGAGAAAATGTATTATCAAAATGTACACCTTGTTGTGTAAATCTTTTAGCGACTAGTCTGGCTTTAAATCTTTTAATGTTACCTTTGGAGTCAGTTTTAGTTTTATAGACCCATTTACAGCCTACAGGTTTAACCCCGACAGGTAACTCAACAAGATCCCAAACTTCATTAATTTCCATAGATTTCATCTCATCATTCATGGCTTCTAACCATTCAAATGATTTATCACTCATAATAGCTTGCTTGAATGAGATAGGATCATCTCCATTACCTATATCACAACCCTCCTCAGTAAGGTATACGATATAATAATCAGGTATGGCAGATCTTCTCTCTCTTTGTGATCTACGTAAGGGTTCTTGTGGCAGCATAGGAGTTTCATCAACATTAGGAACATCATGAACATGAGTTTCTTCATTAGCCTCTTGAACAAGAGGTGTAGAATTTGTAACCTCTCGAATTATCGAAACTGGAACATAAGTCCGATTTTCTTCGAGGTTTACTGTTCTAGTTACATTACTCCCATTAACGTTGCCATTTTCATAAAATACAGTATGTCTAGTCTCAACTATTCTAGTGGTATGTGACGGGCAATAAAATCTGAAATCTTTGGATCTCTCTGGATAACTAATAAAATAACAACTAATGGTTCTGGAATCAAGTTTCTTTAGTTGCGGATTATAGACTTTTGCTTCAGCAGGACAGCCCCACACACGTAAGTATCCTAATTGTGAATTTCTGCCAGTCCACAGTTCATAAGGTGTTTTTGGAATAGATTTACTAGGAACCCGATTTAGAATATGTGTGGCTGTTTTTAAAGCTTCTGTCCACAAAAATTCCGGCAATGTGGTATTGCATATCATACTTTGTACCATATCCATTAATGTACAATTACGTCTTTCAGCAACTCCATTCTGTCGAGGATCTCCCGGCATAGAGTACTGATGAACGATACTATTTTCTTGAAGAAATAAAGCGAATGGGCCTGGACTTTGACCAAGGTCGGTGTGTCTACCATAATATTCACCGCCTCTATCTGATCACACTACCTTAATTTTAAGGTTATGTTGATTTTCAACTTCAGCCTTAAAATTTTAAATTTATCTAGTGCTTCAGATTTTTCATTAATCAGATACACATAACCATAGCGAGAATAATCGTCAATGAAAGTAATAAACGATTTATGCCCGTTAATACCCGGAGTAGGAAAAGGACCACATATATCAATATGAATAATTTCTAATAGTCCCCCACTTCGAGTGGCTCCTTTCTTATTTCCTTTGATAAATTTTCTCTTTACACATTCTATGCAGTTGTCAAAATCAGAAAAATCTAATGCAGGGAGAATTTCATTTCTAATGAGACGTTGCATTCTATCTCTTGAAATATGACCCAATCTGCGATGCCATAATTTGGAAGAATTCCCAACATCACGATTTCTCTTGACTCCACGTTTATGATTAACACTAGTAATATTCATAGATAACAGAGATTCACAAAAAGAAGAATCCAAACATAATTTATATAGATTATCACATAATAATCCAGAACCAACAAACTTAGAGTTATGATATAGTTTCAACTCATTATTTCCAAACTGAAACATAAAACCACACGCATCAAGTCTAGAAACAGAAATTAAATTCCTAATCACACTAGGAATATAAACTACATCATACAAATCAAGAATAAAGCCACTCTTCAAAACTAAACGAAGAGTTCCAACAGCCTCGACTTCAGCTTCTAATCTGTTAGCAACTTTAAGTTTATCTTATGAACTTCATTGTATGTCCAATTTGAATTTGAGTCCTACGTCGCAGTTGATTATGTACAATTGATTACAGTCTAATTACTTCAGTTTCTGAAATATCTCGCTAAAGGTAATCAGACTTCTTTATAATCTGTGTTTTCATTTTGTATGATTGATTTGAATATTAGTATTGAATATTGGATTATGATGACATATTTAATGGGATAGTGGGTTTGAGGTTAGAATTTGATTTGTCTGATACACGGGGGCTGCTAGTTGTGGTCGGGTCCGATATGCGGAGAATGCTAGTCACAGTCGGGTTCGATGGTTGAAAATATGATGTGACTTGTTTTACGGATAACCTAGACCAACGTGCTATCGCCGGTTAAATATGCGTCCATAATTTGATGTGAATTTGTGTGGATTAATCCGGCTTTTTTGAATGGTTGTTAAATTAAGCCAATTATAAAGAAGCGTGTCATTAAATAACCGATTACTAAGCTTTGTAGCTGACTCCGTTTTGTTATTTTGTTTTCATTTATGTTGGCGACGTAGGTTGACGGGCCAAGGAAAGATGTGAAGATGCTTATATAATCATACTCCGGATGGTAAATATATGGGTGTGACAGCTTGACTTCATAATAAATAAATATATATATATATATATATATATATATATATATGAGTTAGGCTGGGGTGCTATGGATAGCATAGTGGCCTCTATGCTACGGCTCAATATTCGAGTTTTCAAAATCCAAACGGTCGATCCGAACCGTTCATCTTATTCTCCATATTAATATTTGCTTGGAGACCAAATTTTACATTTTTCTGAATTTTTTTACTATTTATTAAGTATTTTACAAAATTATTGATCCAACGGTGGCTGCACAAAACAGTAAAACCGTTGGATTAGCGATTTTCAAAGTGGCTTAATAAATAGTAAAAAAATTCAGAAAATTATAAAATTTGGTCTCCAAGCAGATATTAATATGGAGAATAAGATGAACGGTTCGGATCGACCGTTTGGATTTTGAAAACTCGAATATTGAGCCGTAGCATAGAGGCCACTATGCTATCCATAGCACTCCAGCCTAACTCTATATATATATATATATATATATATATATATATAGAGAGAGAGAGAGAGAGAGAGTGGCTAATTTGCTACCGGAAGCACTTCGACCGAGGTGCTTCCGGGGCTATATTAGCATATGTGATGTTCAAACAACAAATCCAAACCGTTAGATGTTTAATCTATATTAAAATCTACTTGGAGACCAAATTTTATATTTTTTGGAATTTTTTTACTATTTATTAAGATGGTTTGAATGTTGCTATTTTTTTATGGTGCAGAATTTTAATAAAAACAGCGATTTTCAAACCATCTTAATAAATAGTAAAAAAATTCAAAAAAATGTAAAATTTGGTCTTCAAGTAGATTTTAATATAGATTAAACATCTAACGGTTTGCATTTGTTGTTTGAACATCACATATGCTAATATAGCCCCGGAAGCACCTCGGTCGAAGTGCTTCTGGTAGCAAATTAGCCCCCCTCTCTCTCTCTCTCTATATATATATATATATATATATATATATATATAGTAAAGCTATCCTACTTCATGAATTAAACTGCATGTTTTAATTCACGTTTCTAACCCTCCGATCTGCTTCAAAAATAGAGTAAATCAGAGATGATGAGATGTTAAAAATGCGGAACTAAACATCTCCAGTTGGACCCCTTTACATTTCTGTTTCTAATTTTTGGAAATGGACATCTCCCATTAACGCGACCCAACTCCTCTCCTTCTCTTTCTTCTGGCGAAACCCTAAACCCCAGACGCGAGAGAGAGGCGATCCCCGACCCTCTCTTCCTCTCTTCCTCAGCGAAAAAGAAAAGAGGCCCCGACTGGTCACTCGACCCTCTCATTCTCTCCTTAGTGAAAAAGAAAAGAGGCTCTCACGCGACCGCTCTCCTTCTCTCCTCAGCGAAAAAGAAAAGAGGCTGTCACGCGACCCCTCTCCTTCTCTTCCTCAGCGAACATTGGATCAGCGGTGCTCTCAAAGAAAATAGGTTTTATTTGAATATTTTGTGACTTCAGCACACTTACAGTGGTCTTTTATGTCTCTCTCTCTTGACAAACTAATAATGTTCAATAACTAACTAATGTCAACAATTAGTACAAATATTCAGTTCCTAGTTCATCAACCGCGGGGAGCTTGGCAGCATCAGCAGAAGACACTTCCTCAGCCGAGAGAAAGAGACTGAGAGTTGACTGAGAGCGACTGAGCGAGACTGAGAGAGAGAGAGAGGTGAGAGCGCCGCTGCCGCTGGAGTTGGGGCTAAGTCCGTCGGCGTGAGGAAGAGAGGAAGAGAGGAAGGCGACTGAGAGAGAGAAGCGCCTGATCGTCTGAGAGGCGCTGATCGCGACTAAACCCTAGGTGCTGCTTTTGTGCTATTCGCGTGAGAGAGAAGGAGAAACAACGGGAGGAGGTCAGGGGTTTAATTGGAGATCTCCGGTTCAAATTAATTAGGTTGGATATACAAAGGAAGATCAAATGGAGATGTCCAGTTCCGCTGTTTTTAGATCTGATTAGCACTATTTTTGAAGCAAATCGGAGGGCCAGAAACGTGAATTAAAACAGGCAGTTTAATTCATGAAGTAGGATAACTTTACTCTATATATATAGAGGTTGGCTAAGATCAAAGTGGTAGTTCCTGAGCTTTGGTGCTACCAATTCATTTTTCAATTTTCAAAGTTCAAAACGTCGATTCGAACCGTTCAAGTTGTTCTCCATATTAAATTGTGTTTGGAGACCAAATTTTATATTTTTCTGTTTTTTTTTACTATTTATTAAGCCACTTTGAAAATCGTTGATCTAACGATGGCTTAACAAAACAGTAAAATCAGAAGCCACCGTTAGATCAGCTGTATTCAAAGTGGCATAATAAATAGTAAAAAAATTCAGAAAAATGTAAAATTTGGTCTCCAAGCACAATTTAATATGGAGAACAACTTGAACGATTCGAATCGACATTTTGAAATTTAAAAATTGAAAAACGAATTGGTAGCACCAAAGCTCAGGAACTACCACTTTGATGTTAGCCAACCTCTATATATATATATATATATATATATACTCTATATATTAGTTGTGTCCGTACTCTATATATTAGTTGGGTCCGTATTACTATATTAGTTGAAGGACTGTGCGTTGAACCTGTTATGTCCGTACTTGTGTCTGTTCTTTTTTTTTTTGAAGGTTCATCACGCGGCCTACAAATATTGCTTCAGCTATTTATTAAGCACTAATGAACAGAACACACATTGACAGTGAGCTAGCTGCATATATATATAGAGAGAGAGAGAGAGAGAGAGAGAGCGCATCCATATCATTATCATCGCCTAGGCAAATAAATTATTGGCTATAGCTTTCCGTCCAATCTCATACAATTAATAAATAATACAAAACCTTGAGCTTGAGCCTTGAGGTACAATTCCACAGAGACAAGAACGCTAGCTGGAAGCAGAGAACCATTCCACATAATCGATCATGGACCTGAACATAGATGCCTTGGAGTCGGTAATGAATCGGGTGCCAACAATTGACCTCATCCCAGCCTCACGTGTCTCCCATGAATGGCACCGTGCCGTCCGATCCTCCCTCCGTTGCCACCCCCGACAATCACCCTGGCTTCTTCTTCGTCACCTCCGCCACCCCAGCTCCTCCATCTCCTCCATCCATGCCTTCGACCCTTTCTCCAGCTCCTGGGTATCCCTCCCGCAAAATTCCCCTTCTTTGGATCATACAAAACCTAACGGCAGGGTGACGTTCCTTTGTGGATCCTCCGGGGATCGATTGCACACACTATCCGCTTCTGTCATGCTTGTTTCGGAGGACCCGTTTGGTACTGCATGGAGGAAGGAGGTGAAGGCACCCAAGTTGTGGAGGCAGGATGCTGTCGTGGCTGAGGTCGGCCGGTGGATCGTCGTGGCTGGCGGCGGCTGTCCGATGCTGCGGGACGAAGGGGAAGAGCTTGGTGCTGTTGAGGTTTACGACAAGCATGCCAGCCTGTGGGAGTCGGCCGAGCCGATACCAGAAGGATTCGACGGATCGACTTCTGCCACGTGGCTTTCGGCTGCGGCTTCTGATGAGAGGCTTTATCTGATTGAGAAGGCGACAGGCTTGATCGGCATGTTTGATCCCAAGAGCAAGAGATGGGGACCCACCTGTCAGCCAATATCCGACCCGACCGTGCAATCTTGGGCTGTTGCAATTGGGCACAACGAGAGGTTGTTAGTGGTGGGAGTGGGGCCAGACTGTCAGTCTACGATGATGGTGAGGTTGTGGGAGGTTAATCCGGAGACGTTGCAGGGGCCGGATAGCAAATTGGAGGAGATGGAGATGCCAAGGGAGATGGTTGAACGGCTGTTTCCGAGCAAAGAGGGAGATGATGACACGTGGCAGAGCTGCTCGGTTGAGGTGTGCGGAACAGAGCGAGGCGGATACGTGTACAATCCGTCGGAGATGCGAAATGGTGCCGTGTTCTACGAGTTTGGTGACGAAATGGAAAAGGGGAGTAGAGTGAGGAGGTGGGAATGGGTCCCGCTGCCAGAGAGAGTGGAGGAGTGTGGGATTGGTAGGATGGAGTTTGGGTGCAGCGCGATCGGTTTGGATGAGCTGCACGGCTTCTTTTTGTAGACATTGATTAGTGGGGATTAATTTAATGATATTAATTAGTCGGTGTGGTTAGAGTTTAGAATTTAGAATTTAGAATTTGTATTAATAATGGTGTTTTTTTTTGGGAAAATTAGTTTTATGCCACTTCAAAACATTGAAATTATGGAATTGCCACCCCAAAACTTGAAATTAGTTTTTTGCCACCCCAAAACTTAGAAATTTATTAAATTACCATATCTATACAACTAATATACATATTGAATTAAAAATATTTTGAAAAATACAATAAATTTATATACTGACTAAAATACCCCTCAATTCATCTCTGATATTTCTATTTGCTCCCAGTAATCGAATTCATATCACGCCCACTCCTCCGCCAAATCACGGGAACCCTAAAACTAATTCCGTCTCCTCCTCCGCCAGGCCTCACCTCTCCTCCGCCGAACCTCATGCCGGCCCTCTCCGCCACCAGCAGTGTTTTCAATCGGTATTGCTCTTCAGTTGCATCATTTTTTATAAAAGTGAACCCGTACCATTAATCTGGAATGCTAGCTTTTACTCAATTCTTGTGTAGGCAAACATTAAGAGAGAAGTTGTGTGAAACATGCAGCAGGTTTTTCCAAAAAGCAGGGATAGACATGCAGTTATATTACACGAAATTCCACTAGTTGGAGCTAAATTGTAAAACAAATACAGTACCTTTTTTTTTATTCATAAAAGGATATTAAAAGTGCAGCTTATTAATCGCAATAAAACAAATATACAGTACCAGAAAGGTCTTTGAAGGTTGTTCCATCTCAAGCAAATACAAGTACAAAATTAGGCCAACAAAATAGTAGAAAAGCAATTACATATTATATGATATTAATACAATTGAGTCATAGCCATTTGAATTTCTTTAGCACTAGTTGGAGCTTAACACAAAAATATACCAGAATACCTAGATGCATCCATTCACAGGAAGTTAAATTATAAGAGAAAATGCATACTTCATTATAAGAGAAAATATAAGCATACTTCATTATAAGAGAAAATGCATTCAATTATAAGAGCTGTTCTCTTTACATTATTAAAAAAAAAATTGCACTCAATTACTTGCTCTAAAATAAGAAATGCACTCAATTACACAATAATTACAAGAGTTATTCTCATTATAAGCATACATCATCATAAACTCCATCCTATTATGTTACAACAAAAATAAATGCACATTGGCAACCCAAGTCAGTGAAGTTCCGAAGCAGCTGAGCCTTGCTTGGGTCAGCAGGGGCAATATCTTTTACCAGTACTAAAGTGGGATGATCTCATCTCGCACTGGCTGCCACGACGAACTTCTCGATGTAACCTGCAGCTATTGCAGTGTCCATTCTGGTACTTGATGGTACCATTCTGGTACCAATCAACAATAGGAGTAACAGAGAGTAGCTAGCATACCATCATTCCAAGCCAAGTAGCTAGCATATATTCTCCAATACTAAAAGGAGCAACAGAGAGTAAATAACTTGGCATATTGAACGGAAAGAGTGGTACAAGTGTCAACAACACCGCAATCTGAAATAACACATCAAAAGGAAACAAAAAAATCATCAACTTGTAATTAGCATCTGCAAAATCCAAATGACCTTAAATTAGAAGTAGATGATCAGCAATATTACAAAACTATTCCTATATTACCACAAACAATTAAATCACATGAAATAAATCAACACATAATCCAGAAATATAACACAAATAAAGAGTGGGTATCTCGTCCCTTGCTTTACCTTTTTCCAATTTCCAAATTGAGGTGCTTTTGTTTAATCAAGCATGTTGGGTAAGATTAGACCATTAAAAATTTTGAAATTGAATTGATACCGAAATTTGTTAGCTGCTTGAAGGCACCGGCCAAGAGAGGGGGAGCGACCAGGAGGTGAGCACAAACCGTTAGGTGATGCGGCTTAAGAGAAGGAGGAGCGGCCTGGGAGAGGTGAAGCACGAATCTTACCTTCTCCCTCGCGAGTTGGGAGAGGTAAGCGAAGAGGGAGAGGGGTGCTCGGGGCTAGGGTTTGCACCTTCGTTGTACTGCTCAGCGAGACAATAGAGGGGTGCTCAACGAGAGAAAGATTGAAGGGTGCTACGGAATGGAAGAGGGAGACGATAGAGGGACTGAGAACCAATTTCTCAGTTTAATTGAAAGAAGGGTAAAATTGAAAATACAAAAATACGTTTTTTATACAACACTTTTCAATATAATTTTAATTAAATAAGTATATCAGCTGTATAAACAGGGTAATTTTATAAATTGATTGATTTTGGAGTGGCAAAACACTAATTTGAAGTTTTGAAGTGACAATTCCATAATTTCAATGTTTTGGAGTGGCATAAAACTAATTTTTCCTTTCTTTTTTGACTTTCATTCGCCCTGTACTGTGATTTTAATTTCGTTTTGTAATTTTCTTGACAGATCATGAAAATGACTCGACCCGTGGAGAGGCCGTTGAGCCTCCATGTACTACGGATAAATTCAACCCGAACCCGTTATAATTTAGGACCTGGCCCAAGCCCAAACTGCCATATGGGCTTTAATTGATTCCATTGCTGGGCAGGCTCATGTCTGTTGCTTCAATTAAGCATAAATCATAATCATCAATTTAAAAAGATAATACAATATTTATTTTAACCAATTTACTCAAAAACGATAAAAAAAAAAGATACATTAATTTCTCTTAAAAATTTAAAAACCAAGGACGTGTGATTATAATAATATAAATCTCACCATATGATCAGTAGCTAGGCTTTTATTTTTATTTTATATTCCTTCTCTTTTTCCTTTTTTGCTGATGTCAATCCGGCCAGTTATTCCGTGCAACGATCATTCTTACGAATAACCGAGACATGAATTGCTGGTGCCGCTGCTTTGAGAAATCATCTCCATGAGATCCATTTCCTTTTTGACGACGACCTCATTGTCATTCGGAATCCCGAACTCATCAGCATTCCACGCCATTTCCATCATAACCTCGTCTATCTTATCAAACACAATATTTCCAGTTATATCAAAACTGCTGCTGCTGCATTTCTCAGGCATCAACTCATCATTTCCATTTCCATCAAACAACAAGCTATACATATCGGCAAACGAATCACAGAATGGAATTAGCAGATTGTCCCCTATCTCCACCTCCACCTTCTCAACTTTGGCTGATTTCAAGATATCACCATTTCCCGGAGGCATTATAGAAATAGGAATTGCCGGTGTTGGAGGCGACATGCTGAGGCTCCTGATGTAGTCTTGGAGAATTGTGTTGTTGGTTGCACCTCGAGAGTTTTTGATGGTGCGGGTGCGACGACGGGCAAATTGGCGGCGTTTGGTTGTGTTCCAATGGTTCTTAAGCGAGTTCTCAGTTCTTCCAGGAAGCCGCTTGGCGATCTCTGCCCATTTGTTGCCGACCTCCTTGTGCGCCTCAATCAGTACCTTATCTTCCTCTTCTGTCCAGCTGTCTTTCTGCATTTTAAAATACCCTTGCTAATTAGTTCAGGCCTCTGGAAACTTGATTCTTGATTGAGAGAATTAATAGTTCAATTTCCTTATGTAAAGGAAGCAGAATTTAGTGCGTCTTAAGTAATGGAAGCAGTGTTAGTTTTGTATTTCCTTTATCATAATTTCATAATTTTTTTGCAAGGAGAGGTCATAAAGGGGGAGAAAAAAAATTGTACCTTAATATTAGGTCTAAGATGGTTGTGCCATCTTTCCCTACACTGTTTGCCTATTCTTCCAGGAAGCATTTGAGCAATGTGAGACCATTTCCTTATACCATGCTTCTCGACTAATTTTATCAATCGTCTACAACAAACACAAAACAAAAGAATGGAGACCGATGTACATCAATTAGCACCGCTGCCTCATAATAATTAACATGTTTCAATATATATAACCTAGCTAGTGAAAACAACAGAGGAAATATTAAACAACCAACTTAGCAAAAAAATTATCTCATAACTAACTCATTTCTTTAATGGTGATAATGAAACCTTTTTGCCCGTGAAGTAGAGAAATTGGACTAATTGATCAACTACCAAAATTACGAGTACAAACAAGGAAGCAGAATAAAATGAGAGGAATTAATAATTAAAAATAATAATAAATGTAATACCTATCTTCTTCAAGTGTCCATTGACCTTTCACCATGTTAGTTTTCTTCTTGTTCTTACTGAGATTCCGATGCACCGTCTTGGCAACCATTTTGTTCTCTCCAATTTCTCTGAACCCCCAAAACCGATCCTCCATCACGGTCGAAGAAGAAGCAGAAGAGAAGGAAATATTAGGCATGATACTTGGCACCATAGCCATGTTATAAGCTTCATCTTCTATCTTTTGTAGCATCATCATAGGGGCATTGTTGTAAAAAGCCCCCTCTTGGTAGAAAGAACAACCTGAAATCTGATAACAAGTCTCTAATGGGGTTATGCCGTACAAACAATCATCCGATATGACACCATTAGTCGAGCCTTCGTTTACTTGGTGAATATTATCATGCAAATAATCAAATTGTGTGTTATTAATCATGCAAGGTTTCAAATGGCTAAAATCCAAATCCATTGGAGATGGGTTGGTGTTTAGGGTTCTGATGTGCTTGGAGCTGATTAATTGTAGGAGTATAAGGTGACAGGATAGGGTTGTTATAGAAAGAAAGGGCTTATTAGAGATAGAAAGAGAGAGATTACAGGGTACAAAGGAGGCCAAGAGGCCCCTTAACACGCATTAAACACAATCTTTAATCTGTTTCCAGATTGTTTGTAGTGCTTGTCTGTATGGAATCCATATAATATATTTGTTATGCAAGTGTACTTAATTATTTAATAGTTAACAAGACTAATATTAAGAAAAAGGTAGCTGAAATTCTTATATATAACCCAAGCAAATTTTAGTATAAAGTTGCTGGGGTTGAATTATAATCATAACTCTATTATTATTGTGAACATTGTGTAATAGTCTAACATGCAATCTGTAAAACGAAAAATTAAGGCCGCAGGAAATCTAGGTTCCTTAACTCATGTCGTAAGTTAATAGCATAATTTAAAGATATATTAGGAGCCCAACTTAATTAAATTTTGAATTCTCTCATAAATCCTCTGAATTGATTTTAGAAGTTATTGATTATAAGCAAATATTAGCCGTTTTTTGCTGATCAATTAATTCCATTACCTTTCTCTTTTATTATACTGTTAATTTGAAGTTTTCTATGGAATGTGTTGCCTACTCTTCAGACATTAACTTGACTTTTTAAATATTGTTTATGCCAAAGAGTCATTTATATGAACTATTTTAAAAAGCAAGTTGTTCAAGTATTTCTGTATTTGATTGATAATATTATGCATAGAAAAATGTTTTTCTTTGAAGGAGCGTATTTTTTTTTAAGACTTATTATATATCCTTAAATAATTGCGTGTGCGCGCGCGTTTATATATAGATAGAGATATAGATATATAGACCAAGGAAAAGGTTTTCATAAATGCACATAAAAAGGTTTTCATAAAGAAAAAAAAATCTCATAACCATGGTACATTTCAAATAAAAAATCCTATTATGAACCTCCACTCACAAAACTATAAATAATTTTCTTATTAATGATATATTTTCTTTAATTAAAAGAAGTTGCTTATGTTACAAAAAATCATACACAAATGAAGCTGAAAATAAAAACAAATTGCTTCCAAAAGGAGCATCAAACGTGATCCGAAGCAGTCTCAGGACAGAAACCATAAATATATCTTGAACTAGAACAACCTGAAACAAAAGCATTAAAAACACATGTTAAAAGTAACTAATTGTTAGAGAGACACATTAAAACTAGTACAATTTAAGTTTTAACTCTCCCTAAAACATGCCCATGCAGAGGAATTAGTCTATTATAGTAATTAATGCATTCTTTCATTCCTATTTATATATGTGAAACATTAATAGGCATGCTAACAAAAAACCCAAATAAGTAAAATCGTACACACACACAACTGTGTACACAACAGTCTCATAAAAAAAAAATTGGTCCTGTAAGTGCACTAGCATATATGTTGTGGATAGGTACTCAAGTAAACATATATCCAAAAAAATATGATGTACGATATGAACCCAAGTGCTGATTTCTATATTGTTTTTTTCAAAAAAGGATCAAACTTTAAAAACACTTGTAGAAAATTCTCCCGTCACTTTGTCAAAAACTCTCACAAATAATATCAACAGCTATAATATTAGATAATATTAGAGACGCCTTCACAAAACATTGCATATTACTCATACCTCTCTATAAACTAGCGAAAATCCCACATCTACCAAATTTTCATCTGCTTCAAAATTGCACGAACTATGCAAAATCCATGATATTTACGAACATTATGCTCTACGTATAGGGATGTTAAAAAAGTCACACCGTGACTGGAATGGAACGGCACTTCATGACACGTGTGCCGATCACGTGTCGTGACTATTCACGGGACATGACGATCTTTCGGAAAATTGGCACAGCACAACACGTCACATCATGCGAAAGATCTAGTCACGGCACGGCATGATACATCAGTCACGGGTGATTAGGACTGATGGATCTTGATTGAATAGTAAATCTTGAATAAACTAACTTGCATTATGAAAAAAATAGTTAAAAGTGATAAAAATTGGCCAACTAGACTGGTTACGTTAGGACACGTCACGTGTGATCACAGCATGACTAACGTGTTGTGGGACCATTCACGTGCCGTAACCATCCTTCCGAATTTGGTCACGACACGGCATGTCACCGATTTACATCCCTATCCATGTACACAGAGAACAGAACACTGGATATCATAACAGGGCATAAAATGCCTGAAAAACAGTAGAAGAAATTCACACAGGTACAAAATTATTTTGGGTATCAGTTGTGCATATTAGAAATGTTGGGTGCCTGTTGCGGATACATTACAAAATTGGGTGAAATTTGCACAAGTAAAAAGAAAGAGTGTGACTACCTTGTGATTGAAAAGCTATCTCAGGATGTACTCCGTCAATGGCAGAATGATGCGGAAAGTCGAGTTGCATTTCTTCTGCAGCTAAACCGGCCCCATTCAGAGCTCGTACCACTTCACTGTGTACAACTCCATTCCCTTCTTCTGTCAAGTGCAGTCCGTCCCTGCAATTTAGAGTCTCGAATCACAATGTACAGGTAATGATGTATACTGGTATAGTGGGATGCAATAACCTGATTGGAGTAGTATCAATGCATCTGTCGTACTAGTTAATTTAGTCAGGTATGTATGGGAAGGAGAAAAGACCTTAAGAAACTTTTTTGCCATCCTTCTGTTTGTTGCATAACAGACCACGTGTCAATGCACAGTATCTGCATCTCTTCAGCTAACTCAACACATTTCCTTGCATATGTACCAGTCACCTCATTTGTCCTCTCCGGAAGCTTCCTCGCCTTCTCTCCATAAAGAGATCTGTTAAAAACCAACTTTTACTACTTCCCTGCTCATAATTAAGGCTTCCCTAATATGAACAGTTTCGTAAAAAAAGATTATCCCTGATTAAAACTATTACCAGAACAGAAAATTGCAATACAAAATTCGTTCTCTAGGGTGATTCGTTTATTGTACCAAACCTCAATATATCATTAGTGAAAATTATGATGATAAGAACCCAAAACAGTAGAGTTTCCCTGATCTTCTTGTGATTTGGTGTGTCATACAAGGCTTGGAAAGAGCAAAAAGAGATCTTCAGAAGTTAATGATAAGGGTATCCTACTGCAAAACCCAAGACAAAAAAAAAAATACATTTAAGTATTAAAGAGAAAGAAGACAAACTTGGCGTATTGCTCTCTGCCATCTTCATCTACGGGAGGAGGTGCTATCAAAACAACCACCATTTTGGGTGACATCTCCTACCAACAAAAGCAGATGAAGGAAATAGTTTCCGTAAGTTATTTCTTCTCAAGTTCATAAACGAGCAGGTCATGTCAGGACGAGTATGAAATCCAGGCATAAACAATAAATAACAGAAAATACAAGATTAGTTGAAAACAATAAGAGAAAAATACAATTTTTAAGTTGCAGAACCCAAGAAGACGCCAACAATTATAGTCCCTATGTGCTGTGATTGTTGAATCTGGGCCATATGAACAAATTCAACCTGATCTAAACCATCCAATTTTATTCCAATGTCAGCCATCTAACTTCAATCGGATGGTTGAGAACTTGAGATTTTGTAATCATAACAACGCAAGTGGCCTTTGAATTAAAATCCAACATAGAAAACAATAGAAAACAAAGAAGTTGTATTAGTAGTGGTACATGTAAGATATTGATACCTTTAAATGAGAGATCATTTTCCTGAGGTTATCCTTGTACTCATTGAGAGGCACGTGTTGCTTTTCACTTTGTCTTCCCAAGAGCACCGCATCATTTGCACCGAAAAATATGGTGACGGCCACTGGGGGGGATGTGGACCCGGTCTGCATGGTAGATAAAGATGTGAAGATCTGATGAGAATGTAATGTAATAAGCCACGCAATGCAAGGATGACAACTTTGGGTAATACCTGTTGGTACTGAATTAGAAGCAGGAATACACAATTCTGGTGAAATTTGATCTAAGAAAATAGAATAGAATGAGAAAGTGAAGAAGGGGTTACCAGAGGAAAGATTTGATGGAGCAGGAACAAAGCCCAGCGCGTGTTGTATCCGCCATAACCTCTGACAACAATGTCAGCCTGGCAATATGGCAATATGGCATTAGCATTGGTGAGAGAGAAAGAAAGAGAGAGAGAGAGAGAGAGAGAGATCTGATTTGAGAAGGCAAGGGAGGGACCTTGCGGGAGTAAGAGTCGGCGAGAGCGGCGCCCCAACCGCCGGGGCGGAAGGATTGCTCCGTGATCGAATCGCCGAACAGCACCATCTGAGGCCGTACCGGTACCGCCATCTCTCTCTCCTTTCTCTCCTTTCTCTCCTTTCGCTCCTTTCTCTGATTCTCTCAGGTCAGGTCAGGTCAGATCAGGTCGTTTAGACTTGGCAATCAATCGCCCAATTCAGGAATTCGTATCCTCTGAGATATATCAAACTTTGCGTGACTTTATGGAAAATCCCATCCGTTTAAATGGGTTTTGCACGAATCTCAAAGCACACATAATACTGACCCCTACATCACCCCCGAATAGGCACCGGACACGTCGGTCACGCAAAAGTTGAGATATCTCAGACGATACGCACTCCCAATTCAGAGGGTATATATATTTATATTTGACTTTGGACCTTATTCGTGTTAAATTAATGTTTTCGATTTCCAAATTCATAAATAATCCACAACTGAACTAAAATAAGAAATATGAATTTATTTGGAGCATAAACCATCAACAAATTAAATACCATAATTTTTTTTTGAATAAAAGTTGGAGCTCAAATCATTCAATTATTTAATACATTTGTTATTACAACAAATGATTTCTCCTATTCGAGTTTCGAATTCATGACCTCTTACATAGAGATCATGTACCTTTGTCATTAGATCAAAGGCTGATTATTTAAATATCATAATTTTAATTTTCATGTTTTGTTATGTAATGTGATTTGGGAACACAGGAGTGAGACCGATAGTATTATAGATCAACTCGAATTATCGAATTATGAATTTATATCTGTATATTTAAAAGTTCAAATAGTTGATCCGAACTATTAAACATATGAATATATTTGAAGACTAAATTTTACACTTTTAAAAAAAATGAATAGGTAGAAAATCATTTGATCAAATGATTATTCATAAAGTAGTGATTTTCAACTTATCTAAAAGTATTAAAAAATTTATAAAATTCATAACATAGCTTTATTCAAGGCAAAACTCGTCTATTTTCGAAATTTTTATTGATGGTAAATAGGAAATAGTATGTGCAAATTTTTAAAAATAAGAAGGCATCCACGCCATTCCAAATACACAAACACAATGATATGGTCGAAGTTCATTCTACCGTCAGCCACACTCTCTTCCCACATTGTCTAGTATTTTAGTTTTCTCTTATCATTTTCATTAAAGGATGATTAAATCTGTGTCAATACACATATCACTATGTGTTTTTAGTTTGTTTACAACTGAATACTTTTTAAGACATTTTCTGTCTAATTTTATATTACAGCTGATTTGTAACTTTATAAATTAATAAAATCGCCTACAAGTTTTACTTAAAAAAAAAGTATTTTGGTTCAATTTAAGGTTTCAACCTCCATCTCAAATGGCATCCTCAAATTTTTTTTTCCGATTAGAGGGCTCTATTTGGTATGACATCCAAACAGGACAAATACCTTCTCATTTGTAAAGTTTGCATCAAGGTTCTAAATAGCGATTGTCGCATCTTCGCAGAAAAAGTTAAATTAAAAACTATCGCGAATAGCATAGCTATATTGAAAACTATTCTACATAGTTTTTTTTTAATTATATATTAAATTTCTACTAATTATCAATATTTTCTAAAATTTCATATAGTGATAAGCAACGCAAAATTAATTAACGAATTAGAATATTCATATTGAACCAGTATAAACTACAAAGTCCAAATTGCTATTCAAAATATCTCTAATAATATCATAAACTATCTAACTTTTTTCATTAAAAATAACTTGAGTATCATGACATAAACTATATATTTTTTCTATTAAAAAAAAAAACTAAACATCATGACATAAACTATCTATTTTTTTTAATTTAAAAAGCAAAAGCAATTCGGACTTGAAAAAAGTTTATTCTTAAAAAGAAAATAAGTTTGAACCTTTAAATAAAAGCCTATGTAGCATATCGTGCGTTATAGCTAACGCAAATAGCGGACCACTATTACGATTATAGCGGTTGTAGCTGAAATAGCGTACTTTTATTGCATAACTTAGCGTTTAAGGTCTAAAAACGCTATAGCACCACTATTGCATTGCTATTGTGTCAATATAACGCGCTATTTAGAACACTGATTTGCACATATCCTTTCTTATTTTTTGTTTTATTTTTGTCTATTTAGCATTTATAAAAATTTCGGCGCATATTTTGATATCTAAATTTATGTCATTTTGTCTTTATTAAAAAAATATATCCCTTTGTAATAGGGTACTTCACTTTTCGATTATTATGTAAACTGTGTTTGCAAACATTTTGTTAACTACGTCGGCTAAAATATCTTCTTAGTCTAAAAAAATCTCCTAGACTCACAAAAATTAGTTTGCGAAAGAGGGATGGACAAAAAAAATGAATTTATAATAATACAAAGAACTATATTCTCAACCAAATACCAATCATGACATATTTAATTATGTTTTTTTAATGCGCCGACAAATTCACTTGAAGGAAAACATAGATCTGTTCCAGAATACCAGCATTGGTACTTGGCCCCGTTTTTGAGCTATTTAATTATTTATTCCCAACAAAAGGAAACAAGCTCAAATATGCAAAAAAAATAACCTTCAATTTCTATTAAACTGGTTGTTTTACTATACAGCAGAGGAATTAGAGAACATAAAAGGAATTATTTATATACGAAGAAGAGTGAGGCTGGAACCAACAAAAATGAAAATTTTATGAGTGAGTCTATCGTACTATGCATATTACGATTTGGCACCGTGCTACGGCTCTATATTCGAGTTTTCAAATCCTAACGGTCGATCCGAACCGTTTATCTTGTTCTCCATATTAATATGTGTTTGGAGACCAAATTTTACATTTTTTGAAATTTTTTTACTGTTTTTTTAGATTTATTGAAAATCACTGTTTTTGGATGGTCCAGAATTTTCAGATCAAGTGATTTTCTAAATATCTAAAAAAATAGTAAAAAAATTTCAAAAAATGTAAAATTTGGTCTCCAAACACATATTAATATGGAGAACAAGATGAACGGTTCGGATCGACCGTTAGGATTTGAAAACTCGAATATAGAACCGTAGCACGGTAACAACCCGTGATATGCATAGTACCATAGACTCACTCAAATTTTATTATATAATCATGCTGATTTTGGTTTCATCCTCTTCACCTGTGAGTAAAGGAAAACTCCACCAAGTGCTATACCAGTCCCTGTGATTGGAAGCAATTCTATTTAAGGCCAATAGTATAAAAAATAAAAATATTACAATAATTGACTATTTTTTTTTATGTAACACCATTTACATTTCCATAAACAGAACAGACTTTTAACTAGGGGAAATTTAAGTTTTGGTCCTTGAATTTAAAAAAAAAAAAAAATCAAGTGGGAATTTGAAATTTCGTTTGTGCCAAATTGATCCCCGAACTTTTGGAAAAGAAACTGTGTTGATCCTTGCAATTTTTGAAAGCTCAAGGACTAATTTGGTGCAAATGAAAGCACGAGGACCACCTTGATTTTACTTTGTTCTTTTCTTTTATTTTTCTACTTTGAGAAAGTTCAAGAACCAAAACCACAATTTTCCCTTTTAACTGCAAAAAATCAACCAAAGTTGATCGCTGACAACTAGATTATGGCCTTTAAAGCAAACCAAAATAGCATCATATAGTAAACCAAAGGAAAGTAATTTGTGATACCTCCAGTTAGTTAAAAGTTCTATTTATTTATTTTTCTCAATAGAATACTTGTACCAAATTGTGCTTCATATATTCAGTGGTACCCATCATTTATGGGATTCAACTACACAGATAACAGAAGGTGAGCAGAATGTTGGAACTATTCAACTTTATTCAGTGGTACCCATCATTTTATGGGATTAAACTTTGGAACATTGGATCTATATATTCAACTTTCTTTTCTACTAAAATTCAATCAAAGCAGCAGTTCAGCACACGATTAAATGGAATTGAGTGAAACAGGATTGGAGTAAGTGCAAAACATGTCTGTAACTGAGTAAATGAGAGTATGATATGCATGTCTAATCCTACTTTGATAAACGGAGTTGGAACAAATTGGAGAAGCTGTCTATTCCCTATTCCTTATTCCACCCTTGCCAAACACTTATTACTATGTAATTTAAAAAAATTAATTTCCTAGGGATAGATCTGCCCAACCAACAAGGACAAGTGAGATACCAATGAAAATTTTTATAGATATATAACGAGGAAGGAACTTTACCAAGTGAGTTGATGGGGGATACAGGTGTGCAAAAGAAAATGACAAATGTGACAATAACAACAACTCGCTTTACACAATTGCCCACAGAGTGTGTCAGGGGAGATACTTTTGCAAGTATCATGAACGACACCTGTTATCAGAAACCAGACACAATTAACACCAAAGAAAAAGTTAGTTTGGCAGAACTAATTCAACAATAAACCACATTTGAAAGCATTCCATATTTAAAAAAAGAAAAGGTCCATAACTACAAAGGCCTCAAAAATTGTTTTTAACCTGTTGATACGCATAAGAGCAGAGTCCAGAAAGAAGAGATCTCATATATATCTGTTTGGTATCATGGCCCTGCAAAATTATCAAATTTACTAAGCCGTCAAATAAGGTAACTTCATAGGGAAAATCCCCACACGCACACACTGCTTGTGCATCCATGTGCATGTGTTGTGTGTGTGTGTGTGTGTGTGTTTTGTGTGTTTAAGAGAGAGAGATAGAGGGGGGGTCATACAGCAGCTTGCAAGAAAGAAGGAGATAGCTTCACCCCTTCAACAAAAATGGCAACAGGAGCCAGAAGGAAAAATGACAATATAATTATTATTGAAAACAGATTTATGTTGTCTAGTGATTCCTGCATTATGAAATCAAAATTTAAAAAAAAAAAAAAAACAATTACAGTCAGAGATTGGCAACTAAGATTATAAGAATGAGCATAAATTGTCACTTATTGAATTAAGTTGCAGTGATTTTATACAAGTACAGTGTAGCACATTAAATATCAGGCAGTATTTACCAGCTGGTACAGATCTGATACAAACAGGCAAAAAACAGTAATTTGCCATCATACAGTCCTAAATGTGTGTAATGAAGGTTACAACTCTTGGTATCTCATTAACTCAAAGTTAAATTAAAAGCCCATTATATTCTCATTTGAATAAATCTAAAGTTCTTTTTTTACCTCATTTATAACCATGATTTTCTTGCTCAGAACATTACGAGACTGGCAGGTCAAATTTGAGGCCATGGCACTCCAAAATCCAATCCTGTTTGTAGAAAAAATAAATACATATAAACACAGGTAAAGAAATGTTAATGATACCTCAACTAGAAATGACTAATATTATAAGTTGCAATGCCCATAATTACATTTACATGTGGCTAACCAGTTAAAGGAAGCTTCAGTGAGAGATGCCAAGGCCACACCTCCAACTATAGGGACAAGAGATAATACAACCCACACTGTTGGTAACTGTAGAGAGAGAAAGGGGACGAATCAAAGGAAATAACCAAAAATCACTCCTATAGAAAAAAAATTATTTCATGTGTTGAATTGAGGTTTCAATTTAAAGAAGTCCTGAAGCAGCAAAAGTCATCCCAAATTTATCCAAACAATAGTTGTTAACTTGTTGTACTTAAAGATAATATAGAAAATAACATTTAGAAGTTAAAAGGTAATATCGAGAAGCAAAAAAAATGAACCTCTGCAAGGAACAAGGCAGAGAGAAGAACAGAGAAAAAGGGCTCCATTGCTTTGATTGTATGTGTGAAAGAAACTGCTACCTTCCCCAGACTCATATTTGTAAACAGATTTCCCATTGTATGTACTATAGCCAATGGTAAAATAGCTGCTAACTGAAAATTATGATATGAAACTCGAAAGAATTACTAAACTGAAACTTAAATTTAAATTTAACTATTCGTCTAGAACCAAAACTGTGAGTTTCCAAGTTTATTTGGCTAGATTTGTGTGAAGGTTGCAGAACTGAGGCTGAATTGCTACTAATTGAAGTAATTAGAGCCTATTTGGGAGCAGATTGAAACCCATGTCTACTAAGGAGACAATTTTATATTATGGCTTGGCTCTTGTATTCTACAATACTCAGGTTTTAATATCTGGCATATTAACCATTTCCTACTGCCATTAGGAATTTGAATGGAACAATTTACCCAATAAGTAAATTTGAAATCCATTTATCTCACACTTTTTGTCTAAAACCTTGCTCCTTCCATTTCTCCTTTTCTTTTTTTTTCTAATTTGAATTACCTGCACACCATCTAATGGTTGTAAGTTAAACTTGTTTCATCTAATGGAACAGGCTCTCACAATCTTTTATCAAAAGAGAAAAAAAAAATTACCTGCACACCAGAAATATTGGGTCTTTCGTGAAGGTTGGTGGCCCACATGAACAAGACAATAACAGACCCCACGGCCAATTGAAACGTCGTGACAGTTATCGGAAATGGAAAAACCTTGAGGACCTGTTTGAAAAGTGCAGAGGCATATCAATTAAAGATTCAGGTATGATTTTTACCTAAGATGTAACAAATACCATGTTTAGAATTAATTGAAGTGTTGATGCCTGTATCATATGATCAAGGAAGGGTTTAGTGGAAATTAAAGACCTGCTTATTATATATGTTGAAGTAGATATTGAGCAGATACCACAAGACAAACAGACTCCCCAGCTGAAGTGTATTTACCAGCCCACTCGCTCCAGTTGATTCCGAACTGGAGCTCTCCAGCACAGATTCTCCACTGCTACTGGCACCGACTCCAACACCATCACCGGTCCTCCTCTTTTTACTCCACTTGCCCTTGGAACTCGAAGCGAAGAGAACATTCGTGCCAGAGACGGAGGTCTGGTGCTGGTGCTGGTTTCGTGATTGGCAGTGGCAGAGAGAGAGAAAGGGAGAAGAGATGTGATTCTGGTGTGCGAAATGGAGAAGTGAGGGAGGAGAGGATGTGCGAGTGCGACGGGGTTTTACGACTGATGCGACGATGGGGGTGACGGAGGTAGCCATGGCGGAGAGAGAGAGATCGTGATTCGTGAGGCGAGCGCGGGTGCAGATTTTAACAGCTACAATTTTAATTTCCACAATATTCGGATATGAGGTTTTAAACTTTTAATATCCCGTAGGGTCCCACTTGCTGACCAAAACATAATTTGACTCGTAGGGTCCCACTTGCTTACCATTCAAAATATGAATTCGTATCCCCTCAGGTTACCTGACTGACTAGAATTGAATCGGACGGTCCTAAAATGGAATGGCACGCATCTCAAAGCACAAATAATCCAGCCCCTCTGTTTTCCCGAATCCCGATTGGCTGAGAGTAAATCTGAACCGTCCATTTCAATTGTGTTGCACGTGTCAGGTACCTGGGAGGATACGGATCCTCAAAATATAGCCGTCCCTGTGTTTCACGTGTCGCCTCTCAGTTCTCCAACCCTGCAAATTGCGAGATCGTATCCACTGCATTAACTCAAAAAAGACTCTTTTGAGTTACTGAATCTGGACCGTTCGATCTACTTTAATATCCGTGTGAATTAGATCCGCACTAATATTAAAGAGTCCCAGTTTTTTTTATAGACAAAGGACCGGATTGGCTCTGTTTGAAATCAGACGGTTGAGATGTTCTTTTGAGTTAAGGCAGACGATGTGGACTTGCAAATTGCTATACGTAACTTTCGAGCGAAAATTCTCCACACAGAAAATTCGTATCAGATCACAAAATTCTGCATGCAAATTTCATTTTCCACACTTAATCTCCGCCCGAATTGGACCTCAACTCTAAAAATCAAAATTCTGCATGCAAATTTCATTTTCCACACTTAATCTCCCGTCCGCATTGGACCTCAACTCTAAAAAAAGACAGCACGAGCGATTAAAATTTGTCACCTCTTACCAATTAGTCATTTAAATTTTTTTTTTCTTCCTAATCATTGAATATTTTATTTATTTCAATGAAATCAATTATTAATAACGTAGTCACTTTATTAAAATAAACAAAATATTTAATAAACCTGAGTAATAAAATAAGTCCTCTTATGAAATCTTCTAAAATCAATTCTTATTGTCAAATATGATTCTACCAGTTTAGCTTCTAATAGATTTTTTTTCATTTTGAGTTCGTATTTTATATCTTAGAGAAATATTAATTTGGGCATTAATAGGATTGTAGGTGATGGTAATAATACTTCTGTCACACCCCGCGGCCACGGGTAGTAACAGTCCCCCGCCGTAAGCATACAACGCCGTGTATGCTTACAAGGCTAATCAAAATTTAAACCAACAACACGCAATTCAAAACAAGTTTCTAATATATATAATCAGAGTACACAGTCTGGACAGTAAATAATACAATATAAGTATCTCATCCGGATACCAACCACGAGGCCTACCCTAAATCTATACAACAAAACATATCTAGGGTCGTATACTGGTAAGCTACTAAGGCCTACTACTCTCGTGCCTCTCCGGAATCCATCGCACCAATACCTGTAAAATAACGGGGAAGGTGGGGGTGAGAATAAATTCTCAGTGCGAATTTTGCCACATATGAATTATTGGACTTGCAATCAAACTCTATATTCAATAATGAAACCCAAACAATAACAATGCAACAGTATATAAGAAAACATAAATAACAGAATGCCACTACTCGACAACAGTTAATCAACCTGAAACACAGTTTACGGAATTTCCAAGATGGATTTCAAAACACAACATCTATTTTGGCTTAACTCGATTCCTAACTCAGTTCATTAGGGCTGGTAGCAATTACAGATGTTCTTTCGAGCTGAACCGTTATCAAACCCACATCTGTAGGGTTACAAGCGCCTACAGATGGCCAACCAAGCTGAACCTTTATCGGACACCCATCTGCAATTGCTGTTTGGCTTAACCATTTCCTAAGGTTCGGTTACAAGTCACCAATACAGGTCAACTTGACACAAATGCAACACACGGAATCAAAGTTACCTATACAGGTCAACTTTGCTAAATCTCAAGCAAATATATCTCAAAGCCACACATACAGGTTAGTCTCACAAAATCATAACACATGGTCAACGGATAGCTCACCGTCACCTTATCCAGCCACCTTAACAGGTCGGTCTGGCAAATCCATAACAGGTCAAACGCATAAGTCAGCAGCGTCACCCTATCCAGCCACCTAAACAGGTCGGTCTGGCAAATTCTAACAGGTCAAACGCATAAGTCAGCAGCGTCACCCTATCCAGCCACCTAAACAGGTCGGCCTGGCAAATTCATAAACACCGGTCAACGGATAGGTCACCGTTACCTTAACCAGCCACCTAAACAGGTCGGCCTGGCAGATTCATTCGCAACAAGAACAATTAATAGAACTAAACAAATAATAACCATACGAACATGCCAATCAACCTTAACTAAACAATTCCATCATTCTCATTTATGCAAGAATCAATATGCAGCATGAATTCCAAAATATGCAACAATCAATCATTCAACATGACAAACGAATAAACAGTTTAATTCCTGAAAATAAAGTATCAAACAAGTCCAAGAATCCCGCACCTTTTTGACGAGCGTACCGCTTAAGCTAAGGATCGGACGTCTCGTATGGTCTCGCAAGTTCTTGCTCGACCGAGCCTACACCTATATCATACGTATACTAGGTTTAACATTGGTTCAGGGTCGAGAGGTTTACTCGAGTTACTTCTAGGGCTTATACCTTCCCTAATCAATTTCGATGTTTTTGGTATCAATTCGTTCGGTTCATTATTTCTTACCAAAATCCTCTAAAACCACACAAAATTCATCTAGGTCCTCGGGACCATACAAACTCCATTTGGTGACCATCAATCACCGTTTCACTACTTTGGTTCTCGGTTCAATTCAATCCACCGTTTGGTTAACCCTAATTTGGTCAAAACCTCAAATCGGCCGTTAAATGTTCTAAAAATTCACGATCAGGAGGCAACCCTACCGATTACAAGTCTAATTGGTCGGGTTAGGCAAATCAAATCACGATTATGCCAACTTTCAATTTTGGCACGAAACCCTAGAAATCAGATTTCATAAATCGGAAGAAATCGGGAAAAAGAATGACAAACAAACTAGTAAGAAGTGTAGAGGAACTAGTCCTCGAGCAATTCGAGCACAAATCTCGGGTTTAAAACGAGAATCCGAGAAATCGAGAAAATTCGAGGTTTCGAAAGTAAAAAGGAGAGAAAGAAATACCAAATAGAAGGGTTCTGAGAGATCCTCGGCTGCTTTCTCGGTTCCAAACTCGATTTCTCGCAACAATCGGGAGTCTGGAAGAAACGGAAACTCACGGGATCTTTTCCTTCTCTCTTAACCGAAAATAACTTAGAAATGGGGATAATGGTGAAGTGAGAGAGAGAGAAGGTTTAATTTGGGTTTTAGGGTTAAAATTACCCTGAATGCGGATTAGCCAATCCGCACTGCGGGTTACCTAATCCGCACTCGAGACTTAGTCGGTTGTCAGCCGAATCCAGGAAAAGTCCGAGCCTACTGCGGATGAACCTGATCCGCACTGCGGTTCACCCTCATCCGCACTCACTACTTAGCCGATTTCAGGAAAATTCAGTGCAATACAGAAATTCATGAGTGCGGCTAAACTCATCCGCACTGCGGATCCCTCACCCGCACTCACTACTTAGTCATTTTTTTGGCAAAATTCCAGAAAAAGCCTGAGCCACTGCGGATGGCTTCCACCCGCACTGCGGTCAACCTAATCCGCACTGGGGCTATAAAATTCCGAAATCTCGAAATTTCGACGCGGTTTCAATTCACAATTAACTTACTTATTTAGGGGAACCTTAATTAAGGTTTAAACTTCCATTTTATTAACATGATTTATCGATTCTTTCTTTTAAATCATTCGAATTTAATTGTAAAAATTTCATAACGTAACAACTTCATTTTGATTAGATAGATGGCATGGTAATTGCTCTTTATTTTTGCGTCTTTCATAATCTCTTTAGAATTGCATCTCATCCGTCCATTCATGTATCTACAGTGTTCTCTAATTTTTTATTTAGTTTGCAATTTACCAAGCAATTAAAGAGGAATATTCTTCATGAATATAATAGACTTTTAGAGTTTTCCTTTTCATGCTTTAGATCGAGCTCAGCTTGATAGAATATATTGGAGATGGACTTCTTCAGGCTTTTTTATTGTTCACTCTCTTTATAGATGACTTTCATTTAGGGGTATTCCAAATCATATTTTCAATACTTTATGGAAGGCTAAGATTCCTCTTAAGATCAAAATTTTTATTTGATTACTCAGATAGGATAAAATCCTAACTAAATATAATTTACGTACTAGAGGTTGGCAAGGTAATGTAGAATGTCTATTTTTGTGGTGCCCCTGAGACTGTACATCACTTATTTGTTACCTGTCTATTTATTTCTATTTTGTGGTTTTGGATTGGTAACCATAACAATTTTGTTTTTAATTGCACAGAAGTGTCTGACCTTTGAAATTTTGATTATCGGATATCTTTAAAAGATTCATTGTTGGTTGAATTAATTAGGGCAGCTACTTTATAGATTATTTGGTTGACCAGAAATAAAATTTGTTTTCAAAATACACTAGTACCAGCTATTAGTTCTGTGGCATCTTCTATTATTGTTTTAACTTTATATTGGTGTAAGTCTTGTTTAGATAATTTATATTTTAAATTGTCATTGATTATGCTTTTTGATATTTCTCCTCTGACTCGGATAGGGACATCTTAGGACAGAGCCAGCTCCCATATGGTTTTAGACTGGGTCCTTCTCTTGGTTTAGAAGAGTTAGATGATAGGGGCATCACTAATGCCATTGATGAGACAGCTGATTTATTGTTTCCTGATTGGTCTTTAGTTGATACTGGCTCTTCTTCCACTAATGTGATTGCTCTTAGTGATTGATATTATGAATTTTGATGTTTTTAGTGATGTTAGCTTGATTACATTTTCTGATATTCTACTTTGTTTTGTGGTTGCTGATACTAGTTCAGAATAATTGAATTTTTGTATGACATATATTGTTTCGTAATGAAACAGATGGAATTCCACTTTTTCAAAAAAAAAAAAAATCTTCTAAATTTTTTTGAATTATTGTTTATGCATTGAATTTGGGTGATTATGATTTACGTTAAATAGAAGCAACAGAATGGATTAAAGTCCATATGGTTGTTCCGATTCTTGGGCCGACTCATGAGCAAACGAGCTGAATAAAGCCCAACTCGGCTCCAACTCAAATCTTATCACTCGAACAGAGTGGGCCGAGTTCGAGCTGACAAGCCCAATCTGAATAAAGTCTCAACTCTCGTCTCCTCTTTCAGCTTTCTGCGCTCTTTCTCAAGTCTTTTTTTTTTTTTTTGAGGAAAGCTCTTTCTCAAGTCTCTCTCTCTCCGAGGTGAGGTGAGTTCTTTTCTATGATTTTTCTTTCATGAAGCACTTGAATGCCTCTTCTTCTTTGTAGAGGATTTTCTGTTCTTTTGTTTAATTTCGGTGTTCTTGCACACTACACCAGAAGATAAAATGGGACCTGTTGTTACATTTTAAGTTGTGATTGCAAACCCATTTTACATTTCATTGTAAGTCTTTCATGTTGTCTACACAATGAATGAACTACCAATTTTACACTTTTCTTATGTTTCATAGACTAAAAATTTTAATTGCAACTTTTTTTTCTTTTCTTCATGATCCCTTTAGGGTTTACAACTAGGATCAATTTGTTGTTTCTCATGGCGGATTCGCCATCAAATCAGGAAGGGGTTGCTGATACAACGGTTAGAGATCTTATCATTAATCCGTTGCTGTTTCATTTCTTATGTTGTCTCAACGCCTACTGAGAAACTTAATTAAAAAAAATTTGAAGGATTTATTTTCTCATATTTTTGTTTTTCTGGTATCAAAGCATGGACTGGTATCTTTGTTGTATTACACTCTTGAAATCACTGAAGTGATGGTGATTTTGCAGCATTGAATAATTAGTTCCAATTACTGTTTGGTTTACCTGCATTTTTTAGGAAAGGTTGTACCTTCAATTGAAATATAGCCTTTAATGAAAGGAAATATAACACATCATCTATCAATCTGGACTGAGTTCTAATTTTTGTTAGTTTTTTTTTTTTGCTATAATTAGCTTTATAGCCAAAAGCGTGTTGCAACTTACACTATAAACATTGGTAAGGTGTTGCAACATTTCTACATTAACTTGTTTAATTCTATGTACAAAATGCGGCTTAGATTATTAACCTGTTAATGTAGAATAATCCTTGACACGTCATTGAAAGTTTATTTAACTTAAATATGATGTACTTCACCAAACCACAAGGCAGTTTTTAGAATTCCTGAAAAATTGAAGATGCTTTTGATAACTGTGGAGTATTAATTTCTTTAAATCGTATCTGCCTAAATTATAGGAAAGCCCAACAAAACAAGTGGGGACAGTTAATTGGGGCTCCTACACTCTTGTAGGGGTATTTGCAGGAATAGTATACGGTGGAAGTAAGGAAGCTTCAGCATCTGTTGTAAGTTTTCATTCGCTCTAGACCTTATTTTTATGGACTAAAGTCTAATTCCACAAACGGGATGTTCATCCAAGGTGTTGTTGGGCCTAATATCTACATTAACAATTCAAACAGAGCCTCAGATCTAAGCCAATAAAATTGTACGAAACTGGTTTGTGGTACCACATTTTAAAAAATGACTGAGGACTACTTCGTAATTAATTTACACCACTTTTTCACCATACTAATGTTAAACCCAAAACTCCTCTAGTTTGTATCTCATTCCTGAAATTGGTACTTGCAGAAACCTAAAGCTGCAAACAGCTATTATGGAAGATTTCAAATTGTAATAGAAGTTCCCTCCTCTTTTGTCATTTTAGAGTAAAGATGCAGAGGTGATGCTAAAAATGGGGAGCACAGCAGACAAAAGAGAGCAGTACCGGCTGATGAGAGATGCCATGGAGAAGAGATTTCTGCGAGTTGCTCGTGGTTCACTGGTCGGTGGGGTCCGTCTTGGCATGTTCACCGGTGCCTTTTATGGAATACAGAATCTCCTGGCTGATGTAAGAGGTGTGGATGTGTATGATGTTTTCAATGTAGTCGGTGCCGGTTCCATCACTGCTGCTACTTTTGGTCTCATAAGTGAGTTCTTTTATTTTAAAATTTATGCAGTTTTATTTTTTTGTTCACTTTTTCTGGTGCACAGGGTCTTGGTAATGATTTTTTCGTTTCCAGGTCAGATCAAATATTCAGTTTTATTATCTCTGTGTAATGTTGAGTTGATTTTTTTGTGGTTTTAATTTGTTATTTCATTTATTGGAAGTTACAGTTTCTTAACAGCTCTTGCCCTACCAGTACCATCTCTGGACAATGCTGTATAAAAATATGATTCAGAAACAATTGCTTACAAGTTCCTATCCATACTGTATAGAAATATGTATCACAACCCATGCAGATGAGTGCATAATAGGAAGTCTATCGGCAGACTAATCTATATCTCACTGGCTGGTGGGGGGTCTATTGTATTTATAACATCAGCTTTACATTTTTTTTTTTTTTTAATGCAGTGCCTGGCTCTCTGCAATGGCGTGCTAGAAATGGATTGCTCGGTTCAGTTCTTGGAGCTGGAATTTGTTTTCCTCTAGGTACTTTCTAAAGGTTATGAATTTTTATGTGTATGATTTCTAAGTACTTGAAATTTGTTTCATAACCCCATATATAAGTTTATTTTCCAAATGAAATTGGTTGTGAAGGTTGGTTGCAAATGAAGTTGAGGGAGAGTGTGAATCATGTTAATGAGGCCGGAGAGATAGCTCAGAGCCAAAGCCGAGTAGGTGCTGCCATAGATAGGCTTGAAAATAGATTACAAAAGAAATAAAAACAAGATTGTTTTCGTTTGTTTCTTTTGTTCATTCTTCTTAGGGACTAAGCAGTCATAAATAATTACCTACAAAGTGGGTCCAGTTTTGAAAGATTATCGCTTATTGTGTTTCTGACAGTCTTTTCTCTCCTCTTATGTAAGAAAAGTTGTAATGATATATGACTATTATCTACCTCATAATTTGTGGAATTGTTGGTAGTGATGCTTGTATTTTTGTGATAATTTATGTAAAAAGTGATATTGATTGGATACCATCAATGTTTCCAATCCATGCTTTTGACTGTGTTAGGTGGGAACAAGGCTTTCTTACAACTAACAGACATTTTGGCTTCTTTTGCTTTGCTTAGATTTCAGTTTCAAGCAAAAGAAAAAAATTACATCATTGTTACAGATAATCAATGGTACTGTAAAAACAATTATGAAGGAACTCAAGGTACAGATGCAAGGAGAGTAACTTTTCTTTTGCTTTGCTGAGCTTTTTGAAGGGGGTACACATGAAACTCCTCCATGGATGCAGTAGCCTGGAAGCCCTGCAGCATACCTGATTATTGCAATCATGCGATGTTCTCTGGCACATATGAGAACACTTGTTTCATACAAAGAATAATCAGAATATGCTAAACACGTCGGCACTATCTTCGGCCTTGACCAACCAGTAATACTTCCATCTCAATTGCACTGGTTTCATAGGAGATATACCAACCGAATTATACTTGCCTCAAATAATATGTCAATGCAATAACAGGGAAAAAAAGATGGACCAACATAATTCTGACGAGAAAAATCAATAAAATTGAGAGTTAGAACTCAGCTAAAAAGGCTCCAATAAGACAATCTTGCATGACATCTTCGTATGACAAAAGGAGGCGTTTGTTTGTTTGTTTGTTTGTTTATTTATTCATTCATTCATGTATTTTTCTAGTAATTGCAGGAAAATGAGAAATATTTTATTCATATACCATAGCATGTTACTTCTCTCCAATGACAAGACAAGGCAAAAGGCCCTACCTACTCTAAAAAGTAAAAACCAAAGGGGGAGGGAGAAAGAAGAGAATCCTGACTGACCTAATCAGAAACATTTTGTTTATACAAATTGATCATAAAAGTGACTAACAAGCAAGGAAACAATACATTTCCATTTCCCTGTAACATTTGTACAGCCTCTCCTCACTTGAAGAGTATCCCGTTCTATCTGAAATTTAAATTAAAAATAGAGAAATCAGCCATGAAAAGAATGCATCAAGTTGTATAAAAAAAATGCACTTTATCCAGTAAATACCTCACTAGTACTGTATTGGTACATTATAATATTAGCTTAGGTTTCAGTTCCTTCTGGTATTTGTTTGAAAGTAACCTCAGACAAGAATTTGGCAGGACAGTCCAAAATTATATGACATGAACACAAAATTACTCACAGTTCTGTTCTTTTAATATTTTCCTTCAGATTTCACGCGAGTCCTGTTCCTCACTCAAATCTGCACCAGCATTACGTTGAGATGGATCAGAATCAGAGGAAGAAAACAACTCACTCCATGGTCGGTTCTCATTTGGGGAAAAACTCATTCTCTCACCTGCACCTATAGTACTACTATCTCCAGTACCCTCCCAACTGCCTTCTCCACTATGCTTGGTCTCCTCAGCTGGCAACTGGTACCGGCAAACCGGACATGTACTATGCAACTCCAGCCACGGCAAAATGCAACCGGCATGAAAATTATGCTTACACGGCAACTCCTTGGCCTCCGTACCAATTTCAAAGTCATCTAGACAGATTGTACAGCATGAGACCCCCTTAATTGTCGTGCACGGTAACGCCTCAACAGCCTCCTTCATGGCGGGTGGGGTACCGTACCGGTTCGGGTCATTCTCGGCCAGATGCTGCAATAAGAGATCCAAACCAGGTCCAAGAAAATAGTCACCCAAACCTGAACCCGATTCACTACCATTGTCCTCTGAATTGAAATTCCCTTGAAGAATTATTGCTTGATTGTTTGAATTTATAAGGATCAGACTCTCACCTTCTCTTTCCCTATCCCGATCCCTATCCCTATCCCTATCCCTATCTCTGTCTCTGTCTCTGTCATCATCCCTTAAACTCTCTAGCAGTTGAAAAATCGCTGATCTGCGCCGAGACTGCCTAAAGATATCTTCAATCTCACGCTCAATTTCATCATCTTCTTCACCATCATCCTCTTCTTCTTCTTCTAAAATATCTTCTTCAGGTTCTCTTCTGACAGGTCGCGTCAGTCTCTGGGTTGAATCCGACCCGTTATCTTCACCTACCATGCCAAGGAGGATTGGGGCCCATAGAGAATAAGCTCTTTCAGACCTCAAATCACTTGTGGTAGATTCAAAATCTCTTCCTTGCATTTCTTCTACAAATCCACTGTCACAGTGGGGGCATTTGATTTCAGGTTCCATGGTTGGCGTCACTGCTTGTGTACACAAATGGCACCAGTATCGGGTTGTAGTAACACCTTCACTCATTTCTTCTTTCCCCTCTGCTTCTGCTTCTGATCAGACAATAAACCCTAATCAAGAGAAACAGAAAGGGCAACAACTTCAGATCTGTGAAATAAATAGTGGCTTCTCGATGTTTCAGAGTTGTTTCAGAGTTGGTAGCTTTTAGTTTAGATAAAGGGTAAAGGCAACAAAATGAAAAGTGATTATTTTCTCACAAGGCACAAGCAGAAGAAGAAACTAAATTAAATAATATTTATAAGAAGAGGAGAAATTGAAAAAGGAAAATCGAAAGATTAAAGTATTGATTTCAATCTCAGAGAAACTAAACTAATTTCCAAAGAAGAATTGACGATAGATAATTCCGTCAATAAAAAAATGTGGAGACGAGAAATTGAGAAGGGATAAAAAAATTCCAACCTAATTTTTGTTTTGCTTGTACTAGGCACGATTTGAGACCTCCATTTCTTCTTTTCTTCTTTCTTTTGATTTGGAAATTGTTGGTAAGCAGAAAGGAGAGGATGAGAAATCGCAGAAAGGAGACCAGCGAAATAGAGAGCACACTTTATATTCACTCAACACACAGTTTGAGACTTGATTCATATTTTTCTATTCATTTTTATTTATTTAAATTTTAAAATTCAATTCTGTTTTGTTTTGGTTTTGCCTTTCATTACTTTCCAAGTTCCTGCCCTCTTTTTTCAATTCCAAATTATCAGTACGTAAGAATTATACATTTTTTAACAAATCTTCGGTGGTGACTGGTGACTAGCGGATTGCCTACCCATGGAATAGAAAACTGCCAGGCTAGTATTATGTAAAAGAGCGTATTTCAAAGAAGTGGGTGTAGGAAGCACGTTATAGTGCTTATCTTGGGAATAATATCAATCTAATTCGAAGCGGGTCCACTGCCTGTTGAATTCGTATCCTCTGAGATATCTCAAACTTTGCGTGACTTTATGGAAAATCCAAACCGTTTAGTTGCGTTATACACGAATCTCAAGGCACACATAATATGGCCCCCTACATCACCCCCGAATAGGCACCGGACACGTCGGTCACGCAAAAGTTGAGATATCTCAGAGGATACGCACTCACTGGCTGTTGACGCTGCTTCTCAGATTCTCCCCCACATGAGCTGTCCGCGTGGATCTCTGCATCTGGGACCCTTTCCTTTATTATTCCGCGTCGATCTCTGCTTTTGGGACCCACTCCTTTATTTTTCTTTGACTATCTCGCAAGTCGTAACAGATAAAACGGGTTGGGATCGAAATGCCTTCCCAGACACGATTAGAATCACGAGTTGTTCGTAATGGGCCGTGACAGGCCAAGCCCATATACGGTAAGTCTTCATAGCCCATGACGGAATCTTTTTTCTAATGCACAATGTCAATGTGGACCTATAAAATATTGATCGAATTCCAATTTCTAATCCAATTTATACATTTTTCTAACGGTATTGCACTATAAATTCATGCACTGATGCACATCCAAGTAAACAAAGACTAGGCCAGAGCTTGAATCTAATTTTGAAGTAGGATTTGAAACCTCTGCTTGAATATACTATTGATTAGAGGTGCTATCGGGTCGGGTCGGGTCCGGGTACTATTATATTTGGACCCGGACCCTAAAAGTGTTCGGGTCCAAATTTCGATCCATATACTTATTTGTTTCAAATCGGGTCGGGTCCGGATCCGGATACCTATCTACCCGTAGATATTTCGGGTCCAGTCTTTCGGTTCCGGGTAGATAGATACCCGTAACTTGTTTGTGGATTATCGGGTCCGGTTCGGATACGGGGCGGTTCCGGATCCAGAGCGGATATAGGTCACAACTCCAAAGTATTCGAGAAATTATTTACATTTAAATATAATTATAATTTCTTAAACATCTCATATAATAAATCATTACAATATAAATTAAAAACTACTGCAAAATAAAAATTATACTATTAATCATGTTTATAAATAATAAAATATATCATGCTACATAGCAAAATAAAAATAATAACTCTAAATTATTAGTTGGTTGTTGGTTGTTTGGAGTACTCATGGTGTAACAAAAAATATTGAATTCAGTTTTTTGTTAATAGCTTTTGAATTCAGGAGGATGGAGGAGATATAATTTTTAGAAAGTAAAATATTAGAGATGATGATTTCCTTTTCTATAATTCAAATAAATCTATGAATTGAATGTAATAGAAGAAAAAAGGTATAAAATAAGCTGGTTATGGAAGAATAAATTTGATAATCATGTGTCATGTGTCACATGTGTATAATATAGAACAAAAATTAAAGAGCATAATTAAAGGGCTAGTTAAGGATGTAATTAAAGGGTAGTGTAAAACAGTAGCATAAATTTGGTTAAGTTTTATCAAATTATAGCTTAGCTGAAATATATTATCTAACACAAAAACTTGATGCAGAGTTATTAATATATATTTTATCGGGTATTTATACGGATATCGGGTCGGGTCCGGTTATGGGTCGGATAATTAAATGATACCCATATCCTACCCATTACAGTATCGGTTCCGGTTCGGATCCGGGTCGGATATTAAATTATTAATTTTGTACCCATACCCATAATTTAATCGGTTATATTTTTTAAACCATACCCTATCCAAATTAATCGGATCCGGGTCGGTTCCGGGTCGGATCCGGTTCGGTTCCGGATCGGATCTGGGTAATCGGGTAAAAGTAGCACCTCTACTATTGATTTAATGTCTTGTCATAACCTAATATTGCTCAAGAGAAAATAAAAGTGAGCTTATCAAATTAAAGTATTTTACATGATACTTGTGCTCTTCTAGAATGGATTCAGATAGTCATTATATCTAACTTGAAAACAAAGATAATTAAATGCAGAAGCCATGGGAAAAAAATGGTTCTTAGCCATAGGAACAAATATAACACCCTTACATCTAAGAGAGAAACTGGTACAGCCAAACCCTTCAAAGAAATGGTTAGCATTTAAATCATTTTGCTATTGACAAACAAGAGCAGGCATACTATTGAAGAGTGAATGCATCAAAGAAGCTCCACTACACCTTACAAAAAAAGTAAAAGAGAAACCCACAGAGTAGATTGTAGATACCAGTAATTAAAGAAGGCTATGTATTGATCTAAGAACAAAATAACATCAATAGATGACCTCCATCAATTAACAGTACAACCTATTTAATGAATTGATTCAAATCGTGATATCAAGTATTAACACAAATAGGCTGGTACACCATCAGACATGTAAGAACTATCTTAAAAGTTGTAGAAATATTGACTTCATAGGTTATAAATATAGCAGTTTTTATATATATAGGATACAATGAAATCAAAACATATCAAAATTTCATTTCAACAACACTCTTCAGATGAAAAATAAGGTAACAATTACCTCAAAGGCAACAAGACTAGTCACTACACCCTAATCAGAAAAAAGAACAAAAACATGTCAAAACTTTTGGATCTCTAGTGCTACAAGTACCACAAGTAACTCATTTTCCAGCAATTGCAAGCAGAGGCGAGATCATACCCTGTATCTCTAGCAACGACCTCTGTATCTGAATCTCTTGTACCACCATACGCCTGAGGTTCCTCACATGAACTGCCAGCTCATCACCACCAGATTCAATATCCTCTGCGCGGATCTCAAGGACCCGCTTTGCGAGGTCCATCAGAAACCGTGCACATCCCGGCAATGTCGCATTTTTCGAAATGAACGACAGAAAAAGCCCCAATTCATCAATATCCAGATTTAAAATGCACTTGATCAATTTCTTTCTTGCAACCAACTCCTCTAAAACTGCTATAATACTGGTAGATCGTTTTGTTTTCAGGACCGACACAAGAGCATCTTTGTGCATGAATTTCCTCAGAAGCTTGTCATGCTCTTTCAATTTGACTTTCTCACGCCTCTTAATTACAAAATCACCCTCACTTGGCTTCTCACTCTGACCCCGGCTAAAGTATCGTTTATTTTTTCTTAGTACTGGCATAGGCTCAGGTACACTCCATACAAACTCATCGCTCCGAACCTGGCCCTTTTCACCTTCCAGCTCATCTTTCTTGGTCTTTATACCCGTGTAGATAACCCCATTGTTGGTACCAACAACCCGTATTGTTCCAGTAGGAGAGAAAGCAACTGAGAGTAGTTGAGCTGGGTACCTCATGGAGTGGGTTATCTTTAACCTCGAAAAGTCAAAGCTTTTTAAGTACCCATCGATTGAAACACTGAGAAGTCTTGTCTCCCCATCCCTTACTTTTGCCAGAGTCAAACCAGTGACAGTTTTGTTATGCGTCTCCACCGAGTGCACTGCTTTTCCCCCAGCAATCACGTCCCAGATCTTGACTGTGTTGCCACCAGCAGTGGCCAATAACCCGCCTGAGGGTAGAAACAACACACTCTCCACTGGCGCACCATGATTGATAGAAAGCACCGAACTTGCACCCGAATCAACCCTTGCATCCCAAATTTTGACCGTGTGGTCGTAAGAACCGGTTGCAAAAACATCATCAGAGACAGGAGAAGGTGCCCCCGCTCGAATGTAGTCACGGTGGGCTCCAGGGACAGTGACGAGCGGTGTCTCACTGGGTACATCCCACTGTATCAACTGAGCATCATCACCAGCTGAGAAAAGTCGAAGCTTGTGATGCAAAAGGGGAAACTTGACAACCCGGGAGGCACGGGAATGTGTCTTGAGGCTCCTTAAGGAGGTGGAATTTGCTGGGTTGAAGACCCGAACGAGACCTGTTTCACAGCCAGCTGCGATAAGACCTCCGTCGCAGCGGAAGGAAGGGGAGTAGGCGAGATCGGGCAGGGAGAGGGTGGAAAAGGAGGGTTCAGTGGAGAGGGAAGAGAAGAGACGTATAGAAGTGGAGGAGGCGACAGCAAGGGGAAAGGGTGAGGAAGGAGAGAAGGCGAGAGAAGTGATGGGGAGGTGGAGGTTGGAGGGGAGAATGGAGGAGCGGAAGGTGCGCCAGTAGGAGGATTCGGGAGTGGTGGATAGGGTTTTGTTGGTGCGAGAAGGGGGAAGGAGGTGAGAGGCGGGTTGGGTGGGGAATAACTGTCGATTTGCTTCATCCGCCATTGCTGTGGTTGAAGGCTTGAAGCTGAAGAAAGAGGAGAGATGTTTGTTTAGGGTTTCACGACTTTCACGGCACGGTGGCTAGGGTTTTGGGTTTTGGCAATGTAATGTATTTGATCAGTTGATTTGATTTGATTATTAGATGTTGAAATGGGCCTAGGCCCACTAGAGCGACTAACAACAAGAAAAGAAAGGTAATGTTTTTCACCTGTCCCTGTCCCTGTCCCTGTCCGTCCCTGTGATTTGATTAAATTTAAAACCAACACATCTTAATCTTAATCTTAATCTTAATCCATGAATCTATCTGTTTATAATTGCTAAATCACAAAACACCTCCCTCCAAAAAATATGCTTCCACCGCTATCTAACCAACCCAAGTTCCTCTCTCTCCCCCCTCTTTACCTCCAACACAGAATCAAACAATCTCTTCTATTATTCAATACCAACCATGCCTCCTCTTTGCATAGTAGTTGTAGTAGTAGTACCGACATTTTTCTTTCCATCCGGCACACCAATTACAAACCCATTTCTCTTTCACCAAACAGAGCCTCCAATCAAGAACCAGACATAATTATTGAAGAATCCGACAAATCCGGAGTTGTGAAGCCCGACAAGAACTTCTGGGCAGCTGTCGGTTTGATCGTCGGTACAGCTGTTGGGCCGGGTATGCTCGGCTTGCCGGCTTATACCATCAAGTCCGGAATCGTACCATCTACTATCACCATCTTTATCTCCTGGCTATATGTAATCTCTTCTATTATACTAGTGGCAGAACTAACCTTTGCAACCATGGAAGAATCTAACTTGGAAGAAGTTTCCTTCACAGGCATTGCATCAAACTCCTTAGGTGCAAGATTCGGGACATTTGTTGCTATTGTTTATGCATTATTAAGCTTCTCTTTAATGATTGCTTGTGTTTCTGGAATAGGTTCACTTGTCTCTAAACAATTCCCTTTGTTGAATCCCATCTTGGCTAGTGCAATATTCCCGGTTTTTGTCGGTACCTTAATTGCATTTTTCCCTTTTGAGGCCACTGACCAAACCAACCGCTTGCTGTGCGGCTTAATGCTAGTGTCAATTAGTACCCTTGTTGCATTCGGCATCTCGGTTGGGCGCAACAGTCTTCTAACCTCTCTCAAATTTGCTTCATGGAGGCCACAATCAATCGTACCGGCCATACCGGTAACGGTCTTAACCCTTGGATTTCATGTAATCACACCATTCATCTGTAAAATAGCCGGTGACACGGTTTATGATGCGAGGAAGGCTATCCTGATAGGAGGATCAGTTCCATTAGCCATGGTTCTCTCTTGGAATGCAGTTATTCTGGTACTAGCTGGGAAAGGCAATGCGGTAAATCCCTCCATGTCATATGATCCCATTAACTTGATACTTTCAGTAAATTCTTCTGCTTTACCTGCCGTACAAGGATTTGCATTCACGGCTCTTGGTACAAGTCTAATAGGCTATGCTGTCAGTTTTCCAAAACAGTTGAGAGATACTGTACTTTTGGTACGCCGGTGGTTTCATACGAAAAATGATGAAGGTTTGGTTGGAAAAATGAGGAATTTGCATGTCATGTGGGCTGTGCTTCTCGTACCAGTTCTCATTGCGGGTTTGAGTGGTACAGCTTTTTCTAAGGCTTTGGATTTTGCTGGTGTTTACGCGAATTGTTTTCTGTTTGGAATTTTGCCACCGTTAATGGCTGGGATTTATCAATCCAGGAGGAAAAAGCGGTACGTCCTATATCCTATATGTTTATGTACCAGTTTCAACTGTTATAGAATAGGTTTTGTATGGTTTGTTTTAGTGCCTAGAGAAACCAATAGTAGATTCCTTTTGCAATGAGTTATGGTGAATAATTGCCTCGGTACAATAGGTATCAGATCCATAGAGATTGGGTTCCAGTGCAATCTCAACTCTGACTTCCCTTTTGTTTTTCTTTCATGGTCTGGTTTGGATTTTTTAAAGTTCACATATGTCTTAAGCTCAGAGGCGGACTCAAGTGAGCGCATCAGCCCCTCCTAGATTTTGAAATTTTGTAGAAGATATACGTACTCGTAAAATTTTGTCCTTTTTGGAAAATAATTTGACCCCCTCCTGAATTTAGAGCATTGAAAATTAGAAATTAAAGCATTGAAAATCAGGATTTTTTTTTTGTTTTGAAAAACTTGGTAGGAGCTACCAAGTGTGCATTAATTAATAAATGGTTTTACATCCAGCAATGAATTAGAAGTTAAGAGTATTGTTTTTTTTATCTAATATGTGATTAGTTAATAGATCTGAATTTGATTAGCTATTTAAATTCAATTCGCTATTTTCTTGTCTTATGATGAAAATTCTGAATCCGCCCCTGACTAAGCTTAGGTACAGATGTGGATTAGTCAAGTGATTTGTTGTTTCTCTCTATGTATCAGATCAGCAGCTTACGGTGAGGAAATATTGCCAGGAGGAAATGCTTACCTTTTGGTGCTTTTTGCAATTGCGGTGGTGTTAGGATTTTGGCATTAGTTTTTTTTCTTTTGTGTGTGTGTGAGGGGGGTGTTTCCAAAATTTATTTCCATGTGACTCTAAGAAAAAAGAATGGGAAATTTTTTTTGATGACATAATTTGGAGTGATATATTTAGGAATTTAATATATCCTCAATTCAACACTGACACTGGTACGAACCAGGGTGGATCTTTGTTGTGGAAATGGGATCAATTGATCTTCAGTTTTCAAAAATTTTGTATTTATACATAATTTTCTTTATATTTTAGAGTAAAATGCTATGGATATTATAAAATTGATCTCCATACAATATGAAAATTTTATATGATCGATCCCATTTACATTTGACCCTCGTAGTTTGAAAATTTAACTTTGTCTTAGATACAAACTTTGTACATAAGAGCTGTTTATTTTAAGGAGCCACCAAATATGACTATGTTTCTCTTCAGGGGCCTATTAAGCCAGTAATTTTATACCTGGTACCTTGTAAGGGGAATTGCAATTTGTGCCAGTAAAACTGATACTGGACTTTAGAGCTATTGCAAAGCCATGGCTGAGCAATTAGAAAGAAATTCTACAATAATAGATTTGAGAATAAAATACAAACAGAAAGAAGATAGCAGACCTCTGGTTGGTAGGGTTTCGATAGCAGACTAGTGCAATAAAATTGCAAAACCATGGTATTTTTTTCTTCTCTGGGTTTATGGCGCAAATTGAAAATATAACCAAACCAATCATTGTGAAGATCAGTAAGAAATAATATTTGCATGATTTAGATTTTGAAGAGAGAGGTTATGGTATCATGCATATTATTGATTTAACTCGTACTATGAATTTATATTTTTATTTTCAAAGTTTAAATAATCAATTCAAAAAGTTAAGTATAATCCTCATATGAAATTGTGTATGGAGATCAAATTTTGCATTTTTTTATATATTTTACAAATTTTTAGGTAGATAAAAAGATTATTACTTTTAGATGATCCACAAACTTTTAGATCAAATGAATTTTCTATAAATCTAAAAGATAGTAAAAATAAATTCAAAAAATATTAATTTTTGTCTACAATTTATTTTTATGCATATAATATTGAACAATTCATATCAATTGTTTTGATATGTAAACGAATGCATGAATACATAGTCATAGCACATGTTTTATAATATGCATAGCCTCACTCGATTTTGAATGTAAAAACTATGACTGATGCAGTTGCACGGAATAGAGTGGCAAATAAATTATTTGGATTCGGTTCGGTGGGGTTAAAAGTTTGTGATTCAGAAATGATTCAGTTCCACAAGGAAGCAAAAAAAAAAAAAAATCTGCGTTTTTCCATGAATAATTTAGTAAACATTAGGTCAATCGAATACTTCGCCATTTGGTTCGAAAAAAAAACAATAACTTTTATTCACGAATAAAACGTGAATATTGTTACTTACTACCAGTTTTGTGAAAAACGGTCTTAATGATCGATTAAACGGTCATTTAATCGTTAACGATGGCCAAACTGTTATGAATACACTTAACAGATGCTTGTTTGCGGATGAAAACGATTAATCGGTTGTTTTACTGTTTAATCATCTGTTTATTCCCGTGAATATTTATTTTCACATTAAATTTTTTTTTGTCATAGTGTGATAATAAATTTTATAAATAATGTATTGTAGTTTTATTTGTGCTTGAACAATGAACATACATTCAATATTTTTTATATATATTTTTTCTTCTTACTTTGAAATTGATTGATTCTTCTGTTATTATATACTATATATTTTTCTTACTTATTGTAATTTTTTCAATTAGTACGACATCTTCATTTATGAAACTATATTGTTATCATAAAATAAATTTAGTGATTTTATGTTTGAATGTTTCATTTCTTTCTTGCAAATAATATGTTATTAGTATTTGAAAAAGCTTAATTCTTTTATTTCTTTTATTTGTAAAGTGTTTATGCATTAAGAAAAAAATAAGCGTAGTGTCATGTTATAATAATAGTACTAAGTTAAATTTAATTTATTTAATAAGTTAAATAAATTATGATATATATACATAAATTTAATAAAAACGTTAAATTATGATATATATACATATTTTAACTAATTAGCCAATATCGATTAATAACTTGACGGTATCTCATCCATCCGACGACTGCATACCGTTATTTACAACACTGCTTACTAGTTACTACTACCGAATTAGCATAGATACACCACACGTGTCTACAAATATGTCGCCACATCTTATCTGATCTTTATGACGATCCACGTCTGCTCTTACGTCACCTTCAAGACACTATCTTTTTGGTTCCATATGGTACAACATTTAACCATTGCACCGCATTTAACGCTGAAATCTAAAAAAAAAAAAAATGATTAGATTACTTCTCCGTGATGTAACAAAAGGAGAAAGATATATGGAGACAAACTTGGTAGAATTATTTTAGTGTCTACGTCAAAAAAAAGAGAGATTATCTCAGTGAGCTTTTATTTATTTATAAAAGTTTATCTATTTTTTTATTATATATTTGTCTAACATTATTTATTTATCTTAAATACTCATGTGCTTATTTTTCAGCTATTGAATGTTGCACTTTGTTTTAAGAAACTGTATGTTGTGTTAAATATAAATATTTTTTTTCTCAATCAGATATTAAGAAAATTTTGGATTGATGGGATGGATTGAGAAGATTGAGAAAAATTGACAAAATCTTGCACTTTGTTTTATAAAATAAGAAACTGTTGGCATGGATTTTTTTTTTTTTATGGATGGTCAATTTTATTTAATTACAATAAATGTAAAATTGACCAAATCTCAATTGCTATTGTAAGAAATGATGATCATACTAAGCTCTTTTTAACTGTGTGAGGCTTGAGAAGATTGAGAAAAATCATATTTTTTTCTTCTATTTTACAAATTTTGCAATTTACTAAAGATGACATTGTAAATTGACAATGTGATTCTTCATGAATATATACTATGAAATTGTTCTATAATTTGTTAAAACTTTTTTGGGTGGAGGGGGTAAATGTAATTCGAACAAATTTGTTTGGATCTTTTACTCCTAAACATAAAACTATTTTCATTTTATTTTCGTTATTGACTTCATGAATATATCTTTACTCGGGATAATATGACTAATAGGAATTAGAAGAGAGATACGTCATTTGTGATATGATATAATTAGTGAATCATCTATTTTCATTCACTTTCATTTACTAATAAATTATGGGAATTTTTAACAATAAAAAAGATGAAATTTTTTTGTGAATTAACTTAGATGTTAATTTAAAACATCTGTATAAATTAGATGCTAGATTCATTAATAATGAAAAAAAGAGAGCCAGTAATTTGTTTTGTTGTTTTATAAAACATAACTCTGTTACATTATAATATTATATGTTTTATTTTTGAAAAAAAAAAATCTGTATCCTATTAATTACTATTTTATGGAAAAAAAAACGGGTGTACGCACATTACAATAACACATCTTGCTGATGTCAGGCGACATGTGGGTCCGGCATTGCAGATGGTCCTCCTCCAGTATTGATATATTCAATGTATCCATATTTCATACCAAACCCTTGTTCTAAAAAATAAAGAATAAAAATCATACCAAACCCTCCACCACGTGCTGAAAACAAACTTGATAAAATTCCTCCTTCAGTCACATCTCATTCTTTTTTTTAAATTTATGATAGCATTTAAGAACTATGTTTTTTTTTTAAAAATATAAAACAGTAAATAATAAATGATGAGAAACAATTTATGAAAATACAATTGGGTGTAACTGAATGAACGGCTTATTAATTTGAACATGACACCCGAAATATCTTTTGGACTAAACTTGGAAAAGTTTTTAATACCCACGTGTAAAGTAAAGTCTCTACTCTCTGCTCTCCACGGGGAGATAGATCAGTGGGACCACCATCACACCTTCAAACAATGGTATCAATGGATAATTAAATTAATTGCATAATATACTACCTAACCTAAGTAGCCATCATTAAACAGTAAATAAAATAATATCAAATAAACACACACCCCCAGCAACTTGGGTGCCAAGTAAAATACCATCCATCCATCCGCATAGATTTCTTACATCAGTCCATACCAACCGTCCACATGTCATACTTCATGTCATTTTTTTTTCAAGATATAAGAAAAACATAATAATTTATACCATTCTGAATATATATTATAAACTATTACGGTCTGAAACAGTATCACTTTTTCTCATATATCGAAAAAATTCAAATCCGTTATTCATTATCAATATTTATTTAAATAATTTTCTATTAATAAAAATTTGGGTATATTCCACCATGCTTTGACTTATCCCTGGCGGCTCGCACCTCTCTTGACTTCTTTTCTTCTGTCACACTCTCCACATCTACTCACCACATTTACATCCATGTAATGGGTCAAACTGACAACTCAAAAGAACCCACCACACATTAAAAACAATTAATTATTCGGCTTTATCCGTCGGTATAGCCTATAGCCTATAGCTATAGGGAAGTTTCCTAGAACCCACGGAACAGCCATCACTACAGGGTCCGCCAATAGGCCTTGTCTTGTCGTCTCTCTCTATTTCTCCCTCTATATATACATAACCCTTGCTAAGATGATTCCTGATTCTGAGTGAAAAAAAACAACACAAGACAGTAGTGAAATATTACTTGGGGAGATTCTGAGTGAGTGAGCAAATTAAATTCACCTTAATTGCACCAAGGATTGATATGGTAATGGCGATGTCGAGGAAGAGAGATGCCGAGGCTGAGCTGAATTTGCCAGCAGGCTTTCGGTTTCACCCAACTGACGAGGAGCTGGTCATGCATTACCTGTCTAAAAAGGCTACCGGAGCGCCATTGCCGGTTTCCATAATAGCCGAGGTCGATTTGTACAAGTTTGATCCATGGGAACTCCCAGGTACTTTCATTATTTAAAGCCAATTTAAACATGCAAATTTACTTAATTACTTATTATATATATATGTTACATTTTTTAATACAAATTACCTACCATGTAAAATTAATGATTATTTTTTTCTGGTAAATTAATCTCATCTTGAGCAGAGAAAGCGCTGTTCGGGCAGAGAGAATGGTACTTCTTTACGCCACGAGACAGGAAGTACCCGAATGGGTCGAGGCCAAACCGGGCAGCGGGCAGGGGTTATTGGAAAGCAACTGGAGCGGACAAACCGGTATCGCCAAAGGGGAGCAGCCGGACAGTTGGTATAAAGAAGGCATTGGTATTTTACTCCGGGAAAGCACCGAAAGGGACGAAGACTGATTGGATTATGCATGAGTACCGCCTCATTGACACGGTTCACGGCAACAGTAACAAGAAAGGAAGCCTCAGAGTAAGTTATAAATTAACTTATAATTAATGATTTCATGTACACAACATTAATTTAATTTGCTTATAGTACATATATATATATACATATAATTAAATTAGCTGCTAATAAACAAATATTTTGTAATTATATTTATGCAGTTGGATGATTGGGTTCTGTGTCGACTGTACAACAAGAAAAACATTTGGGAGAAGATGCAACAAAAGAAATTAGAGGAGGAATTGTCGATTTCTCATGGCACGCCCGAATCAGAGATGGGTTTGAACAACCAGCGCACGCCCGAATCAGAGATCGATAACGGGTCGTTCGTGGATTTTGATGATACTGAACGGATCGTAGAGTATGCATGGCAGCAAGCCGAGGGACGAGATTGCACGGATGGATTTCAAGCAGTAAACATAAAAGAGGATACTGAATGGTTTATGGATTTCAAATTTGATGATTTGCAGCAACCTAATTATTCGGTTTTCGGGTCAAATGCCAATGTTTCAAATCCGGATTTCCTTTTCTCAAGCTTTTGAAGGAAATTAAGGGGTGGTTCCTATTTTGATTTCAAACTCAAATAGTTTTGTTTTCAAATTGTACAAATGCAATAAGGGAATGAATGAATTAGTGGTAGGAACTAGGAAATTAAGTAGAAATGAATTAATTAGTAGTACAGTTTGTAGTGCTTGGTGAAAGGTTAATTGCATGATTAATTCTTTTGTTTATTTTAGAGGTTTTAATTTAGAATATCAACTCATTGCAAGCGATTGTTGCAATTAATTATGAACGTAATTGTTTTTTTTTTTTTTTGTAATTTGTCTCAATTTAATGTCATTTTGAGTTAAACCCTCTTGGAATGTTTGAACTTACGTTGTGTTATTATTATTATTATTATTAAAATTAACTAAAAAGGAAATTTATGAGGATAGTTAACTTACACAAAAATATGTAAAATTTGATCATATGTATATTGTTAGTGCATTAAAAGCCACTGAAATTTTCAATTACGAACTTTTGTATGTGTTTTATCAATTTATGTAAGATTTTAAACTTAAAATAATATAAAACGGAGGTATATAAAAAAGATGAAAACAAAATAGCAAATAACAATTTTATCTAATCACACAACAAACACTGTATTCAAATTTAAAAAATTATTCGGTAGCGACATGATGAAACAATAATTAAGTTCGTTTAGTCTTTTAGATTTCTTGAATATCTTATATTTAATTAGCCACATCAAATAAATCCTTCCTTTCGCGAAATTAAATTACAACATATGAAGAAGACTAACCAATTAACCATACCATTTATTTATTTATTAATATGACGGTGCTAACACGAAGTCATGCATCCAGGTTGTTTTGGGGGTTGGGTAATTGGGTTGTCAAACGAAATTTATTTTCACCGTAACAAGCAAAATTCTAAATTCTAAATAGCGCGCTGTGTTCTACTCATTTAAAAAATAGTAAATAAATTTTAAAAGATGTAAAATTTTGTTTACACGTACATCTTTTAATATTTATATGAAAATTATAAACAATTTGAATCGACTGTTAAAACTTTCAAACTGTAAATTTAAGTCCATAGCACGAGTCAATATGTACTATTCCTGAAATCATAAAATAGATGAAATTTTACAAGAGAAAAAGTTGGTGAGGCCCAATAGTAATTTGTAGGCCCATTAATTGTTCCCCTCTTAAGCCCGTATTATCGTCAAAACTGATATTATAAATTAATTTCATCTTCTTCGATTCGTTTGTTCCCCAGTCGCGACACGAAACCGAAAACCCTAAACCCCCACTCCCTACTCCCTACTCCCTACTCGCTCTTAAGTCTTATCTATCTACTTATATCATGATTTCCAGCCGTGTCGCCCCATCTCCGCCGTCGGTCGCTTCTCCGACACTCTTTCTCCGGCGAACTAACCTCCGATCTCCGCCCCGTACGCCTGCTGCGACGGTTAAGTATCAGAGGTTGAGGTTGCAACCTATTATGAGTGGAGGTGGGAAGGGGCTGACGTACAAGGATGCGGGTGTGGATATCAATGCGGGTACCGAATTGGTGCGTCGGATTGCGAAGATGGCGCCCGAAATCGGGGGATTTGGTGGGCTCTATGAACATGGTGTGTGTTTAATTCTTACCTCTCTGGTCTCTGCACCTTTCAAAGTCCTTTAGCTCATCAGAATCATAATTAATTTAATTCATGGCTACAACAGGTGATGGGTATCTTGTAGCTGGCACCGATGGTGTTGGTACCAAATTAAAGCTTGCATTTGAGACTGGTATTCATCATACAATTGGCATTGATTTGGTAAGTTTCATACAATTATATTGCTTATACTCTTTTATTTTTATTTTTTTTAAAACTCTGTAAATCATTTGCACCTTTGTTTGACAGGTTGCTATGAGTGTAAATGACATAATTACCTCTGGTGCAAAGCCTTTATTTTTCCTTGATTATTTTGCAACGAGTAAGCTTGATGTAGACCTTGCTGAGAAGGTATTCTCAACTCTCATATATTTACTCTGTCATTCTGTCTTCTCCATTTATATTTTTTGTTCAATTTAAAGTTCGTTCAAATTTCATTTGATGCCTAGAGAACTCCCAAATATTAATTAATTAATTATACAATTTCTCTCTCTCTCTCTCTCAATTCATAGGTAATAAAGGGAATTATAGATGGATGCAAACAGTCCGATTGTGTTTTACTCGGTGGTGAGGTAGAATTTAGAATGTTGTTTTACATTTTATGATTTGTGATTTTTTACTGAGTTTGGTGGTGAATCACTAACGAATTTAAGAAATTAATAACCACACTTAAACTTTTTGCTGCAGACAGCAGAAATGCCTGATTTCTATGCAAACGGTGAATATGACCTCAGCGGATTCGCTGTAGGTTTTGTGAAAAAAGATTCTGTGATCGATGGTAAAAAAAACATAGTTGCCGGAGATATTCTGATTGGCCTTCCTTCGAGCGGGGTCCACTCAAATGGCTTCTCCCTTGTCAGAAGGTATTGTTCATCTGGCAGAACAGTTTCTAATTTCTTATACAACTCAACCTCTTAACTGATTTTGAATCTTGCAACTGCAAAATTTCTCTTTGTAGTTGGCCTTGTAGTAACCTTGAAAGTTGAAAGTTTTAACTTGTTATTGGTACCGTCAATTCATGGAGTTTTTGATATTTTAAGAATTGATTATAATTTTAAATTTTGAAGAAAGGGTAATATGCTAAATTATTTGTTTCTCTGTTTAGAGTTTTAGCAAAGAGCGGCCTTTCTTTGAGTGACCAACTGCCGGGAAATAATGGAAAACCAATCACAATTGGTGAAGCTTTGATGACACCAACAGTTATATACGTGAAACAGGTTAGCTGTAAAGTATTTATTATTTTAGATGCTAATTATTTTTTTAAAAAAAGAATGATCTCATTTATTCCTTTATTGAATTTTTTTTTTGGTAGTTCACTTGAATTTTTTTTGTCATCTCTCTGGTGGGGGTATTGAATGGCATGACATTGTTTCAATTTTTTCTTAGCAAAGCCCAAATGTTACGTTTTTCTAATTTGGAATCAATTAACAATGTCACCTGTACTTCTATTGACCTTATTTAAAGAATGGGTTAATTTTTTTTTATGGAAAGGTTGGACAGCACCTGTAACCAATTCCATACCAGAATCTTTGTACTTTTGATTCCCAAATCCTGTATGAAGTCCATTTTTTGACAGCACAAGAAAAATGAAAAGTAAATAAAAGAGAAATGTGAACACATACACTTCAGGGAGAACAGGAAAGGGCGATTCTTTAGGGATCGCAATTATATCTCTGATTTTGCTTTGTTGTTTTTATTTAAACTCTTTTCTGATAGAATCTTGATATTTTGTTTAATATAGTGGCTATGCCACCGATTTCATTACAGAATCATAGATGTTCTTAAAAACTGGTACTGACCATCTAGTACCTACGAATAGAAACTAAAACTAGAAAATTGTCACTATAATTGTAATCTAATTTCCATTGAATAGCTCATTAGCCTACAATTGAACATGGTCATGCAGGTGCTAGATATAATAAGCAAAGGAGGTGTTAAGGGAATAGCACACATAACAGGTGGTGGGTTTACTGATAACATACCTCGCATTTTTCCGGATGGACTTGGTGCAAAGATTTTTACCAACTCATGGGAAGTAACTCCTGTGTTCCACTGGCTCCAGCAGGTTTGCAAACGACTCCTAAATTTAATAAATGAATTAAAATTAAATAACTTTACCTTTCTTTTACTTGGTTGTTACTGATGCTACCTTCGAATTCAGTTGATGCTATGTATAAATAAATTCCAAATAGCACAACTTAAAATATTGAAATTTCTTTTACTTGGTTGATAATGTACTGTAATTTCTGCAATAATTGTTACAATTGTAGGCTGGTGCAATTGAAGATGCAGAGATGAGGCGTACTTTCAACATGGGGATTGGCATGGTGCTTGCTGTGACGAAAGATGCGGCCAATAGAATACTTGCCGACTCATCTGTGGTAGCTTATCGCATTGGCGAGGTTGTGCATGGAGAGGGAGTTATTTTCTCGTGATGTGTCTTTCTATGCTGGGAATTCAGAAGTACATGCGATGATTCTGAAAGAAATGTTATGAAACAATAACAAGTTTGATTTCAAGTCTGAAGGGATCAAACTGAGGCCAATTTTGTGGTTTTTTTGCCAGATAAAATTCCTTGTGACAGCAAATTAGCTGAGTGATGTGTACTAGCTTTACTTGCTTGTCCTTGTGACAGCAAACCAGCATGAAAACATGAGCATTAGTTGGGCATTATCTTTGTATTGTATTGTATTGTATTTCATCATAACAAACACTCATCCTCGCAAAAACAAATTCCGACTCAGATTTTGGTTCTTGCACTGGTGGAATTTTGTGGAGGGAAACTCATGCTGCAGCTGGGGTATGTTAGTAGTGGGACCCGCCTATCTGTACTTAAAAAGAGAAACGCTTACAATAACAAACTGAAAGAAAAAAAAAATACATTTAAATTTGGCGTTTATTTTTTATCTTTATTGTCTTTTTGTATGCACGGTGGAAATATAACGTGCCTATTTATTTCCCTGAAGAGAAAAGAAGTGAAGATTTAGGGAAGCTTATTAAATTAATAAGAAATCTTGTTATTGCTTAATGGTGAATGGAACAAACTGGCGAGTTGATATGGCAAGTAAGAGTTGATATAGAATAGAGCTGACAGGAAAAAAAAAAAAAAAAAAAACTAATTTAACTATTTTATAAAAGGTCAAGGGAAGCTTATTCATTCACTTTATTTATTTATTTTAATATTCATAGAACAATGTGGAATTGCGAAAAGTTGATCAGCTTTTGTATGAAAAATCAAAACAACAGCAAGTGATGATGATACCCGCATCAATCAATTTGTATTAGGAAAAATAAAATAAATGATAATAACAATTAGGTGATACAATTTACCATCGAAAGATCAAAAAAGTTATTCCACGTAATGAATTAATTTTTGTAATGAAATACAACATAAAAAAAAACACCCCAGACAGTGCATATGTGCAATCAAATAATGAATCAATCAGCTCCCGTGGATACTCTTCCCACCTCTACACTAGCCGCCGCATCCTGTTCGACACGTCGTCCTCTCGATTAAACAGGGGAGTAGGATGGCGGCATGGGAAGCCCCACAACCTTGCCACACCTCATAGAGATCTCTGGCATGTTGTACTCATCCCTGAGTGACCTGGCAGGTGACACAACGCTGATATAGAGCTGCTGCCCGAGGTAGTGACGGTCCCAGCTGCCTGAGCGCAGGTTCCACATGCCGGCATTGTCAAAGGTCAGAAGGATCGCGGTCCACGAGTTCTGGTACACCTGCACCGTGTGCCTGCTCACTGTGTCAAGATTGTTGTAAGACCTCCTGCTCTCCGGGGTCCACTTCCCGGGTCCCATACCTGCCGCGAAGAACGAGTAACCATCCAAATGGTACACCTGGATGCTCTTCTCAGGGTTCTCGAAAACAATCTCGATGAAGGTCCTGAACTCTGTCGAGATCACGTTAGGAGCGATCTTCCCTGCCTCGAGATTCTTCGGTGGCTCGTCCCCGATCAAGTTGTAGTCAAAGACTTTTGACACGTTAAAGTACTCAGCAAGCTTGAGTGGGGTGTCAGGGTCTGTGTGAGAAACACCGTTCAGAGCGTACCTGACCTTACCGCCGACATTCACACGCGAGTTGACGAGCTTGATGGTACGGGTGATGTTAATCTGGCCATAGTGGAACGAGCCTTGTGGGTTGGGGCGGGCCGCACTGGCAGTGAGGTTCCAGCGGAAGGAGCGCCATTGATTGAGGGACCAGGCCCAACCCGCAGGTGCACCGGGCAGGACACTGGAAGCAGGGCTGCCTTTGGAGCCCTTGTAACGCATTATTGCGGTAGCGGTTTGCACCTCCTTGAGGAAGCGGGTCGAGGCGACCACAAAGTAATCAGATGGGTCTTGGTTAGCAGTGACCATGACAGTGAAGCACTGGCCTATGTGCACATCAATAGCATTGTATTTGTTTTGCACGGTGTGGGACCCTTCCATCTCAACAAGTGTCATGTTGTGCGACTGGATGCGGAAGTTGAGGGAAGCCTTCAAACCGACATTGCAAACACGGAAAATGTAGGTCTTACCAGCTTCGACATTGAACATCGGTTTGGTATCATCTTCGCCGCCGGTCTGGCCATTCATCAGGACAGCATCTGGACGGGTAATGGCCCGGCCTGCTTCCAGTGTTTTCTGAAGTTCCTTGTGGCCATCGGCGTACCTGTCACCAAAAATGTCAATAACTGTTAACCACCACGTACCAGTCATGAATAAGAATTAAGAGTGGGAAGGACTGTGATACGTACCAGTCATGAATAAGGACGTCGAACTCGTCAGCAGCAGGGAAGTAAGGCACAGGGATAAGGTTACGGCTGTGGATGCGCATGGGGCCAAAACCACCAGCCGCCTTTTGCATACCGATGGAAGGGAAGTAGAAGTAAGTGCCGATCTGGTCCTTGGGTTGCCAGTGGTACGTCCAGTTCTTACCGGGTAGGATTGGACAGTTTGTACCCGGCATGCCATCCATCCAACTGTTCTTCCTGTGCTGGATACCGTTCCTGTTAAAAAGGAATGAACAAAACTGTATAATAATCTGTCACTGTCAGAAATTATTAGCACTAGAGAATTTTTGTATAATAAATAATCTGACCAACTGAAGAGGAAGGGTTCATCAAGATTGTTGAACACATTGATGACGATGTTGTTGTTACTGGAACAGTTGATGACGGGTCCTGGGAACTGATTGTTGATCATGATCACCTTCTGCGGTTTTCCGAGAGGACTGATCGTACCATAGGACACTTTCCATGTGAAGAAATGATACGGGTCCTCGGCAAAAACTGCCGAGAAACCCACAAATGATACGAGAAGGATAAGGGTGGTACTGAGATATGACATTATTTTTTATTTTATTTTCTACAGAGATTGAAGAGGAGATACCTGCACAGTAAAAACATGTTTTCAAATACCAGTAATATCTACATGCTCGTTAAAAATGCATTTATTAATCTGGTAATTCCATTTTGCTGGAATTAACAGTACTGGTTTGAAGAAATGCATATCCAAGAAGAGATCTTGATGGTAAAGGAATTAAAAGGAGAAGAGAAGAGAAGAGAAGGTATTTAGTGCTAACCTGGGAAATGATAAACCTCTGAGTGGAAGAATTGGTTGTGTAGGATCCTTTATAGGAGCTTCCAATTACTTAATTATAGAAAAATTGGAATTGGGGGTCTGTGCTTTCACAAAAAGGCTGGCTGTTCACAGTTGTCTCCGTTTTCAATTCCAGTCGCTAATTTAAGCAAATAAAATTGAATTCAGTGGTCTCAAATGGGAGAGCGTTTCATGTGCTGTCCTTTCTTTGACCCTTCCTTTAAATAAGCTTTGGCGCCGTGGTTCTTTGCTAACGGGTCGGATCCTTTCAACTCGGAGTTGGTCGATATGTGTTGTGTTGTGTCAAAGAAAAGATTTTGATGATATATTTATCTCATTGCGTATTGGGCCAGACACAACCTAGTCCGGCCCAGATCAGCCCAAAAGAGCTCCTCTATCAATATCTATATCCACTAACAAAACAAAAGGCGGATTAAAAACGAAAGGGTCTCCTTCCTCTTCTCTCTCTCTCTGCTGTAAACGATGGCTGCTTCTCTACTCGCCTGCTCAGCTTCACCTTCGGTCTCTCTTCCATCCCCATGGAATCTCTCATCCATCCGAAACGCGCTTCCCTCTCCCTCCCCCTGCCTCCGCTCCAATTCACTCTCTCGCGTTTCAGCTAGTCTCAGTCTCAGTCTCAGCTCGTCTCGTCAACCAGCGCCAAAGTGCTTATCCACTCCATTCTTTGGTCTAGAATCCATAGTCTCATCGACTGATCTTCCGAGAGGTCAGAAATTATTAGCTTGACCTCTGTTTGTTTCTTATCTTGGAGAATTTGGTTTAGTTTGGTTTGGTATTTACTGTGGAATTGTTCCCGCTCAAAACAACTGAGATCTGGCAGTATCAACTGGTAAAGACGAGGTAGCTGCTGGTACATTTGGTATATGACCTCACTGTACCAGGTGGAAGAATCACACTTCTTTATGAACTATTAACAGTTTCTTTTATCAGAAAAACAGATATTAGCTTTCTAATGAGATTCTATCTAATCGGGTTTCAGACTTCCTATAAAATTTACAACTGTTATGTCAAGTAATGGCTATCATGTGTTTCATTTGTATATTATCAAATTGTGTCTGATTTAGTTTAAGTTTAATTTGCCCCCTTCCCCCCCAAACCCTAAAAAGAAAAAGAAAAAGAATAAGAAAAATGCTTGTACATATACCTCTCACTTTATAAGAGGAGTATGACTTTTCTCACATACAGAGATCTCGAGTTTTGGCCACATGGTTGGCCGCACAGTAAGGGGCTTCAAAATCTACGCAATGCGGCACGGGAAGCGCATTTCAAGACTAAACCGACCACCGGACCAGCGTAAGGCGCTGGTCCGCAGCCTGACAACACAGCTGCTTCGATACGGCCGCATCAAGACGACGCTACCCCGCGCCAGGGCCATACGGCGCTTTGTGGATAAGATGATAACGCTGGCAAAGGACGGGTCACTGCACAAAAGGCGGCAGGCTCTTGGGTTCATATACGATAAGGTAGTTGTGCATTGCATGTTCGCAGAGGCACCAAAGAGATATGCCGATAGAAACGGAGGCTATACGAGGATCATGAAGACGTTTAGCCGCCGCGGCGACAATGCGCCAATGGCATATATTGAGCTTGTTTAGACGGGTACTACTTCTGTTCCTTTTTTAATATTATCATTTGCACCATTTTAGTTGGGGCACATGTGCTACTATATATGGTACCTATCAGACCGGTAATACTATATATACATTTTTGATAGCAATATTTTTATGAGCTTCTTTGGAACTTCTGGTATTGTTTGCCAATTTTAAGATACACTCATTTTATTTTTATTGATAAAAATATATTAGGTGTTCATTTGTATGTACACTGATTCTGATGTAAATTTCCCTGGATGAAATTTCAGAAAGACATCTTTATGCACAAAATCATTTCATGTTTAGACTGCAACTTATATAGAGAGTAGAGACCAATTTGTATCTATTACTATGCCATGCCTGGTTCCACAAACCCTCTTGTTTACATGTGCAGATTGTTCTGACGAGCTTTTTTCACATGCTGGTTATGCTTTCTCTGTTTCTGGCAACAAACAAACAAACATGCAGCACATCCTTTCTCCATTAGTTTGGTAACAGCTGTATGACAGAACCCTGAAATTCTGTGTATGAGATGCTTGTTCTTTGCCTTGCTTTCGTTTTTTTTTTTTTTTGGCAAATATGCACGTAATTCAAAGATGAGATGGAATTTTAGCTTAAGTAGCTACATGCTTGTGTTGATAAGGATTGCACTTCTGATTCAAAACTGTCACATTGTAGCTAGCCTTCTCAAAGTTCTTGAATGCGAAATTATAAAATGAAAAGATAAAAATTATCACCGGAGGAAATTATTATTGCTAGGAGTACTGTCATTCCCACACTACATCTATTGTTTCATTAACCGATGTCAATTTAGAATATAATTAGAGTTGAAGTTAAAAATACGGTTGTTAACTTTAAGAAGAAGAAAAAAAAAAAGTTACGACTAATTAAGGCCTGAACAAGCACCTCTCGGAATAGGGGTGTAAACGGATTTGATATTATCCGATTTCATCCGGATCTCCAGAAAATTACTTAAATTATCCAATCTGTATTCATATTTGTATCTGTATCTAAAAAATTATAATGGATGAGAATACGGTAAAGATTTTAACTATTCGTATCTGACCGTTTACGTTCCTAAACCACAATAAATGTACTCTATGTTCTTAAATTGATTTATTAAATTACATATACCTAGTTACATACTAATGATTTATTAAACTGTATATACATATATATTATGATGAACAATATAACATTATGACATGATTAGTGACTAATATTTTGATAATATGATATATATTTTGTAACCAACAAACTTATTATGAAAAATATTATATCTAATTTATAAATAAAAAAATTATATTTAGATGTTGTTCTCTACTATACTATAATGTACATTTGGGACTCTACTTATTTCGGGGTTTTTGTCCAATGACTTGAATGAGGTTTACCTTTCTTTGTAGCCTGTTATATTATGTGCTTTTTTTTAACCTATCTTGCTTAAGAAGTACTTGGTTCATATTTCTTTTTCCTTTTTGTTCTACTTGTTGGCTTATTCTAATCGTCTTTTTCCAAGATATTATTGGTTGGTTTTCTACACCTTTCTGAACTATCCCTTATTTCCCCTTCTACTTCGCAACGGCCTTACAACGCCTCACAGAACACATTCATAAACGGCTACCAGGCCTCCTTTTCATCGGGGGGACATATACTCTTAAGAAGAGTTCATTAGTTTTACCGCGTGGTACTACCACCAGACCTAATTCCTGGCGGCTATATTGAGCTGATTGGACTTTTCAACATAGATAGATAAAACAAAAAAAAACATTAATTAATATATATAAACCTTTATTCAAGCATATAGATATTACAAAAAGAGCAAAAAAAAGAAAAGAAAATAGATATTACAAGCTTACACAATTAGGCTATAAGCAAAAACACACCATTGCTAGAGGTTCTTCTTCAGAGTTTACACATTAAGCATCTAAAAAGATACAGAAAGGAATCAAAATGTCCCTTTCGCAAAAACACACCACACAAATTTACATGCATAGTGGAGAATAAAGCTACTCCACTGTCTAATTTATTTGTTAAAGCATCTAACCTCCACTGTCTAATTTATTTTGTCTTTGGATTTCTTCCCTCTAATCCCTTCCTTTTTCTTCCGTTCCTTCCCTCTAGATTATCTTCGGGATCAGATGTGTTATCCCAAAGGATCTGTAGTTGATTACAAATCTCATCAAGTTCATTAGCGGGATTTATATTCAACTCTAATAAATTTCAAGTTGTTTCAATAGAAAACTTACTCGTCATCGGTATCTGATAATCCACATGATACTGGTACTTCCTGGAACTTTCTAGTACTTGTGGTACTATACTTGCTCATTCTTTGGTGGTTGTAGTCTTACTACAAACTTCTTGTTGGTATTTCCGTGTAGCCTACCTTGTTCGGTAGTGCCTACTGGTAATCTTCGAGCTATTTCAATAGAAAACTTACTCGTCATCAGTATCTGATAATCCACATGATACTGGTACTTCTGTGTAGCCTACCTTTCGCGGTAGTGCCTACTGGTAATCTTCCAGTTGTTTCAACAGGAAACTTACTCGTCATCAGTATCTGATAATCCGCATGATACTGGTACTTCCGTGTAGCCTACCTTTCGCGGTAGTGCCTACTGGTAATCTTCCAGTTGTTTCTACTGGTAATCTTCCAGTTGTTTCAACAGGAAACTTACTCGTCATCAGTATCTGATAATCCGCATGATACTGGTACTTCCGTGTAGCCTACCTTTCGCGGTAGTGCCTACTGGTAATCTTCCAGTTGTTTCTACTGGTAATCTTCCAGTTGTTTCAACGGGAAACTTACTCGTCATCAGTATCTGATAATCCGCATGATACTGGTACTTCCGTGTAGCCTACCTTTCACGGTAGTGCCTACTGGTAATCTTCGAGGTAGTACCTTGTTTGGTAGTACCTGTACAAATCCTTGACCACATTTTACAAATCCCTGACAAGCACCACCGCCATTTTTTCGGAGGAACTAAATGATCCTTTGTTTGTTTGTTTAGGATGAACATATGCGAATAAGTTAAGACTAGATTATCTTTGGGATCAAGTGTGTTATCCCAAAGGATCTGTAGTTGATTACAAATCTCGTCAAGTTCATTAGCGGGATCTATATTCAACTCTAATAAATTTCGAGCTGTTTTAATAGAAAACTTACTCGTCATCAGCCACATGATACTGGTACTTCCTGGAACTTTCTAGTACTTGTGGTACTATACTTACTACAAATGTTTACAGTGGAGTAGCTTTATTCGCCACTTCTGGCTGCGGCCAGATCGACCAGAAATTTTTTGAAGGTTGGCTATGCCGACAATTTGATTGATAAAAAAAAAAAAAATTACAAACACTACTCACACATTACTAGAGGTTCTTCTTAGTGGGAAGGTGGTTGTATTTTGCTCTGCCTTCTCTTCTACGAAAACCCTCCTTATATAGGCCTCAAGCTAATCATATCGCTGTTAGCTTAGAATCTACGCTATTTGGGTAAATGGCACATCTGCAGCCACGTTTGCACTCTTACCCATTAAGCATCTAAAAAGATACAGAAAGGAAGCAAAACGTCCCTTTCGCAAAAACACACCACACAAATTTACATAGTGGCGAATAAAGCTACTCCACTGTCTAATTTATTTGTTAAAGCATCTAACCAGATTCTAGTTAAAATAAATTGGTTTGATTTTCCGAGCGTATCCAAATGTTTTGCAACATCCGATATATATATAGTTTCTACTCTGGTTGGTCCAGGTTTTAGAACACTGGTTTCTTCCCAAGTAATTCTATCATTCATATGTTTGATAAGATTGGTGCTTTTTTAGTCGAGTCTTATTTACATTTTGTAGTATTTTGTTTGAATAGTCAGTCAGGTTTCCAGTCTTTGAATCTCTCTCGCAGTTAGATCCCCTATAGCGGATGATGAGAACATTTCATGTGCTCTTATTTGTTTTCGGGCAAGCTTCAAAAACAATTGACGATTCGACCGGATGGATACATAAGGAATGTTTTCTTAATGCCGTTTTTCGTAATGCATACTTCGTTAATTTAAATTTCGGTAAACAAACTTGCGTGCATTTTGTTTATCTTAAGGCATCCTTCGTTATTTGTTTTTGGTAATGCTGATTTTGTTAATTTTATTTTGGTAATTCATCTCAATTATTATTATTTTTTTCTGAAATGTACCTTACGTTATTTATGTCATGGCTCTGAAATTCAGAATTGGAATTAGTTGACCGTGGAATCGAAATCAGATGAATTGGTGGAAATCGGCTGAATCGCATCAAAAACTAGATTTTTTTTTTTTTAAATAGGCTATTATGAGGTTGGCTAAGATCAAAGTGGTAGTTCCTGAGCTTTGGTGCTACCAATTCGTTTTTCAATTTTCAAAGTTCAAAACGTCGATCCGAACCGTTCAAGTTGTTCTCCATATTAAATTGTGCTTGGAGACCAAATTTTATATTTTTCTGAATTTTTTTATTATTTATTAAGCCACTTTGAAAATCGCTGATCCAACGGTGACTTAACAAATCAGTAAAATCAGAAGCCACCGTTGGATCAGCAATTTTCAAAGTGGCTTAATAAATAGTAAAAAAAATTCAGAAAAATGTAAAATTTGGTCTTCAAGCACAATTTAATAGGGAGAACAACTTGAACAGTTCAGATCGACGTTTTGAACTTTGAAAATTGAAAAACGAATTGGTAGCACCAAAGCTCAGGAACTACAACTTTGATCTTAGCCAACCTCTTAATAAAATAGATTTTTTTTTTTTAATAATCTGATTCTTTTGTAGGTGCATACAAGGGACATGCACCAATATAAATTATTTGTTTAATTGATTGGAGGATTAATTTAGATGAGACCCGCACGTGATGTGTTATCTCCAATCTTGTCTTTTGATTTTGAAGATGATTTCATGAATTGGATAAAAAAAAAATGGATGAATAACCGCAGAGGAGATTCTTCTCTTTGTTAATATTGTTTTTTGCGATTCATCTTTTCTTAATTTCGTTTTTAAAAATGCAACTTGTGTTAATTTTGTCTGGGTTATGCAACTTTAATCTTTTGTAGTAAAACCACCTCCATTAATTTTGCATCTTTATATCGCAACTTCCATTTATTTTGCTTTAGAAAATTCAAAGTCATTTGGTTTCGTTTTACCTAGTGCAACTTCGGTAAGCTCCATAATCATTATCGAGGAGAGAACTTAAGTAGCAGTAGCTGTACAAATCCTTGACCACATTTTACAAATCCCTGACAAGCACCACCGCCATTTTTTCGGAGGAACTCCTGGTTTAATTAAATAGAAACAAATAAAAATAATAATGAATAATACAGACCCAAAAAGAAACAAAAAGATGCTCTAAGCTAGAATTATTTCAGTCCTAATTTAAAAATCAGAAACTAAAAAAAAAAAAAAACAATCATTTGTAAACTTAATCACTGCTTGTTAAGCAACAATGAGAAATGAAATAGCAGGGAGAAGAAAATAATTATAATTTAAAACGCTCAGCAGAGCCAATACAAAACTGGATTAAATAAGTCCTTATCCTGATCCTCGTTCTGAAAAGCCGCCAATTAAAAAGAAGAGAGCGATGACAACAAATCAGCAGTGAAAAAGGGCTGAAATGCATATCAGTAGATCCGTAAGAAGCAAGCCAATTGCATCAAATACGTACTTCGGGGCAAATAACCCCCAGACCTGAAAAATTCATGTCAACACAAATAAATTAACAAGCAACCGGGAAGCTATTTTATCTAGGCATCCATTCTGTCGCATGATCGGAAAAATATCAACACATGGATATCATAAGAAATATCCTCTTTGTACACAACCACCGCTCCCTATGGATATACACACTACGTATTTTCAAGATTTGCAAAGCACATATGAAATACTTCTCATGTAACAGGAAAAAAAAACAGATCAAGGGCAATATACATTAATAAAATTCAAGAGATACTTGAAAAGGTTTAGTGGGTATACCATTAGATGTCTTCTTTGAATGGCAACACAGAGAATTGTTAATGTGGTCGTGATTGCTGTAATAAGGCCATAAAGTAGATATACCTGGTTTTTAGAGGAAAAAACAAATTTAAAATGTCAAATTACAAGTGCTACAAACAGACTGAAGAAAACAATCTTTCAAAGTCGCAGGTACACAGTAATTTGGTAAAAACAACCAGTAAAGTACCACTGGTAAATTTTTCTTATAGGTTCTCTTAGATGTTTTAGCAGACTTTAATTCATTAATACTCAAAAAAAGAAGTTAAAATGTACAACATGAGAGAATTACCTGAGTGAGGTTAAGGACAATGACAGTTTTGTCCCTCTTTTTACTGGAGCTGGAAGCGGGAAGACAGACAAGAAAAGGGAGGCTAAAAATGGGTAAAATGTGGGATATACCAAATGTATCTATGAAGAGCAGTATCGCCTGTCTTACTATTTTGAACTCATCAAACCTGGTATAATTCAAAAATCAAAACATAAAAAAAGAACTTTCAAAGTAAAATAATTACTATGCTGCATGACACTTGTGATCTTTGTATGCATAAAGGTTTAGATTGGAGCTTCTCACATCTTGAATTAATAACATACAATTGATATAAAAGTAGAAAGAAATAAATAAATAAAAGGGTAGAGAATGAGAGACTTACCCAATAAATGCAGCACCATAACGAAGACCATCAAAAGTACACCTGTGACAGTGTGTATGTAAGAAATGCTTCTATTAAAACCTAACTTAGGCTCCAAATACACAAGTAAAAGAGCAAAAAGGCAAATAAGTAAAAGATAACGTACCAGTGTCCAGTCTGATAAAACAGACACACGGAGAGCAGGCTCCACTGCGTCACAGATATTGGGTCCATCTTGCAGTCATCCAATAACCCTTTATTCTTTGAACTTATAATGCTCCATCCTGTCACCCAAAATAAGTACTAAGAGTGTGAAAATGTTATTACCCCAGTGTACCAGTACCAGTACAGTAAATAATAAATGGCTAAAGGGCCATCTTTACTGCAAATTATGGAAATCAAGAGGTCAATAGAATATCAAGGCATTTCTATAAAATTTAAACCAAACCAGTGCCATAACAAGCTGATATGGTACCAGAACTAATGTGAAAGGAGATAGCGTACCTGCAAATACACAGACTAAGACAGCAAAGGAGCCTTGCTTCCCAAGCAGAATCAAGATAGTTGGGATCCATGCAGCAACCATGACTAATGCCAAATTTCTAAGCCTTTGTAAAGCATCTCCCCTCTCCAATATTCCCGTGCCCCGGATCACAAAATTCAGAACCAACAACCCAAACCCAATACCGTACACCATTCTTGGTGCAAAGCTCCTTTCTGACAACCAGAAAGTCGCTATAAGTGTGTAGCTTAGCATAGATCCAATAGTGACTATCCATTTAATGCCGCTTGAATCAACTATACATGTTATGATTTTGTACGAGACGAATGCCAGTAGAACGAGGAAAATCATTGGAGAAACCTCTGAGAAAAGGGTGGAAAAATCAAGGCCTTGAAATAAACTGGGAAGCCATTTGGAATCGAAATCTGAACCAGAATCATATTTTAAGAATGGATTTGTCACTGCCTGCTTCGTCATGCCCGTCTCAATTCCAAACCTTATGAATATAATTAGAATGAGAAACACCAGATCCTGTAATTTGGAAACCGAAAAACGGATTGGCATATATTTTAATATATTGATTTTACTTCCAAAGCCTTATTTCATGCCTACACTACAAAATATTCGCAAAAAATTATAACCCTCAAAACTGAGAAAAACCTCTTTGTCTCCACCAAGCAAACTTACCATATACCCAAATTACCCTCCTCAACCACAATTTGGAGAGGAAAACAAGCGAGAGTAGCTTAAGCACAAGAAATTTAAAGGAGTGTGTGTGGGATGATACTATTGTCTTCCAGGAGTAAATTAGACTTTCAAGCTCCTCAAGGGCATGCATGGTACTTGGAAATTCTGGCATGTTTGAGGGAGTAAACAGTACCAATTGAAGAAAATTCTCATAAGATTACAATTCTTACATGTTTCTTGAATTTTCCATAGACCAACGAGCTTCGGGTACTTGCAATAGCAGTTGTAGCCAAAAGAAAGTTTGCCACTCTACCTTCTGCCACTAAATTAGAAACGGATAGAAAGGAAGTTTATAAGCACCTTCCTTAAAGAAATTAAATCATATACTCATAACCCACTTGAGTGTGAACAGTTTGTGATAAAATTCACTTTGTCTAAGAATTCCAGCTAAAAAATTCCTACCATTAGCTGGTCTTAAGCACCATCCAGCATTACATATAGAAAAACTTAGTACACTGATGAAAATAAAAAAACCATAATTAATATCCACAACCTCAGTGCACTAGAAAAAAATAGATAGGATGAATCACCCACCAGGACTCCATAACATTGCTCAATGGACCTCAATTATGGCTTTATTTATTTATTTTCATAAAAATTCAATATCATGATTTTCTTAATTAACCGAATTTCTAACTTCTGCAGTGATTCTTAGCAGAATTGAATAATTTCTTTTGAAATAAATCATAGTAGGGCAAAGTACAGAACTCACATATGTAACTATTAGACAGGAAGCTGACTGCACGAACTGCGACCAAAAAGAATGCAACATAAATTTGCAAATGGTCACTTGATTTCTCAATTTTGTTGCCATAAACATTACTCTGAGAATGCACTCTTACAAACACGAGAATGTGGCAAATGATAGAAATAATTATAATACCCAGACCAACTCCCATAAGCTTCAAGTCAAACTCTGTCCATGCAGAGCGTGCAAGTGCTGCAAAACTCAGTAAGAAATTGGAAAACCCATTGATTATGCCATTTTCAGGAATGCAAGGGCTATTTTTGGAACCCGACCAGCTAGATTGTGCTTTATTGTAAAGATCTGTGATGTGGCGCAGGTCATCAGTTGGAAATCCCATGACTGATGTGGCAGAGTAGCTGTCAATGTACCTCTTTACCTAAATTAAATAAATGAAAAAAAATAAAGGGAAAGAAAAAATAGGAGAGAAATGCCTTTAAAGAATGAAAACCGACTGCAACTTTCTGACCCACCCATGGTGTATGTCCAACTGGTACATACGAGTAATAAGCAGTATACTAATCCTTGACAAAATTCCAAACAGCGAATGGTCTTTACAGTTATCCCGTTTAATTTATATAATTAGTAGTTTATTACCAGACAACCCTGTCAAGTACAAGAACTATCCTTCTTTCTTAAAAGGACGAATAACAACGATGGAGCTGCTTTGGAGCAAAACTGTTGAATTATGGCCATGCCTTAAATTTTGCAACTTTTTCCCATTTTCCCTTTTTGTAGATAGATCCTTGTAAACATGTTATTACTTTTTCAATGAAATTAAATAGTAGGTAATTGCCTACAGCCTTAAAAAAATCTGTAATTATCTTAATTTGTTGCACCATACCTGCCAGCTGTTTATACATAGAATGTGAGCATAATTGTGTTTCCACGTCTCCAAATCTGACCTCGAATCCTCACAAAAAGCTGCGAGATACCATTGTGGGTTCCACGAGCCAGGACTTAGTGCATATAATTCTGGATTAACACGGCCAATGCTTCAGAAGGGACAATAAGAACTTCTCAGAATTAACCAGGAATTCTGTTTTTTAGCTTATACAAAAGGAATACCAAGGTTGAGAGAGGGCACAAACCTTCCAAAAGGAAAAGGAATACCAAGGAGTGCTGATATGCTCACCGCAAAGTCAAGCTGCACACAACACCACAATTCATCATAATAAAAGGACTTACACACCCTCATGCACGCACACACTGAGAGAGAGAGACAGACACAGAGAGAGAAATACCTGCTGCATGGTACTCGTACAGATGTTTTCACCATTCTGACAAAACAAAGCATCGCAAAGATTGTAAACACAGAAGTGTAGTAATAAATAACAACATTAAGCACAAACATAAAAGCCAAATACACACAAACAAAAATACATAATAACAAGCCAAAAGTTGCGAGTTCAATGAACAAATGCAGAACCAAATGGAATATTTAAAACTAGGATTATAACAGTATATCAAAGGGAAATAAATGGACATACCAAATCTAGGTTGCAGGTGCTTTGATCAAAGATAGAAGAAATAGAGCTGGGAAGACTTCTCGGCATCCATGCAAAAAGGCAAGTTTCAACCTAGAAAACATACTGTCAGAACTGTATCACTTGCGGACTCTTGAGAACGCAGGATATACCAAAGTGGGGATACCTTCAGCATATTTTAACGATAACAAAGCAATGAGTCCTTTTTTTAAGGCGAAGGATATTACCCAATGTTTCTACATGGGCATGCATGATAGTTCATTTATGAATAGGTTGACATTATATCATCCCTAACATAGAAATAGGGTCAGAGATACCAACTAACCTCCTCGGATGTGCCGCCACCATGGTCTCCATTTAGGGTTTGAGCATGGTCCCCCATCACTATAAGCATTGTATTTTCAAGATGCTTCTGGGTCTTCATTACATCAGTAACATTCTGCAAAAATTTAGCACAAGAATAAATGTTTCTGTCATATTTAATAGCCTTTGAAGAACGAAAAGAGTATTAAGAAATCCGTTGAAGTTTAGATGTTTAGAATTACATTATGTTTTCCTCAAGTTCTTTGACAACATCTTAACATTGCTGGCACTAACTAGCTGTATATATTCATGGACAACAAATTAACCCAAACCAAATCAAACACTAGAACAAAATTATTCAAAAACGTACGTACTGATCAGAAAAATGTTGAATTTACAAGAAAATGCTCCATTTTTTTCACCCCATAAAATTCCTTAACTGTGCTTACCAGATTTCAATTTGGCAAAACGCAACAAAGGTATATTTATTGCCATATATGACCTCTTGGTTAACAATATCTTACCAACTTTTATAAACATCTTAATTTCAAAATGTAAAAGGAGTTGATTTATTTACCTGAATAATGGCATTAATCTGTTCAAGCTTTTCAATCATGGGGAGAGAATCAACTCCATATATATGCCCAGCATGGTCCTGTGGCAGCACACCATCTCAATATAAGCACTTTATTGAAAATTCAAGCATCATCCCACTCCCACTTTGCTTTAAAAATAAGCTCCTTAATATCGCAAATTTGACCTTTTGATGTGACATTAAACCGATTATGGTTCCAAAACAAACTAAACTCGAACTTTACCCTCAATTGTGCAACTGAACTACTAGGAGGATAGGAATCCATGCTGATGCCTATTGGTTTAGATCTCTCCACAGGAAAAGATATAACCACGATAAATTAGCATCAAAATTAGAAAAAAGAAAAAAGAAAAAGAAGAAAGCAACCTACCACCAGCAAATCAACATTTTACAGAAAAAAAACTATTATGATAAATAGCATGAAATGACACTCACAACACCGAGGAAATGACCAATAAGAACATCCCAGTCTTCTCTATGAAGCCAAGGCTCAAGATGTTGCACAACACCATTGTCTACCTGACACAATTTTTCATGATCAACAGCACTAAATTTCTTTACGAAAAGAAGAGAGAGAAAAAAGGTTCAACAGATATAAAAGAAAAATATATGCGCCAAAACAAGAACTAATAACAATTCCCTGAACCTTAACTGACTACGTAGGAGCCTTAAAGGGACGGCAAAGCGCCAAAAAATAACAACAGGTCTGCAACAACTAGTAAGAATAATATTTCAGTTTGGAAAGATCCTTAAACTTTAACTATCAACATATAAGGGCATTTTAGTCTTTTAAGGTAGTAAATTGATGTGAATTTGAAACAATAAGTGATAGGATTTAGTTCACAGCCAAATATTACATGTATATGGCATATATTTATTACAATTAGAACCAGTGCAATGTCCCTGCTCAGTACTTGGGGAGGTGCTTTCTGCTAATCATTTAGGAAAATATTTAAAGATAAAACCATACTGTGTCAAGATCCTTAACATTGAAGGACGGGTATGGATACGACTCGTTGAAATGCTCAGGAAATAGCTGGGTCCACGTGTCATCCCCCATCATCACCACTCGTCTCCCATTTTTTACCAGCTAATTTCAAATAAACAACATTAAGTGCATATATATTCAGGATGTTACAGAAGTTTTAAAAATTATGAAATTAAACCTGATGTATCCAATTGTCTTCTTTGATTGCTGGAGCTCCAAAGCTGTTCCCCACATCAATAAATGTTGGGAGGCCCCCAGTGGTCAGCGCCTGAGAAAATATTGGAAGGCAAGATTAATAAATTAGATTAGATGCCTTCAAAAGTATAATCTTCTTTACCTAGTTGAGATCTAACTGATCACAATTCTGGCCTCTTGCAAAGTCTCCATTGATATAAACAATCAGCTGAGATGATGGTTTGTACTGGTAGCAATCAATTATACAAATAATTGAAAGAGAAAGAAACCTTGAGGCGTTGAAGGCTAGTAGTTGGGGGATCAGCAATGGCTTTAAATATTCGCGAAGAATTTGGCTGAGTTGAGGCAAGATGCTGCAATAAGCTTAGTCTATCCATCCAAGGCTTTTTCTCTGTCACAACCCCACAAAAGCACCCGAGTCAAATCCAACTCCCTTTACACTTTCCATGAGGTGAAATTCTATTTGTGCCCCTGTAAAACCTCCTAAAACCAAACTTGCATCCCTGCTGAGATACAAGAAATACCTCGGCCTTTGTAGGAGGTACAGGCGAGAGTCATACATTGTGTACATATATGCATGATGACGATGATGTTAATCACTTTGCAAGATATACATCGAAATTTGAAACGTGGTTGTTCCATCTATGCAGAAGCACAAATGAAATTGCTCCTTTTCCTTGTAGAGAGTTGTATAAAGAGAGAGATAGAGAGAGTTGAACTACCTTGGAAAAATGTACTTGGAGCTACAAAATCGAACCTGTGTATAAGTACAGAACTTGCATCAGAATGAGGATGAGCATTCAACTATTTGTTTATGTTTTTTTAATTGTACCTGAGAGCGTCCACAATGAGGATGAGGATGCGATCAACGGTGGGCTGGGTCCATCCAGGTCGGGAGGGATGGAGGTGGGGTGGAACCGGATCAGGGAAGGAGGAGGAGGAGGAGGAGGAGCAAGGGGAGAGGTGGAGGTCGGAGGGGAGGGAGGAGGCGGAGAGCTCAGTGCGGGTGAGGAGGAAGCCCCGCGTGAAGAGGTAGATTCCCGAACAGTGGAGACCCAACAGTACCATCAGCCATGTCACCCCCATCACCTTCAGGGTGGGGGCCCACCTGTCAGTCAACCGCTTCTTTCCCCTCATCCCTGTTTCCCGATCCGATACCACCACCACCACCACCAGGATTCCTATTGACAAAGAAGGAAAATTTTGTTGCTGGTTGCTGAATCAAAATAGTTAATCACTGATCACTCAGTGATCAGTGGGCTGCTGCCTACACGGAGATGAAAACAATTTTCTTGGGCCGGGCCGGGCCGATCCAGACATTTAGTCTCTCTAGTCTCTAGTCATGTTTGATTGCTAGACAATTAAATTATCTATTTTAACTTTTAAGGTAAAATAATTTAAGTTATTTTTATTTTGGAGTTTGCCATGAAATTAATTATTGATAAATGAGGAGAGAAAATAGAGAAATGAATGTCATGGTCTCTTGTATTATTGACTAATTAGGAGAGAAAAAAAAATGGAAAATGAATGTCTCTTACACAGAGTTTGTCTTAATTTGTATCATTACCATAAGAAGAGAAAATTGAAAAATGAATCTCTCTTATATCTCTTAAATAAGTGTAAAATAAGTTAATTTATCTTATTGCGTGTAACTCCATCTTACTTATTCTGTTTTACTCTTCAATTAAGTTAAAAAAAATTTAATAGTTGAGTGAGAAGTAAAATAATAGAATCTTAACTAAGCAAAATTTATCTCGTAGGGGATGGAATGGGGATCGTCAATGCCACTTCTGTTTTGATGTTGAGGATACTAACCACCTATTTCTCAATTGCCAACAAGCGCAAAAAATTTGGTTTTGGCTAGGAAAAACTCAAGATTTCTTTCATACATGGACAACCCTTGTTGATATTTTTCACTTTTCCTCTACTTTTAGTGTTGTAGAACAAAAAGGTTTTTTAGTTGTTCTAAGTGCAGTTAGTTGGACACTATGGAAGTATCGCAATGAGATATGCTTCCAATATGGTTCACCTAAAACGGTTAGATCTCTCATTCTATTGATTATTTCTGTTTTTGAATATTGGACAGGACACATGGACAAGAAGATTAAAGCAGCTGCTCTCGTTTGGCTCCCGAATGACATCAATGCAATTCCTCTACAGGTATGGGACCCCGCTGACAACCTGGCTGTGCCATATTCTGACAATGGATTCAATGAGACTAGTGATCATGGTGAACAAGCTCTTAGGATGGTGCCTTTAGACAGGGGTATTGGGTCTCCAGTTGAATGAAGATGACTACAATCATTTTGTGTTTTTGCATCTTTAGGTGGTGTTTATACTTCAGCCCAAATGTCAGTGGCTTAATCTTAAAAAATTCTTCTCTATTTCTGTGTTGTGGTGGGCTCTTAAATGAAGAGCGTTTATCTTTGTTTGGTTTTTGCTGCCTGACCTCTTAGGAGATCAGTGAGGGTTTCACATGCTTGACTTGGCTGTAATTTAACCTTTTGATTTCATGAAAATGAAATGGGCTTTATTGACTTTTTTCAAAAAAAAAGAAGTAAGCTCCTTACTCTACTTCTTATTTCACAATTAAACATGACAAGTAGGACCGGCAATTATTTTTACATTTCTTTTTCTTTTTTAAGATATAAAATGTCTTTATGTGCATTGAAATTAAGAGTCGACTGACTGGTACTAGCTGCAAATGAGATAATTATATGTTGTATTTATAAGAAGTAGACATAAATGTAGTTCTTTTGTCTAGTTTTTGGAGTAGAATTAGGGTGGTCTTTTTAAGTTCACTAATTTTTTTGTTTGTGAATTTAACTCTAAAAGCTATTGGATTAAATTTAAATGATGAATTTGAAATATTGAAACTCATCTACTTTACGAGTCATCGATGCGTCTACATATGAAAATTTTCAAATTTCAAATTAGTTTTGTATAGAGTCAAGTGGTAAAAAAAAATAAAAAAAAATAATCTATTAAAAATTAATTTGTAAACTTTCTAATTTGACCGGTTGATTTTATATTAAATTAATTCAAAAATTTAAAATTTCACATGTAAATATCTCACTTGTAAGATGGATGAATTTCAACGATTCAAATTTGTTATTTCAATCTGATAAATTTTAAAATTAAGTTCATAAAATAACTCGGTAAACTTAAAAATACCCTAATTCTACTCCTAGTTTATCACATTCATACTTGTTTTTTCATCTACTTTGTCTTAACTGTTGTACAAACTTTTAAAAAAGTTCACATAAATTAGTTGAGGATTTTTCATCTACTTTGTCTTAACTGTTGTACAAACTTTTAAAAAAGTTCACATAAATTAGTTGAGGAGAAATATCACACCAAATCGGTTGTGACGGAATAAAATCATATATTTTTGTCATAAATCTTTTTTTATGAATAATTATATGAATCTCTCCATTCTCATCCCCCATCATTCCCTCATCTCTTAGACAGTTTTTAGAGATGTTTTTCTTTTTCTTTTTTCAATATCGTCCACATTTTTTACGATCTATGAGAAATTTTGCAAATCTAAAATCACAAACGTATTCTACGTAATTTTATCTTTCAAATGAGATCTAAGATGACATACATTTGGGCTCATCGTCACACAAGTATTTATACCTCATCGTGCAAGTATTTATCCCCAATCGTGAACCTCGCATCTCCCCATCTCTGAAATAGATTTTACTTTCATAAACTAACTTAACTAACTAGTTTAATTAAATTTATTCAAAACACTGTGGTCTTCCAAGTTTAATTAAATTTATAGGTATAAATACTTAGAATATAATAAATTAATACTTACACATCTAATTTGATATGACTACATGGGGAGACCACTCAAACTACATGGAGAGAATAATCATACACGTTATTAGAGGTGAGTTTTTTTTTCTTTTTTCAATGCCGTCCACATTTCTCATGATCTATGAGAAATTTTGCGAATATAAAACCATGAACATATTCTACGCAATTTTATCTTTCAAATGAGATCCATGATGACATACTTTCAGGTTCATCATCACACAAATATTTATACCTCACCGTGCAAGTATTTATACCTATACTTGTAAGTATTTATCCCCAATCGTGGACCCTGCATCTCCTCATCAACCTTCCCCAATCGTCCCTGCATTAACCTTTCTCTAACAAAAATAGTTGACCATATAGGTATAAATACTTCAGTGCATAGGTATAAAGACTTATAATATTTGATATTAATACTTTTAAATGTCAGCAGTGTCATATGTGGAAAATACTAGGTATAAATACTTAGATGATGAGGTATAAATACTTGTGTGACGACGAGCTCGAAAGTATGTCATCATGGATCTCATTTGAAAGATAAAATTGCATAGAAGACGTTCGTGATTTTAGATTTGCAAAATTTATTGTAAATCGTGAGAAATGTGGACGAGATTAAATAAATAAAATTGGAGGGATAATAGAGGAATGAGAGTGGAGGGACAATTATCGGGGCTCTTTTTTTATATAACGCAACCAAATTTCTTTTTTTTGGATATCCAGTTAGAGACGCAACCAAATTTATTTATAATGATTAACGAACACTAGAAAATTTGGCATATTTGTATTTTTTTTTAATGATTACGAAAATATGTGCTCGATATTACTTTATTTATGATCTAATTTTCAATAAATTTACGTAATTGCATACTCAAGAGTATAAATTAAATATTTTTAGCAACTATATATGTAGTATTTGTTTCTTTTGGTATTTATAGTTTACAATTAACTGTATCAACATATTTTTATACTCACACTGTGTTGAACTAATATTTTATATGGATGAAATTTTATGTTTTAACATAATTTTAACAACACCACTGTGTATAGTTTTTCGGGAGGATATAATGAATTTCCAAGATAGAGAGACATGAGACTGCTTTCTCGTACTAAACTGAACAGCACCTATTTGTTTTGCACTTGAAGCGAGCTCTAGCTAGCTATTTGTTTATTTATGGAGAACAGAGAAAGTTGGGCCATTTTATATACGAGATGTCATGTATCACTTACCAGTATCCATCAAAGACCTCTAGTTTACCGTAGCTGCTTCACTAAATAAGAAGCAATCAGATTAATTAATTCACCACCTCTGGCGTTGCGTTGATGCAAGTGCCAGCGGTGTGGATGTACGAGACAGAGACAGAGACGTCGACTCCTCCGTCGATGGCTCAGATGTCATCGACATATCACCCTCCCTAGCTTGCCTCGAGATCTACAAGTGCTGATCTCAGCACCGCCAGAACCTCAGTCATCATGGGCCGTTCATTCTTGTAAGGCCGCACACACCGATATGCCACTCCGAAGACAACACCTAATGTAGGCCGGTCCCAATGTGGACCCAGCCTCGGGTCCACAATAGACTCGACAGCCGTGGAGCCATCCCCGACTCCACCCTGATCTGTCATGGCACATTGGGCAGTGTGCACAACTGACTCTGCACCGCCAGACGGAGTGGGGACCACGGCATGCAGTCCTGTTACAAGCTCAAGAAGGACAACGCCGAAACTGTACACGTCAGCGGATTCTGACACTTGGCCCAGAGCCAACCTCTCTGGGTCCATGTAACCCATGGTGCCTCGGACCTGAATATAAATATAAATATAATTGCATGATTCTTTGTGTGATTAAGCATATATTAATTAGCTTGTGATGAATATACTAATTAATTAGTAGATTGACATGAGATACATAAGGTAGCATGAGTGCATCACAATAATTAATTGCTGCAATTCTATTATTTCGGTGGGTTGCTTGTGATGTCAGCCTTACTTAATTCTAAAATTTTATTTACTGATCATGCTTCCCAAGTCCCAACTAAGAAAAATGATTTTCTATTCCATTACCTCAGTAGATAAGTGTGTTGCATCGCTTGACATGATCCTTGACACGCCGAAGTCTGACAGCTTCGCCACGCCCGACTCAGATAGTAAAACATTTGTCGGCTTCACGTCCCGATGAACCACTGCACCGCCAGGGAACTCATGGAGGTACACCAACCCCTCTGCCACATCAACCGCAATCTGAAGCCGCCTGTGCCATGTCAGCTCGCCATGAAACAAAGCACGCGATAGGTTCCCTCCCGGCATGTACTCATATATCAATACGTGGTTATCACGGTCATCAAGGCAATACCCAACAAGTGTCGTCAGATTCTTATGTCGGAGCTTGGCTAAGACCTCGACCTCACTGTAAAACTCGGCAATCTTTTTTTCTCGATAGATTCTTTTTATCGCAACATGCTGCCCGCTAGGTAGTTTTCCTAGATATACCTTGCCGGCTCCACCTTGTCCCAAGAGGAGACTGCTATCGAAACTATTTGTTGCTTGCTTCAACTCTGCTTTTGTGAAAATATACAACCCCTCGGTTGGGAGCGGGGAAGATGCTGCCTCGGGGAAAGGTGTGTTGGATTTCTCTCCATCTGAGGTCGTAACAATTCCATCCGACAAGCGGTGGCTCTTCCAATTTCGGTGCCTTGAACGGTAAATGGCAAGATTAAGAATAACAATCAGGACAACTGACACTAGCCCGGCTGCAGCAGATCCTGCTGCAATTTTGACAGTTTGGGAGTGACCCGATTTGGCCGAGCGAGAACCTGACACAGAAACGGGTTCTGCCCCGAGAGGCGGAGGTGAATCAGATGGTATACCTAGAGCATTCACATCCTCTAGCACTTGAACCACGCAAAGGACAAACGAACGAAACCGGGGCAGAGACGGGTAAAACCGCGACCATACCCCGATCGTGGCAGCCATGCCGCAAGCAACATAATCCTTACTCCTTGATGAATCCAAAAGTGTGAATGTCGCAGATATAAGAGTGTTCTGACATGTTGAGCAAGCTGACTGATCAGATAAGAGGTCCGGCACAGAACTCGAAGAGCAAAACCGTGTGGTGTTGGAGAGCTGAGACGGTGCAGAGGAGAGGATGGATGAGAGCGGGCCAAAGAGACAGGGGCGTTGCCCTGCGGCAATTGAGGGGGAGTCGGAGGAAAGAGAGCATGAGCCGTTGGATAGCAGGAGGGAGGGGCGAGCGAGGCCGCGGCGAAGGAGAGTAGCGGTGAAGTTGGAGGAGCATAAGGCGGCAGTAGAGGGGGGCAGGAAGGCGATACCAGTGAGGTTGGCATGCACGGCTGCCGCATAGATGTAAGCGGCTGTGACAAACCAGCAGCAACTAGTGGCCGTGGGGTCAGTAGCGTTTGCATAGCATTGTGGGGGGATCATACGAGAGGCACCATCAATGTCATAGGGGCATACGGCAGTACCAGAACTGTTCGTTGCTTCTGCCGCAGATACGGTTAGTGATGCCGGTACAACGAGGAAGAGGGAGAGAAACAGAGCAAGTGATGCCATTTTGTAAGGCTTGAGAGGTGAGGGGACGGAATGATGGGTTATGTCATTTAATTAATTTATTTTGGTGTGGTGATTTCACTGGTAAAAAGTGGCAATTATTAATTATTAAGAAGAAGAAAGGGGAAGAGGGTAACACTAAACAGTGTGATGGTGAGAGGTAGTTGTAAGTTGTTGACTGATGGGGTGAGTATTTCACAGTTGACTTTGTCTGAAGAAGATTGAAAAGGACTCCCAAATGCTCAATTGTTAATATAAATGTGTAAAGGAAAATTCATGAATAATGCCTACAGAATTAAATAATAGTTCGTCTGCAGTATATGTGAACTTGTTAATTTTATAAAATTTAAAATTACAGATTATTGTTTTTCTTCAAATCTCCTCTCTTTGTATGGTGCGGTGCGTGCTTATTTTAAGTGATACCATACCATAGGTCCATAGCAACAACCAACAAAAGCTGGAAATTGAACATAAATTCAAGTGCTTGCCGACCTTAACTTAATAAATGTAGACTAATATGAAGTCAACAAATTCATTGACTTGGAAAAAAAACTTGCCACCGGCACCAACTGCCAAATATGTGTATATTTGGTTTGGGCACATGTTGAACAAATATTTTGTTTATAAATTCTGGCTCCCAAGTCCGACAAAATAATATTTTGTATCTTTTTGCTTAGATCGCTAGTTATGGTCAAAGTTAACATGATAAAATGATTAAATGTCTGAACAGAATAAATTATTCTATTTTTCTAAAATTTTGATTTTTCAACAAAATAATTCCCTTTCGCGATTTTTTTTTATTTTTATTTTCGATTATTAAAAAAATCGGTTGTAATTTCAAATAATGTTTTAGTGCTCCACCTCTGTCTATAAAATACAAAAAACGTTCTGCCCGTCTCTACCAGCCTCTCCTTGTCTCTAGAAAATATACACATATTTGGCACTATTACTACCATCATCATCATCATCATATAATATATTCTTCGTTTCACATATTCTCCCCAGCCCCAGGTGCAACAGGAGGGAAGGCCCACAATAAAAAAAAATTTTAAAAAACAAAAAAAAGAGCGAAAAAAGATGAAAGCCCAGGTGTAACAGGAGGGAAGGCCCGCAAAAAATAAATTAAAAAACAGAGCGAAAAAAGATGAAAGCCCAAGTGCAATAGAAGGGAAGGCCTAATAAATTATAAAAACAAGTACAAAAATAAATATGTCAGAAGTGGGATTTGAACCCACGCTCTCTCACGAGAACCAGAACTTGAGTCTGGCGCCTTAGACCACTCGGCCATCCTGACTTTTATGCTATTTGGATTCTACTTTTTTATATATATAAATAATAATATTACATGCTACCGTCGCCTTCATTAACTGATAGTAAATTCTGGTATTGTTGCAATGTGAACCGTTCCTTTTCTATAAATCGGATGGTCGACATAGTAAATTTTTTGTATTCTTCGTTAAATTTAATAAAAACAATTGTGATGGAATTGTAAAATCGTTTTTTACTGTTATTTTTTTTTCATTTGTATTTTTTTTTCAAATATTTTTTTTTAATTTTTCATGAATATCAATAAAAAATTATTTTCATATTCTATTCAATATTATAATATTTTTTTTAACTTCCCAATTCTCATCCGTTCGATTTTCATCTTTGGTCGATGTGTTTCTTATATTCAATCTCCATGTCATCACTCTCATCCGAGCACCACCCGAGCGCCGCAACCGCCTCTCGACCGTGATTGTTCGCTCCTCCCTCCGTCTGGCGCACCAGCGAACGATCTAGTTTCTTTCAATTGAGTTTTCTGTTGTTATTTGCACGAGATTGCGCAAATCAGAAAGCTATTTTGATTTGTAAGTTGTAACACATTTAATAGGGACAAGGAAGCATGTGTAATATTATGTATCTAAAAGGGTTTAACATAGTAAAATAAGGCATACTGGTAAAAGGTTAAATTTGTTAGAAAAATGAAATTTTTAAGTAAGTGAAACTTGATCTCTGTGACCAAATAATACATCCTACCATCTATAATTCTCAGTTTCTCATAAAGAGGTTTATGTGGCTGGAAGTTGGAATAGGATAATAAAAAAATAATACAGGAGAGATTGATAGGGGTGTTGCGAGAATCGAACTCGCGACCTCTTGCACCCAAAGCAAGAATCATACCACTAGACCAAACACCCGATGAGGTATAACTTTTGGGTTTTCTTTTTTGATGTTGATTCTGTCATTTAGAACATGTGCATAGTGCGTCACATTAAATAAGATAAATTACGATTAGAATGAATTTACAGTTCAATTTTAAAATTATTGAAATGAAATTAGAGAAGAAACTATCCTAAAACGATAGATAATTTTTTGTTTGTAACAAATCATGTCTAACCTGTAGTAACTAGTAAGAAATGAGGATTGAGGAACCACAAAAAATATTAATTGTGATTTATGACAGACAAGACTAGAGTAAAGTGTTGGACCAGTTTTCTTTTTAATTTTGGATCAAAGTGGGCCCAGTTTTAAGCCCAAAAAAAAATCAATCTCCAGACTCCAGATAGATATCACTATCATATAAACTTAAAACAACAAAATTTTCTTATTTTGGCAATGCATATTGATTATTGAATCCATGTGTAAATAAATATGGACAGCATAACATCTATGATGGTTACAACAGTAGATGAAATACATTGAAATTTAGACATGATTTGTTATTTTTTGGGGGCAAATTAAACTTCTTCTTTTTTTTTATTTTTTGAGCAAAACATGATGGCACCCAATACAGCTCAAAAGATGCATATCCAGGAGGGGGGACATGAATTATAAGCTGGACCAATCTTTGCTTTGTGTAGGAATCCTAGGCTTTAAATTTAATTTAATTTAATTTAGTTTAAAACAAACAGAAAAATGCTCTCCAACTACAAATCATAATTGCACTTGAATAGGATTTAGCATTGCACCAATAAAATGCTCTCCAACTTGTCTTCCAAATCAGCTATCACAAAAAGGAGATGTTTTCCCCACTTGAAAGTTAGAAACTATATATCCATCCTAAAATTCTCCTTAAATTTATTTTTATCATTATATCATTATTATTCTTACGTCATATTCAATGCATTTTTTTTTTTTTGTGTTGTATCAATATCAATAGCATGTACAATATATATTTCTTAAATGCGTATCCTCTGCATTAACTCAAAATGAAATATTTCGAGCTAAATGAATCTCAACCGTCTGATTGTAAACGAAGTCAATTTGGCCACTGCCTACAAGTGAGTCCTTTAATATTAATGTGGATCTAGTCCGCACGAATCTTAAAACAGATCGGATCGGATATTCAAGATTCATTAACTCAAAAAATTCCCTTTTTAGTTAATGCAGATGATACAGATTCATATTTCTTTCCCTTACCTCTGGTGTGCGTGTGTATTCTTTCATTACCTCCATAATTGAATTTTTTTATTTTGTTTTTGTCCTTTAATTTTTTTTTATTTTTACAAAAAATATTACTATTAGTACTAGGCTTTCTCACAAATAAAATTATATGACACCCATTAATCTAGCTTCTTTATCTTAATTTTCTAGTTCCACCTTTGACGTCCATAAATATTTTGAGTTCCTCTATAGTTCAAGAAAATTAAAAAAAAAAAATTTGTGTAATTTTGGTTATTTAAAAAAAAATATATAATTCCTCACTCTTTCTCTATTGATGTAGTATTTGTTTAATTAAAATAACAAATATATTTTATCTTATTGAATATTACTGTATATTGAATTGAGTCATCACTATAATAAATTTCGAGTTCCATCCATGTATATACTCTTATATATACTTTTTTTTTCCTTTTTATTTTGGATGTAGTTGAGATAGTTACATGAGGAATTAGAATTATAATAAATTAAAAGAAAAGGAGAAAATTAACAAGTTGTGAGGAATGGATTGCTAAGCACATGAGAGGGTTATTAAAAGCAAGCAAAGAACAAGTCAAGAAATTAAGAGTACAAATAGAATCAGCATGAGAATTGATGATAAAATAAAAATGAGATTTTTATATTTATGAAATTAAGTAGAGATGGAGAGCATGAGAATCGTGGGAAATTAGTAAAGTAATATAAGAGCAGTCAGCAGTGTAATTGCAACATGTAATTGTCGCTAAGTGTGGTCTGTGACTCTGCGGTGGGGTGTCAGAATTCAGATGCTGCGCACGTGTGCTTCAAATTAATTATTCATTTAATTTAATTAATTAAATAAATCAATCAGCATCCCACACCCCTCCTCTGTAGTCTGTACCATTGCCCCCCCTTTCTATTGTACCGTTTCAAGGAATCCTATGTCTCTCTCTCTCTCTCTCTCTCTCTCTGTTTCATCTACAATCAAATTGAACTATCTGTTACTGTTACTGTAACAGAGGGAACGGACGTTAATTCAATAACTACGCCAAACAGAGCCTTAATGTACACACCATTTGTAAGAGGGATCTGACCATTAATATCCATCGAGATTAGCAAGTTGTCAATTCATCAACAACTACATTTTTTGCACTCTTGGTGGAAGAGGTTGTGGGTTTGAAATCCAAACGATAATCTTTTCTTTTATTGATATTTATTTTAATTTAACATGTACACGCCTTAATTTGTATACAAAAAGTTCACACAAAAAAAAAAAATTAAATACACCTTAATTTGTTATTTTATTAACAAGCCAATATTTATTTATTTTAAATTTTTATTGATACAAAAACTTATTGAGAAAGGCTTTACTATTTGTCTACTGCACGAGGGACAAAAAAATGTGGTCCTAAAATTGGCTTATATATATATATATATATATATATATAGATATATGCTCTCAACATTGGTGAAATGCATATCCCACAATCCCACATACATACATTTTTGGTTTTATGTTCTTGTCGGCTATAATAAATTCATGACCTAAAAAAAGATCCAACCAATGGATTCATTCAATGTTCTTTTCTTTTTATTTTTGTTACCTAAAATACCTTTGTTATGTCAAATGGTGTGGAATTAAAAATTAAAAAAAAAAATTTAATAACATAAACTACGTATATATACGACAAGGAAATTATATTGATTTTTAAATTTGATGTAAGAGTTTCTCATACAATGATTTAATTATGTGAAAGAGGGAAGACATACGTGTCCCATCAAATTACCACAAATATAAAAAATAAAAAAATAAGAGAAGGAAAATTGAGGTGGCCACAATCAATCAATCGTACCACAAATTATTATTTGGAATTATTTGGAACTCATGTAACCCTTTTTTGTTTTTTTCATAAGAAAATCTTAATTAGGAGCTTTAAGTAGGAGTTTAAACGAATTGGATTAATTACATTTCGTTTCGTTTGTTTAAATTGTTGATTTTAATTTATTATAATCAGTTATAAAAATTTAATTCCTAACTACTTAATTATAAGATTAAAAAAAAAAAATCCATACAATCCCATGTAACTTGTATGGTTTTTTTTTTAATCTTGTAATTGGACAATATCATTTCATAATTTCTCAACTCTCTCCCGGCAGTATTTTTGCATCCAATGCAACATAAGAGGAGCTTAAATGCAAAAGGAAAAAAAAGAAAAAAAAAAAGAAAAGTTCGACATAATTCTAAAAAAAATAATTTAATTAAAGTCTTATTGTATTCGTCAGCTATTATAACTTGATTCACTTTCTTTTTATTCTAATGCACCAAATCGGTGCATGCGTCATAGATAGAGCCGAATAATGAACTATTCGAGGCTATGGTGCTAGTTATATCATACTTAATTTAGTTTGTTACGGTTTATATTTTAATTTTCAAAATTTAAATGATTGATCCGAATCATTTATTACTATTGTTTAGTCCGTACTTTGCTACGAATTCAAAATTTAAAATTCAAATAAAGAATATAAAAAATGAAAGGAAATCAGATAAAATATTTTCATCTTTTTATAATTTTTCTTTATTCAACAATGAAATTGACTATTTTTTCTTTATCTCTCCGTTAAATAGAAAAGTAATTATAGTAAACAAACATGTTAATTACCTTCTTATTTTGTTATAATCAATGACATAAAAAGAAATAAATAAATATTTTCAATTAATTGCTTTTATGTCAATATTCATGAGAAGAAATTGTAAGAAGAAAATAAGTATAGCAAGAGTTCTAAGAACTAAATACAGATTTCAACACAATAAATTCCAATACATTGTCACATAAAATCACAATTGCATAACATTTTTTTATCTTAATTGTTTAAAATTCAACGAATTAAATCACAGCCGTTAACGGATCAAGACATCATATGCTTAATATAAGAGTAGAGATAATATCTATATGAAAATGTACTTGAATGTTAAAATCTATATTATTACTACGTTCTTACATAGGTAAAAATCAATTGATCTAAAGATTTTGAATAATTATATTGATCCCCTCACCCCTGGCCCCCCATTTAACCCCGCACTCTCTCTCTCCAAATTAACTCCCTAAACTGCCTTTTATCCCCGCATTAATTCCTTTAAGAATTTTCATTTATCCCCGCATTAATTACTGCCCTTTAATAACAATCTCCGCATTAATTAACAATCCTCACATTAATTATACTGTCCTCTAATAACAATCCCCGCATTAATTATACTATCCTTTAATAACAATTTCCGCTAATAAATATTTATCTGTTTATTGATGTTCAAAAAAGTATTTATCATTTTCTGACAAGTATTTATCCTTATGTCTGAGAAGTATTTATCATTGTCCCTGACATGATAATACTTTGATTTGATTAAACATTACTTATTGACAAGTTCAAGAACAAAGTTCAATAAAGTATTTATCGTTGTTCTGACAAGTATTTACGATTATATATGAGAAGTATTTATCATTGTCACAGATGTTTTACTGTAAGTTGCAATTATGGCTGAGAAGTATTTATCCATGTAACATAAACTATTTATCATTATGTTTGACAAATATTTATAATTGATATTTTACTGAAAGTTGCAATTATGTCTGATAAGTATTTATCCATGTAACATATAGTATTTATCAATGTATCATAAAGTATTTATCCTTATGTCTGAGAAGTATTTATCATTCATATTGTACTGAAAGTTGCAATTATGTCTAATAAGTTTTTATCCATGTAATATAAAGTATTTATCAATGTATCATAAAGTATTTATCCTTATGTCTGAGAAGTATTTATCATTGGGTGAGGGGGTAGTTTATTTAATGGTCCCCAGTTGTGCGGGGACAATCCAGAAAAAAAATGAAAATTTGTGCGGAGATAAATGACAAGTATTTATGAGGGGATTGTTTATTTAATGGTTCCCAGTTGTGCGGGGATGATTCAAAAAAAAAAGGAAATTTTGTGCAGGGACAACAAATGGATTGATTTATTCTTTCCTAAATAGAGATCATTGCATAGGGATTAACACTTTGCAAATTCACGATAAATACTTTGATGCTTCAAGTTAAATACTAACAGTTTCTGCGGAGTATTAATTATTGAGCGGTCCCCCCATGATATTTTTGGCAGTTTGTGCGGGGTTTTTTGCGGGGATAGACCTGCGGGGATTGTTATCATGATCCAAAGATTTTAGACCATTTGAAAGTAGTGATTTTTTATCAATCTAAAAAATAGTAAAAAAATTATAAAAAGTATAAAATTTGGCATTTAAGCATATTTTCATAAGAAGATCACGGTGAACTGTTCAAATCGACTATTTTGACTTTGAAAATAAAATATAAATCTATAATATGGATCAAAGCAGTGTCGTAGATAACGATATGCGGTCGTCAGACGGATGTGATATCGCCAAGCGATTAATCGGTATTATACGGACAATTTAACATTTTTATTAAATTTATGCATATATATAATAATTTATTAAAAAAAATTATTTAACTCATTAAACTTATCAAATAAACTTAATTCAACTTGTTTTATTATTATAACATGACATTACACTTATTTGTTTTTAACACATAAATATTTTACATATGTAAGTAACACATTTATTTAATGAAATAATAAATTTGAGAATTAAGCTTTTTCAAATACTAATAACGTATTATTTGAAATAAATGAAACTTTCCAATATAAAATCACTAAATTTAATTTATGATAACAACTTAATTTTGTAAATGAACATGTCGTACTATTGAAAAAATACATCAGTAAGTAAGAAAAATAAATGGTATATAAATAATAAAAAAAAACTAATCAATTTCAACGTAAGTAAGAAGAAAAAACATATATAAAAAATATTGAATGTATATCCAAATACAAATAAAACTACAATACATGGTTTATAAACCTTATTATCACACACTGTCACATAAAAAAAAAAGCAATGTGAAAATAAATATTCACTGGAATAAACGGAAATAAACGGACAATTAAACGGTAAGACAGCCGAATCGGAAAAAAAGGCCGATTAATTGTTTTCATCCGCAAACAAACATCCGTTAAGTGTATTCGTAACTATTTAGCCGTCGTTAACGATTAAACGGACGTTAAGACCGTTTTTAACAACATTGGATCAAAGTGCTATATGCATGATACTGTTACCTCACTCCTACTCAAAATATTAAGTAACGCGCAACGGTAGTACAAAATTAATTTTTATTCGAAAACAAAACAAATACCATAACTAAAGATTATTGGAAAAATGATACCGATCCATTTTTTAATTTAATTATATTTTATTCCTTTTTATTAATATTAAGCTTATGCATACCTTGTTTTTATCCATACGGATTCGAATAATGAATAAATTATTGAATAAATTGATAACTTATATAATTTAATCCAAAAATATAACACACATGTGCTCGTATGTTTATTAGAGCAAAGCTAGGTTTGATAAGCATAACTTCAAAATCTATTAAATTGATTTCAATAGATAATTCAAACAATTGAAACTGGTCTATTTCATGAGTGTTGCATTTACATGTAAAATTTTAAAAATTTCGAATTTATTCAGTACAAAGTCAAACAGATGTATGTAACATTATAATTTTCTTAATGCCTTTATTTTTCATCATATTGTAACATTATAATTAAAAGTTACCTTTATCTCGTTATTTTATATGATACATATTATTAATTAAATAATTGATATTAAATATAAACCAATTTTATCATTTATTATTAGTTAGAAATATATATAAAAAAAAGTTGGATAAATCAATTTTATCGTAAATTATAAAATAAAAAGTTATATTCAATGTTATATAAATCAATCTAATAATTCCACATCGAAATAAAAATTTATGACGTATAATTTTATATTTACTGATAACCCGATAGAATAATAGTTACAAAATAACTCTCATCTATATCCTTACCAATAAACTAATATAAAGTTATTCTAACCCATACCAAATTACCAATGTTTATTAAGTTAACAAAAAAAAAATCAGTATCTATACCTGTATAATACAAATTAGATAAAAAAAAATCACTAACATGTCTAATCATATTTAGAAAAAAAGAAAAGAAGAAAAACCACTAGTCCAACCTACTAGGCAAGAAGGGACAAAAGGGCAAAGAAGGATGATTGCTTTATGAAAGAGAGATATGTCATATTATTATATTATATAATATATTAGGTCGGTCGGTGCAGCCTTCCTCAAATCTTTCATGTGATACCAATTAATGCTTCCCCCTTTTCTCACTTTTATTTCTTAATTAACTTCAAATCTCAATCATCCCTTTCTTTTACATCCAATCGGACCATTCAAATGATACCAACAAATTTTATTTATTTTTAAGTCCATGCAATTGCAAATAATGTGGTGTGTTTTAAAAAGGGAAATAATTAAAAAAAAAAGAAAAATAATTTAACATGCAAAACAATGATATTTACAAATATTGTTAGGTAGACCATACACATCATAGGATTTCATAGGTTTAATTAAATATATATATATCGTCCTCTTATGTTTTAACAACAAATAAATTAAGGATAATTGCAGATTTGAAAAGTGACTTTAGTTGGTTTAGGTGGGCTCAATATTTGACTTTTTAGATAATCTTCCTTTTTGTTAAATTTAAATTTAAAAAATAAAAAACATGGATGGCAATATGATTTCAATTGACGAGTTAAAAACTTAAGAAAGAAACTGTGTTATTGGAATAAAACATAGGAAAAATTAACATAATAATTAAATTGGTTGAGACAGAAAAGCATCTTTGTATTGTCAGGTCACCAGTCTAGAAAACCCAAATTCACCGCCATTTGAATTACACTAAAATATGCATATTATATCAATTAAACAGCTAAGATTTATCTTATTTTTATGTCAAAAATATCAGGTAACGTTCCTTAAAACATATAATAATAAAATTGCATTTAATAAATAAAAATGTTAAAATATTCTCTTATGAATGTTCTCATTTTTTTTCTTTCAAATTGGCATACTATTTCTTGCAAAAAAAATCACCAATTTCTAATCCAACGGTTGTAAATTATTGTATCGTGCAAACTTTGTCGAATAATATCATGATTTGTGTTTCTATATTAATTTTATGAGGAAGGTTCCAATATCTCATATTTTTCATATTTCATACTGTCTCACATTTTATATTTTCGTTTATATCGTCCAATTGTCGATCCGAACTACTCAACAAGATATACATATTAAAATATACTTGGAGATCAAATTTTATAATTTTTGGAAAAAAATATTATTTTTTTAGATAGTTAGAAAATCACTATTTCTGAATAGTTCAAAAATAGTGATTTTGTACATATCTTAAATAGTAAAAAGTTTCAAAAATTATAAAATTTCATCTCCAAGCATATTTTAGTATGGATATCATGTTGAGCGGTTCAAATTGACAATTTTGACTTTGCAAACGAAGATATAAAATATGAGATATGATGAGGTACGAAAGTCATGAGGTATTTTGAAACTCTCCTTTAATTTCATTAATCTCTATTCTTATATTATGCATTTTGAAACTCTCCTTTAATGTCAACGGTTGAGATTAAAAGATGAAGTTTCAAATTGAATATCAGCCCTTCAATTACATAATCCGACTTCTTTTGATTAAATACATAATCTGACTTCTTTTGATTGAAAGATGAAGGCCTTATAAATAATCGTTTAATTTTCCCAGATTGAATATAAAAAATATAAAAAAGTTTCTATCCGAAGGAAACAAATTAAAAAAATTTCCAATACAAATTTCTTTTCCCATAACTGTTGACAAAAAAAAAATACATACTTCAATATCTACTTAATCATGTAATAAAAAAAATTACATATGTTATTCAGAAAATACTAATTTGTGGAAATATATTATCAGTTTACTTTATAATTGCATCTGTATTTTTCTTTCTCATGTTTCATTTGATTAATTAATTAATATAAAAGGTTCACAGTGAACGAAGCACTGACAGCTTACGTAATAAGGACAAATAGATACTCTGTACTGTACAGCTTATTCAGCTTCAAATTCTGTAACACATCTCAAGTCATCCAATATTTTTGTTATCGGATTCATCATCAATTATTATTAAATTTCAAATTAGATGCTTATTTTTAAAATTCAAATAGTTACTTTTAACCGCTCAATATAATCTCTGTACTAAAATGTGTTTGGTGACTAAATTTTATATTTTTCTAAAATGTTGTTTTTTTAAGTAGGTACGATTTTTTTTTTTTTTTGTAATTCTAAACCATTATTTTGTATCTATCTAAAAATAATAATAATAATAGATTAAAAAATATATAAAATTTGGTTACCTTAATATGAAGATCATATTGAACGGTATGAATCAACTGTTTAGATTTTAAAAATAAAAGTAAGTGCATGAGGTAGGAATGAGATACGAGATATTTGAACGCTCTTCATTTAATTTTACGGTTAAGAAGTTACTTAAAATTTTACTGATACATGTCCATCTAAGGAATGAGTATATATAATTTAATGTACAAAATTAATTACTTGTCTTTTTAAAGTTCTATATATAGTTATATACTTTGATTTTGATTTTACGTTCCATTTGATGGGTAATCCGTCTCAATTTTGAAAAACAAATTTACCTGACTGAGAACAATTATAATCAGACGGTTTTTTTAGCATGGCATGAATCTCAAAACGGACCCCTACAGTCCCGATTTTTTTATATATATCCAAAACTTCAATCAAATTATAAAAAATAACCGAAGCACCGTTGAAATTCGATTTTTACCCAATCCGGTTATCCAATAACCGGATTTTATAGAAATGTCCGGTTAACCACTCCCCGGACTCAAAATGCACAAATCCGGTTAATGGTTAACCGGATTTGTGCATTTTGCCTTTTTTTTTTTTTTTTTTTTTTTTTTTAAAACAGAAATTTTTTATTTTTTATTTTTTTTGTATTAAAATATTAGAAATATTGAATATATTTCTTTGAAAACAGATATAATACAATATAATTTGATTTATTAGAAAGACTGCAACAAATAACCCGGATCAATATTTTTCAGATCAGATTTTTCGCGGCTGTAAGAAAAATTAATATATTTCTTTATGTGTTATTGGAAAAAAATAAAAATAATTAGATTCTGAGTTATTGATCCCGGTTCAAAAGTCACTTCTAAGTAATTCAGAAAATATTGTGACCTTTCTAGTACATTTAATTAATAAAAAGTTGTATCTATTTTTGAAAAAAATAAAAAACTTTAATTTATTTAATTATTGTTTTTCAAAAAGAATTCTCAAAATAGATACAACTTTTTATTAATTAAATGTACTAGAAAGGTCACAATATTTTCTGGATTACCTAGAAGTGACTTTTGAACCGGGATCAATAACTCGGAATCTAATTATTTTTATTTTTTTCCAATAACACATAAAGAAATATATTAATTTTTCTTACAGCCGCGAAAAATCCAATCTGAAAAATATTGATCCGGGTTATTTGTTCCAGTCTTTCTAATAAATCAAATTATATTGTATTATATCTGTTTTCAAAGAAATATATTCAATATTTCTAATATTTTAATACAAAAAATAAAAAAAATAAAAATTTCTGTTTTCAAAAAAAAAAAAAAAAAAAAAAAGGCAAAATGCACAAATCCGGTTAACCATTAACCGGATTTGTGCATTTTGAGTCCGGGGAGTGGTTAACCGGACATTTCTATAAAATCCGGTTATTGGATAACCGGATTGGGTAAAAATCGAATTTCACCGGTGCTTCGGTTATTTTTTGTAATTTGATTGAAGTTTTGGATATATATAAAAAAATCGGCCTACAGTCTCTACAGAAAATCGATTGAGTTTGATCCGGCTGGAATTAATCTGGACCGTTAGTTTCAATTTGTTTGAGTCAGGTACCTGGGAGGATACGGATCCGTTGTGCCAACGTACGCACTATTCCAATACCGTGTTCCTCCCTGGTACAGACTACAGAGATCTATATCCTTTCAGGTATTTGCGGATACAATTAGAAAACAATGATTTCCAGAACAAAAAAATTGGATATCTATTGTATCAAGATTCGTGCTAGATTAGAGAACAATTTGAATTTTCTCATTCTCACACTATGAATGTTTGGTTCAAACTTCAAACGAAGAGCAGCAAGCAAGGGAAAAGAACAAAATAGAATGTTACTATGTTTGATTTATTTTGTTTACCTCAATTTGATGATTAACATAATAAAAGCTTTATAAAATTACTAGAGGTTAAAAAATAATAATAATAATAATAATAATACCTATTAAGAAAAGAAAAGATAAGATTTATACAGATTCCTAGTACAGTGTTGTGTAGACTATCTTTGTTGTCGGCTTGCTTTGTTTTGCTGCAGGTGGATATATAAAATTTGAAGATATGAAATTAATATGCGGTGGATATCTTCACGACGCGTCATTTTCTTTTAATCACGCGCTCTGAATATTTTCTCAACATTTTCAAGTGAATTATTGCATGCCAACAAAATTTATTCACAAGATTTATGTTTTTTTTTTTATACAAGTAAGCTAAATTCTTAATTATTGAACCGAATGCTTTTATTTTGGGAGAATTTCATGTAAACTCCTCAAAAGCTTTAAAATTATGTATTTCTCCCTCTAAACTTTGAAATTACGTATTCCCCCGCTAAACTTTCAAAACTCACAAATTTATCCATTTTATTGTCTTTTTATATTGAAACTCATTTGAAATTTATATAATACCTATTTTACTCTTTATCAAAATATAAAAATTTGTATCTTGTTTAAGAAATATATCGGTCTTATATTTCATCATTTTTTTAGGGCAAATTGGATATTTTATAAAGGGTAAAGGACGTAATGGATATCTTATAAGACCGGCATTTTTCATAAACAAGCTACAAATTTTTTCTACTTCCCATAAAGGGTAAACTGGGTATCTTATAAATTTAAAATGAGTTTTAATATTAAGACAATAAAATGGATAATTTTGTAAATTTTAGAAGTAGCAATGTGTACTTTTAAAGTTTAGAGGCGGAATACGTGATTTTGAAGTTTTCGAGGATATATATGAAATTCCCCGTTTTATTTTTATGTATCTAGTTTAGGGGTGAAAACGAGGCAGATAGTGGTAAAATCACATCCATATTATTTTTTAATTTTTGGGATACGGATATGGATCAGATATTAGACGGATACTGATCAAAACATATACTTATTAAATATAATTATAATGATGAATAACATAATTTTTACATATTATATATTAAACTATATAATATATATTTATTATTCGAATACGAATAATTGAAACGTAAAATTATATGTGTATTTATATTTATATGGATATTCGGATATCTACATTGAATTTTTCGATACATATTGAATACGGATCGAATAGTATCCATACTGTTTTCACCCCTAGCCTAGTTTACGTCGAACCTTAGCACTATAGTCATTTAAAAATCATGCCTTTCATTTATGTTTTCTTATTATCATTTTATAGAATATTAGAGCACTAATAATTAATAAATAACTGAACTAATTTCTATCTTTATATTAGACTACTAGATTAATTAACAACTACTTTAGTATATATAATATTATTTTGTATGTAAAATTTTGTATATTGAATTATTAATTGATCAGTATAAAAGAAAGGCTTTGATATATGTTAAATTTCTTTGATATGTGTTTTTCTTTTCTAAAAATGAATGAATACTGAATCATGTACCAGACAAATTGACTAATACGAAACATATTTCGCATGCACCGATTTTGTTAGCTCATAAAACAAAAACTACACAACTCCATGCCTCCTTATATTAAATGCCTCAAGCCAAAAAAAGGTTGTTTTTTACGTAAAAAGTAAATATTATTAATAATAGGGAAGGGATGGACTAAGTTCTAAGGTGATTTATAAAGTACATGCTATTTGGTTGTTTATGTATTTTTGTGTTGTTTTCAAGGTTTAAATAGTTAATTTAAACCCCTCAATATAATATATATTTATATTAAAATGTATCAGGAGATGAAATTTTATAATTTTTTAAAAAAAATTTACTTGAATTTTAGAAATTTAGAAAATTGTTATTTTTTTATGGTTTGAATTGTTTGAATAACAGTGATTTTTAAAAAAATCTAAAAAAAATAGCATTTTTTTTTTCAAAAAATATAAAATTTAGTCTTTGAGTACATTTTAATACAAAGATTATGTTGAGGGTGTGCTTTTGTAACGGACCTTAGCCCATCCCATTAATAATAGTCTAAAATAGCGTTCAAGTGGCTTAATTTTTTTTTTATATATGCTAAAAACAAGCAATAAATTAATGTATTATATAGTATTTCATCATTGTGAAAAAAGTTGGTGGCATTTCACTCTTTTTTGGATAGGCATTGAGATGAAAAGTCAAAGAAGAATCAAGACACATCGAGTGATATTTATATACGTGTAAAAGAAAGCGAAATAGATTATATTTGATTATTTATTTTTTATTTTGGTTTTAAATTATTATTATTTTTTTAATGAAAGTCCGTAGACAATTGTATTTATAAAAAAAGTTACAAAGTAGCTATTACAAATTAATCAAAACATATTATCCTGTGGACGCAAATTTGAACATTCTTGCTTGATTGGAGTGGTAGAAATATGGTAATGGTTTCCTCTGTACGCATATCATAGCTGAGAAAGCACTGAATTCAAACTAGACTGAAAATTGAATCGACCAGACCAAGACAGTCATCCATCAGTTAAGAAGGCACTGAATCAGATCAGACTAGGAACTAAATCAATCAATAGTACAGGACAATCACCTCTAAAGAAAAAGAGAAGAAGAAAGACAGAGAAAGATGTAGAAAACAACAGATAACAACACACAACATCAAACTAAAAACAGAATGTACCTACTGTACACAAACATGAATGAAACGTGGAGGTAAATAAGATATATTGCTTTTTTTATCATTATTTGCGAATTATTTTGTGTGTCGACGAGAAAAAAATAGATATTAACAATCAATTTTATTTGATGATTGAAGAAGTTAGAATATGAGAAATTAAAAAACTAAAACTTTATATACATGCCTTTATCATTTGACATGCATCATATTTAAATTTGTTGTTGAAATTTAATATTCATTAGATTAATAATAAAATGTCAATAAACTTAAATCATTTATGGATTTGGGGAAGAGTAGGTCTTGTGTTGGTACAAAATGGAGAAGATTGTTTGAAATATTGAAACAAACACCAAAGAAAAAGGTGTGGAAACTAAAGACGCAAGTGTTAAAAACGACATGGATTTATTAGGCTAATTGTTGGCGCTTTCCTACACCGGGTAACAAATTATTCAATCCACATATTTTTCAATTATTTATTGTGTTTTTCCTCCTTTCTTCTGGAAAACAGAGCGCCAAATATTTCTTTCTTTATATTTATTGTAAAATGTTTAAGAAACTTTTATCCTCTTTTTGCAATTTATGAGAAAAACACACACACAAAAAAAAATGTTTATAGCATTGTTCGTTTTACTTAAGATTGCACGCTTTGATTATAATGCGTCTTTTTTTTTTCTTTTTTTTTAAGATTACATGTTGAAGAATATTTTTCTGTTTGTGGTTGTATGTTTTGTCACCAGATGTTAATAAAATATATATATATATATATATATATATATATATTTTGTACAGAAATTGTAAAGTTGTGACCGGAGCTCGACTTTTCAATTTCTAAGTAACCACAGTTTATAATTTTTTTTCTCTGTGCTACCAGCCTACCATCCATCTCGACGTTCACACTAATTATTGGCACCAAAAATTAAGTTCACACCAATTATTCGCTCGTATAATAAAATCTGATAAGATTTTTAATTGTACAACCTATCATGAGGAAAAGGACCCGAAAGAATCTGTGATAGCTTTGGATGGAAAGCTCTCTTTAGTTTTGAGTTTTAGATAAAAATGAATATAATTTATTTAAAAATAATAATTTTATTATATTTTTCTCATTATCCATTACATCAACAACTCCGAAAAATCATGTTTACTCGTTGATCATAATTCCTTCTGTTGTTTCATGCAGTACTCTTTTTCGTCTATTTGACTAGTTTGCAAAATATATATGATGTCTTGCTATCTTATCTATATTCTAATCAAATTTTATATCAAAACATGTGTCTAAAACTGTCAAATCGTATTTATTTCATTGAATATCTATAGAATGTGGTACTGCTGCGCATTTGTTCTTACTTTGCATAAAACAGGCAAAATCAGGAAAGAATGTGAAATTTGAAGGTCTTCACGTGAGCCGCGTCACACCCGATGCGGGCCGTATCACACCCTGACCTGACCACTGACGCGATCCTAAAATTTCAGCACCTGAACTTAAAATAGTCATAACTTTTGACTCGTAACCCCATTTTGAGCATATGACCACTTTTCGGAAAGCTTGCGAGAAAAATCTACAATATAAGAAAAAGACATAGGCACGCGGGGCGCGTCACATTCCATGCGGGCCGTGTCAAGCATTTCCAGAAACATAACTGTAATTTGAAAACAAGGATAATTGAAGGAAGGTCGGCCAAAAAAGCTTATAAGCGGGATTTCTTGCTCCAGAGAGATCATTATGGAGCTAAGGAACATTTTCTAGGGTTTGGGAAAGACGATTTGGCTTGGAGAAGAAGAAGAGAGGAGGAAAACGCGAGTTTTGTGACGATTCTTATTCGTTCTTTGAGATTTGCCATGAACCCTCTTATCTTTACTTGTTTTATTTGTTTTTTTATCATGTCTGAGTAATTTATTTAGTTTCTAGGGTTACGATGTAGTTGGATACTCTGTTTTATTATGCATGTTTTTTGAATCTGTGTTGATGTTTGTGTTTATTTGTTTGAGTACTATTTTAATTGCTTTGTTGAAATTGTTTAAATGATTCTTGTTGTCTACTGTTAGATGTATATAGCATATTTTCTAGTATTTTGGTCTTAATGTTTCTTTCAACTAAACTAAGTATCTGAGGTAGGATTTCGAGCCGTGAGGCGAGACCAAATAGTAACTGAGAGGTGAACTTTTCCATTATTCGAGAGATGGTGGATGCCTTTAGTAAACCTGACAAATAACTTAGGTTGAATACCAATAAACGAGAGTTTAGGGTTGGAAACCTAAGAAGGTGAAATTGCATTTCCGTTACCAAGTTTATTAAGCCAACAAACGAGAGTTGAGGTTTAGGAACATTAGGTATGGTCAGTAGAACCTTACATAAAGAAACAACGCAGAAACATATGCATGTTGTATTAACTCGAGGCCCATGCGCCTCGCATCAAAAATGACGCGGCCCGCATCTGGTGTCGAGAGGCAGAGTTGAAGATGAAATAAGAAACCCTAGAAACACCTTTATTTTAATTGATAAAACTAAATTTTACTTTCTGTCATTTAATTTTTACAATTGAACTTAGAAAAATTAAACAACCCAAATCAACATTTTCAAACTTCTAGTACCTAATTAATTTAAGTAGAGTCCAGTTTATATTTGAACCATCATGTGGATCGATACCTGAATATACTGCTCGATAGGATTGTACACTTGCAGTCTTAATCAAAAGGTGTAACCAAGGTTAAAAGGTACAGCTTGCTGTACTGAAACTTTGTGCATACGCTTTTGTGTGAACAATACAATTATTGAATTTTACGATTTCTTATATTTTAGAAATTATGCAGATTCATAATAATTGAAATTACAATATAGATTAGTTGAACTGAAGAAGTCATCGAGATATTTATCAATAATTCAAATTGTAAAATTATGAACTTGGTAAAATATTTTTGATATTGTTTACAAGGAGCAAACGTTGGTAACGTTTGACAAACGTTATAACGATTATACCAGTAAGAAAGCGCTGAGAAATCAATTGGTCAAAGTCAAAAGAAATTACAAACGTTGGTAATGTTTGTGAAAACATTGTAACATTTTAAATAAATTCAAACCTCAAAAATTTCTGTTTTGATCAATTGATTCCAGGGACCAATCGTTGGTAACGATTGACAAATGTTGGTAACGTTTATCATAAGCTGCACAGAAAAAGAAAACCGTAATTCATGATTTGAACTAACCGTTCAATGTTTCTAACAAACGTTGTAACATTTTAAGGCATGCTCATTCTGGAGCTATCACTATAAATAGACCTTTGAGCTTTGTAACTTTTAGACGCCCCTAACTTTCAAAAAACTATTTTTCTGTGAGCTTGAGTTTCTCCATTGTTGTGAGAACTTAGAACTTCAAATCTCTCAAACAACCTCAAATCCATTTCACTAATCTTGAGTTAGATTAGATTAAAGTGAGCTTTTTAGTGTTTCTCTTGTGAACATTGACTTAGAGACTTCGTTCTCTTCTTGAGTTGGCCGTGTGACTTCCCGTTCGTTATAAGAGCTGATTGATTCACAAGTTGTAAATTTTTCTCGTTAGGTAATAGAAAGACGCACCTAGAAGATGTTGCGATGCCCCGGAGACGTAGGCATTTTTGTCGAACTCCGATAACACCCAGCGTGTCAAATTTGACGTAGGCATTTTTGCCGAACTCCGATAACACCCGGCGTGTCAAATTTCTGTAAACTCATATATTTACTTTTAATTGCAATTATTTTTCAATTTTAAATATTAGTAGTGCATTGTGTATAACACCTTCGTCATAGAAAACTATAATGGAATTTAACTTTACATCAAAAAAAAATATCTAGAAAATAATTTAAAAAATAAGTGGAAACAACATGATATTTTGATCCTAAATTCATACAAAACTACAAAGGTGAAATCTACAAAATGTATGATCATTTTGATGTTAGTTTATAATATTACCATAATTCAGGTAAAAAACTTGAATAACAAAAATGGTACAAGTAAATTATAAATTATGCGCGGCTACACCAATAATTAGAATAAAAAATCCAATCTAAATGGTCTATCTAGTTTAAACTAGACAAGATCAAATGCTTTAATAAAATTAGCAATACAATGATTTAAATAGGAAGAGTGGTAAATGAAGAAAGATAAGCAAAAAAGATACTGTGATATAGAAATCCAACGGCTAGAGAGAAAAGGATATAAATTTTTTATTTGAATAACCTACTCTTTATGATGTTTCCATTTAATTTAGGTGTGTGTACTCTAGTCTCTATATGATATGATGATGTCAAATCATAACCAGCAAATGTTTTGACAAATCCAGTTGTTATCCAGTATTGTTTTTGTTTGGATCGCCGCTCTTTTTTCTTTTATAAAACAAAAACAAATATCGCTAGTAAATATCTCCAGTAAATATCAGAATTTTGACACAGAGGCAACCAAGCAGAAGAGAATCCTATTCATGTATCACCTGACTATGTCAAACCGAAACCCTAGATTTTGTAATTATTAAATAATATTTCACCTAGTTTCAAATAAATAAATAATTTTATTATAATTTAATGCATATTTTCTCACACAACCCTGACCTGACCCTGCCGCTCTCTCTCTCTCTCTCTCTAGTGTTGACAAAATTTTATGGGCTTGCAGGGTTTGCTCTCCTATTCCTAGCCTACTCGCAGAGAGAGATAGAGAGATAGAGAGAGAGAGGCCTCCACCTCACCACTCTCACCTCCTCTTCTCTTTCTTCTCTTCTTCTCTTCTTCCCGAGATAAGCGCCACCTTTACACACACCAACAACACCACAAACCACCTCTCTTTCTTTGCGCTCTCTCTCTCTCTCTCTCTCTCTAGAATAGCATAGCATAGCATAGAATAGAATAGAATAGAATAGAATAGCATAGAATAAAAAGAAGAATAGTATGTCGGGCTTATACGCCCGGAGCTTCTCTCCAGCGAGAGCCATCTCGCCTCAAATTAGAAACACCCCTGATGTAGAGAGGTATAATATCAATATTATCACATCATCATAATAATAATAATAATAATAATAATACAATAACAAATTAACAATCGATCATATGCTATAAATTTCATTTTTCCTCACTTGGGATTTTCTTTTTTAGCATTGATTTAACTAAATTTATGCTATTTGCATCCTCATATATGTATACATGTTATTAGTTTCTCTTCTCTTCAATCGTCATCCCGTTTTGCATCTCTATCCTATTCATTCTTCATATTTGCATTCTAATTTCTACCAGTCATGGGTTGTTTTTCCTCTTTCTTTCAAGATGTAAGGTGTAAATCCACCTTCTGATTTTCATGTTTAAATACATCTTTATTCTTTTCAAAACCAATTTCCATCAAAAATTTTGCAGATCAGTTTTAATTTTTATTTTTCCATGCGTATGTATAATCTCTTCATCCAAGTATTTCCCCTTCTAATCTAATCTTCCAGTATAAATGAAATTTGGATTCTGTTATTTATTACTTGTTATTCTACTGAGTATTATATTATGGATTTCATCTTTATAAAAGTTGCTTTATAGTCCAATAGCAAATTCAAATAACATCTTATTCTTAGACATTTACATAGAAACTCTTACTTATTGCTCTTTGTTATTCTAGATATAAAAAACATAGTAATCTTTCATGTATGTTCGCTTGAATTGGTGAATTGGCTACATAACAATTTTTGGGCTTTTGTAAATGTATTTGTAGTTAAGTTATTCAAATGCAACCTTTTAATTTCTAGCAATGTCAGGAATCAGGATACTTGACAAATGGATTTTTATTATTTTATTTGCAGTTATAGCCATTATCTAGCAGAGTTAGTAGAGGAGCACCGGAAGCTCGGACCTTTTGTGCAAGTTCTTCCGGTTTGTAGCCGATTATTAAATCAAGGTTTGATACTTTCTTATTTTGTTATGCAATGCATTGGTTTCTTAATTTTGAGTTGTTCTTTATGTTGTGCATTTTTAATTTATACTGTCATCCACAATCTACAATTTAATTCAGGTTTGATCATTATAATTGATGCTCAATTACATGGCCTAGGATGTATTAATTGAGCATTGCATAATTACTTACCGTAAATTAGTATTTTTATTCTGCGTTCATGACTTGGTTGAGATTGTACTTGCGTTCTTTATCATAATTATTTCTTGATTTTATAGGTGACTTACTCCTAGAAAGTTTCTAAATGGGACTTCTCTGTGGATCACAATATCTCTACCTTTTTCTTGTGCTAATTTTTTTTGTTGAATTGGATTTATCTGTCAGAAATATTGAGAATCTCAGGGCTGGTACCGAACCATGGGTTTGGGGATTATGACAGACTGCATCATCGAAGCCCGAGTCCCATGTCTTCGCCAAATATTCGATCTAATCTAGGTGGGCCCGTTCTAGGACCTTGGAATACTCTTCAACAAGAGGTATGAGCCCTTGTTTCTCTCTCCGAATAACAAAACATATTTTTTTTTTTGGTGAGGATAAGTTGTTTAATAATTAATATTACCATTTAAGGATTGAAGCACTTACTGGCAATACTGGTACTTGCTCATACCAGGTTGACTTTATAAAATACACATTGCATGAACCCTCACCTCCAAATCCAAAAAGAAAAAGAAACAATGATAAAATTAGAAATAAATAATAAATATATAAAAAGAAGTGAAACCAGTACTGTGCTGGTATGGGTCTATTCTTTTCGTGATACCTGGCTGACCTATAGCATATCCGGTTTTGGCACCTGACCTTGTTTTCTCAATCCTCTCATTGAACTTGTACACATATTTCAATCTATCCCCTGAACTCTTTATTCTTTCCAATCAGTTTCCTTGAACTTTTTTTTTGTTCTATTAATATAGGCAGATATATGTCTAAAGTACAGGACCAAATTATTAAGTCAAGTACTCTCAAACAAATTGAGGTTTGATCAATTAGTATAGGCAAACAAATCTACAATTTGACGCATCATCTCTAAGTCTAGCTGCATTATCAGAATTAGAGTTAGGTCAACAGGAAACAGTTCAGGAGGGGGACTCAGAGATAGAGGTCGAGCACCCTATACTGACACCAGAAGATTTAACCCATATGCTTGGGTTAGAGTTTCTAAATGATTAGGATTGTTTGTTTGTTGTCTGCTGTTGTTAGGAGTTTTTGTTGTTGGCTGCTGTTTGTTTTTTATGTTTCAGTTCTACTTTTTGGGCGTTTGTTTGCCTAGGGTTGTTCCTATGGACTATCTTTTTTGGTTTTTTGTTTGTTTGTTTTTTGGTACAAACTGTATGTGTTTTCCTTCTTCAATTATTTGGAGATTGGAAAGCAAACAATTTTATGGTTTCTAATGAAATCGGTGGGTAACCACTTTTTCAAAAAAAATTATCAGAATTAGAGCTTAGAGATAATCAACTGACTTCCCAATTGAACAAAATGGAAAATCTTATAATCCAACTGAAAGTAATTAGGAGGCCGCATTGAGCAAAATATGTACATGGTTTATTTGTCAGCTATTGTAACTGTTGTTAATTTATAATTTGGCTGGATTTTTTTTTCCCGTGAAAACAGAGGTTGGGGATTCCACAAGGAATGTCAATGGATTGGCAGGGGCCCCCACCAAGCCCAAACTCTTACATAGTGAAGAAAATTCTGCGTTTAGAGATTCCAGTTGATGACTATCCTAATGTATGCTTTTTTTTATTGTACTTTCTATTTTTACTAGTTCTATTTTCGGGCAGCAACACCAACCAGATCCAATGGATATAAGTGTAGGGAACTGACAGTGATCCCATGATAAATTTTGCTCAAGTTGGTTTTCATTAAAGAATAAAAATAACATGTTTGTTCCGTTCTCTCTCTCTGTTTATTTTTTGCCTTTTGATTCTAGAAGAGAAGTTTATATTATTATTTTTTTCAGTTCAATTTTGTTGGAAGGATACTTGGCCCGAGAGGGAACTCCTTGAAAAGAGTCGAGGCATCAACTGGATGTCGGGTTTTTATTCGAGGAAAGGGCTCTATTAAAGATCCAGAAAAGGTAATTGAGTTTAGTCGCAGTAAAGTTGTATCGGACTATTCCAGACTTGCCAAAATCTATCAAATCGCAATCTTACTAGTTTAAAGAGATGCTTCTCTGTACCAGTCAAGTCTGGCATAATTACGATGATTAATTGAGAATTTATTGAAGCCAGACCCATAAAAGGCAATGAAAAGGAGTTGTTGCAAATTGCATCCGGTGAAACTTATTGGCTGTTCGATACACGTGGTTTGATTTAAGTTGAATTTATATGATTCAAACGTTAAAGCAAAGAGATTTCTCTTCTGGTATTGGAGATAATGTCAGAGTTTAATGAATGCATTATGCATGTTCTGACTATGAATTTTTCTTGCAAATACCCAGAAATTTTTATGGGGTATAATTTGCAAAGAAAAGCAAATGAAAAGACAGGTGTAGCATTATAATTTCAGTGACAGGATTTTGTCCAGCAATTTTTTTACTTGCGTTCTAAAGTTTCCTTATTTTTTTTTTTGTGAAGGAGGAGAAATTAAAGGGGAGGATGGGGTATGAGCACTTGACTGACCCATTACACATCTTGATCGAGGCCGAGTTACCTGCTAATATAATTGATGCAAGATTGAAACAAGCACAAGAGATCATTGAAGAACTGCTAAAACCTGTGGTGAGTGAATGGACACAAATTAAAGGTGTTGTTTTGTAAAAAGTTAAATATTTTGAAGTATTGAATTCTGATTATTTCATATATCATTGGACAGGATGAGTCGCAAGATTTTTACAAGAAGCAACAACTAAGAGAACTTGCAATGCTGAACTCTTCTTCTATGAGAGAGGAGAGCCCCCTCCCAGGTGGAAGTGATTCCCCTTTTGGTAATAGTGTACCGAAACGTGCCAAGACTGATATTTAGATTATCGAAAAGTTTCAACTTGAGTCCGTCTCCTCCTTTGTTGGTTCTCCCTTGTAGCAGAGTCGGTGCAAGTGTAGGGTATTCATTTTATTCGTTATCTAGAATTAAATAACTTAACAGTGATATATGATGAGAGGGATTGAGGTTTTTAACTGTGAGAGCTGTTATTGTGACTTGTGTGTGTGTGTGTGTCTGAGAGAAACTTTAAATTGTAGGTTTTGCTTTTAGGTGTCAATTTCATGAGCTTGTAGTGTGATAATAAATCTTGGATGAATGGTGCTGTACTGGTACTGTTTATGTAATGCATTGACTATTGGCTAAATTTATTAGCATGAATTTTGAACCAGTAATACCAGTGGTTCTCTTTTTTTTTTTTTTTTTTTTTTTTTTCTTTTAGCGGCGTCCTCGTCATCATGTAGAATGACCACTATTATTATTACTATACGGTGAGTTGTGAAGTAAGAGTTTTGTGTTATTTTACATATGTAGACTATAGTTTTAAATTTAGAAGTCAAAACAGTTGAACAGTTTAGTTGATCAGAACTGTTCAACGTGATCTCTATATGAAAATTTCTTGGGATATCAAATTTTACATTTTTTATAATTTATTTACCGTTTTATTAGATAGGTAGACAATTGTGTAAAAACAGCGATTGTCTTTTAAAAAACAAACAGTAAAAATGTTCTAAAAATATAAAATTTGATTGTAAATTACGTTGAATGGTTCTGAATCAACTATTTGTACTTTGAAATGAAAAATATGAATATGAAATAAAATAAAATCCTTATTTCATAAAGACTTGGAGACTCACTCTGTTATTATTATTATTATTTGCTATTGTTGGCCATCGGTTGTGAATTTGTCATTAAATAAATAGAAAGGATTTAAAGAGTATGAAAAGAAATGATTAACATGTTGTTAGTTTTATATATTAGTTGGGTCAAATTTCATGCTATTAGCATTGCCATTCACAAAGCAAGTTATAAAAATTGATTTGATATATCAGGTTATTTAGTAAATTACAAAACTTGAATTAAATTATATCATTTTTATGTGTTGACAATTGACAATCACAAAGCATAAATCACATTAACTAATGAATTTCATTAGTAGTAGTTATTTTGACGGTAAGTAAATATTGTCAAAACAATTTGTTCAATGGATCTAGACTCATACTTTTTTTTTAATGATTTCAAGAGTGAGATAATTAATGTCTAATCTTAGTAATTTCCAAGGAATATATATCAAAATAATTATATGGTGCATGCCGACATAGCTTAGTATGAATTTTTAATATCTTCATGTCCAACCCAAAAAAAATTAAAAATTGCATAAAGCAATAAAGGTTTATAGTTTGATTTGGTTGGTTAGAATTAGAACACCTCAAATATTGTCAGGTCGTTTGATACTGATAGGATATGGAATAAGAAGGAATAATACAAGCACAGAGTTTACCAGTGCAGAATTGCAGATACATAAAAAAAATAAAAAAAATATTGGCATATTGGCTGTTAGATATTAACCGTATTATCTACAAAAGTAATATATGGATGAAAATTAATTTGTTCATTTGATATTCACCAGACACTACCAAAAAAATTAAAAATATATGAAAAACATTAAGAATATGTATATTCGTTAATTTTAAAATGTTAAATAGATTTTTTTTTTTTTTTTGCAATTGATAAATGTAATACAAAAGAAAATTATGGTTTACAATATATAGCTTATTTTTTGTACTATTGAATCAAGATATCCATATAATTATGACTAAATTAAGAATTCACATACTTCTTTGATGTTTGTCGACATATCATCAATACTCTTTTTTTTTTTCTCATTTCGTAATTAGAAAGATTTAAACTAACTAGCTTCGCACTTTTGAATATATTTTCATGTGCTATTAAATTTGTAAATATGCATCTGTTCAGTCGTCTAGGTCGATGAAAGATAATTCAATTTTTTTTTTTTAATTTATCCTCCAATTTCTTTTAAATTTGTGTTGAAGACTTGAAGGTACCATCTTTGATTTATCTTTTCCCTAAATTTGTAGATCGGTTATCACATCAATTTCAGATACTGGACTATGGATATTTTTATCAATAAAAAACTTGATTAAACTGTGGTGGTAGATGAAAATCAGCATTTAATTTAGTGATAAAAGATAATACTTTTAAAGCTAAACTTTTTTTTCTCTCTAAAAATTAACCGTGCTAACTATCTAGAGTGGAAAAAATGGCACGGCGGAGCCAGCACGGTACGTGTATCAGTTATGTATTGTGATTCGCGTGTCCCGTGCCGTGATCATTCGCGTTCTGTGACTATCTTTTAAAACTTTGGCACAGCACGACACGGTACATGAAAGATCTAGTCATGGCATGTAGTCACGCAAGTCACGTGTAATTAGGGCCAGTAGATATCGATTAAATGGTGAATCTTGAATAAACTAACTTAAATTATGATTAAATGATTACATGAGATACATTTGGGCATGGCGTGACAATTCGCGTGCCGTGACCACTTATTGATATTTTAGTCACGGCACGATACGGCACATAAAAAATTAACTTGGTCACAATACGAGATCAAAGTCAGCGTGTTAGTCACGGCACGACACGACACGACACGACACGACACTTTTTTTCCACTCAAAACTACATGAATTAAGATCCATATATAAAATTAAATCCAAGATAAAAATTACCTCTAAATTGGAGAAGCGGCGCATCAAAAATACTTCTCGACTCCAACAACAAATCTTGCATGACATTCAATTTGCCTTCCTTGGTTGTCGAATGTGCATGACATGAAAACCACGTCTCTATCGATATCCACACACGAACATATTGAAAATATCCGTGAGCCGTACTAGCTAGCACCAAACTGACAAGCCTCTTTCTCTCTCTTTTAATTTCACCTTGTCGTGGTTTATTTATGAAATTATGCGCATATGCAGAAAATGGTTATGTAACCCTTTATGTAGGTTTTTCTAAAATTGTAAGTTTAGGATTAGGAATAATGGAATGAATAGCAGAATGTGGAGAGAGTGAAGAAATTTGCCAAATTTGGCTCATTATTCATGTTTTCAAATATAGCAAATTGGGTGTCATATGTGCCAAGACGCCGCAATGGAGACTGCCCCCTCGACCTACTCAATGCCAGACTTGCATCAGGGGCAGTCTTTCGATTATCCAATGGTCAATGGAGCATGTGGTGTTATAATTTATTATTTGGATTCTTTTTTCTTAAATATTTCAATAGAAAATGAATTTCATTATTACGAAACTTTGAAGATATAACACACACCATACTAAAGTACATGTCAAGAATAAACAACACATTGAAGCCAATAAGCCATAAGCGAAACTTCTTAAGAATTTTCTAGTAAAATTAAAAAAAAAATGTATAATTTAATAATCTTCTTAATAATTAATGGGCTAACTTACCTTTCCTCATATATTATGCAATAAACGAAATGTATATGGGTATAATTAAAACGAAATTTGAAGAAAATATTAGATGCAAATAAAAACGGGCCGAGGAGGAGGTGAATAAGTAAAAGCAAAATAGAAATGCAATGTAAAACGGCCCAAGTTTGCACCAACACAAAATCAACAAGATGGAATGCAAATAGCCACCAAGGCAGCCGTGATTTTTATTTTTATCCAAAAAATAAATTATTTTATTATAAATAACCACATTTTGATCAAAATTTTATTTTTACCCAAACCGTACAGATTATTTACGGTTCCAATTAAAAATTCAAACCGTAAATATTCCTTACGGTCCGAATTTTTAATTCGAACCGTACAGATTATTTACGGCCCGAACTCTCTAAAGCAAATTACAAAGGAACTCTGTGATAGGGTGACATGGTCTGGGACTACCCAGGTCGCATCCTTTCAAAAACAGATAATTCTATAAAATTACAAATTAATGCTAGATAGGTAAACCATCACGTTTTTTCTAAATTTTGATTTTCCAGCAAAATAATCCTCTTTCGCAATTCTTTTTATTTTTATTTTAAATTAATAAAAAATCGGCATAATAATTCTATAACATGAAGAGAGAGATGCAGTATGGAAACAATTCAAAACTACTTGGTGTAAAGTGTAAACTTTTACTCTGGGACCCACCATTAATTAATTGAGAACAGTGACGGTCCACTGTTAAATAAAGTGACTTTCGAATTTTCCTTTCCCTATGCGCAAAAGAATACACTCTTTCTCAATTAATTAGTATATTACACATGATTAAATATGAAATTATGAATATTAGTATATTACACATGATTAAATATGAAACTATGCTCACTATCTATCAATCTTAATGAGGTAAGGTTGATGTTACACATAATTACATAGGATTAAATGTGGCAGGGATTAGATGTGGCAAATTCTTAATGAGCGAGTTGGGTCATGCTCATGCTCGCTCATTAAATAAATGAGCGAGTTTAAATGAGCGGATAAATGAGCGAGTTTAGACGAGCTTTTAATGAGCGAGTTATGAGCGGCTCACGAGTTATGAGCGATTTACTCACCCCTAGTGTGCTCTCTCTCTCTCTCTCCTTTACTTGTGCGACTAACTACTGGCAGCATCTATAAATCATTTGTAATAGCGAGATTTTACCTATGTTGTCAATGGATAAGGTATGTATTCAACAATCTTGGTTCAGTTCTGATGAATGCTAGTCCGATCTAACTCTAGTATGTTAATTTCAAAATCATCAAATTTGGCTTGTATATGAAATTGTGAATTTTGGTTCTATTTGAACAGTCAAATTAAAATATACAAAGATTAAAAAAAAAAAAACCAGCTAATTGATGTGCTAAATTATATGCAACATATTTTTAACAGCCGTTCAGCTTATAAACTTAAATAAACATATTTTGAACATCTGTTAATTATCGTTAATTAAGTCTTACAGTCCAAGCATCAATAATAATGACAATGTTACACTTGAATAAACTTGAACAAAAATATTTTGAACAACCATTCAACTTAAAAAAAAAATAGAAAGAGAATAAAAATATGGCGTAACAAAGAAACGCTATTCTCGTCTTCAAATAAACTAATTATTCTGTGCGTTTTCTTATCCAACATTCTTAGGGCTGTTCTTTAGGATACAATTATTTTATTTTACCAAACTTGTGAAATCCACAATTCATTACACAGGTCACATGAAAATCAATAAGCTAGCAAAAGATGAGGGAAGGAAAGAGATCTAACCGTCGGATGAAAATGATACAAATCTAACCATTAGATATGGATCATACGAAGAAGAGATAGGAGGGCACTGTAGAGCTACAGTAACCGGCTCGTCCAAAATTAGATACTACTAGCACTCCATTATTTTTTTTGGGTTGATAAGATATCATTATGACTTAATTAGGATAATTGAAAATACAAATTCAGGTACTAATTAATTTCATAAACCACAAAAGTGACTTGCCATCAGATTTTTAAACCAGATACCATTCAGCGTTGTCTATACCGCTCATCCAGAATCTCAAAGCTTATTGATTATTTTTTCTGAAAATCAACGAAATTAAATAAGTTATCATTGTCACAATCTATAAATATCCTAACTACCTGATGTCTCTCAAGACCCTCCACACTTTTTCATACAGATATCAATATGCTTCTCAAAAATAATTATGTTTCAAGTCTTTTTTTTAAGTACCATTTGATATGGACGGTCTAGGAATTCAATATTTTTCTAGAAAAGTATCATGATCTTTAATATTTTTTTTCTTGTATTATTTCTGAGTTTTATCATTTACTATATCAACAAATAAATTCGAAATGATGTAATTATTACAAACTACAACCTTCACGCGTATTAGTTGTCCTTGTGGGATCTAATTATTAAAGAAGAGTAGTACTCTTGTTGAAACTTGACAGTTTTGCTTGCAGCCAAATTCATTAGTATATAGTTTTATAACTTATCTTTATTAAATTGGGAAGAGGTGAGGAGCAATTAATGTTATCAGAATCAAATAGCACGTAAATCCAGTAAAGCTCTAGATCAAACCGGGGGGGGGGTTGGGGGAGTTTCCCATTTCAAGAAATTTGACTTGACCAAGTTTCACTCTTCTCTTTGGGGGTGGGGGGGGGGGGGGGGGGGGGGGGGGGGGGGGGGGGGCGGGGTTGGGGGGGTTTCCTATTTCAAGAAATTTGACTTGACCAAGTTTCACTCTTCTCTTTAGGGGGGCCGGGGTTGGGGGGGTTTCCCATTTCAAGAAATTTGTTAAGAAATTTGACTTGACTAAGTTTCACTCTTCTCTTTAGGGGGGCCGGAGTTGGGGGGGTTTCCCATTTCAAGAAATTTGTTAAGAAATTTGACTTGACCAAGTTTCACTCTTCTATTTAGGGGGGCCGGGGTTGGGGGGTTTTCCCATTTCAAGAAATTTGTTAAGAAATTTGACTTGATCAAGTTTCACTCTTCTCTTTAGGGGGGCCGGGGTTGGGGGGGTTTCCCATTTCAAGAAATTTAACTTGACCAAGTTTCACTCTTCTCTTTATATATGTCTCGCTGTCAATTCTTCTTCTTCAAAAAAAAATCTTCTCTCGCTATCACTCTCTTCCTTCTCTTCTCTTTCAAAATACTATTTTCTCCTCTTCAAACCCAGAAATCCATTAGAGATATGTCTCAGCCTACTACCGTTTATAAAAGAAGAAACACTGATACAAAAGATACTGCTGATACTGCTGCTGATACAAGAGATACTGCTGAGGCTACTTCATCTGCATCATTGAGTTGTCCCTCTGATAGACAAAAAATTAAGAAAAATGAGTATGTATGGATAATAGCGGCCGTAATTAAGAAAAAATTATGAAAGTGTAGAACGTACGGAGACACTTGCGAAGGAAATGCAAGAACTAAAAGATTATTTTGCGGAATTAGATAAAGAGAAGCTTATAGTAAAAGAAGTTGATAGTGACAGTTACCAGTAGCATCATTTGGTAAGTATGCACTCTATGAATTAGATATAAGCAGTCAAGAGATTATAGGCTAGATCTGCAGCGAGGATGCTTCGGTCTCATTGGTTGTTGATGTTTTATTTATTTACTTTTTTTTTTCTTTTAAGAAAGGGTGTTGAGTTGTTTTTGTTTTATGTTATTATTAATTTTGTTGTTATCGTTATTATTATCATTATATTATATATCATTATAATCGCCAATTAACTAGGTTTTATTTTGGTTATGTTGATTGTTGAGTAGTTATTATGGAAAGACTTATTAATTAAAAGCGGCCCATATATATTGAGACTAATCGATGGACCAATGAGATTATATATTGAGCCTAATCGATGGTGTATGCAGTTATATTATATTGGCAAATTATTATATTTCATGACTTAACATAATATTGATCTGTGGCTTATTTTCCTTAGTCCCACAATGAAATTAAATAAGGAGTTATTCTTGTCACAATCTATAAATAATTAAATATCCTACTTGAAGTCTCCCAACACAATCCACATTTTCTAATACAAATATCAATATGCTTCTAAAAAGTAATTATGTTAGAAGTCTTTTCTGGATACAATTTATCATGGACGGTCTAGGAATTCAATATCTTTTAAGTTCTCCATCTCTCGAAAGGTGTCATGATCTTTTAATTTTTTTTTTCTTTTATTATTTCTTAGTTTTATTATTTCTTTTACTATTTTTTTAGTTCATGTGTCTCCTAAAATTGTCTATTTTTGAAAAAAAAAATCTAAATAACTTGATCTATTTATTTATTTTAAATTTAGTTTGGAAAGACTCTACTAACTGTACTTGAAAGCAAGGATAACTTTATTGTAACGATGAATTAAAAAACATATATCTAGTTATGATTCACAGCTTATTTAAGTTTATTTTTATTTGTTCAAAGAAATATAGAAGTCAAGTGGTCAAGCCTTCAGATTTCATTTATATAGATATTAACAGAAATATATAAAAGATCAAAATCAAAGAAATAAAAAGCAGACAAGAAAAAAAAATGAAAAAAAAAATGCTGCCTTACCTGTTTTATAAAAGATCATTTAATTTGTTGTTAAATGAAATTGGCTTACCAATATATGATTATGGGCCGCTTTTACTCGGCAGTACCAAAAAATGGAACATTAATTAATAAGTCTTTCCATTAGAGTCAAAATTTATAATTACCTGTGATTGTCGTGAAAATCTTGTTGCAACCCGTTTGTCCATTTTAATCTAAAGTCATCCCTGAGGTTTCCAACTGAGAAGAAACCTCAGATTTGGCAGTTAAATACCTCTGTTGTTTTCTTGCAATCCAGCATTAGCGATTTCCTTACGTCACTTGGCGTGCAATATGGCAATAACGTGATATGCAACAAGTGCAATTGATTGTACTAATAGAAAATTATAAATCATTAAATCTAATTTCAGCAAATATAGCGATCTGATCTCATCACTGCAACAAATCAGAACAGAATTTGAGCAGTCAAGATGCTACTGGCAACTGTCACTATCACGTTATATCAATTCCTATACACTCTGCCCTATATATCAATTCCTATATACCAAAATATCAAAGCAGGAAATATTCAATTCAAAGGTTGAACAAATTGACAATCGGAAGCCAAAATGTGAAGCTTTTATTTTTTCTCCTTAATTTTTTATATAGAACAAAACTATGTCCAACCAAGTCCGTAAATCCTTGATCATATTGAATAAAGATATACTTTCTCATATACAATAGTTTTTATAAAGATATACATTCTCATAGGTACTAGGCTATAACTCTTGATAACGGGGGGTCCGGGGGGGTTTTCCATTTCAATTAGCCTGGACTTGACTAAAATGACTGGTTCCAACTTCCAAGGCACCATCCATAAAAAGACATAAAGACTAGGAAAAACAATTTTAAATTGTTGGTTATTAAAAAAATCGAAATTTCAATTTTCTTTGATAACTTCACAGTAAAGATTTCAAAAAAAATGATTTCATAAAGAACATATTAATAATAAAAGTTAGTAAGCAATATGCAAATCCATGTAATTAATTAACAATAAATTAAATTGTAGTATAACTAGGATATTTTTAAACTCACCGAACAATTTGATGAATTTAATTTTAAAATTTATCTGAATAATTTAAATTGACAAATTTAAACCGTTGAAATCAATCTACTTAAATAATTATGCTTTTACATATTAAATTTATAAATTTTTGAATTTACTATAGAGTCAAGCGGTCAAAAAATGATGAAAAATGAACATAAAAAATTTAAATCATAAACCGTTTCTTTTTTCTTTTTACTATGTGATTTTATACTAATTTAATTTCAAAATTTATAAATTTGACATGTAAACACATCACGCGTGAAATAGAATGGTTTAAAAATATATCTCAGTGCGAGATTTAGTTCCAACAGTAATAAAAATATATCTTAGATTTATTTCCAAATGAGAGAACGGTTTAAATGGTTCGGTTGTTCGGTTGAATTGGTTCGGTTTGGTTGATTTTGTGACCTAGTTCGGTTTAAATGGTTCGGTTCGGTTTTGATTTCTCAAAACCGATTAAATCGAACCGACCGATTTTATTGATAGAGTCAAGACTTCTAGTATTATTTTTGTTCATTAATCAAAACCGCAGTTTAAATTGGTTCATTAATCAAAACCAAAGTTTAAATTGAGTATTATAGATGTATTGAGTTTTGATTTTTGAGAAAGTTCGGTTAAACCGAACAAACCGAAGTTTAAATCGGTTTAAATGGTTCGGTTTTAATTTGGTTTGCTATTTTAGTTCGGTCGGTTTGGTTGAATTTTCAAACTTCGGTTTTAAATTCGGTTTGATTATTTTAGTTCGGTTTAAACCGAACCGACCGTTTGAACACCCCTAACCATAGACTCACTCATTTGTAAAACTTAAAAATCCTAACAAATTAAATATATTTTAGTTTTCGTTTGTATGCACAAGTTTTAATGGTAATTAAGTGTGAGCCGCGCGGTACGCATTAAATTGGTAAAATTAGTTCGGTTTAAATGGTTCGGTTATTTTGGTTTATTGGATCGGTTCGGTTGGCTTTTCAAAACCGAATTATAACTTCGGTTCGGTTCGGTTTGAAAAAATTTTAAACCGAAATAACCGAACTGACCGAACTTTCATATAATATGAATTTGATCGAAACCACCCCGGTTTATCTTTTAATACTCCGGTTTATTTCTTAATCAATTGCTTTAAATACTTGGTTTATTTCTAAATATCTTAGTTTATTTCTAAATTTCTTAGTTTATTTCTTAATACTCCGATTTATTTCTTAATATACTTCGGTTTATTATAAATCAATTATTTTAAATAAAAAATTAATATATTTCGGTTTGAACCGAACAAACCGAAATAAAATTTCGGTTCGGTTCGGTTCTATTTTTAAAACCGAATTATAACTGCTATTTTGAACAAGTCTAGTCGAAATCAAAGGATATATTAGTCAATTTAATATTTAAAACAAATAAATAAAATGTTAAATAGTTAAAAGGAGATAGAAGAAAGAATGTTAATTTAATTTATATGTTAATATTGGATATTAAAAAAAAAAACTGTTCTCATGAACTTTACCTTAAAGAAAAATCATACGAGCAAATACAAGAACAATAACGAGCACCATCGATATTATCGCTGTCATCATTAGTTGTCATCATTAGTGCTATTATTGCTCCCAAACAAAACCAATAAAATTAGAACAGTAAATAATATTTACGGTTCGAATTCACAATTCGAACCGTAAATATTATTTACGGTTTGGGTAGAAATAAAATTTTGTCGTGATCTTGGTTATTTATAATAAAATAATTTATTTTTTTGGTAAAAATAAAAATCTCGGCCAAGGCAGGCTAGTTGGATAATGACATAATGTGACATGTTATTTGCATTAATATCATTTATGTTATGAATAAATTATGAATATGGATGTTTATAACTTTCAAAATTCATTCTCCACTATTCCCACTACTATTGAAATTTAATTTTTCATTTAGTATTATAATTAATTTAGATGGTTTTTCATTTACAATTTGTGGCCTATAAATAGAGTCTTTGTAATATTGTATTGTACACACATGAGAAATGTATGAATAAAGAGATTGTCATCTTTTTCCTCTCTATCTTGTTTATTCTTGTTTATGCTTATTTTTCTTTATTTTATAATACGTTATTAACACGAGAGCTCTACTAGTTGAAGATTCGAGATAACTTTAATATATTTTATTTCAATTCCATTTATATAAATAATATTTCTTAGTAATTGCTAAATGAAATAAATTATCAATTTATTTACATTTATTTTTAAGAGTTTTAGTATGGTTCATATAATTTTATATGAAGTGCATTTTTTTTAATCTTCCAGAATAAGGTTTAAAGAAATCTTCTTGAAGAAGATATATATGATTTAGGAAATTCATTTGAGAAGATTTAAAAAAAATCTTTTGAAGAAGAATTATATGATATACAAATTTTGTATGATGTTCATTTTGTTATTTTTTTTCTCTCAATAATTTAATCTTCTCGAAGAAACTTTTTCAAATATATCAAGGTCTTCCTGAAGAAGATTTCAAGAGATATTAAGAAGTTCTTCTTGAAGAAGATTTCGAGAAATTTTATATGATGCGCAAAATTTTATATGATGTTCATATTGATATTATTTATCGATAATTTTAATCTTGAAGAAATATAATTTATTCATGAATATTTTAAGAAATTTTTCTGAAGAAAATTCCAAGGAAGAAGATTTAAAAAAAAAAAAAAACTTCCTGAAGAAGATTTATGCAACTCACAAAAATTAATATGAGAAGATTTCAATATATCTTCTTGAACAAGATTTCAATATGGTTTAGATGTGAATTTTTTTTTAAGATGTAATCTTCCCAAAGAAGATTAAAAAAATATTTCGAGTTTTATATATTATCTTTTTATGTTAATGAAATGGCCTGAAGCCATCTGATTATCTTGTTAATGACCCAAAGCCATATGAAGATAAATTATTGTTATATGGACATGGTAATGAAGAAAAGACGCATCATTCCACTAGAAGTGGAAAAATAATGAACAACATGAATTACCACTAGAAGTGAAAAAATAATTAACAAGAAGAATGAGAAAAGTGATAGAATAGCGAACAAGAGAATTCATACTATTATTACGGTGGTAAAGCTCATTGGTCACGTACCCGTCGTACGCTGACGTACCTGTCATATGCAAAACAAATTGTTGACATGTATCAAGCATCACTAAGAATTAGTAAAGGCCATGTTTGGTTGTGGAGTTAGAGGTGGAGTAAACCCCTCACTCCACGCTTAAGGAGCCAAACGAGGAGTAACATAGGCGATTTAAGATGGAGTAAGATTTGAGCTAAACCGGAGTAACTTACACCACCTAGAGAGGTGGTTTAGCTTACTCCACCAAACATGATCCGGTTTAGCTTGGAGCAAAAAATTTAATCAGGTTTAACTTTACTCCACAACCAAACACGACCAAATTGTTTAAAAAAGATTAATCTTAGTTATTGTTGAAGTGGCATTTGTTGCATTTTTTTATAAAGACAATAAAAGTTCAACTTCTTATTTATTTATTTTTTCGTTAAAGTGATCTTTATTATTATTACTTTTGTTTCAATAAAGTATGACTATTTTTTTTTGTTAACAATGACATTAATAATTTACTAATATATTATTATGAATATTTCCAAAGTTTAAACTTAGGACTAAAGTTCTATCTGAGTATGTAGATTATTTATAATAATAAAAAAAGCTCTAAAGAGAGAGAGATGTATTTATATAATTTATTTTGTTCTAATTGAGGAAAAATATAAAGGGATGATATGCATAGGCGGGCATGGGTGACACATTTATGGATTGTCTCACGTAACGTCTTTCATTATATCTCCAATTAATAAAGGATTAATGATGAATTTTGCATTGGATTAGTACACCTCTATTATAGAGTGACTATTAATCTAAAAATGCAACATTTTTTTTGTGAAAAATATTTTATGCAACATTCTAAACAAATGGAATTTGACCAATGATCTTTTAAGTAGTACATTAGCTTCATTAAGTGCTTACCACTGCAATCTTTTTAAGGAAATCCAATGGTAAGAAAAATGTCCATGTCAAAATATAAAATTTAAATAATATTATTTTATATTATTTTTGAAGATAATTTTTTTTATTTAGTAATACAAGAAGTCAATGTTGGCACTATTGTCCGTAGTACAAAAATTGATTGAAAGCTTCAGAAGAGTTATTTTGTTGTTACATGAAGGAATACAAATTTATATTGATGATGTATTATATTCTTGTAAGTCTCAAAGAAATTTGTTAAGTTTTAAGAATATCCATCGAAATAGATATCATGTTGAGACAACTAATGAAAAAAAATATTGAATATATAGAAAACAATGCATATTGAAAACAAATTGCATATGTTTTTTCTCCGACTTGTATTACACATATATTAATACAATTAAAACACATGTTATTGTAAACTAGAAGTTTACATACAAGAATATGTTTATAATTTGATATGACCGGTTGGGTCATTCCGGATCAATAATGATGTGAAAAAAATAAAGAATTAATGTGAATATTCATCAAAGAATCAGAAAATTCTTTAATTTGATGAATTTTTTTTATGTATTGATTTGATGTCTAGAACATATACAAAGTGATATTGTGGAACATATATCCACCGTGTGAACCATTTAGAAATAAAGTTATTTTTTTAAAACTTGGTCATGACTGAGATGTATTCAGTAAAATCTCCTCAAAATGCATTCTAAATGAAGCTATAAAGTTTTTTGAGTAAAAAATAAAGCTATAAACTTGAATTCAAACACATTTGAGTGTTAAATTCCTGGCAATTTGTACAAATTAAGCTATCGATAGTGTTGGAATAAGGCTTTATTATATTTATATGTAAAGTAGTTGCTAATTCTATATATTCACTTTCCAGTGGGCAGCGCTAGTACAGCTAGTACAACTGTACAAGTACAAGGTGGTATATATATATATATATATATGTTAATACTTCCTGTGGGCAGTGGCAGTGGCGGGACCGAATCGTCTACCCCTTGGGGCAGGAAATTCTTGCTCCCAGAGTCACTGCGGGTGGGCTCAAATTTAAAAACAGTAACAGTAATTAAATCCTTTAACAGTAACTGGTCTCACCCCGCAGTGACTCTGGGGGCAGGAATTTCCTGCACCCCGGAGGACAGGAGATTCGGTTCCGGCAGTGGCAGTGCTAGTAAGAGCAATCTGTACACGTCAAAGTTTTTGTAATTGTTTTATTTTATTTTATTTATTATGTTCCATATTGATAGGATTAAAATTAAATGTAGTTAAATCAACATAGACAATTAATTAATGTTGACTTCGATTAATTAAAGACTTCTCTTAATTATGTATGAAAGTAAATCAAATAATAAAAAAATTTCAACAAGGACACGTCAATCTTAATTAATTCTGAAATAACAGTCTAATATTAATATTAATATTAATATGAAATTGTAGTTATACGGTGCTAATGTAAATAAATCACATTGACATTAATAAACAGTAAACAGTGTTAATGTATATAAATATTGGATCATATATAGTTCAATTAAAAGTATCTCCACGTCAATTTTTAAATTAGTAATTTTAATAAAAATGTCACATCATTATTTAAGTATCAATCTTAAATGTAACAAAAATAGTTGTAAAAATTATAAAAATATTTAATATGTCTTCCATATTGAAATATGAGTAAAGCTAGCGTGTGACATGCTCACCAAGAAAGTTTGGTGAGCATAAACTCCAAAAGTATATCGGATCGACGTCAAATGTCAAATCCAAACCGTTGAAATCCATGTACTTCATGAGTGATGCATATACATGCAAAATTTTGAAAGTTTCGAGTTTATTTGCTACACGGTCAAGTAGTCAAAGAAATAATAAAGATTGAATATATAAAATAACTTATAATAAAATGTTCATTTCTTTGACCACTTGACCGTGTAGCAAATAAACTCGAAACTTTCAAAATTTTGCATATATATGCATCACTCATGAAGTACATGGATTTCAACGGTTTGGATTTGACATTTGACGTCGATCCGATATACTTTTGGAGTTATGCTCACCAAACTTTCTTGGTGAGCATGTCACACGCTAGCTTTACTCTTGAAATATAATGTAACGCAGAGATGAATATTCTAATTATATATAATGACAGGGATGATATATAATAACACTAAATTAATGAAGTTGAAATGCTTAAATGTTGACATGCAGATTAATTGTTATAACTAATTATAATATATATAGAGAGAAAGAGAAGATTCTCAGCGTCAAAACCCAAATGGACGCCATATTTGAAACTCTGATTAATTGACCTTTCTAATTACTTCACATCTCTTTCTTTCTTCTTCTTCTTCTTCTTTTTTTTTTTTATTATTTATTCTCTGACCTGAAATGATAAGCACTATTACAAACAAAAAATAGTGTATTTAGTGTTCTCTCTTAATCATTGTTATATGAAATTATTAATCCAATTCAGGCCAGGGTCCCATTCTCTCTGTTTCCACATCTGCCCTTAATCTGACGAGGCTAGATTTTATGTGCCTTATGTATTAATGAAGAAAAAAACATAAAGTGATGTAACTAATATATCGTGATTCGATCATATTATATCACACCGTCTGATTAATTTTTTTTACATGAAATGATATAACTAAAATGATAGAAGATATTTACAGATGATCACGTTGTGATCACACGCGCGTGATGTAATTGATCATTTTTTTAATTTAAGTCAAATCATTGAAAAAAAACACACAAAAAAACTAAAAAAAATATGATAAATTGCAAAATAAAATAAAATATAGAATAATGTTGAAAAATTAGACGTGATGTGACATTATTTGGCCAGGTCAGTTTGCGTGACGTGATATATGTTTTTTTTATATAAAAAAAAAAAAAACACTTTGCGCGAATAAACACATTATATGATACACAAATTACATCACATCACGTGACTGACAAATATAAAGTAATGTATAATAATGAAATTCACAATGACATAACTAATTTCTTTCTTTATATACGCTAACATGCCACAAAGTAATTGTGGTACAAAATCAACAAGATGGAATGCAAATAAGATGGACAAAAAAATATGATAGCCACCGAGGCTACTTAATTGGACAACGACATGCATCAAATGTTAGCGAGCAGGCATTATATATATATGGAGAACATCGCCAAATTATCACCTACTCCATCATCAATTTAAATATTACAACAAATTAATGGTTGATTAAAAGTAGATAGATAAATAACGAGCTTTTTCTTAAAACCATAATTATTAAAAGTAAATTCAGGAACCAACTTATTTCTTTTTTTTTTCTTTTCTTTTTTTAACAAAAACTATAAGTAACCGAATAAGTTATTCGGTATATCTCATTTACATTTAAGCAGTACTAAATAGCTTATTTAATATCTCTCAGTTTCACAATTTTTTCGTAGTTTTTGCCAAGTAAAAGGGTAAAATTGAGTGTACTAAATATGTTATTCGGTGCTGGTTAAATGCAAATGAGAGGTACCGAATAGCCGATTCTATACGTATGATTTTTGTAAAAAAAAAACAATAAAGTTAGTTACCTAAATTGTATTATTCTAACTATTTTAAAAACAAAAAAAATCATAAATAAGTTGAACGTATTAAATGTGTTATATAGAATTTTGGGTAGCTTTTTTTCTTTGATGTAGAATTATTGCGAAAAGACATCGGTAGATTGACTGCGCGCATCAAAATAATCATAAAGAAAAAATGACGACATGACCATTCTAAAGGAGAGAAAAAAATAAATTGAATTTTTAAATCTTATTTTTATACTAATCTCCTTCATTCGCTATCATTTTTCTATTAAAAAGATTCTCCGTTGGATTTTCAGATTACTCAGAATAAATATTCAAGAAGGACCAATTCTTACAAATAAAAAAAAATCAATCAAAATAATTATATAGTATTAGTTATCATTAGCTATGGTATAATTTAAACATAGCGAAGCATTTGAACCTTGAAAAATTCCACAACAAGCTATAGAAAGAGCCCTTTATTATTTTTTATTTAAAACTTTGTTGTAGATTCAGGGACAATAATTAATAGCTGTTTTTTATCAGGATGTGTTTAATCTCAACTCTTGTTAATTATTACATTACATAAGTAGGCAGGATTTGTTTATCCTACTTTTCAAGGTACAGACATTAACAGAGCTAATTTGGTTTCATGCAGCAAACCAGCTATGTACTTTTTCAGTTTATTTTGCGCTTCATGAAGTAAATCAGGTCTGTCAATATATTTACCCACTCTTTTTGTCGGAGTTGTATATTGGCGTACATTTGCGACCTTCCACCTACCGATCTAACCCGATAAGGAATTATCCATCCATTATAAATCCATCCGATAACCCAAATAAAACTTTCTTCTGTTTGTTTCTTCAAAAAGATTAAAGTAGTGTTTAGAAAAAGTAAAAGGAAAGCGAATCACTCACCTCTTTGATTGGGTTTAGGGTTTGTGGGCCCGGATCCAATTACAAATATAGAGACCTAAACTTGAGGTTGAGGTCTTCTCTTCTCTTCTCTTCTCCTTCTAACCTTCTACCTTCTTTCTTTCTTTCTTTCTACTTTTTTTTAATTCATCGATTTCCTCTCCCAAAAATTCCCCACTTCTCTTTCTCACTTTCTCCAATCCAATTCAATTCAAGGCCAAATCTCGCACTTCAGGTTAGATTCTCTCTCAATCGAGCTAGCTATTCTCTGCTCTCCGCTTTTCTCGTTGTTAAGTTGGTTTGTTCAATCGTTTCAACGATTTTGGTAGATCTTTGCTGGGTTTCGTCCAATCATGAAATTACTGGACGGATCTGATATCCTTCGCATATAATACTTCAGAAATTGTGGTCTTCCTTCTCTTTGGGGCTAATTAAGTTTGTAAATTCTCTATGCATTTCAAAATATGAAAATTATGACAGAATGATATAAAAGAGATTTATATTTTCTTGGTAACATACATCTCAAATATTACTAAGCTAATGGAAATTTCTATTTTCTTTTGGCATGTATCATGTATGTAAATATTTACCTTATAATAGTCTTTTGCTTCAGGCAGAGGCTTTTTGCACTGCCAAGTGCTTTATAAGTAGTCTTTAATTTCTTTTTACATTTATTGAATAAGTATTTTAGACAAACTTCTTAAATAGTCTTTAATTTCTCTATCAGCATTGGATCATGGCTTCAAAGCGTATTTTGAAGGAGCTGAAAGACCTCCAGAAAGACCCCCCAACCTCATGCAGTGCTGGTACATTTCAATTAGTTTTATTGTTTAAATTTATTTTAACTATATAGTTTCAGAAAGCATCCATTATATTATAACCCTCAAATCATGGGAACTACCTTGCACAACATTTACTCCTGTCATCATACAAAATCGTTTCCACAAAACTTCGTATTCTCAAAAAAAAAAAAGCTCCAAACTACCCCTTCCATTTTATGCCGCCCCTTCTTGACATGTGAGGATAACTCAGAGGAGTTTACTTTTGTAGAAGGTTTATGACATTTATTTTGAGGTCTCAGTGAAAGTCATCTGAAATTTATTCGAATACTATACCCGTATCTGTCTGGTTCAAGCCATGACCAGAATACTATACCCATATATTGTGTTCAGAAACTAAGGCCCAAATGAGACCCAATCAGTTGAGTTAGTTTTGGCTGGGAACTAACTTTGTCAAAATACAGTGCTTTTGCTAAAATAAGAACATTTCTCTTTGGAAGGTCAATATTATGTTATATATGAATAGGTCCGGCTGGGGAGGATATGTTCCACTGGCAAGCAACAATCATGGGCCCACCTGACAGCCCTTATTCAGGCGGTGTTTTCTTGGTCAACATCCATTTTCCTCCTGACTATCCTTTCAAACCCCCCAAGGTACACCTCATTATATTGATATCAAATCATCTCTTCATGACATAGCGGCTTCCGGTTTGGTAGTAGTAGGGTGTAGTACAAAGACATTTAAAACAGGCGTGGTGCCGACACCCGTCAAGACTATAATGCTCGTAGCATTTGTTTACAGTGGTATAAAAAAAAAAATCTGAGTCAAGTACTCTTTAAGATTTATTATTTCCTTTCTGTGTAAGGCTATGGTAATATGCATATTATGGATCGACTAGGTCTATTGATTCATATTTTTATTTTCAAAGCTCAAGCAGTTGATCCGAAACCGTTAAACATGATCTCCATATTAAAATTAACTTGGAGGCCAATTTTACGTTTTTTAGAAACTTTTTTCCTATATTTTTAGATGGTCCATAATGTTTAATTCAAGTGATTTCCTACATATCGGAAAAATTAGCAAGTATATTTTTATATGATGATTATGTTGAGCAACTCAGCTTGATTATTTGGACTTTGAAAATGAATATATGAGTTCATAGCACAGACCCGCTCTGAAATATGCATATTACCATAGCCTCACTTTTCCTTTTTCTCATTTCTTATGTTTCCCTGATTTTTATGATGAAATTTGCGCTTAGTTGTGGCTCTAGATTAATCTATTTAGTGACAAAACAATTGCAAATAATAAAGGTTGCATTCAAGACGAAGGTGTTCCATCCGAATATAAACAGCAATGGTAGCATCTGCTTGGATATTCTCAAGGAACAATGGAGCCCTGCTCTTACCATCTCCAAGGTATACATATATGCATGCAGAATCGCATGTGCACAATTACATCATATCTAACCTCTAATTTTTATATAAATTTTATTCAATTATATTAATGTTCTATTTGGTTGGGACAGTCTGTGAGATAACAGGTTGGTGGCTACTGTAAGATAGATAAAGAACTCTCTACCTCTCTCTCTCTCTCTCTCTCTCTCTCTCTAATTGAGCTGTTCTTCTTATACCCAGTACCAACCATACAAGCAGTTGTAACAGCCTCTCTTTCTTTTTCTTTGTTTTCCTTCTATTTTATTTATTTATTTTCTTGGGGAAACTTTAGTGCCTTTTTATGTTGTGAAAGGGTTTTTTCTGTCTCCAATGCCAATATGCTACTTCAAATTAACTTGCATATTTGTTTTTGTAAAATGTGCTCAAGATGAAAACAAAAGAGAAACTAACTATACTTGAACAGGTCTTGTTGTCAATTTGCTCGCTCCTAACGGATCCAAACCCAGACGACCCATTAGTGCCTGAAATAGCACATATGTACAAGACCGACCGAGCCAAGTATGAGAATACTGCTCGCAGCTGGACCCAGAAGTACGCCATGGGCTGACATATGGGGCCCGGAAAATTTCCTGAAGAACAGATTTTAAGTACTATTTAATGGCCTATTCTGTTAACTATGTGATCCAGAAAACTTGTGTTCCTTTTCAATTGTTAGTCATACTGTTGAGTCGTGCGTATTTGTTAATAAGCTAAACTAAAAATTATTGTTTGCTTCTTTTTTTCAGTAGGTATTGTGACATTGAACTGTGTTGATGTTTTATTGTTAATAAGCTGCTCATACCAAGTGTCTTGTTGTTTTGTTGTTGTGAAACGGAGCTGATTCAAACCCCACAGACACAGTAGTAAAAACAACAAGGCAAATTCATGCCATTCAATTTTGGGGACACTGCTAATAATAATTACCTGACTAAACCAATGGAATTCAGATCCAGTGCATTATAATACCTGACTCGGTATAATGTCATAATGAGATATGAAATGACAGGAAACAAACCGGATTAAAAGTTTAAAACAATCTTTTGATTTCGACGCACCAAATTCGAAGAGCCATAAATGATGAGATATATACATTACAGATTATAAAGATTAATCTGATGCTTAAAATTAATATTAATCGAAAACTTTCTAAAACAACAACTTTTCTGTGGCTTCCTAATGACAGTCCATTTTCATTCTTCTCTATAACCTTGTCAACTTAATTATTACAGACTTCTATAACTAAGGCTTCTCTGTGATGACTGAAATGGTTCCCTTTTGGCTGTGATTTGATGAGGCGTAACTTAGAATAAACTTTTGCCACCCCTCACTGGATATAGCTTTATTCCTGAGTTTTTTCCAAGGTTGGCTTAGAAAGCCAAAAGATATATTAATTAAAAAAAAAAAGAGTTATTTACAAGAGGGTTTCAATACCTTATGCATTTCATACTTCATCATATTTCATATCTTCTCTTTCAAAATTCAAATGGTCGATCTAAACCGTTCAACTTCAAAATGATATATATATTAAAATATATGCTTGGGATAAAATTTTATAATTTTTTTACTATTTTTTAAGATGGTAGAAAGTCACTGTTTTTTAATGGTCTAGAAACAGTGATTTTATACCTTTCTTAAAAATTAGGTGAAAAATTTCAAAAATTATAAAATTTTATCTCCAAGCATATTTTAATATGAATATAATGTTAAACGGATTTTGAAAACGAAAATATAAAATATAAGGTATTGAAACCCTCCTCTAAAAAAAGAGTTTGATTATCTCCATTCTTATATTAAGCACATAGGTGTCCTGATTTGTGGACGGTTTTGATTTAAAGATGAAATTCCACATTGAATATTAGCTCTCCGATAAAATATTTTGATTTTATGCATCTTTTATGTTATTTTACATGTAGAAGTCTAAATTTATTTAGACACATACTCGCCACACGCATACACCATACACAAATTGTATTATCTTTCTGATTGGTTTTGATTTTTTTTTAAATGTCATTTAAAGAATTTTTGAGTTGACTGATAATTGATTGATCATGTCTTCATTTTTTTTCTATTTTGGTAATATTGTTTAAGAGAATGCTATTTGTCATTTAACATGTCATTTTTTATGAGATTTTTTTTAAGAAAATAAGTCAAATAGATAAAAAAAATGTATGTCATTTAAAATGTTCTTTGATATATTATTTATGGAATGTTATTTACGTGTAGATGTTATTTAATATATTATTTAAGAAATGTTATTTGTCATTTAGTATATTTCATTGCAATGCATGGATATAATACTAGTAAATATACATACTATATCTGTTGGACAAAACCAGACAATGAAGCAATCATGAAATGAAAACCAAGCAGTACTTTTACAACTCAAATCTCTGGCAATCAATCACGCAAGTCAACTATTCATACTTGCTGCTGATAGGAAAAAATTAAGGGTACACAGACAGAGAAAGCATATATCAGTAAGAATCTGAGTGATAATGTGCTTTGAGTTATTTCCTTTCAATTTCATTTTAATTGAGGTTTGAATTATTTAGAATAATTTTATTTCAATAAAAAAATTTGTTGTGCAACCCCTCATTTTATATAAAACTGATATCTTTCAAGTCCATGCTTCAAATGTGTTTGTTGTGTGGAAGTGCATGGTCGGCTAATAATATAATTACTTCAGCATGCATGTATGTATAGTATTATTTAAGCCCATACATACTATTATTGACGATATTTGAATGATATCTTTGAATTTTGGTGATGGATGGAGACTTGTATTCAACCTCCAAAATTTGGCGCCTAGAGAAGAAGAAGAGAAGGATGTATTTGGTTCAAGCTTCTTATCATTTATCATTTATCAGTTAAAGAGGTAGAGGTAGAGGTAGAGCCGTAGAAGAAGGATTGTGAAAGAAGTATTATAAATGGGTTTTGAATCAAATCTTTCTCGGATCGGATCCACCACAGATATCCTAATTAAAGTTTGAAATATTTGTATCCTTATCTGCTTTATAATCTAAAACTGTATTCCTCTGAAAAATATACGTTTCTATATACATAAATGCGAATGCGAATGTTCATATCCATCTGATAAAGACTGAAGCCCTATTGGGATTAAATAACCTAATGAAAATTTATCTAATTTTGTTACTATTTTAGTTTGGGGCTTAACCTTTCAAATAACACAATTTATATACATGGTTTTGAGAGTAATGCAACTGATAAATCTACCAGAAAATCATATATACTAGGTACATGGTTATTACAAGTACTGCAACCTATACTATAATATTCGCCATTGTTGTGTATCTTGAGCTTGATTAATCAAATTGGTTTGATTGTTTGATTTCTGTGTTCAATTCACGTGTTCGTGTGGGACGCAGCATCAATGTTTGAAGATTAATTAAAATCAAACACAGAAACGTATCTTACAATTAGCACCTCATTCTTGCTGTGCTGTTGGTAGGAAAAAATTTAAAGGTACCTGACTGAATTAGTAAAGAAAGAATATATCATTATGTGCTTAGTCCATACTAATACTATATATATTGATGGGATGGGAGTACTTTTGTTGTTGATTCACCTCACAACTAATTTGGAGCCTAGTAAAGCGAATCATATAAGCAATTTTTATTTTTATTTTACTTTTTTTGAGAAAAAATGTGAGTCAACCCAACACTTAAATCCATTGATAATGGTAAAAGATTACAAGAGTTTTGTAATGATAAAAAAATGAAAAAAAAAAGGCTCAAACAGCTGAGCTTGTAGTAAGGAAAGCAGGGAAAAAAAAACAGAAACATAAACTTTGAAACTTAAATAGTTGGTAGCACTTAGTGAAAGATCAAGGATTTTTGCAAAATAGGCCTCTGGTTTTCTCATCAGCCACATCTTGAATTGTCAGTACCTATTTGGTACCCTGTAGCTTACCAGTATCATACTAGTAGCGTACCAGTTCAGCCCGTTATCTCGTCTCCGTACCAGTGCCTCTTTTCCCATCTCCTTTATGATTAGGGGGTATAATTTTGCTTCTTCACCTTCTCTTCCATGTTACTGGAAGAATTGGATTTGCCACCATATAAGCAAATCTTATTCAGATCCACCAATGATATCCTCAAGTTTGAACTATCTGTATCAGTATACGTATAATTTAAAACCGTATTCAATTGAAACATATCCAAAGGTTTATTGCTAGAGGTTCGCTCTTTTGTACTGATCCGATGAGGTCAAAATAACACGTACCATCCACACTTCCTCACCTCGCTTGAGATGGTGGTAATGCCGGTACATTTAAACTGGATCACCACAACCTTCATACTTCAATTGCTTATAGGAACAATAAATGACAAGGTATTGGCTATGCGCCTATGCCATACACTAACACTGCCCTGAATCCAACCTCTTTTCTCAGACAGAATGAAGACAGTTTAGAATTGTGCAATGCTCTTTTGCTTCAGAAGTGTTTTAGTTAAAAATGTAACCTGCCTTTTGTATAAAGGTATGGCTGATTTGTTAACAGCTGATATGGTCAGGTTACTGATCTCCATTTGGAGATTTTGCTGCTTATCTATCATAATCAAAAATCAACATCAATTGATCCCAGTTGTTTTCATATTAATCACATTTTAATACGACTAAAAAGTTGGTTCTGCTGTACCTAACCTAATCAAGTATTTATTTATCACTTTAAAAATATTCACCAGATGATATTATAAAGAGTTTTCAAGGGATGATCTTTTCTGATAAAGACTGAAGCCCTTAGGCTTAAATAATGCAAAGACTGAACCTTTCAAAAGAGAAACAAATCTTTCTCATTTTTGGCTTAACCTTTAAAATAATTCAATATACAAAACACCAAGTTACCAGGAAGAGAGCTATGACTTTAGGAGTTTAGTTGCATGTCACAAGTAAAAATTGCCAAAAAGGGACCGATGTTCACGTTATCTCACGCTCCATGCAAAATATCAGTAAACTTAAAAAGAGAACAACAAAGGGAATTTTGAATTACCAAATTATTCATACAGCACTAATTTTTTTTTTCCCAATTTAACTCAAAAGTGATCATAAAAAGGTGAAAGAAGCTAACATGATAAGCTTTTGAAAGGAAAGCAAAAGATACATCTGCCATAGAATCATATATATATACAGCAACATGTCAAAGTTAACTCGCACAAAATTATATAATACACAGCTATTACAAGTGCAAGCTACTATAATATTCTCCTCACTGATTAATAACTCCACGACAAAAGACATGTAACGAACTCATACGCAACAATAAATTCCGCAACAATAAATTGCGCAAAAGTTTAGTAAACTAGATATACCATACCATACACCATGCAAACCAAGCACTCGGTACCAGCTATGTACCAACTAAATCCAAATAAGTTGGCAGAAACCAAACAAAATATTGCATGAACAATTCATCCTGCTTAACATATTATATTAGGAATAAACCAACAACCTAATGTGACCATGTAGCTTATCATCCTAATATAACACATTAACCCGAATAAACTGCACATAGTTTATACATCCAAATCATCTAAATCACTAGGTACATATGGATGGGTACAAAATATCTATCCTAGGCACCGCCACCGACCTCATGCACATAAACATTAGCACTGAGCCTTCCCAGCCCAATCTTACACCCCTCGCCTTTTACTGCATCCACCTTCGAAGAAACTGCCATCTGGCCCCGCACCCTGACACAAGCCATCTCGCTCTTTTCTACATCCAACCCTTCCTTGTCAGCTCGGGAATTTGGTTTCAGGTCCATCACAACCCTGTTTGAACCATTATCCCCCTCCATTTTCCTTTTATTATAAGACCCAATAATCAGACCAGGAAAAGGACCTGCCACTTGACCGGTCTCCTGCTTCGGCTCAACCGCACCAGCAGGGACCACAACCAAATCCGCCTCCTCTTTTATGTCTCTCAGAACAGTGGTACTAAAAAATTTGGCCTCTAATTTTGGATTTACCAAAGTATCAATAGAATTGCTCACCTCTTTCTTCAAATCAAAGGACTCGTCAGCCTGCCCAGTGGGATCCACCACAAAATTAGTAATTGCTTTCGGACCCCGCAACCTGACTGCAGCTAGATCATAGGCGGCCGCCGCCTCTTCAGCCGTGTCGAAAGTGCCGAGCCAGAGCCTCCGCCTCTGGTTTGGGTCTCTGATCTCTGCCGCATACCGGCCCCACGGTCTCAGTCTCACACCACGGTACCTTGGGCGAACTGACGGCCGCACCCTAGATGACGCACCCGTTTCTACCTTGATGATGCTCCTCTTCACCCTCTTTCGTGGCGGCAACAGCACTCGCTCGTCATCATCTGACGAGTCTGTTGCATCAGCATCAGATATGAGGATGCGCACAAGGCGAGGTACAGGAGGCGGATTGGTGCAAGAGCTAGGATTAGGGTTAGGGTTAGGGTTAGGGTTAGAATTGGGGTTTGAGGTTAGTATAGCCATGGAGGAATTGGAATTTATGGCATGGGGATAAACGGGGTGGTGCTCGCTCAGCCCTTGGGTCGGAATGAAGGGGAGAGAGGAGCGCACAGTGGAGACATGGGAGCAAAGTAATAGGTTTCGTTTCGTTTCGTGTAAGGGTTTCTAGGGTTTGATACTTGTTTTCGGGAGAAGCAACCAGGCGGGAAATGGAGGATAGAAGGATGGGAGGAGAAACGAGAGGAGGGGCCGAGATAAGTGCGAGAAAAAAGTATTCCTATCTCCTACAGTAACTTAATTTTTTATGTTTCGTTCGACTGTCCGATCTGCATTGGCACAAATCTTAAGATCACCTCGTGCATTCCAATTTCCAACTCGGGGATGATTGGCTCGGATATAAAATCAATTTTTGAATTACTTTAGGGGATTCAGACCCCGAGAAAAGTCGGTTTTGGACCATCAGGTGTTAATAGATCTGGTCTAGAATTAAATGGCAGAACCGCCTGATTTGAAATTCAAACAAGGACTGTTTGTCTTTGTCGTTTCCTATACTCGTCTCCACTCTCCAGAACCTTCTAAAATAGGAGTGAGTCGAATTATTCTGGCCTAGGGTCTCAGGTCTGGTACCGCCGTACCGGTACAACAAAAAAAAAAAACTAAATTCTGTCACTGTACTAGCACTACAAAAGAATATATTCTTTGAGAAATATCATTGCGCCCGTGCCCATCCAAATTTTTTATTTCAACTCAAGACGTTGAAATATTTTTAAAAGTGTAAATATGAAATATTTTTAAGAGTGTAAATATGAAACATTTTTAGACATGGAGGGAAAAACGTAATACAATAATATACTATTTGTATTACAATAAATCGGTAAATTTTACTACATTTTGAAAAAAAATTCAATGTAATTATTGTATCAAATTTTTACATAACCAGTCCACAAAATACACAACAAACATAGAATAATCAAATGGATCTATTATTAAATTCAACTATGTTTCGTAGTCAAAATTACGTGTGGACTTGATGAATCGAAATCAAAGACGTAACATGTATTGATTATTATTGGATTTATAGTTTAATAAAATCCATTTTCTGATTTTCAGAATTCATGCATCCCTTTTCTCGTTTCATTTTTACTGGGGCTATTTTCACAATTATCAGTGTTAAGGATATTTAAATTATTCCACGAATTATCATGTACTTATATTCAACCCCGATTGTTAAATTTGAAACTCTGAAAAAGAGATTGAAAAGTGTTTCAATTTTTTTTTTTTTTTTTTGACGTCAAAATTTCCAAGTAGTCAAGATTTTATGAGGACAAGAAAAAAGAAAGTTTGTAAAATTTGCACATGATTCATATGCTGACAAGTGGAGGCAAAAAAATGTCCTAACTACGGTCAACAAGTCACATTCTTTAAAACTAATTTCAAAGAATAAAGTGACACATTCACAAGTATGAATACTTGTGATATGCAAAACTACAAGCTAGTCACGGTTTAAATTATTTATATTATATAAAAAATATTTGTGATAACTCAAAATACTTGTGATATAATTTTTTTTATTTATTTATATGAATACTTGTGATAACATAGGTCACATCTAACGGTTTTATTTTGACTTTTAAGTTTTAAATTTTGAGTTATTAAAGTTTTAAAAAATAGAGACATGGTGGAGACACAAAAAATGAAGGCATTTGAATCCTCCTCTTCAAAGTATTACATTCAACTTTATTTTGTTTTTCTTATTTAAGTCGGCATTCTCTCTTTAAAATTACAACTGGTAGAGCTCCTTATTTTAATTATCATATATTCGCATGTATTCTACAAAAAAATAATATATGTTAGTTTTAGCCTACACTAGTGTATTGAAAAAATCTGGCGGGTCTAGATTCAAACCAGGACCGACCCCACTCTAGCTAGACCCCCGGACCGGACCGGATCGAACTAACCCAAGGGTCAGGTCTAGTAAGGATTTAGACCGGTTTTTTCATTAGTCCCGTCCAAACTCGAGACCCGCCTAGACCTGAACCGGACTAACCCGAGACCCGTCTATATCCGGAATTGACCAAATTCGAACCAGATCGGACTAAATAGAAACAGACTTGTTTCGGCCAGAAACAGTCTACTGTTAAAAAAAAAAAAAAGAAAAAAAAAAAGATCCGAATCCAACCAGTGTGAATTTTGGGTCATGGATTTAGCACTAATTTGGACCAAGTCCTCCAAATTAGACCCAACGGTCTTGACCCGTGTTAATCCGTAGACCCGCCAGACCCGATGACCGTGAAAACTGTGACCCGGCCGGGTCCGGACCCCAACCTGACCCGACCGGTTTTCATATGACTAGGCTGCACCGATTTCAATTTTTGAAAAGGGCATTATGGAAAAGGTAAAATAATAGAGCTGTACGTCTGTACTGGTAAATCGAGGTTGGATGGGCATATAAACCGGGTGTACAGTCTTAAAGCGAGCAAGGGGTAAATTGGGTACATGCTGTGTCTTATTCTTTGGCAATTAAAATGAAAGTGGAGATCGGGTGGATACGGATATTCTGAGTCTCTGACATCACGATCCCGATCCCGATCCCGATCCCGATCCCGTTGCTGATCCTGACCCTCGTCCCTGGGGGATCAAAAGATGAAAGATGCTAAATTCGAATTCGAATCCAAAGAAACCAAAAGAACATCAGCAGCATATTCCACGATCATTTCCCTCTCTGACACATTCAGTCACACCACAAAATGTTTAGTAGGACACCACAAAATTCACGGCTGAAATATAATATAATTTCATAATTACCACGATTCAAATATTTTGCAGTCTTGTAAATAACTTCATGCGCTCATCGCATCCACTAATTAATAAAAAATAATTAATTTAAATGAATGTTTTTTACAACACTCATATTTTGTGTTTTTTATATTTTAATAGTGCTTCGCATTTTATCCTTATTTTTAAAGTTAAACAATAGATATGAACTGGTCAATGTAATTTTTATATGAAAATATGTTTCAAAATTAAATTTTATATTATTTTCAATTTTTCTAACTATTTTTTTTAGATAGATATCAAATTATTGTTTTTAAAATATTCTAACTATATATAAAAAGAAATGTATCTATCTAGAAAATAGTAAATAATTTTAAAAAATATAAAATTGGTGTCCAAATACATTTTAATATAGAAATTATGTTGAGCAGTTCTGATTTACAATATGTATTTTCAAAACAGTAATAAGAATGTGAGGCACTAAAGAGACGAGACATTTGAATCCTTCTAGTTTACAAATATTTGAAAACAATTTTAAATTTATATTTTTTAAGAAAAATATAAAATACAAATATAATTCGAGAAAAAAAAATTAGGATGAGGAACTTTATGTATTTTAAGCATATTTTTATAAAAAAAATGTTAATATATATTATATAGTCCGGCTAATGTCATAACGTTATAATTTCAACCTAAGTTATAACGAGCCAGTTTTTGAGATTTCAAAGTCCAAATAGCCGATCCGAACCGTTCATCTTGTTCTCCATATTAATATGTGGTTGGAGACCAAATTTTACATTTTTTGAATTTTTTTTTTTTACTTTTTATTAAGCCACTTTGAAAATCACTAATCCAAATATCAATATTAAAACCAAAAGGCACCGTTGGATCAATCCAATTCCAATATATAGAAAGTAGCCTGTTATGTATAAACTAAGCAAATGTTATATATATATAACCCACTATGTTAATTGTAACAATGACCAAGTACTGTCTGTAACGATGGATATGTTATTGAAATAAATATAACAGTTGCGTGTCAAAATATACTCCATTTAATATATAACTTGCTTCTCAAAGAAACCAATTAGTGTATAAAGAGCCTATTAGGCCACCCAAGCTATATTCAATACTATCCATACGACTTATAATAATTTATGTGATTGACATCTTTATGATCGTATTTTGGGCCTAAATAGTAGAAGAGACCGCCCATGGGCCTATTTTTGGTATCGGGCTTTGGATGTATATTAGATATTGAAATTCCTACTAGCAACGAACTGAACTGAGTGATAAGTGATAACCGACAAACAAATGAGAAGCGCTAAAAAAACATGGCCTATACAGGTCTCGAACCTGTGACCTTCGCGTTATTAGCACGACGCTCTAACCAACTGAGCTAATAGGCCTTTTTCTTTTATATTATTGGATAATTAATCTGTCAAAATTATATAAGATATGATTCCCATTCAACGGAGAAATGTTCAACTTAATTTTGATACAAAAACAGCTAGCGGTTTCCTCCCCTAATTAATCTGTTTTTTACAATTAACACTGGTTGGTACATCGATCTGACGCCATTTAAAAAGAAAGTTCATTTGACATATATATATACCAACGTAATCTTGGACCAATTAAGATTCAAATTGGGTTAGGTATATTAATATGCAAATTAAGACCAAACTATATATATATTGAGTAATACAAATTAAAATGATGACGCCCCAAATTTGATTCTTAAAACGAGGAACAATTAAACTTAACAATTTTGATCACTATTATATATATATATATATAACAGAGTGAGGCTAATCTGCACTTGATCCCTGTTTATTTTGGTTGTGTCCGGTTACAAATCTGATAAATTAATGATTTTGTATCTGTTAACAAAAGTGTATTATTGGTCACAATAACTTTGATTTTTTTTTTTTTTTTCTTTTTTTTGAAGAAATGGTCAGAATTAACTTTGATATTTTTCTTGTGTGCAAGTATTCAATAAAGTACGTCATCATCTGGTTCGTTGAAATCCATGTGACTTTGTGACCGCGATAATCATTAATTTGCTTTTACATAATGATAATATATATATATATATATACGCGCCCGTCATCTCAATATTCTAGTTCCGCCTAGTGTTTGGCAAAAACCCGGGTTGGGTATACCCGCCCGTACCCGCCACCCGGGGTACCCGTGCCCGAGTTCGGGTATGGGTCGGGTACGGGCAAAAACCGGACCGGACCCGTTATTTTGGACCAATACCCGACCATACCCTACCCGAGTTTACCCGTACCCGACTAAACCCGTACCCGACTACCCGAGTACCCGTACCCGTATACCCGAGTTACTGTTCATCCATTTCAAAATTCAAAAATTCTGATTTTTTTTTCCCCCAAACCAACAAAAAAAACCAGAAAAAAAATAAGAAAAACCCAGAAAAAAACAAAAAAAAAACCAACAAAAAAACCAGAAAAAAAAACAGCAAAAAAAAAAAAAAAAACCAACAAAAAAAAAAAAAAAAAAACAGCAAAAAAAAAAAAAATAAATAAATACCCGTACCCGCCCTACCCGTACCCGTACCCGCATTACCCGTCAAGGGTACACGGGTAGGGTATGGGTTTTGAAAATTATACCCGCCATACCCGTACCCGAATACCCTTGTACCCGAGTATACCCGTACCCGAGACGGGTATACCCGGGGTACCCGTACCCGCCCGAGTATAAATACACTAGTTCCGCCCATGTATATATATATATATATATATATATATACGCGCGGTCCTTGAAATAAAATCCTTCATTATTTATATCCTGTAATTTTGGGGGGATAAACTAATGAATTAATTAAGCTAAAGTAGTGTCCTAACTAATTCAAAACTAGAAAAGCAATAATGAAGTTTACTATGTTCGTTTGTGTTAGTTGCTAACAACCTCCGTCTTGTTTTTAATCTAACAACCACAGTCGTTAGTCGTTACGTAGTGAGACCGATAACTAGTAAACAATTAATTTACCACATGTGGAATAGACTTATTACAATGGGTAGGTGCCTCTCTCTCTCTCTGTCTCTCTCTCTCTCTCACACACACACACTCTTCAATTCAATCAACAAATCATTTCATAATTAATTAATTACATCCAGAATAATATGATATCTTTATAGAATCTATACTAACAGTTTTATTGCAATCTATAGAAAAAAAAATAAGTTTAGCTTAAATGGAAATTGAGGCAAGTAAATTAGTAGGTTTTGGTAAACCATTTTTTCTTCAAATAGGAAGTTGGTGGCAACAGGAGCTAGATGGACTTATGCCTCTGATTCTCTTTCCATTTTCTATGATACCTAACAAGTCTAAGTTTGAACACCCCACCAGTCTCTTCAAATCTGTCATACTATCTATCTATCTATCTATCTATCTATCTATCATGCACCTTCCTCTTCTCTATCCTATAAATTATCTCCTCCATCACAAATCATAACACAAACCCTTTCACCTCTTTAATTGCTCTCTCCTCTCTTCAGTCATTAATTCTTCAAGTTTAATTCTTCAACAAACTTTAAGCTATGGCTAAAGTACAGGAGATCAGGCAAGCACAACGTGCACAAGGTCCGGCTTCCATCTTGGCCATCGGTACAGCTAACCCGAAAAATGAAGTGTACCAGGCTGATTACCCCGACTTCTACTTCCGCATGACGAACAGTGAGCATATGACTGATCTTAAACAGAAGTTCAAGCGCATGTGTAAGTTGTACAAATTTAGTATGAAGATGTATATATATATATGTTGCCAATTATTTTAGTTTTAGTTTCTCATGATAATCTTATTGTATTTCAGGCGACAAGTCGATGATCAAGAAGAGGTACATGCACCTGACCGAGGAGATCTTAGCTGCAAACCCGAACATGACCGCTTACATGGAGCCGTCACTTGACGCACGTCAGGACATGGTTGTCGTGGAGGTACCCAAGCTCGGTAAGGAGGCAGCCGTCAAGGCCATCAAGGAGTGGGGCCAACCAAAATCCAAAATCACCCACTTGATCTTTTGCACCACTAGCGGTGTCGACATGCCCGGGGCTGACTACCAAGTCACCAAGCTCCTTGGACTTCGTCCGTCTGTCAACCGCTTGATGATGTACCAACAGGGTTGTTTTGCTGGTGGTACCGTGCTCCGCATGGCCAAGGACCTGGCTGAGAACAACCGCGGTGCTAGAGTTTTGGTGATTTGCTCGGAGATTACTGCCGTTACCTTCCGTGGACCCTCAGATACCCACCTTGACTCCCTTGTCGGACAATCACTTTTCGGAGATGGTGCAGCTGCTTTGATCGTAGGTGCTGACCCTGACCTAGCAATCGAGCGGCCTTGGTTCCAGTTGGTCTCAGCTGCACAGACCATCCTGCCCAACTCAGAGGGAGCCATCGATGGCCACCTCCGTGAAGTCGGTCTCACCTTCCATCTCCTCAAGGATGTGCCCCGGCTCATCTCGACAAACATCGAGAAAAGTCTTGTTGAGGCTTTTACTCCCCTTGGTAATGAAACAATATATTACACTTATAATTATATTTGTCACTAAATATATAATAAACAATACCAAACAAGATAGCTAATATATATATGTACGGTACATGCAGGTATCAATGACTGGAACTCCATCTTTTGGATTGCACACCCGGGAGGCCCGGCGATCTTAGACGCAGTAGAGCAAAAGCTCCAGCTGAAGAAGGAGAAGATGCGTGCGACAAGGCACGTGCTGAGCGAGTACGGTAACATGTCGAGTGCATGCGTTCTGTTCATACTGGACGAGATGAGGCGGCGGTCGGTGAAGGAAGGCAAGGCCACCACTGGAGAGGGCCTCGACTGGGGTGTGCTCTTCGGTTTCGGGCCAGGCCTCACTGTGGAGTCCGTTGTTTTACGTAGCATTCCCGTCGTCGAAGCCCCGGCACACTGAGAGAGAACAGCCCCGGCCTGGATGATATATATACGTGTGCTTACTGTTTAAGTTGAAATTAATTAGTTTATCGCTAGCTAATTAACAGTAGCACTTTTTCTATTATTGCTTTTTTTTGTTTTTGTTTTTTGAATGCGACCGGGAAACTACAATTATTACAACAGAAGGAATAAAACTATATTGGACGTTAATTGATAATATTGAACTGGTGTCTTATTTGTTGCCTGAGGATAATTTAACTATTTATAATTTATTCATCTGCATCCCAGCAAAAATAGTTTATTTCAAATTATATATGTTGTGCGGTTGACTGGGAGTGTGTCATGTGCACAACGGATGAGGTTGAATCTAGAGATCACCTATTCTGGAATTGCAACTTTGCTAGGGCTTTTCGATGGGGTTCTTTGCAGCAATGAACATAAGACTACCAATACATACGGAGGTTGCACATGAAGTTTGGTGGAATAATAGGGTCGCCCTATCAGGGGAACAAAAGAAGAGATGGGACGGGGCATGGGCAACGGGGCTTTGATCATTGTAGAAAGAGAGGAATTGGAGGATATTCTCTCAGAAAAGAAAGCAGACAAATAGATTAATTAATGAAACAACAGAAGAAGCTAATCTATGGCCAGTCCATTGTTAGTAAAAGGAGAGTAAAGAATAGAATGGGAACGTACGATCATGGTCGATCATTCGTGGCCTTAATCAGTGTGTTATTTACGAGTTAACATTGTGTAAAGTAGAATAAAAAACTTCCGTTGAGAGATGTAAATAAAATTTTCTTATTCAATAACTGTCCTTTAAAATATATATATATATATAGAGTAAGGCTTGGGTGCTATGCATATATAGCATAGAGGGCTACGGTGCTATGGCTCAATATTTGAGTTTTTAAAATTCTAATAGTCGATCCGAACCGTTCATCTTATTCTCTATATTAATATGTGTTTGGAGACTAAATTTTACATTTTTTTGGAAATTTTTTACTATTTTTTTTAGCTAGGTAGAAAATCACTTGATCTAAATTTTTTTGCACCATTCAGATATTTGATTTTCTACCTGTCTAAAAAAATAGTAAACAATTTCCAAAAAAAGTAAAATTTGGTCTCCAAACACATATTAATACGGAGAACAAGATGAACGGTTCAGATCGACCGTTAGGGTTTTGAAAACTCAAATATTGAGCCGTAGCACCGTAATCCTCTATGCTATCCATAGCACCCAAGCCTTACTATATATATATAGAGTACGGCTAACGCGCTTCCTCTAGCATATGGGCCGAAATGCTTCCGGTGGAAATTTGAAATTTCAAAATCCAAAAAGTCGATCTGAACCGTTCATCTTCTTCTCCATATTAATATCTGCTTGGAGACCAAATTTTACATTTTTCTGAAATTTTTTACTATTTATTAAGCCACTTTGAAAATCGCTGATCCAACGGTAGCTTCTGATTTTTACTGTTTGGTAAGCCACCGTTGGATCAGCAATTTTCAAAATGGCTTAATAAATAGTAAAAAATTTCAGAAAAATGTACAATTTGGTTTCCAAGCAGATATTAATATGGAGAAGAAGATGAACGGTTCAGATCGACTTTTTGGATTTTGAAATTTCAAATTTCCACCGGAAGCATTTCGGCCCATATGCTAGAGGAAGCGCGTTAGCCGTACTCTATATATATATATATATATATATATATATATATAGAGTAAGGCTTGGGTGCTATGGATAGCATAGAGGTCTCTATGCTACGGCTCAATATTCGAGTTTTCAAAATCCAAACGGTCGATCCGAACCGTTCATCTTATTCTCCATATTAATATCTGCTTGGAGACCAAATTTTACATTTTTCTGAATTTTTTTACTATTTATTAAGTATTTTACAAAATTGTTGATCCAACGGTGGCTGCACAAAACAGTAAAACCGTTGGATTAGCGATTTTCAAAGTGGCTTAATAAATAGTAAAAAAATTCAGAAAATTATAAAATTTGGTCTCCAAGCAGATATTAATATGGAGAATAAGATGAACGGTTCGGATCGACCGTTTGGATTTTGAAAACTCGAATATTGAGCCGTAGCATAGAGGCCTCTATGCTATCCATAGCACCCAAGCCTTACTCTATATATATATATATATTTGTTGAGTAGCTAGAAAGACAGATAATATATATATATATATATACACACACACACTTAAGAGATCAATATGATTTATTCACTGAGACGAGCTGAGTTCATATCCAAGCACTAGTCTTTATAAACAATTAAATGGGAGTTGATAGACTAAACCTCTATATTTCTATTTTAGAAAAAATAAAAAAAACATATATACCTATATATAATAGAGTGAGGCTACATACTAACCGTACTATGGATCAATATCTTAGTTTACAAAGTTTAAATAATCAATCCTAACATTTCAATATGATTTTTATATAAAAATATACTTAGTGATCAAATTTTACATTTTGTTATTTTTTTTAGATATATGTCGAAAATCACTCTATCTAAAGAATTTAGAAACATTAAAAAATAATGATTTACTATTTATTGAGAAAAAAGTAGTTATAAAACTGTATTATATCCGATGAGTTAATTGTCCCATGTTTTTAATATACGGTCCTTGAAATAAAATCCTTCATTACTATCCTGTAATTTTGGGGGAATAAATTAATCAATTAGTTCAGCTAAAGTACTGTTCTGACTTATTCAAAACTAGAAAAGCAATAATGGAGTTTACTATGTTCGTTTGTGTTAGTTCCTAACAACCCACTCCAGTCTTTTTTTTAATCTAACAACCACAGTCGTTACGTAGTGAGACCGATAACAAGTAAAAGCATGACATCAAACAATTTTCCACATGTGGAATAGACTTATTAGTAGTGTTTTAAATTACGATTTTGTTCATGCATACAGAAGGTCACTGCATATTGCATATGCAGATTTAATTATATGCGGTTTAACTATGATTTGTTAAATAAATATAGATAAAAGAAAACTAATTTATATCTAAAGACTTGCTTAGTCTAGTGATTTGTGCTCTTTACCATATTACAAATGTTATAGATTCTAATTTTCTCCATCGCAAAATAACTTTTAGGTCTTTTTTAAGTCCGCATGAACCGTATATGTGCCCGTATATTCAAAACCGCATTAACATGACTGCATGAGATTTTGTATGCGAAAGACCACTGCATAAGCATATGCGGCTGCATTTTAAAACACTGCTTATTAGAATGGGTAGGTGCCTCTCTCTCACACACACTCTTCAATTCAATCAACAAATCATTTTATAATTAATTAATCCTTTGATAATTAATTACATCCAGAATAATATGATATCTTTATAGAATCTATAGTAACATTTTTATTGCAATCTATAGAAAAAAAATAAGTTTAGCTCAAATGAAAATTGAGGCAAGTAAATGGGTGTTGATATTAGCACAATAATTTTTTATTTTAACACAATAACTTTAAAATTTTGAATTTTATAGACAATTTTGCCCTTTATACGGAGATCTTTCAACTGTCGGTTTTGAACTCCTGAAATTATGCAATCTTTTAGCATAATGATAATTTATTACTTACTATATAATCTTAACTATTAGATCCTATTTAACTTGAAAGAACGACAACAAAAGAAAACTCAAGTAACCCATGCATCTCTAGTTGACTAGTTGTACCTGTACATAAATCATTTTAGCTTTCATAAATAATTATTTCAGTCCTGTTCTGTTTGAATATATTTGTAAATATTTCTGTTGATCCTTTTTGTTTGACTATATTTAGATTGTATCAGAAGTATAATTTATTTTACTATATTATTATGTTGTTTAAAAAATTCAAAATGTTTATTTTTACTATGTTATTTTAAAATACAAGTTTTTAAATGACATCACTTGAAAATATATAAAAACAATAAAAGCATGAGAATATCATGCTCAACAAAATTTGTGATTTTATTTTTACTATGTTATTTTGAATTTATATATATTTTAATAACGAGTCCGGCAAGTATGACATTGGTGTCATTTTAACCTAAATGACACTACACTATCTCCAAAACATACCAGACATGCTTTAAATGATAAATCCAAACCATTCAAACTTAATAAGTGATGAGTTTACATGCAAAATTTATATTTTTTTGAATTTCTTTAATGTCAAGAGCGGTCAAATGTGGAAATTTTTTTAAGTTAATTTTAATGTGTTCATTTTTCATCATTTTTTTTACCGCTTGACTTGTTACTAAAATAATTCAAAATTTTATAAATTTTGTATGTAAACGCATCACTCACGATCGAATTAGGTCAGTTTGAGCGGTTTAAATTTGTCGTTTGAGGTCTATTCAAAAGATTTTAAAGATCGATATCACATGACACTAATGTCATACTAGCCGGACTTTTTAAAACATAGTAAGAATATATCTTTAGTATATGATATTTCTCAAGTCAACAATGAAGTTTTTCTTTTACAAAATAATGTTAAGAGAAGTTGTAGGATGAAATATATTTTTTTATTAATTTATGTTGCGGTAAAAGATTAGTTGTTTCAAGCACAACATATTTACATTAATTGTACGTAAGTTTTTATATTATTATTTTGTAGTATTTATGTTTAGATTATATTTCAAAAACTATCGATTGCTATTTCTTTTTCATTATGATCATATTTTCTTTTGTAGTTTAATAATATATTTTAGTGTTATCTCTAAAAATAAAGATAAATTATAAATCAATACAAGGTACGAAATATTTTGGATTAATTTTAATCCAAATAAGAAAACGTATAAGATATATGTTTATTTTAATGAACTAATTTTGTGAGGAAATAAAGATAAAAAATTATGAATAAAATTGTCGAATAAAACCATAAAAGAACCAATTTGTATAAAGATCGTCAACCAAAAAAAAAAATGTGTATACCCATATAAATGTGTATTTCTATAACAAATGATTATATATCTAGTAATTTCTTTCTGTTATAATTTTCAAATTTGGAAAAAATTGAAACATTCCCAATTTATTCACGAAGATTCGGCCATTTTTTAATACCCTCACTAGTGGAAAATATGGAATCAGAATCGGTTATATACGCATATCAGTATCGGAATACAACCGATCCTGATGAAGGCGATACTGATACTATCAGAATCGGTTTCATATTTCTTAACCAACCGATCTTAATAACTATTATCTAGATCGGTTATATCTCAGAACCGATCCAGATGAGAACCTATCAAGATCAGTTATACATAAAAACCGATCTTGATAGTTTCGTATCTGGATCGGTTTTCTCTATAAAACCGATCTTGATATAATTTTTCAAATTTGGATATTCCTATATTTTGCAATATCAAGCTCGGCTGAACATAACAAAACCAATCCTGATACATGAGTATCAAGATCGGTTATACATAGAAACCGATCCTGATACATAAGTATCAAGATCGGTTATACATATAAACCGATCTTGATAGTTAAGTATCTGGATCGGTTTTGTGTTTTTATTTAAAACCGATCCAGATACTTAACTATCAAGATTGGTTTTTATTTAAAACCGATCCTGATAGTTTAGCATCTGGATCGGTTTTGATTTTTTTATTTCAAATCGATCTTGATAGTTCAAAATATAAAAATATAAAAATTTCCAAAATTATATCAAGATCGGTTTTATAAATAAAACCGATCCAGATAATTTACTATCAAGATCGGTTTTTATTTATAATCGATCTTGATATGTTGAAATATAATTTTTTATTTTAATTAGTTTTCTAGATCGGTTTCTTAAACATAACCGATCCTGATGTTTGGTTGAATCTAAAAAATAAAATTTAATTTAATAGGCCAGATTCCATATATATATACTGGCCTATGCTACAGATACAAATCACATAAAAATATTGAAATATATATGCATACAAACATACACATCCCAAATTAAACATCATACACAAATCCTAAATTATTACAAACAATTCATGTTCATGCAAATTAAGTTTACACAACACATCCTAAATTGTTGTACTTCTTCTTGTCGACTTTACCTCATTTAGAAAATATTGAACCTACATTTTTCGTAAGTTGCTCAAGCGTTGCACAGTATGTTTAGCGGGAATGTTCTGCATTTTTTAAAAGATGAAAGAGCATGCACAATTATATTTGAAGCAACAATGTTTAATTATTTTTTGAAAGTATATAAATGCATACCTTTAAGTTTGGAAAAGAATCCATGTGTTCGTTTATTATGTCTTCCACGAGCAACATGACATAATATGCACATTCGCAGCTGGCAGGTTGTTGTGGGCACTATATAACAAGTTTGAAAATATTGAAATGTATATTAATGAGCATTCAACTGGCTTTTATGTCTAGATATTAATATTTTTTTTGCATCTAGGTCCCTATAATCATATATCTCAATAGGAACTATTACCTTGCAGTTGTTATGAATCTTTAAAGAAGCACCCATTACCCTGATGAAGACACTGTTGAAATAGTAGCACATTGAACAGTTACTATTTATGAGAGAAATTAAAAATAATGCATTCTAGACAAGCGTAAAATTTTGGAAGGCACTTACTCCTCGACCGCAGCAGTGATCATTATCATTTTTTTACTCTTCTTGTCGGAATCGTACACGTACAATGCTCTTTCTCTTGGCATAAGCACAACCAATATCCAATGATTTCTGCATGTTAGGTTTGTAGCATGTCATATTCTATAATTTATATGAATAGAAAGAAATATAATGAAATTAGAATATATATATAACACTAACATCTGATGATAAGGTATAAAAATCAATCTCTTGTCCCGATTTGCTTTGAGTGCTTCCCCTATGTATCGAAGAACACCTCCTCGGTCATCATTCAGCAGGTTGGCATTCGTTCTCTCGGGGTCCATGAAACCAACCTGCTCATCGGGAAACTCCTCCTTGATGAATTTGTGCCAATACCTAAAAAAGAAAAAAAGGGATACATGTGTTCTCAATTTTGTGAAATTAGAATTAAAAGTACTAAATTATGTAATTATTACGAATATTAACTCACAGCATCCAGATCTGAATTACTGGTACAGTGAGCCACTCCGGTGGTGTAAGCAAGGCTGCATAATCATCTGCATAAACGGATATGGGGTCTGGTGAACAGAAAAGATCAAGTGGCGGATCAATTGTGAATGGACTGCCATCTAGCTCCGAAAACCGATCACGCAAATACTTGAATGTTTGTCCCAGCTTGTCAAAATTGATATGATCAAACGCCTTGACGTGACTCGTTGCGTTCCGACCTCCTGGAACCTGTACCTCTTTGCGTGGTTCCTTCAAAGTTTCGTAATAAATTGAAATAAAATCCATAATCAATTATAACTATGTCATATAGATACAAATTAAGAAGTATAAGAACTTAGTAATAATATACCTCATCTGAACCGATCACTATCATGGACATCGGCCATGCAGTGAAACTGCTGAGGACCGATGCAATGGTTAACTGCTCACCATTTGGTACAGGTAAGGGAATATCTAGGAAGTTCGCATCCTGAATAGCATCCACCGTTACTCTTGCATGGTCGGGCGGCATCGGCCTGTTGTGAATTGTTCCACCGGGTAAAACTGGAACATGAATTGTCCTCATGGCCACTATACGAGTATTCCCATTTACACTCGCTAGAAGTTTGCAGCTTAGTTCTGCCTCCTGTACAAATATATGATTTTACTCGAATAAAATCTGAATATATATGAAACTAAGGCATAGACCAACTAATTTAAATCTGAAGTTGCATTACCTCAGAAAACCCGGAGAGATTTGCATACTGTTTGACTGACTGGCAGTTGCTCTGAATGACTGTTGGAGTACACATCTTTTCTGGTTCGCCAATCGCCTGCCGAAGCATAATTGCAAGTTCAGCTTTCATTTCTTGCCGTAATATGTCCTCTATTCCTCTTACCCTCTCCTCCACTCTTTGATCCACTCTCGCGTTAATTTCTTCTTCGGACGTCTTCTTAGTGCGTGTCCTCCTTATGGAGCCCTTCCCGAATGTTTTTGTCATTGGAACCAGACCTCCCGCTCCTCTCACCCTCCCAGGATGTTCCGGATTTGGCAGAGATTTTCCTAGAACATCGTCGTATCGTTCCACGGCCAACTGGCCTTGTTTGAAAGCTGCTTCTTGTTCTTCCTGAAATGATGACATGCAAGTTACAACATTATAATTTAAAGCTGAATTTCAATGAATAATAATATCTAAATACTCACAATTCTGTTGATGACCGGTATGTATGTTTCTGGATAAAAGCGTTCGTTGGTCTCGTCTGAGAGCTTCTGCCTTGCTAATTTCCATGTGACGTGCCTATGCTCAATCGACAAATCAACCAACTCCTCCGGTGTCAATGCAATACTAGTTGACCCTTGAGAAGACGGGTCACTAGATGCTTTCTCGTCTGCAATCGCCTTCATAGCAATTTTAAGTCTATTATGAAAATCCTCACCATTGTAACCTCTAGATCCCAAGAAATGCGGATACTTGTTGTGTGCCTGATTCTCCGTCCCAATCTGGCTAGCAACCTTTAATTTGAACAAATAAACAATTTGCCTTAATTATAAAAAAAAATGAATTCTAAATTAGAGATAAGGTAGGTGGTACATAGAAATAAACATACATCAAAATCCAGCGTCATTCGATACTCGACAAATTCTTCCCAGTCTTGTTCTTCAATCTGAAGCTTATCAAAATCGGGCGTCTCACCCTCGTGCCACACTTTAGTCAAATCGGTTCTCCACTTCCGGTGACAAGTAGCCATTCTCTGATAATAATATCTCTTCACCTTTTCGTCTTCGGCTATGCCCTAGTTCACCTTAGTTCCGGATATAAATCAAAATTTAGAGCTAAACTAATCAAATTTTTTTTAATGAAATTAGTACCACATTATTTACCTTAAGTATTTCCCATATTTTTTGCTTGTACTCATCTGGAACATCTTTCCATCGATTGAACCTTATAGGAATATTCCTTCTTACCAGTATTCCAAATTCCGTTGGAAAACTCGTTGTATCTCGATTAACCACCGGCCTGTAAAATTTGTCAAGTTCCAGCACTTTGCCTTTCTCGTTAAACTTCTCTTTAATTTTGTTAGGCCCTCTTCCTCGTTTCTTATCTGCGGATGGCTCACCATCACCTCCCATATCTGTTCTTTTTCAAAAAAAGTAATAAGTATTACAAATTGTAACACTTGTTAGGTCTCTTTGATATGATATTCATCACCACTCTCTATACAAAACGTAGTCATTTGTATATATATTTTTAATGATCTAATATAGATAGGGGTCGGGTTTGGACACTTTCTAAAAATTGAACTTGTTGTAATTTTCCCTATAAAACCCTAAAATGGAGTAAGCAATTTAATCCTCATATCTATATTACACACATAAAACCATCACTACCATTACCATAAACCCGACCCTTATATTACACACATAAACTGGAGTAAGCCATTTAATCCTCATATCTATATTACAAACATAATCCCATCACCATTATCATAAACCCGACCCCTATATGAGAGACATAAAATGGAGTAAGCAATTTAATTCTCATATTTATATTTTACACATAATTCCTAAGAGACTAAATCAAACTCTACTTGCATCTAAGAAATGTAAATCAAACCCCACATAAAACCATCACCATTACACACAATGCATAATCAAATTGAAAACTCAACAATTTAGTAATTCACTTGAGTCGGGAAAATCAACAACCCGAGCTCAAGAAATCGAATACTCATAAACACAATCAAGCACAAATCGATCAAGAAGAGCAAGAGAGTTACCCGATTAGAGAGAGAGATGGTCCGATTAGAGAGAAGAGGGCCCCACGACGGCTAGGGTTAGAGAGATGGCGGCGGCGGCGGCTCGGGTTAAGAGGCAACGGCGCGGGGCAGCGCCTCGGGTTAAGCAGTGAAGGCGCACGGCGGCGGCACGGCCCCACGGACTTGATGGCGGCGGCAGCAGCTCGGCACCGAAGGGAAAGAGATTTCGTCGGAGAAGGAAGGAGAGAAAGAGAAAGAGAGAAAGAGAGAAAGAGAGAAAGAGAGAAAGAGAGAGATAGTAAGAGTTATGAATTGAAAACTCAAAAATTTGGCTAAGTATTTAGACGCGCGAAACTCAAATCAACACATCAAGATCGGTTCCTTAGATAAAAACTGATCCTGATTATTTTTTTTTCTTATAAATTTTCTAAATAACATTTCTTATGAAATAATTTATTTTTATTTATGAAATAACATTTCTTATAAATTTTCTAAAGGTAAAATACATATAAATGATTAAAATATTAAGATTTTTAAAACAATTCATAAATAATGTTGAAATAAATTCAAAGATTATATAATTTACCGAATATTTTCTCACAAGTAATCTAGTTTAAGGGTTTTAATTAGAATAATGTATTAAAATAATATACAACAAAAACAAAATAGAGATATTTTATTTTTAGACAATACATAAATAAATTTGTAAGGAAAATAACATCAGGATCGGTTTTATGTGTAATAACCGATCCAGATAACTATTTATCTGGATCGGTTCTGTAAAGAAAAACCGATCCAGATAGTTATCTGGATCGGTTATTTCCTAAAAACCGATCCTGATTGTTTATTTTTTTTCCTTATAAATTTTCTAAAAAACATTTCTTATGAAAGAATTTATTTAAATTTGTAAGGAAAATAACATCAGGATTGGTTTTATACGTAATAACTGATCCAGATAACTATCTGGATCGGTTCTGTAAAGAAAAACCGATGCAGATAGTTATCTGGATCGGTTATTTCCTAAAAACCGATGCAGATAGTTATCTGGATCGGTTATTTCCTAAAAACCGATCCTGATTGTTTATTTTTTTTCCTTATAAATTTTCTAAAAAACATTTCTTATGAAAGAATTTATAAGAAAGAATTTATTTAAATTTGTAAGGAAAATAACATCAGGATCGGTTATTTCCTAAAAACCGATCCTGATTGTTTATTTTTTTTTCTTATAAATTTTCTAAATAACATTTCTTATGAAAGAATTTATTTAAATTTGTAAGGTAAAATACATATAAATTATTAAAATATTAAGATTTTCAAACTAATTGTTATATATTTTTTTAATATTTTTTTTTAAAATGTGTGTGTATGATATTTGAAAAATTATTTTAGTATATTATATTAGTATATAATCTTACAAGTTGTTTTAGAAAATAACTAATTCTTATATATAATAACTTAAAAATTAATTATAACATGAAATAAAATAAAAAAATAAAAAAAAGACAATAAAAATTAAAAAATAAGCTAATAAATTTACATATAACATGAAAAGAAATAAGTTACAAAAATTGAAAATTAACTTGCATGCTTCTCATTGTCTACTGTTTCAATGCATCCTGAATAAAAAGAAAAATTCCTTAAGTCAGCAATATTAAAGAATATTAACGCGTAAAGCTTTTTATATTTTTATATTTGGACATACCAATAAGCTTCTAGGGATTGTTGCCAGTGGGAACTTCTTCAATCCATTCTCCTTCATTATGATCGTTGTGCGTGTGACTTGTTTCGTTATCCTCATCGGTTGGTAAAGATGCCATGCTAGTGGAAAACGGTGGTATCTCATCAAAATGATCGTACGCTTCTTCGTCTTCCACATTATCAATCCCGATGATACGTCTTTTATCAGAGAGGACAACATGTCTTGAACGATCGGCCTGATCAGTTACGTAAAACACTTGCGTGGCTTGTCTTGCAAGTATAAATGGATCATTCTTGTATCCAGCCTTACTAAAATCCACCAAAATGAAACCATCTTCGTCGACTTTAACCCCCCTACGGTTATCGACCCATTTACACATAAATAACGGAATGTTAAATTTTCTGTAATCTAGCTCCCAAATTTCTTCAACAAACCCGTAATATGACATTGATGCATGCGATGGTCCGGCACTTTTAGGATCTGACAAATCACTTGAAACGGCTACTAACGTCACTCCACTGTTTTGCACGGTACTATTTGAATCTTGATTTCTTGTGTAAAATGTGTACCCGTTGATGTCATATCCTTGGAAGGTCCTAACGACATGGACTGGACCAAGCACCAACAATTTGACAGTTTCTTTAATGTTTTCTCCTTCTAGAGCTTGCATGACTCTACGTGTAAACCATCCTTCAAACTTTTTATTGTGTTCGCCGATTAACCACTTGTCGGATTTCTTGGGATTCTTTAGCCGCAAGAGAGTCATATGCTTGTCCCAAAAAGGATGAACGCCAGTGAGGTGTTGCAAAACATGGAAATGTGCTAGTGACATCGTTGTCCTATCGGGCTCGAATAATTTTGCACCGATCGTGCCTACCCCGTGAAGTCTACCCTCGTGCCGAGATTTAGGGATGCCGATAGCTTTGACATCGGCCATATAATTTGTGCAAAACTCAATAACCTCTTCGGCAGCATAAGCTCTTACAATGCTGCCCTCATGCCGATATCGATTCCTCACATAAGACTTTAACAAGCCCATGTATCTCTCGAACGGATACATGTACCGCAAGAAGACAGGTCCACACATCTTAATTTCTCTAATTAGGTGAACAATTAAATGAACCATGATATCAAAAAAGGACGGCGGAAAATACATTTCAAGATGACAAAGAGTGACAACAACCTCCTTGTGCAGAGCATCTAGCGTATCAAGATCATTTACTTTGCAAGAGATGGCATTAAAGAAAAAGCAAAGCTTCGTGATGGTCTGCCTAACACACTTTGGCAATATGCCCCGAATTGCAACAGGAAGAAGCTGTGTCATTAAAACATGACAGTCGTGAGACTTCATTCCTGTCAATTTTAAATCTTCCAGTGAAACTAGGTTTTTAAAATTCGAAGAATATCCAGATGGAACTTTGACACTATGAAGGCATTCCAATAAGCTTTTTTTCTCTGCTTTCGACAGCGTATGCATTGCGGGTTTTAAATATGTACAAGTTTTTCCATTGTCTCTTTCCTTCTCTATTGGTTGTAGATCCGACCGTATGTTCAAGAATTGCATGTCTTTCCGAGCATTGATACCATCCTTAGTCTTACCCGGAATATTCAATAATGTTCCAACCAGGCTATCACACACATTTTTAACTACATGCATCACATTGATACAGTGTCGAACATCTAAGTGCTGCCAGTATGGTAAATCCCAGAATATTGACCTCTTCTTCCAACTAATTTTCGGTGCCCCTTTCTTTCTCACCACCTTTTTTTTAAATTTCCCAAATTGAACTTTGATATCCTTTACTCGCGAATAAACAACTTTACCGGTCAACGGATAATTTGCTTTGGTATTCTCCGTCTTTCCATTGAATTCTTTCTTTCTCTTTCGGTGTGCGTGGTTGGCAGGAAGAAATCTACGATGACCCATGTACACGTTTTTAGAGGAGTTAGGTAGCCACACATCGACTGTATCGTCCAGGCAAACAGGGCACGCTTTCTCTCCTTTGACACTGTAACCTGACAAATTTCCATAAGCCGGAAAATCATTAATGGTGCAGAAAAGCATGGCCCGTAAAGTGAATTTCTCCTTGCTGTATGCATCAAATATTTGCACTCCGGGTTGCCATAATTCTTTTAAATCCTCAATCAATGGCGCTAGATACACATCTATATCGTTCCCAGGCTGTTTGGGTCCTGATATGAGCAAGGTCAACATGATGTATTTGCGCATCATACATAACCAAGGCGGAAGATTATAAATGCACAATAGAACCGGCCAACTGCTATGCTTGCTGCTCATGCTACTATGCAGATTTATTCCATCTGCACTCAGCCCAAGCTTTAGATTTCTAGAGTCACGTCCGAATTCGAAAAACTCTATGTCAATATTTCTCCACTGAGGAGAATCAGCGGGGTGCTGTAATTTTCCGTCTTTTTTCCGGTTATCGGCATGCCAACGCACTAATTTTGCATCTTTAGCATTTGAGAACAAACGTTTGAATCTCGATTTCACGGGGAGGTACCACAATGCTTTCGTCGAAGATCCTTTATTCGGTTTACAATCATCACTTTTATCGCTGGTTATCTGCTTTGGTTTGTAACGTGATACACCACACACTGGACACTCGTGAAGATCCTTATACTCATTTCGATATAATATACAATCATTTGGACACGCGTGTATTCTTTGAACTTCCAAATCCACTGGGCACAATATTTTATTCGCTTCATAAACATTAGGTGGTATCTCGTTTCCATCCGGAAGCATTTCTTTCAAAATTTGTAATAACTCAGTAAAACTTCTATCACTCCAACCGTTAGATGCTTTAAGGTTATATAATTTTAATACACCTTTCAATTTTGAAAATTTCGAACAACCAGGATACAATTCCTTATTAGAATCTTCGTACAAATTCTCAAATAAACAATACTGCTTATCATTATCAAAATCCTCTTCTAAATCATGTAACATTTGATCAAAATTATCACATCTACCACTATATCATCATTTTCTTCGGTATGGTATTCCTGATGCTGGGTACGAGTGCCTATGTAAGTTTCCAATCCACGGAGATTATTCCCGTTGTTATCACCGGTATGATATTCCTGATGCTCAGTACCAGTAACTATGTCGATTGACAAACTCTTACCGTGACATAACCAACACTTATATCCTTGCTTGAATCCACGATGGATTAAATGGTTCCTCACTTGGTTCGGGTTGGAAAATTTTTGACCATTGTTACAATACCGACAAGGACATGACATCAGTGCACTCCCCTTGCTCGCCATATCTTCCATAGCAACTTTGATAAATTCCTCGACACCTGTATTATATTCATCAGATAGACGTGATGCTTCGTACATCCAACTGCGGTCCATCTGCAATTATAATAAAACCCAATTAATTAAGAAAAAGGTTGGGGTACTCAATTCTGTTCACAATAGGGCTTACATGGGGCCTGGTTACCATCCTATCCCACTCTTTGAATACTTCGTCTCAGTAGTGACCACGTGTTAGTCGTGTTTTAGTATTTAAGAAAATTTCGGCAGCATTTCCCCTTAGTTCCCCGAGTATTCGGGGAACTAATAAGGAGAAATGCTCCCGAAATTTTCTTAAATACTAAAACACGACTAACACGTGGTCACATCCTAATTGAGACAAAGTATTCAAAGAGCAGTCCCAAAATGGGGACTATTCAAAATTAATACCTAATGGATTAATTTTGAACGGGTATCATGACCTAAAGGCATTAATCATGCAGTTGTGGCTCGTAAGACAATACTCTAGCTACATACCTAAGCTAATATAAATACATCGATCTATGTACGTACTCTAGCTATACACTCTTACCAAAAAAACACATTAATGCACAAAACTAATTAAACATGAGTTCTAGGTTAAGTTGTAGTACTTACAACTTTTTTTGGGATGCCGGATTGAGTGAGATGAAGATCGCTGCACCAAATCTCTCAATAATACCCAATCTACATAATTAAACCGGAAAATCGGAACCTAATTAAGAGATTGATGTACATATATAACATATATGCTATATATCATACAAGTTGAAATAAAAAAAATGCTCAAATAGTATATATATAGCAAACTCAAAAGCATGTGCATGCAAATCTTGAAATAAGAAAAGGTATTCAAACTTATAAAGAAAATCTCCACATATAAATAATATATAGGTCATATAATATATTTGCTCATAAATTACACATATAGCATATATAGCATATATATGCATGTGCATCCAAATCTCCAAATTTAAAGAAAAACTTGAAATGAGAAGAGGTATTCAAACTTAAAAGCTTGTGGAACCAATAAAAGAGCTAAATCAAAACTTATAAGGTTTAGATTTTGAGCGGGGATCGATCATAACTCACCTGTATAGGATCTTGGATTTAGGGTATGAAAACCGAATCATAGCCAATAAATGGTGCTCCATTAATATCAAATTAGAGAAAAAAAATGATCAAATCTACCTGAGAAAAGAGAGCTGAGATAGCTGAATTAATGCAGGGCGAAATAGCTGTTGCGCTCTTTAAGAGGGGCGAGACCTAGGAAGAGAGACGAGTTTCTGACAAAAATCAGTATGAATTCAGTATTATATGCACTATTAGGATCGGTTGTTAGTAATAAAACCGATCCTGATACTATCAGGATCAGTTATTCTAAACATAAAACCGATCCTGATACTATCAGGATCAGTTATTCTAAACATAAAACCGATCCTGATACTATCTGGATCGGTCTGTTCCAAGAACTGATCCTGATAGTATATGAATAGTTTGAAAAAATTGTAACATAAACATCTGGATCGGTTTTATTGATAATAACTGATCCAGATAGTATCTGGATCGGTTTCATTGCTCCAAACCGATCCTGATACTATCTGGATCGATTTTAGTAATAATAACTGATCCAGATACTATCTGGATCGGTTTCATTGCTCCAAACCGATCCTGATATTATCTGGATCGGTTTTATTAATAATAACTGATCCAAATACTATCTGGATCGGTTTTATTGCTAATAACCGATCCAGATACTATCAGGATCGGTTTGGAGCAACAACTGATCCTAATAAATGGAAAATAATAGAAATTTTTTTTAAAAAACTAGAAACATTTAATTTTTTTTGATTCCATAGAAAAAACATATGAACCAAGGTCGTTGGTCACATACTTCACTTGCTCTCTCTCTCTCCACACTCTCAATGGTTGCAAAGGCGAAATTATCTTCGGACGTCATAGAAGGCGAAGGCGAAATGGCCAAGCGGAGAAAGACTAACGAAGGAGGAAAGACTTTGAATATTCTGTCTTCTCAGAGTAAAATCAAAGAAGTAAGGACTTTGAATCCTACATCTCCTCAAAACAAGACTGGAGAAGAAAATGAGATAGCCACAATCCATACCGACTTCCTGGAGTGCTCAATTTGCTTCAATCTCATGTACTCTCTAGTTAATCCAGTAATTTTTTTTTCAATGTTACTATTCTCTGAAAATTTATCTCTTTCTTATTTCAATTTGCCAAATGCTACATCGATCGAAATAATTTATAAGATAATTTATTAAAATAATTTATAAAGTAATTTATAAAATAATTAGAATTAGGATTGTGTATATTAGCCTCTCTAAGGGACACCATCCACTACAGTGATCCCTTCTTAACTTTTTCGATTGCAGCAGTACCGGCACCCACATCTTTTCGTCATTACAACCATTCAGAGTGTGGAGAGAGAGAAAGCAAGCATGTGAAGTATCAAGTATGTGATATCGGCTAATTTTGCATTCCATTTGTATAATTCATATGTTTATTCAAGGAATAAAAAAAAATTATCTTTCTAGTTTCTTAAAAAATATGTATAAATTATGAATCAGGATCGATTGTTTATAAAAACTGATCCTGATAGTATCAGGATCAGTTTTTAGTAACAACTGATCCAAATAATTGAACTATTAGGATCGGTTTTTTATTAGAACCGAGCCTAATACTATCAGGATTAGTTTTTACGAAAAACCGATCCTAATAGTTCATAAATTAAGATCGGTTGTGACTAAAAACCGATCTGAATAGTTTTTAGGATCGGTTGTTTTGTAAAAACCGATCCAGACACGTATTAGGATCGGTTTTCTTATATAACCGATACAGATAGGCCGATCCTGATTCCTGTTTTTCCACTAGTGCTTGAAAAAAAAAAGAAAATTTAAAAATGCCCTCCGATTTATTTATTTTTTTATAAATGCCCCGACCGCCTGGCCCACGGGTGGCCCAAAACACAAGCGGACCGCCCGTCCCACGGGCGGGTCACAGCACTAGCAGACCGTCCGTGGGGCGCGCGGTCCTCTTTTTTTTATTTTTTTTAGAGATCTTAGTATTTTGATTTAAATAATTTTGTAAAGAAAAAGTTTTCTTGTTTAGAGTGTATGCCAAAAAATAAGACATTTGATATATTTATGAAGTGATGTTGTAACTCTTTATAACTTTAATTTTATTTTTTTGGTGAACTTTGATTTTATTTGTCAGTTAGATATCACAAGTCTAAATATAACACTAATTAAGGACTTGGCTTTTCTTCAAAAAATTTCAAGCCCTGACAGCTTGTTGATCTTCTTCTCTTTTTCCGATTTTTATAATATATGTATAATATATACATATACATATACATAAACATAAACATATACATATACATATACATACTCATATACACATATACACATACACATATACACACATACACATATACATATACACATACACATACACATACACATACACATACACATACACATACACATACACATACACATATACATATGCATATACACATACTAGTATCGTGCCTGTGCATTGCAACGGGGATATATTATAAGATTGAATATAATATGAGGTGCCTTTTTTGTTTGCATTCACACAAAATAAAATAAAAATTATTTAAATGAAAATAATAAACAAATGAAAAAAACGGAAATCCAAATAATAAATAACAATAAAAGAAACAACAATAAATGAAAAAAAAGGATCAAATATAATATGAAATTTTTTTCTTGAAGTATCATTGCAATTCAATATCTAATTTTCTCCACAAACAAAACATGTCATTAAACGATTTAGAGGAGAAATGATATGTAAAGAAAGAAAATTGAAAAAGATATAATTAAATGATTCAAATAAGGATTCTCTACATATATATTCTTGATGGAAATTATTTTAAAATGAAAATTTCTCTATATATAATTTATTTGCACAAAAGTTCTAGATATTGTTCATTTTCTCCCCATATCTGAAAGATATGATTGTTTCCATCAGCACAAGATATGTTATTCATCTATTCACAAAGATACAGTAGCTCTAAATCCTTAAAGATATGATTGTTTCCATTTTCATTCTCGAAACTATAGAGGAATATGAGAAATGAAATAGAGAAAATGGTGAAATAAGGAAATAATTTAATTGTAAGAATCAAATATAGATGTAAGGAGAAATAAGGAAACAGATCGCAAGCGATTTATTCAATTTTAATGTGATAAACCATGTAGCAGTCTGTGTGGCGAGTATGTTTCTAACTAAATTTAGACTTCTACACATAAAATAGATGTATTTAATAGAAAAAGATAGATTATGTAATTGGATGGTTGATATTCAATTTGAAAATTCATCTTTCAATCTCAGTCATTGGCTGATCAGGAGAAGTACGTGCATAATATAAGAATGGAGATACATATAGACATATACACATATACATATACATATACATATACATATACATATACATATACATATACATATACATATACATATACATATACATATACATATACATATACATATACATATACATATACATATACATATACATATACATATACATATACATATACATATACATATACATATACATATACATATACATATACATATACATATACATATACATATACATATACATATACATATACATATACATATACATATACATATACATATACATATACATATACATATACATATACATATACATATACATATACATATACATATACATATACATATACATATACATATACATATACATATACATATACATATACATATACATATACATATACATATACATATACATATACATATACATATACATATACATATACATATACATATACATATACATATACATATACATATACATATACATATACATATACATATACATATACATATACATATACATATACATATACATATACATATACATATACATATACATATACATATACATATACATATACATATACATATACATATACATATACATATACATATACATATACATATACATATACATATACATATACATATACATATACATATACATATACATATACATATACATATACATATACATATACATATACATATACATATACATATACATATACATATACATATACATATACATATACATATACATATACATATACATATACATATACATATACATATACATATACATATACATATACATATACATATACATATACATATACATATACATATACATATACATATACATATACATATACATATACACACTTTTTTTTTTATAAACTCATTTATTTATAATATATGTATATATGTATATATTATAAATATATACATATACATATATAATGTATAATATATTATAAATATATACATTTACATATATTAAATATATAATATATAATACACACACACACACATGTAGAGTAAGGCTACGCTACATCGTGAATTAAACGAGGCATTTTAATTCGTGCTCATATCTCTAGTTTCGAAGTCCAAATAGCCGATCCAAACCGTTAGATGTTTAATCTATATTAAAATGTGCTTGGAAACCAAATTTTATATTTTTTTGAATTTTTTTACAATTTATTAAGATGGTTTGAAAATCGTTGTTTTTTAATGCCTACCGTCGAACGAAAACTTAAACTGAATTTTTGAGGCCCTAAACGACGTTTTTTTGAAATTCTGATGCTTCCGATGCAACAAGGCTTCATGTACCACCCAGGAAAAATCAGATTCGTCTTGTTCTCCCTTTTCCGAAAAGTGCTCATACGCGTAAATCAGACTTTCCTAGCCAAAGTTATGGCTGTTTAAAGTTTTTTCGAAAATTAAACCTTGAAAATTCATAACTAAATGTAGAAAAATCCAAATAAGTTGAAATTTATATCAATTTTGTGTATTTTTTAATGCTCTACATGCTGGTGCAATCACTTTTGCAGTTTACTCCCGGTATCAATCCATACTTGTTGATTTACCAGCAAATGTCAAATTTGATGTTTTTAGTGCATTGCATTATACCAGTGGCCTTTGCCTAGTGCTTGGCTGCTGAGTTTGGACTTGGTACCATACCAGAGGTCAGTCCAGGATACTTTTTCCATGGATAGAGATATAATTTGATGTTTGAACATATTTTAGCGGTTCTAAATTACTGTTTTTAGTACCATAAATAAAGAGAAGAAGATCAACAAGTTGTCAGAGCCTATAAATTTTTGAATAAAGGTCAAGTCTTTAATTAGTTTTATATTTAGACTTGTAATATCCAACTGACAAATAAAATCAAAGTTCACCAAAAAAATAAAAAAATAATAAATAAATAAAATCAAAGTTGCAAAGAGGTACAACACTGCTTCATAAATATATCAAATGTCTTATTTTTTGGCATACACTATAAACAAAAAAACTTTTTCTTCACAAAATTATTCAAATCAAAATACTAAGATCTCTAAAAAAAAAAAAAAAAAGAGGACCGCCTGTCCCACGGGCGGTCCGCCAGTGCTGTGACCCGCCCGTGGGACGAGCGATCCGCTAGTGTTTTGGGCCTCCCCAGGTGGTCGGGGCATTTATAAAAAAAATTAAATCGGAGGGCATTTTTAAAATTTTCAATTTTTTAAGGGTATTAAAAAAATGGCCGACGAAAATTTCACTAGATTTTTTAGTAATGAAAATAAAATAATTAATTAATTCTAATAAATATAAAGAAAATATATCTTAAAATAGACATGACATATAGAGAAGTTAGACAAGGACAAATTTGTCCACACAAGTGAAAATTTTAAAATTGGTGTGTTAATAAAATAACTAATTGTGTTAGTATCATCACCAAGTAAACATATTTTCTCTCTCTCACACACACACTCTTCAATTCAATCAACAAATCATTTCATAATTAATTAATTACATCCAGAATAATATGATATCTTTATAGAATCTATAATAAATTTTTTATTGCAATCTATAGAAAAAAAAGAAGAAGTTTAGCTTAAATGGAAATTGAGGCAAGTAAATTAGTAGGTTTTGGTAAACCATTTTTTCTTCAAATAGGAAGTTGGTGGCAACAGGAGCTAGATGGACTTATGCCTCTGATTCTCTTTCCATTTTCTATGATACCTAACAAGTCTAAGTTTGAACACCCCACCAGTCTCTTCAAATCTGTCATACTATCTATCTATCTATCTATCTATCTATCTATCATGCACCTTCCTCTTCTCTATCCTATAAATTATCTCCTCCATCACAAATCATAACACAAACCCTTTCACCTCTTTAATTGCTCTCTCCTCTCTTCAGTCATTAATTCTTCAAGTTTAATTCTTCAACAAACTTTAAGCTATGGCTAAAGTACAGGAGATCAGGCAAGCACAACGTGCACAAGGTCCGGCTTCCATCTTGGCCATCGGTACAGCTAACCCGAAAAATGAAGTGTACCAGGCTGATTACCCCGACTTCTACTTCCGCATGACGAACAGTGAGCATATGACTGATCTTAAACAGAAGTTCAAGCGCATGTGTAAGTTGTACAAATTTAGTATGAAGATGTATATATATATATGTTGCCAATTATTTTAGTTTTAGTTTCTCATGATAATCTTATTGTATTTCAGGCGACAAGTCGATGATCAAGAAGAGGTACATGCACCTGACCGAGGAGATCTTAGCTGCAAACCCGAACATGACCGCTTACATGGAGCCGTCACTTGACGCACGTCAGGACATGGTTGTCGTGGAGGTACCCAAGCTCGGTAAGGAGGCAGCCGTCAAGGCCATCAAGGAGTGGGGCCAACCAAAATCCAAAATCACCCACTTGATCTTTTGCACCACTAGCGGTGTCGACATGCCCGGGGCTGACTACCAAGTCACCAAGCTCCTTGGACTTCGTCCGTCTGTCAACCGCTTGATGATGTACCAACAGGGTTGTTTTGCTGGTGGTACCGTGCTCCGCATGGCCAAGGACCTGGCTGAGAACAACCGCGGTGCTAGAGTTTTGGTGATTTGCTCGGAGATTACTGCCGTTACCTTCCGTGGACCCTCAGATACCCACCTTGACTCCCTTGTCGGACAATCACTTTTCGGAGATGGTGCAGCTGCTTTGATCGTAGGTGCTGACCCTGACCTAGCAATCGAGCGGCCTTGGTTCCAGTTGGTCTCAGCTGCACAGACCATCCTGCCCAACTCAGAGGGAGCCATCGATGGCCACCTCCGTGAAGTCGGTCTCACCTTCCATCTCCTCAAGGATGTGCCCCGGCTCATCTCGACAAACATCGAGAAAAGTCTTGTTGAGGCTTTTACTCCCCTTGGTAATGAAACAATATATTACACTTATAATTATATTTGTCACTAAATATATAATAAACAATACCAAACAAGATAGCTAATATATATATGTACGGTACATGCAGGTATCAATGACTGGAACTCCATCTTTTGGATTGCACACCCGGGAGGCCCGGCGATCTTAGACGCAGTAGAGCAAAAGCTCCAGCTGAAGAAGGAGAAGATGCGTGCGACAAGGCACGTGCTGAGCGAGTACGGTAACATGTCGAGTGCATGCGTTCTGTTCATACTGGACGAGATGAGGCGGCGGTCGGTGAAGGAAGGCAAGGCCACCACTGGAGAGGGCCTCGACTGGGGTGTGCTCTTCGGTTTCGGGCCAGGCCTCACTGTGGAGTCCGTTGTTTTACGTAGCATTCCCGTCGTCGAAGCCCCGGCACACTGAGAGAGAACAGCCCCGGCCTGGATGATATATATACGTGTGCTTACTGTTTAAGTTGAAATTAATTAGTTTATCGCTAGCTTAACAGTAGCACTTTTTCTATTATTGCTTTTTTTTGTTTTTGTTTTTTGAATGCGACCGGGAAACTACAATTATTACAACAGAAGGAATAAAAGTATGTTGGACGTTAATTGATAATATTGAACAGGTGTCTTATTAATTTGTTGCCTGAGAATAATTTAACTATTTATAATTTATTCATATGCATCCCAGCAAAAATAGTTTATTTCAAATTATATATGTTGTGCGGTTGACTGGGAGTGTGTCATGTGCACAACGGAGGAGGTTGAATCTAGAGATCACCTATTCTGGAATTGCAACTTTGCTAGGGCTTTTCGATGGGGTTCTTTGCAGCAATGAACATAAGACTACCAATACATACGGAGGTTGCATATGAAGTTTGGTGGAATAATAGGGCCACCCTATCAGGGGAACAAAATAAGAGATGGGACGGGGCATGGGCGGCGCGGCTTTGATCATTGTGGAAAGAGAGGACTCGGAGAATATTTTCTCAGAAAAGAAAGCAGACGAATAGATTAATTAATGAAACAACAGAAGAAGCTAATCTTTGGCCAGTCCATTGTTAGTAAAAGGAGAGTAAAGAATAGAATGGAAAGGTACGATCATGGTCGATCATTCGTGGCCTTAATCAGTGTGTTATTTACGAGTTAACATTGTGTAAAGTAGGATAAAAAGCTTCCGTTGAGAGATGTAAATAAAAATTTCTTATTCAATATATCGACAGCTGGCTACTGGCTAACTGTCCTTTAAAATATATATATATATTTGTTGAGTAGCTAGAAAGACAGATAAAATATATATATTGTCGAAATATATATATATATATATATATATATATATATATATACTTAAGAGATCAATACGATTTCTTCACTGAGACGAGCTGAGTTCATATCCAAGCACTAGTCTTTATAAACAATTAAATGAGAGTTGATAGACTAAACATCTATATTTCAATAAAAAAAAAAAAAAACATATATACCTATATATAATAGAGTGAGGCTATATACTAACCGTACTATGGATCAATATCTTAGTTTACAAAGTTTAAATAATCAATCCTAACATTTCAATATGATTTTTATATAAAAATATACTTAGTGATCAAATTTTATATTTTGTTATTTTTTTTAGATATATGTCGAAAATTACTTTATCTAAAGAATTTAGAAACATTAAAAAATAATGATTTACTATTTATTGAGAAAAAAGTAGTTATAAAACTGTATTATATCCGATGAGTTAATTGTCCCATGATTTTAATATACGGTCCTTGAAATAAAATCCTTCATTACTAACCTGTAATTTTGGGGGAATAAATTAATCAATTAGTTCAGCTAAAGTACTGTTCTGACTTATTCAAAACTAGAAAAGCAATAATGGAGTTTACTATGTTCGTTTGTGTTAGTTCCTAACAACCCACTCCAGTCTTTTTTTTAATCTAACAACCACAGTCGTTACGTAGTGAGACCGATAACAAGTAAAAGCATGACATCAAACAATTTTCCACATGTGGAATAGACTTATTAGTAGTGTTTTAAATTACGATTTTGTTCATGCATGCAGAAGGCCACTGCATACCGCATATGCAGATTTAATTATATGCGGAATTACGTATGCGGTTTAACTATGATTTGTTAAATAAATGTAGATAAAATAAAACTAATTTATATTTAAAGACTTATTTAGTCTAGTGGTTTGTGCTCTTTACCATATTACAAATGTTATAGATTCTAATTTTCTCCATCGCAAAATAACTTTTAGGTCTTTTTTAAGTCCGCATGAACCGTATATGTGCCCGTATATTCAAAACCGCATTAACATGACTGCATGAGATTTTGTATGCGAAAGACCACTGCATAAGCATATGCGGCTGCATTTTAAAACACTGCTTATTAGAATGGGTAGGTGCCTCTCTCACACACACTCTTCAATTCAATCAACAAATCATTTTATAATTAATTAATCCTTTTATAATTAATTACATCCAGAATAATATGATATCTTTATAGAATCTATAGTAACATTTTTATTGCAATCTATAGAAAAAAAATAAGTTTAGCTCAAATGGAAATTGAGGCAAGTAAATGGGTGTTGATATTAGCACAATAATTTTTTATTTTAACACAATAACTTTAAAATTTTGAATTTTATAGACAATTTTGCCCTTTATACGGAAATCTTTCAACTGTCGGTTTTGAACTCCTGAAATTATGCAATCTTTGATGCGTCCAAAGGGTATGGTGCAAAGTTTAAGTACAAAGATGTACTTTTTAAACCTTTAACACACGTTTGAGTTAAATTGCAAGTGCACAATTCTATCAAAGTAGTATTTGAGGTGTCGAACCACAGGGAGTACGATAAAAACTTAGTTTAAACTTTAGTAATAAATTTCAGAAAATAAAATAAAGTAAAGTGCAATAAAAGTAAATTGGGGGGTTTGTTCTAACAATTCCTAAATTTGGGTTCAATACTCGAATAGAGAGTTTAAAACAATAAAAATAAATGAATGAAAGAAAGATTGATTTGCTTTCTAGATGAGAAGATCTAGGGGTATTCGGTCTACAATCCCTTGCTAACTCTATTAATTCGGTATTTGTTTGAATTCATGTATGATTTGACGAGGTTTCTAACCTAATATGTTATTAAGGGTTACTTTCATAAATTAATAACGTGCCTAGGTAATTCAGACTTCTCGATTAGGTTACTCACCCTAGCTACCTAGACCCCTTGAGCGCTTGTAGTCTCTCCTCTCCTCAAATATTGGTACTTCGCAATTAAGTCCATCATACCAATACCCGATTTGAATTGAGATGTCCTAATTAGGGTTTGGCTTCTCGTTTAGGTTCTTTACCAAGTTCCTAACCTTAATTTCTATAGTTCCGGCTTAGACTAAATTGGTTACAATCTTAATGTAAACCTAGGGTATTTGCATTCATAATTTGGTACTATCCTATTGATCACAGTCAATTTTGGTTCTTTCGAATCCAAAACGGGATACTACAATTCAAGTACTAACTATGTAATTAACACAAATTATTAAATCACAGAAATTAACAATCAAATCCCATAAAAGAATCATAATAAAAACAAATAACCGAATAAAATAGAATTAAACAAGTTCATGCATTGACCTAAACCCCTAGAGAGAGATCTACTCCCTCATGGAGAGATCCATTACAAAAATTGGCAAAGTAAGAAGAAATTAAATAAAAGAAGTAATTACACACTTTAACAAATCAAAAACCTCTATCTTGCCGAATCTTGCTTAGGAAACCCTTCTTCTCCTTGCTTGAAAGCTTTCTTTACTTCAGAATTTTTCGCTAAGTATTGTGTGTGTGTAGAGAAAGAATGAAAGAGAAAGAGATGTGTCTTGAATGGAGAATGAACACCCTCTTTTATAGCCAAGGACCATGCCCAATTAAGAGCCTAGAAAGTGGAGTTAGTGGGTGTTATATTTGGATTGTTTCCCAGGATGCCTTGTCCACAGTTGGCTGTAAAACATGTCCATGAAGTGCCAAAAATAGAAACCGTGTTGAAACTGTGCAAATTTGGCTTTTTGCGGGTCCAATGCGGATGGCTGATCCGCACTGCGTATGCACCCACCCGCACTGAGGTCAAGTTTCCTTATTTAACTTCTGCGAATTAGTTGAGTGCGGATGGAAGTGCGGATGGATGATCCGCACTGCGGGTGAATACTTCTTTTCTGAAGTTTCTGAAATCGGCTAAGTATTGAGTGCGGCTGGGCTCATCCGCACTAGGCTCGGACTTTTCCTGTGCAGCGCTTGGATGTTGGAAATGCGGCTAAGTACTCAGTGCGGCTGCACTGATCCGCACTGAGGGTTATTTTCGCCATTTTTTCATCATTTCCTACAATAAAAAACCAAACAACCGCAGTAACTTGATTTTAGGTGTATTTAAATCACTTTATATTAAAAATACAAGATATTTGAGGTTGTTTTATGATAAAATCTAGATCAAATGTGTATATAATTTATGTCTATCAATCTTTTAGCATAATGATCATTTATTACTTACTATATAATCTTAACTATTAGATCCTATTTAACTTGAAAGAACGACAACAAAAGAAAACTCAAGTAACCCATGCATCTCTAGTTGACTAGTTGTACCTGTACATAAATCATTTTAGCTTTCATAAATAATTATTTCAGTCCTGTTCTGATTGAATATATTTGTAAATATTTCTGTTGATCCTTTTTGTTTGACTATATTTAGATTGTATCAGAAGTATAATTTTTTTTACTATATATATTATTATGTTGTTTAAAAAATTCAAAATGTTTATTTTTACTATGTTTTTATAAAATACAAGTTTTTAAATGACATCACTTGAAAATATATAAAAACAATAAAAGCATGAGAATATCATGCTCAACAAAATTTGTGATTTTATTTTTACTATGTTATTTTGAATTTATATATATTTTAATAACGAGTCCGGCAAGTATGACATTGGTGTCATTTCAACCTAAATGACACTACACTATCTCCAAAACCTACCAGACATGCTTTAAATGATAAATCCAAACCATTCAAACTTAATAAGTGCTGAGTTTACATGCAAAATTTATAATTTTTTGAATTTCTTTAATGTCAAGAGCGGTCAAATGTGGAAATTTTTTTAAGTTAATTTTAATGTGTTCATTTTTCATCATTTTTTTTACCGCTTGACTTGTTACTAAAATAATTCAAAATTTTATAAATTTTGTATGTAAACGCATCACTCGCGATCGAATTAGGTCTGTTTGAGCGGTTTAAATTTGTCGTTTGAGGTCTATTCAAAAGATTTTAAAGATCGATATCACATGACACTAATGTCATACTAGCGGGACTTTTTAAAACATAGTAAGAATATATCTTTAGTATATGATATTTCTGAAGTCAACAATGAAGTTTTTCTTTTACAAAATAATGTTAAGAGAAGTTGTAGGATGAAATATATTTTTTTATTAATTTATGTTGCGGTAAAAGATTAGTTGTTGCAAGCACAACATATTTACATTAATTGTACGCAAGTTTTTATATTATTATTTTGTAGTATTTATGTTTAGATTATATTTCAAAAACTATCGATTGCTATTTCTTTTTCATTATGATCATATTTTCTTTTGTAGTTTAATAATATATTTTAGTGTTATCTCTAAAAATAAAGATAAATTATAAATCAATACAAGGTACGAAATATTTTGGATTAATTTTAATCCAAATAAGAAAACGTATAAGATATATGTTTATTTTAATGAACTAATTTTGTGAGGAAATAAAGATAAAAAATTATGAATAAAATTGTCGAATAAAACCATAAAAGAACCAATTTGTATAAAGATAGTCAACTAAAAAAAATATGTGTGTATACCCATATAAATGTGTATTTCTATAACAAATGATTATATATCTAGTAATTTCTTTCTGTTATAATTTTCAAATTTGGAAAAAATTGAAACATTCCCAATTTATTCACGAAGATTCGGCCATTTTTTAATACCCTGAAAAAAAAAAAGAAAAATTTAAAAATGCCCTCCGATTTATTTATTTTTTATAAATGCCCCGACAGCCTGGCCCACGGGTGGCCCAAAACACAAGCGGACCGCCCGTCCCACGGGTGGGTCACAGCACTAGCGGACCGTCCGTAGGGCGTGCGGTCCTCTTTTTTTATTTTTTTTAGAGATCTTAGTATTTTGATTTAAATAATTTTGTAAAGAAAAAGTTTTCTTATTTAGAGTGTATGCCAAAAAATAAGACATTTGATATATTTATGAAGTAATGTCGTAACTCTTTATAACTTTAATTTTATTTTTTTAATTTTTTTGGTTAACTTTGATTTTATTTGTCAGTTAGATATCACAAGTCTAAATATAACACTAATTAAGGACTTGGATTTTATTCAAAAATTTTCATGCTCTGACAGCTTGTTGATCTTCTTCTCTTTTTCCGATTTTTATAATATATGTATAATACATATACACACATACACATACACATATACACACATACACATATACATATACACATACACATACACATACACATATACATATGCATATACACATACTAGTATCGTGCCTGTAAGTTGCAACGGGAATATATTATAAGATTGAATATAATATGAGGAGCCTTTTTTGTTTGCATTCACACAAAATAAAATAAAAATTATTTAAATGAAAATAAGAAACAAATGAAAAAAACGGAAATCCAAATAATAAATAACAATAAAAGAAACAACAATAAATGAAAAAAAAGGATCAAATATAATATGAAATTTTTTTCTTGAAGTATCATTGCAATTTAATATCTAATTTTCTCCACAAACAAAACATGTCATTAAACGATTTAGAGGAGAAATGATATGTAAAGAAAGAAAATGGTGAAATTATTTTAAAATGAAAATTTCTCTATATATAATTTATTTGCACAAAAGTTCTAGATATTGTTCATTTTCTCCCCATATCTGAAAGATATGATTGTTTCCATCAGCACAAGATATGTTATTCATCTATTCACAAAGATACAGTAGCTCTAAATCCTTAAAGATATGATTGTTTCCATTTTCATTCTCGAAACTATAGAGGAAGAGGAGAAATGAAATAGAGAAAATGGTGAAATAAGGAAATAATTTAATTGTAAGAATCAAATATAGATGTAAGGAGAAATAAGGAAACAGATCGCAAGCGATTTATTCAATTTTAATGTGATAAACCATGTAGCAGTCTGTGTGGCGAGTATGTTTCTAACTAAATTTAGACTTCTACACATCAAATAGATGTATTTAATAAAAAAAGATAGATTATGTAATTGGATGGTTGATATTCAATTTGAAAATTCATCTTTCAATCTCAGTCGTTGGTGGATCAGGACAAGTACGTGCATAATATAAGAATGGAGATACATATAGACATATACATATATACATATACATATACATATACATATATACACTTTTTTTTTTTTATAAACTCATTTATTTATAATATATGTATATATGTATATATTATAAATATATACATATACATATATAATGTATAATATATTATAAATATATACATTTACATATATTAAATATATAATATAACACACACACACACACACACACACATGTAGAGTAAGGCTACGCTACTTCGTGAATTAAACGAGGCATTTTAATTCGTGCTCATATCTCTAGTTTCGAAGTCCAAATAGCCGATCCAAACCGTTAGATGTTTAATCTATATTAAAATGTGCTTGGAAACCAAATTTTATATTTTTTTGAATTTTTTTACAATTTATTAAGATGGTTTGAAAATCGTTGTTTTTTAATGCCTACCGTCGAACGAAAACTTAAACTGAATTTTTGAGGCCCTAAACGACGTTTTTTTGAAATTCTGATGCTTCCGATGCAACAAGGCTTCATGTACCACCCAGGAAAAATCAGATCCGTCTTGTCCTCCCTTTTCCGAAAAGTGCTCATACACGTAAATCCGACTTTCCTAGCCAAAGTTATGGCTGTTTAAAGTTTTTCGAAAATTAAACCTTGAAAATTCATAACTAAATGTAGAAAAATCCAAATAAGTTGAAATTTATATCAATTTTGTGTATTTTTTAATGCTCTACATGCTGGTGCAATCACTTTTGCAGTTTACTCCCGGTATCAATCCATACTTGTTGATTTACCAGCAAATGTCAAATTTGATGTTTTTAGTGCATTGCATTATACCAGTGGCCTTTGCCTAGTGCTTGGCTGCTGAGTTTGGACTTGGTACCATACCAGAGGTCAGTCCAGGATACTTTTTCCATGGATAGAGATATAATTTGATGTTTGAACATATTTTAGCGGTTCTAAATTACTGTTTTTAGTACCATAAATAAAGAGAAGAAGATCAACAAGTTGTCAGAGCCTATAAATTTTTGAATAAAGGTCAAGTCTTTAATTAGTTTTATATTTAGACTTGTAATATCCAACTGACAAATAAAATCAAAGTTCACCAAAAAAATAAAAAAATAATAAATAAATAAAATCAAAGTTGCAAAGAGGTACAACACTGCTTCATAAATATATCAAATGTCTTATTTTTTGGCATACACTATAAACAAAAAAACTTTTTCTTCACAAAATTATTCAAATCAAAATACTAAGATCTCTAAAAAAAAAAAAAAAAAGAGGACCGCCTGTCCCACGGGCGGTCCGCCAGTGCTGTGACCCGCCCGTGGGACGAGCGATCCGCTAGTGTTTTGGGCCTCCCCAGGTGGTCGGGGCATTTATAAAAAAAATTAAATCGGAGGGCATTTTTAAAATTTTCAATTTTTTAAGGGTATTAAAAAAATGGCCGACGAAAATTTCACTAGATTTTTTAGTAATGAAAATAAAATAATTAATTAATTCTAATAAATATAAAGAAAATATATCTTAAAATAGACATGACATATAGAGAAGTTAGACAAGGACAAATTTGTCCACACAAGTGAAAATTTTAAAATTGGTGTGTTAATAAAATAACTAATTGTGTTAGTATCATCACCAAGTAAACATATTTTCTCTCTCTCACACACACACTCTTCAATTCAATCAACAAATCATTTCATAATTAATTAATTACATCCAGAATAATATGATATCTTTATAGAATCTATAATAAATTTTTTATTGCAATCTATAGAAAAAAAAGAAGAAGTTTAGCTTAAATGGAAATTGAGGCAAGTAAATTAGTAGGTTTTGGTAAACCATTTTTTCTTCAAATAGGAAGTTGGTGGCAACAGGAGCTAGATGGACTTATGCCTCTGATTCTCTTTCCATTTTCTATGATACCTAACAAGTCTAAGTTTGAACACCCCACCAGTCTCTTCAAATCTGTCATACTATCTATCTATCTATCTATCTATCTATCTATCTATCTATCTATCATGCACCTTCCTCTTCTCTATCCTATAAATTATCTCCTCCATCACAAATCATAACACAAACCCTTTCACCTCTTTAATTGCTCTCTCCTCTCTTCAGTCATTAATTCTTCAAGTTTAATTCTTCAACAAACTTTAAGCTATGGCTAAAGTACAGGAGATCAGGCAAGCACAACGTGCACAAGGTCCGGCTTCCATCTTGGCCATCGGTACAGCTAACCCGAAAAATGAAGTGTACCAGGCTGATTACCCCGACTTCTACTTCCGCATGACGAACAGTGAGCATATGACTGATCTTAAACAGAAGTTCAAGCGCATGTGTAAGTTGTACAAATTTAGTATGAAGATGTATATATATATATGTTGCCAATTATTTTAGTTTTAGTTTCTCATGATAATCTTATTGTATTTCAGGCGACAAGTCGATGATCAAGAAGAGGTACATGCACCTGACCGAGGAGATCTTAGCTGCAAACCCGAACATGACCGCTTACATGGAGCCGTCACTTGACGCACGTCAGGACATGGTTGTCGTGGAGGTACCCAAGCTCGGTAAGGAGGCAGCCGTCAAGGCCATCAAGGAGTGGGGCCAACCAAAATCCAAAATCACCCACTTGATCTTTTGCACCACTAGCGGTGTCGACATGCCCGGGGCTGACTACCAAGTCACCAAGCTCCTTGGACTTCGTCCGTCTGTCAACCGCTTGATGATGTACCAACAGGGTTGTTTTGCTGGTGGTACCGTGCTCCGCATGGCCAAGGACCTGGCTGAGAACAACCGCGGTGCTAGAGTTTTGGTGATTTGCTCGGAGATAACTGCCGTTACCTTCCGTGGACCCTCAGATACCCACCTTGACTCCCTTGTCGGACAATCACTTTTCGGAGATGGTGCAGCTGCTTTGATCGTAGGTGCTGACCCTGACCTAGCAATCGAGCGGCCTTGGTTCCAGTTGGTCTCAGCTGCACAGACCATCCTGCCCAACTCAGAGGGAGCCATCGATGGCCACCTCCGTGAAGTCGGTCTCACCTTCCATCTCCTCAAGGATGTGCCCCGGCTCATCTCGACAAACATCGAGAAAAGTCTTGTTGAGGCTTTTACTCCCCTTGGTAATGAAACAATATATTACACTTATAATTATATTTGTCACTAAATATATAATAAACAATACCAAACAAGATAGCTAATATATATATGTACGGTACATGCAGGTATCAATGACTGGAACTCCATCTTTTGGATTGCACACCCGGGAGGCCCGGCGATCTTAGACGCAGTAGAGCAAAAGCTCCAGCTGAAGAAGGAGAAGATGCGTGCGACAAGGCACGTGCTGAGCGAGTACGGTAACATGTCGAGTGCATGCGTTCTGTTCATACTGGACGAGATGAGGCGGCGGTCGGTGAAGGAAGGCAAGGCCACCACTGGAGAGGGCCTCGACTGGGGTGTGCTCTTCGGTTTCGGGCCAGGCCTCACTGTGGAGTCCGTTGTTTTACGTAGCATTCCCGTCGTCGAAGCCCCGGCACACTGAGAGAGAACAGCCCCGGCCTGGATGATATATATACGTGTGCTTACTGTTTAAGTTGAAATTAATTAGTTTATCGCTAGCTTAACAGTAGCACTTTTTCTATTATTGCTTTTTTTTGTTTTTGTTTTTTGAATGCGACCGGGAAACTACAATTATTACAACAGAAGGAATAAAAGTATGTTGGACGTTAATTGATAATATTGAACAGGTGTTTATTAATTTGTTGCCTGAGGATAATTTAACTATTTATAATTTATTCATATGCATCCCAGCAAAAATAGTTTATTTCAAATTATATATGTTGTGCGGTTGACTGGGAGTGTGTCATGTGCACAACGGATCCACTAAAGCAAAACGGAGCTTCAGCGATCGATGTCAACGACCGGTGGTGACGCCGGTCGCTGATGCTCAATTTTTCTCCAAAAATTAAGATTTTCACTCAAATTCCGGCGACCAACTGTATCAGTGACCGGCGCCAAAAATCGGTCGCTAAAAGTTGTTTTTTTTTTCCGCTGAAATTTTGGGTTAAAACGGGCCGGCGCCAGAACTCCAATCGGAACCCTTCTTCGAATTTTGATCGGAACCCCAAACCGTACTCCAAAATCAATCGCCTCTCTCGTCTCCAAACCTTTCTCGCGCGCCAGAACCCCAGACCGACGGCCCTCATCATCTCTCTCTCGCTCTCTTGCCTCTCTCGCCTCTCTCGCCGCTCTCCTAGTCTTCCTCTCAGCCGCGCCTCGGCTCGCCCCTCTCAGACACAGAAGGCGGATCCGACCCGGCGGCAGTGCCTCTCAAATAAGGTCTTTCTAATCGTTTCTTTTCATATCTAAGAAACAAAAAGAACGAATTTTAATTTATACCTTTGCTTGGAATTAGCTAGTTTTTGTTTGATTGGGCAAAATTGGAGGGATTGTCCGAATTGAAAAATCTAGTTAGATTATAGGTATAGGTAATTAGGTATTGCCCTAATTGAAATTGATATTTCAGGTATTACCCTAGTTGAACTAACAATCTTAATTTCAGTTATGAAAAATCAAGCCATATTATAGGTTAGTTTGATTAGCTTCCAAGTTCTCAACTTAATCGCTATTATATGTGTTATAGTTTCCACCTTTTACATTTGTAAGTTTATGCAACACATAAAGTAATTTTTTGCAAATAGCTCTGTTGGTATCACTTGTAATTTGTAACTGTAAGAAATGATGCCTCTCATTTGCAAAAATCTCAAGTAAAGAGTGATAGTTGTGCATTGCTTTTTTCAAGCTACTAACGGTTTTCTTTAGTTTTGTCCAAGGCTCAACTGAACAAGTGGCACAATTTTAAGCTTCAATTTAAGTGAAATTAGTACTCATATTAGCACGAAGTGAGCATTGTGACAACTTTTGGTGACTGTTGTTAGTATTAGACTAAATTAAGGCATAGTTGTAAAGTTATTGCTTAATTGAATTTATTGCACAATTTATGTTTAAAGATAAGAATGCAGTCGGTTGATCTGCTAGAATTTCTATCTTATACCTTGTTGAATGAATATAGGAACAATCTGGAAAGATGTGACCGCTATAAATCAAGTTCTTCCCGAGGCTGCTTTGCCAGCATTCTCTTGAGAGGTTTCATTAGCTCTCTCAATTTAGTCTCCCTAATTAATAGTTTCACCATGCCGAAAAACATGTCAGCCATTGATAATTAAATTAGACTCTTGAATTATGTTGGTCTAGCTAGGTCACAATTACACTGATCAATTGATTAATAGGAGCTTATTGGAAAAAGCTTCCAAATTATTAATCGTCCAATGTTCGGTTTACCAGTTCTGTCTGAAGTGAATTTGGTAAAAAACAGAAATGGTGATGTTCCATCAATTAATTGACAAATTGAACCTCATTAAAGAGATTTATTATTTGACATGTAGTGTGAATTTTTTGACAGAAATTACAAAAGTTATTTTTATAATGCAGGTAACAACTATAATATCAATAAAAAAAAAGTATAGTAACAGGTAGCAACTCCACAGTGAAGATGCTCAGTAACATCAAGGTACCTCTGGATATTTGTGGTGATATTTTTGTTGATGAATGTCAATGGTTATAAATTTTTTTGTTACCCTCCTTTCTTCGCTGCGAGAACGGTACTGGTATATATTGACAGGTTAGGTATAGGTTTGTGTAGTTTAAGATGTTATTTGATACTTGTATGTTTGGTATGGTACAATGACTTATGTAGTTTAAATGTTTTGTTTAGATGTTATTTGGGATATGTTTAATTGTTATGTTATTTGGTACTTATATGTTTGATATCTATTATGTTTGATATTTGATATGTTTGATATTTGTTGTCTTATTTATGTTATTTGATGTAATGTTGTATGTTTTCTACCTACTAAATATCATGAAGAAATGTAAATAACAAAATAAACAAAAAAAAATGCTGGTGGAAGCATCAGCGACCGATTTTTTGGGTATCAGCGATTGATTTTTTTGTCGCAGATATTTTTTGTGATGTCTGCAAAAAACAACAGGGACCAAAAAAATTGGTCGCAAAAACAGTATCAGCGACCGGGTGACATCATTCAGCGACCGGTGACGTCATCGATTGAGTATCTGCGACAATGCTTTCAGCGATCGGATTTGGCATCAGCGACCGCCGTCGTGACTATCAGCGACCGAAAAACCGGTCGCTGATAGTGTGATCTGTTGTAGTGGGAGGAGGTTGAATCTAGAGATCACCTATTCTGGAATTACAACTTTGCTAGGGCTTTTTGATGGAGCTCTTTGCAGCAATGAACATAAGACTACCAATACATATGGTGGTTGCACATGAAGTTTGGTGGAATAATAGGGTCACCCTATCACGGGAACAAAAGAAGAGATGGGACGGGGCATGGGTGGCGAGGCTCTGGTCATTGTGGAAAGAGAGGAATTAGAGGATATTCTCTCAGAAAAGAAAGCAGATGAATAGATTAATTAATGAAACAACAGAAGAAGCGATTCTATGGCCAGCCCATTGTTAGTAAAAGAAGAGTAAAGAATAGAATGTAAACGTACGATCATGGTCGATCATTCGTGGCCTTAATTAGTGTGTTATTTATGAGTTAAGATTGTGTAAACTAGGATAAAAAGCTCCCGTTGGGAGATGTAAATAAAATTTTCTTATTCAATATAACGACAGCTGGTTACTGGCCAACTGTCCTTCAAAAAAAATTATATATGTTGAGTAGCTAGAAAGATAGATAAAATATATTGTCGAAAAAAATATATATACTTAAGAGATCAATATGATTTATTCACTGAGACGAGCTGAGTTCATATCCAAGCACTAGTCTTTATAAACAATTAAATAAGAGTTGATAGACTAAACCTCTATCTTTCTATTTCAGAAAAAAATAAAAAAAAAACATATATATATAATAGAGTGAGGCTATATACTAACCGTACACTACAACATAACGGTTTTACTGCGACCGGTATCAGTGACCGGTGCTGACGCCGGTCGCAGATAGTTGATTTTTTTGCAAAAAAAAAGAAAAACTAAAATCAGCGGTGACCATGACTTTCAGCGGCCATATCTGCGACTGGCGCCTTTGTCGGTCGTTGAAAGTGATTACTTTTTTTTTTAGTCGAATTAATTTTTCTGCGAAATTTTTTGCCCAAAACCCATATTCGCGCGTCAGAGACCCAAAACCCTCCCGTCTCTGCCCTTTCTCCGCGCCAGAACAACCCTAGCCTTCGCACGCTTCTCTATCTTGCCAGATCACGCCACCTATAAACCCTCTCTCCGTCTCTCCCATCTCTAAACCCTAAACTTGTCTTCGTGTCTCCCATCTCCGAACTGATTACCGGTGCCGTTCCCTTCCTCTCTCCGAACTGATCTCCAAATAGCGGACTGCACCAGACCGATCTAGCACCCGTCACCTCCGCCTGCGCGAAGAAAAAGGATTGTCGTGCCCTTCCCTTCCCGATCTAGACGACTAGACTGAGGTATTGATCTGCGCCTCTTGATTTTGACTATTTTAGGAATTTTTTTTCTGAATTCTGACAATAATAACTGTTGTTAGCTCTTGATTAATGGCAGTTGGAGTACTTTACGGTATCAGTGACATGCGTGTTTACAATACAAAGTTTGGAACTTGGTTTTATTGTCTAGCTAACCAATTTATTGTTGGCTTTCCCAGACAGGAGTGATCGTTTACATACAAAGTACCGAATTTCTTAAGTTCATTAATTGCTATTATTAGGTTGTTTTGGTAAATCCCTTTAAACTTCAATTGCTTGTACATCACTACAGTAGAAAGGTTTTTCTGTGACCGGTATCAGCGGCCGGGCAAGACGACGGTCGCAGAAAATCAATTTCTCCGAAAGAAACAAGAAATTAATCCAAAATCTGGCGACGAAACTTTTTGCGGCCCGTATCAGTGGCCAGACCAGGCGCCGGTCGCAAAATGTTTTCACGAAAAAAAAGGGGAAATTTCACGTATACCCCTCAAAAACTTCAAAATTATATATTCCCCCTCTAAAGTTTGAAATTACATATTTCCCCCTGTAAACTTCAAATACTAACAAATTTACCCATTTTATTGTCTTTTATATTAAAACTCATTCTAAAGAGTTAGGCTACTATGACATTGGTGTTATTTGAAATTAAATAACACCAACTTTTAAACCCTTAGATCTGCCTTGAGATTCGTAATATCCGCTTTTACTGTTCAAGCACTTTATTTTGTACGAATCTCAAGGCAGATCTAAGGGTTTAAAAGTTGGTGTTATTTAATTTCAAATAACACCAATGTCATAGTAGCCTAGCCCCATTCTAAATTTATAAAATACTCATTTTACCATTTTATTAAAAGCATATAAAGCCCATCAAACTCAAAATTGAATTTGAACAATTTTTCTACCGTCCAAACTGCTTTTAAATATGCGTGTGCAAGATCAGCACGAATCTTGATGCGAACACGCACGTATATTGATGTGACGTGCACAGATCTTAATGCGATGCGCACCAATCAATATTGCTTTAAGATCTGTGCATGCTAGATCAACACGAAATTGAAGCACTATGCACAGATCTTAATGCGATGCACACGGATCAAACGGTAGAGGAACCCTTTAGATTTAAATTTGAGTTTGATGGGCTTTATATGCTTTTAATAAAGGGTAAAATGGGTATTTTAAGATTTTAGAATGAGTTTTAATATAAAATACAATAAAATGTGTAAATTTGTGAGTTTTTGAAGTTTAGAGGGGAAATAAGTAATTTTGAAGTTTTTGAGGGGTATACGTGAAATTCCCCCAAAAAATAAAGGCGCCTTCTTCTCCACAGAACCCTTCTTCAAAACGACGCGGGATCGATCGGAACCCCAAACCCTTCTCCAAAAATCGATGGCCTCTCTCCTCCGCTCACCTGCATCTCGCGTCGCACAGCACCAGGTGCCGCTAGGGTTCCCTCTCTCCTCCACTCACCTCCATCGCGAAGAAAAGCATCGCCGCTGCCTGTCACCGTTGATCGCCGCGCCATTCTCACTCTCTCTCCACTGTTTCTCTTCTTACCCTCCAGGCTCGTTCGCACCTCTGAAATCAAGAGACTTCTGTGCTGAAATTGAGGTTGTTTTCAATGCTTGTTTGATTAATTTTATTTGATTTGTGTTTGCAAGTTAAATTAGAGAGTTGACTCTAATATTGAATTTTGTCTTTTAAGATCATAGAAAGCAAATCAAATCAAATCATTGCTATCGAACTTAATTTTCATTTTATCGTATAAAACAAATCAAATCACAGAAAGCAAATAATTTGATTTTGTCGCCATTATTAAGATCACAGAAAGCTACGAGATGCCAAACTGAACTTAATTTCTTTATTGGATCGTTTACAAAACCAAATTGTTGCTATTGAAGTACCTGAATTTTGTCCTATTGCAATTTTAGAAGATATTACCATTTACCAGTAAAGCACAGGTCTGAACTTTGTCACATTATTGATTTAATATTAAAAAATTTAATGACAAAGCTGATTTTGTGATCTTGTTCTATTTCACAGGCTCACAGCATGTGTATGTATTAGATATTGTAAGATTTAAAGCCTCTTTAGTATGAGATATTGTTCAAATTATTAGGTAACTCTTAAGTCCCTTTTAGTATGAGATGTTCAATTTTTTATGATATTAATGGGGGCAATGATTTAAATAATCTGGTAACCTTGGCATAGGAACAGTTCAAGCGGTTGTTGCAAATTGGAGGAATGGATTCTTGGGTTCAAATGAACTGCCCCAATTGTCAGTTGAATCTGGTGTACTTAGCATGACTGATGATCCATTAGTAGTCTTAACTAAAATTAATAAAAAGTAATGTCTAATCTTGGGTTTAAACAAACTGCCCCAATTGTTAGGTGTAAACTTAGCATGACTGCTTGTTGATTTAGACGGCCGTGAAGTGAGGTGAAGACTTTAGTACCGGCCATATAAAGAGGAACGGTCAATTTCGGTAAATACCCCTTTGATTCCAAATCTTTTTCTTATAAATTTGATTTGACTCTAATCGATTTGTTTTCTCAGGTTATTACTAGAGATATTGACCTAAGCTCAGGTTATTCTTTTTTTTTTTTAATGTCTCTTTCATCTTTGTTTCTTCTTTTATTTGCTTGTGCTGTTTCTAGTTCATCTCTTTGCCTTTTAGCAATGAATTTTGTACATTAGTATTAGTAACTGGTATATTACATTGCTATGGAACTATGTTGCTGTTTTAAAAATACAAGACATGTTAGTTCTATGGGGACTATGAGATACTTTCATCCTGTAGGGGTGTTCATGACATACTGTTTTTTTTTTTACAGCTATGGAACTTTACAGCTATATGGTACAGAACCCTTAAGTTTGTCTCTGGGAATGCATTCTATCTGGTACAGAACCCTTCTCCTTTCTATAGCAGCAGATCACACACTGTATTCCAAATGGTAGAAATTTCACCTTTTTTATGGTGTGATTTAGTCTTTGTCACCTTCTCATTTACTAAAATATTACATCTGATAAATCTTAAAAACGATTGCAGATAATTGAAAGCAGGGAAAAATTGGAGGATACTGAGCTTAATGACTCTTGTGATGCACATGGTGGCTATGCAAATCGACTCAGTTATCGCAGGTGGCTATGCAAATCGGCACATAGGTATTGAATTTATCATGTATACTTCTTTGTTTAGTGAATATAAGTTTGAGTCTGTCCATGTTCATTTAATTTAGCTTGAAATGTACTTCCTTGGTCTTTTTTGGACATGGACATTGAATGCTTAATACTGGAGTTGTGTAGGTAGTCTTGTATGGTATCAGTGATGAAGCCTATTAATCGACTCAATTGTCATAAAAAAGGGTCAAAAATACCCTTCTGTTGAAAACTGGCAAATCAGAGAACATAAACTCTGATTCTGGTAAAATAAATAGGACAGACAGATAGAGGATTTAATTTCATGCAGTTTAGGCTCAAATTTTGATCAATTTGGATATTTTTGCTATTTTTAATGAATTTTTGAAGTTCAGTCTTTGAAATGGAAAAAAAACAGCAAAAATGATAGAACTGTTTCTAGTTTACCTCTGTGTTTAGGCTACTGTTTGATATAGCTAGGAAGCTCCAAAATTTATGAAACTTTACCAGCATATAGAACACGACGTCTTGAGAATTTTCATATAAAGAACATGAAATTTGGCTTAGTAAAACTCTTGGAATGAATTTCTAAAGTTGGCTATGATCCCTGGTTGACCTCCTGTGACAGATCAGCCAGTGCAGACTGATCAAAAGTCCAAATCCAAAATCCACTTACACAGTTAGATAGAGGACAGAACAACAAGTGGTTTAGAGTCGAAGTTTTCTCCATTTGGATTTTTCTGCTATTTTCAAAGTTAGACTTTTCAAAAATATAAAAACAACATATTATACAGCATATATGATTTGAATTTCTTCCTATCAGCTTATCGTTTGAAGCTGAAATTTCTCACAATAAGTCCTCCTTTCATGGTACTTTTTATTAATTGGTGTTACTATCATTTGCATTTGTTAGATTAATGGCCGATCATCATGCTCGGAGAGAACTCGCTGAAATCTATGTTTCATTACAAATGTAAGAAACATCTTTAGAAAATAAGTAAATTTGTAACTAATGGAGTTTGTAACATATGTGATGACTTTTTATTTATGTTATATGATATCATGTTGTATGTCAATATTGAATTGTTGTACGATATTTGATATTAAATTTGAATCGAGCTATTATGTATGTTATGATTATTTGATATTATATTTGAATCGAGCTATTATTTGATATTATTGTTTGATCGATGTGAATGTTTGGTATGTGTGGTATCAATTAAATGGGGAAAAAGTAAATAACAAATTTTTTTTTACAAAACTGACAGAAGGGTATCAGCGACCGATTTTTGGATATCAGAGATCAGTTTTTGGTCGTAGATACCCTTTCATGACATCAGCAAAAAAACAACAGCGACTAAAAAAATTAGTCGCAGATAAAGTATCAGCGACCGGATGACGTCATTCAGCGATCGGTGACGTCATCAAAAGAGTATCTGCGACAATGCTTTCAGCGACTGGATTTCAATTTATGTGATCGGGTAGACTATCTGCGATTGGAAAACCGGTCGCAGAAAGTATTTTTTGCTGTAATGTGTATTTGTGTTGAGCTTGCTGATTTCGTATATGGGCTGAGCCATATGGCTATTTTGCTTGTAAATTAATTGTCAAATGAAACCGTTGAACTTCAATTGGAGAATGGATTAATACACTGTTTGGGACAGATTTTCTGAGTTTCTGATTCATACACTGTTTGGATAGAGGGTAGTAGAAATGATACTTCAAAAAATTTAGAGTGCTCGGTTGGATTAATAGGAAAGTAAGGTTAATGACGATTACTATGTTAACCTCATGTAACCTTCCAAAGTTTATTAATTAACAACTGTTGTATAACAGATTCTTGGATTGCCAAGTGATTAAACCCCATAATACTGAGCTGTGCCTAAATCTCCTCCGCCTTACAAGGAATTAAAAATTACATGTAAATCTCTCTCTCCCGCTCTTGCTGTCTATATGCTTTAAAAAAAATTAGAATTGAAAAATGTAGAATATGAATCTGTGCTATACCATTCCTATACTGTATCTGTTTAATTCGAGAGAGATGAGATGAAAAACAATTGATTATTGATATTTTACTAAATCAGATTTGTTTCTGAAAATAGTTATGGATCTTAAATTCATAGTTTATGTAGATGCCGCTTGTATGGCTGTATACAAGTCCCGTTGCATGGATGATGCAACACTTGATTGTAAATTTCTTCCATGACTTGCTTGACTTGCTTTAGACGGTCTGTTATCAATTGATAATATCTGGAGGGTCTCAAGTAGAGTATTAACAATACCCTTAACGGGTATACCCTACCCTACCCGCCCGTGCCCGAGCCCGGGTATGGGTCGGGTACTCGGGTATGCGGGTAAGGGCAAAAACCGGACCGGACCCGGTTTTTTTGATCAATACCCGACCATACCCTACCCGACTATACCCGTACCCGACTAAACCCGTACCCGACTACCCGACTACCCGAGTATCCGTACCCGTATACCCGACCACTGTTCATGCCATTTCAAAATTCAAAATTTGTATTTTTTTTTCCCCCAAAAAAACCAGAAAAAACCAGAAAAAAACCAACAAAAAAACAAAAACAAAAAAACCAGAATAAAAAACAGCAAAAAAAAAAAAATAAAATAAATACCCGTACCCGCCCTACCCGTACCCGTCAAGGGTACACGGGTAAGGGTATAGGACGGGTAGGGTATGGTTTTTGAAAATTATACCCGCCATACCCGTACCCGTATACCCTTGTACCCGAGTATACCCGTACCCGAGACGTACCTGTACCCGCCCGAGTATAAATACACTAGTCTCAAGTGTAAATTTGGATTTTTTTTGTTACGTCAATTTTATTATGTCAATTTTATGACATTACACCCTTCAACAAATTAGTTGAAAGTCCGTTATTATTTATTTGTTACACAACCTAATTAACTTGATCTGTATGTGTATGTGTATATAGTTGCATACATAGTTGTGTATATAGTTATTATGAAATGCCAATCTTTTTTTTTTTGCATCTCAACTCTAGTTGCATATATAGTGAGAGAAATGTTCGCAGTCCAAATGCATATAAAGCGCTGCCTCCAGATCTGAGTTTGCGACCAGTGGTTTGGTTGGAGGGTTTCAGGTAATATTCATTTTTTTATGTTGTAATTATGCTTTAATTGTAGTGATTGTAATAATTATTTCTATTTGCAGGACTTTTGATGCATGGCACCCAGATAAGACGAAGTAGGTCGTCAGAATTATATCGCACGTAGTACGTCAAAATTATCCTGGCCCGTACTCCAGATACACAGATTTTCTCGATCGAACCAAGGGAGTTATCCAGAAAGAGTTTTTGGTAAGTAAAATTTTCTGAAATAAAATTCGGCATAATTACTTGTTTACTTTTTTTTAAGCTAACCAACGATATTAATTTTTAACTATACATTGTAGAAGCACTACCAGTTTGCACCGAATGTAAATTTGACTAAGGCATGAAATACACTTAGAAGGGTAGCTGATGGACGGTTGCAGGATATGCTTAACAAATGCATAAAGGCAGCAAGAAAGGCGTACGGAGATTCCATGCTTGAGTGGAAGGAGCAGTCTTTGAAATTTTAAATTTATTTTTAGTTTTGTTAGATAATACTAATTATCTTACTTTAAATGTTTCAGGCAGCACGAGACGCATGTTTTGCTCCACTGGGGTCTAGTAGTGTTCAGTCGCATTCTTCACAGTCATATTCTTCTAGGCCGCCAGCTCCGCAGCTCACAGAAGAAGATATCGACATGATATCTTCTCGGGTACTTGATCAGCTGGAGGCTCGGTAGGAGGCTCAGTTCAGAGCTTCTTCGGTAAGAAATTCGATATTTCAGTATGTTTTAATTGTGAACCCTAAACACTAAATCATAATTATCTAAAATATTTTCTTACAACTTCACAGGGAGGTTCCGGCTCACAGCCGGCCTCGATGCCCGCTCCTCAGGATGACGAGGATGATGACGGCGATGATGACAATGGGCATTGGTCAGATGTTGGCGGTGATGGTGCTGCTTAGGCCTTTTTTATATATTTATATCTTCTCAGATGGTATTGTTTATGTTACTGTTTAGATGGTACTCGATGTTTATGTTTTATGGTGCTGATTAGATGGTACTGTTTGGTATTTAGACTTACTGTTTATGTTACTCGGATGTTTATGTTTGATGAGATGATATACTATTTCTCGATTTTTATGTTTATATTTGTTTGTATGCTTATGTTGTATGTTGATTGTGTATCGATATTTATTTTTTGTTGTATGTTGTATGTTGGTACGTGTGGTACCAATTATTAAATAGTGTAAATGTAAATAATAAAAAAAATTCAAAAACCTGATAAATAGGTATCAGCGACTAGTTTTAGTTATCAGCGACCAGAAAATTTGGTCTCTGATAAAACAGTATCAGCGACCGAGATGGAGTTTCAGCGACCATCCATATTGGTATATGATAATTCGGGTATCAACGACCAAATTAGACTATCAGCGACCGTTGTTTTTGGTCGCTGCTAACTTTTTATGACGTTAGCAAAAAACAACAGCGAACAAAAAAAATTGGTCGCAGAAAATTTATCAGCGACCGGATGATGTCATTCAGCGACCGGTGATGTCATCAGAAGAGTATCTACGACGATACTTTCAACGACCGTATTTTACTTTCAGCGACCGACGTAATTACTATATGCGACCGATCGGTTTTTCGGTCGCAGAAGTCTGTTTCTGCTGTAGTGTAGTGGTACTATGGATCAATATCTTAGTTTACAAAGTTTAAATAATCAATCTTAACATTTCAATATGATTTTTATATAAAAATATACTTAGAGATCAAATTTTATATTTTGTTATTTTTTTTTTGATATATGTTGAAAATCACTTTATCTAAAGAATTTAGAAACATTAAAAAATAATGATTTACTATTTATTGAGAAAAAAGTAGTTATAAAACTGTATTATATCCGATGAGTTAATTGTCCCATGTTTTTAATATACGGTCCTTGAAATAAAATCCTTCATTACTATCCTGTAATTTTGGGGGAATAAATTAATCAATTAGTTCAGCTAAAGTACTGTTCTGACTTATTCAAAACTAGAAAAGCAATAATGGAGTTTACTATGTTCGTTTGTGTTAGTTCCTAACAACCCACTCCAGTCTTTTTTTTAATCTAACAACCACAGTCGTTACGTAGTGAGACCGATAACAAGTAAAAGCATGACATCAAACAATTTTCCACATGTGGAATAGACTTATTAGTAGTGTTTTAAATTGCGGTTTTGTTCATGCATGCAGAAGGCCACTGCATACCGCATATGCAGATTTAATTATATGCGGAATTACGTATGCGGTTTAACTATGATTTGTTAAATAAATGTAGATAAAATAAAACTAATTTATATTTAAAGACTTGTTTAGTCTAGTGGTTTGTGCTCTTTACCATATTACAAATGTTATAGATTCTAATTTTCTCCATCGCAAAATAACTTTTAGGTCTTTTTTAAGTCCGCATGAACCGTATATGTGCCCGTATATTCAAAACCGCATTAACATGACTGCATGAGATTTTGTATGCGAAAGACCACTGCATAAGCATATGCGGCTGCATTTTAAAACACTGCTTATTAGAATGGGTATGTCACACCCCAAATCCACGGGGGTCTGACAGCCTGCCGCGTGTATAAATCAATCGTCACATATACACGCAAGGCAGTGGATCTTTTATATGCATTACCAATATCCTCATTCGCTGCGTCCGTGTAATGAAAACCTGAAAATAATCGGGGAGAGGGGGTGAGAATAAATTCTCAGTGCGAATTTGCCACAGTTCAGACTATTGGACTTGCAATCAAACTCTATATTCAAAAATGAAACCCAAACAATAAACAATGCAAACAGATACATATAATCATAAATAACAGAATGCCAATGCACGACAACAGTTTAAATTATTCTTGAAACACAGTTTACGGAATTTCCAAGATGAATTTCAAACACAACATATATTTTGGCTTAACTCAATTCAATAACTCAATTCAATAGGGCTTGTAGCAATTACAGATGTTCTTTCGAGCTGAACCATTATCAAACCCACATCTGTAGGGTTACTGACACCTACAGATGGCCAACCGCTGGACCCTTTATCTGACACCCATCTGCAATCGCTTGGCTTAACAGTTTATTAAGGTCTGGTTTGAATCATATAAAGAAAATCCTCTATGGAATCATTCCAATAGTCGTAATATTCAATTGACCTTTCAAATGCATTAACACGTAGGAAAATGCCACCGAGCCACAGACGTTACACAAGTCACCCACGATTTCCAATCACATCTCATAACATAATCACCCTCCCTCGTCCCAACCGGTACTGGGAATATCGAGGGCCGTTCACCTAAGGCCATTTAGGATCCTGGGAATCCAAGTCAGCATACAGCCCGACTTGGCAAATTAATTGGATCCAAGTGCTTAACTTCGTAAATCCATTCACACACATATCAATTCCACTCGTGGTGACTTTAAATCAAAATCAGATCACAATAGATCGACATAACCTATAACCATACCAGTATGCAAATCATTCAATTCAGATCAATTCGAGTTTAATTTGATTGGGCTATGCAAATGCTCTACGCAATTCAGTGATGCAATCAATGATATTCAACATGACAAACGAAAACACAGTTTAATTCCTGAAAATAAAGTATCAAACAAGTCCAAGAATCCCGCACCTGAGTATGACGAGCGTACCGCTTAATTTAAGGATCGGACGTCTCGTATTGTCTCGCAAGTTCTTGCTCGACCGAGCCTATACCTATATTATACGTATACTTGGTTTAACATTGGTTCACTATTGGAAACATTTACTCGAGTTACATCAGGCTTACACCTTAATCAATTTCCTATCCTTTGGTACCAATCCGTTCAATTCCTGATTTCTTACTTACAACATTTCAATTCACACCATTTACCTCGGGTTCCTTCAAACCCTACACAATTATAATTAGGTAACCATTCAGTCACAGTTTCACTACTTTGGTTCTCGGTTCATTTCAATTTACCGTTTGGTTAACCCTAATTTGGTCAAAACCTCAAATCAGCCGTTAAATGTTCTAAAAATTCACGATCAGGAGGCAACCCTACCGATTACAAGTCTAAGTGGTTGGGTTAAGCAAATCAAATCACGATTATGCCAACTTTCAATTTTGGCACGAAACCCTAGAAATCAGATTTCACAAATCGGAAGAAATCGGGAAAAAGATTGACAAATAAACAAGCAAGGAGTGTAGAGGAACTAGTCCTCGAGCAATTCGAACACAAATCTCGAGTTTAAAACGAAAACCAGAGAAATCGAGAAATCGTAGATTTTAGAGAGAAACAAAAAGAGAAAAGAATACCGAATAGGAGAGTTAGAAGAGATCCACGGGCGTTTACTCGGTTCCGGTTTCGATTTCTCGCAACAATCGGGGGTTTGAGAGGAACGGGAAACTCTCTCGCTCTTTTTCTTCTCTCTTGGCAGAAATTTCACTTAAAATGGTAAAGGAATGAAGTGGGAGAGAGAGAGAGAGCAGGAATTATGCAAATAAGCCCTTGGAATCACCCAGTGCGGATCACTCACCCGCACTGGATCTGAGTGCGGACGCACTCGGCAGTTTGTAGGTCCTTCCAGCACTTTCCAGTGCAAAAATCAGTGTCGGTGCGGGTCCTCCATCCGCAGTGCGGGTCACTTCACCCGCACTCAGCACTTAGTCAGTTTTCAGCATGAATTTTAACACAGAAATCACCCGCAGTGCGGGTGGCTTCACCCGCAGTGAGAACTTAGTAGATTTTTGGAATGATTTCAGAAAAAGTCCGAGCGTAATGCGGACGCACTGACCCGCAGTGCGGGTGGCCTCACCCGCACTCAGTACTTAGCCAATTTCAGTTCAACACAGAAAATCATGAGTGCGGCCGCACCCTCCCGCAGTGCGGGTGGCCTCACCCGCACTCACAGAAATTTCAAAGGCAATTTAAGGAAAACAGAAGTCAGTGCGGGTCAGTCACCCGCAGTCACCTACCAGTGCGGACGCAGTGAGCCTGTAAAGTCTCAAATTATCGAAATTTCGACGCGGTTTCGATTCACACTTAACTTACTTAATTAGAGGAACCTAAATTAAGGTTTTAACTTCCATTTTGTTAGCACAATTAACTTGATTCTTGCTTTTAATTCATTTGAATTTAATTGTAAAAATTTCGTAACGTAACATTATCTCTCAATTTAATATTCGAATAATTCGTTCTCAATTTATATAATTTTTATATATTCCATTAACTCTCTAAAATTCCTAAATGAACTAGTTTTATAAATTCTAAAATCCAATGGTACGAATAATTTCGTATAATTATGCTCTTATTTGGAATTCAATTTATTTATTTATTTACACGAATCTAATTAAATAAATTTCTTCTTTCCTAAAACTTAAAAAGAATTGTAACGGATTTTCTAAGTTTCTAATTTACCGAATAATTATAATTTTATTCCTAGTGCTATATTTTAGTTTATTTCTAAATCTCAAAATTTTAGTTTCATTTTAGTCTGTCAGAAAATTTCTGAACGATCGTTAAGTTAATTAAAACTTTTTATTTAAGCCAATTGATTGATTTATCAATTTAATCAATCAATTGGTGCCTCTCTCTCACACACACTCTTCAATTCAATCAACAAATCATTTCATAATTAATTAATCCTTTGATAATTAATTACATCCAGAATAATATGATATCTTTATAGAATCTATAGTAACATTTTTATTGCAATCTATAGAAAAAAAAGTTTAGCTTAAATGGAAATTTAGGCAAGTAATGGGTGCTGATATTAGCACAATAATTTTTTATTTTAACACAACAACTTTAAAATTTTGAATTTTATAGACAATTTCGTCCTCTATATGGAGATCTTTCAACTGCCGGTTTTGAACTCCTGAGATTATGCAATCTTTTAGCATAATGATACCTCGCATATTTAGCCTATATTTGACTTGATTTCGTACCAAATTCACGTTCTAAATTGTCAAAATCATGTGCATTTCATTGATATATCCTTAGAATTTGGTACTGTTGAGAGTTTGTTTGTTTTCTGCAGGATTGGAGCAAAATACACGAAGAAACGGCGTTTTTGGACTCCCTGGTACGACCCTTACCAGGCTTGGTACGGCCCTTACCAGGCTTGGTACGGCCCTTACCAGACTTGGTACGGCCTACCCTTACCAGGCTTGGTACGGCCCTTACCAGATTTGGTACGGCCCTTACCAGATTTGGTACAACCCTTACCAGACTTGGTACGGCCCTTACCAGATTTGGTACGGCCCTTACCAGACTTAGCCGATCCAGCCTCTTTCCCATCTTGTACGGCCTGGCCGTACCACCTTGGTACGGGCCGTACATAGATGCCGCCTGACAGAATTCAAATCTTGGCAGAGGCTATTTAAAGCGGGGGATCTCTCCATTTTCGGGGATTCCACTTCATTCCAGATTGAGAGCTCAGTGAAAGAGAGAAAGAGAGCAAAGGAGCAAGAAGAGAAGATCAAGGAAGAGGAAGAGGCGAGAATCGACGGATCTACACCTTCTCCATTCCCGATCTTCAATCTAGTTCTTTCATGACTTTCTCTATCTCTTTTCTTGTATATCTGGACAGATCCATGACTTGTGAGTAGTAGACTTTCGTTTCTAGGGTTTGTAGATGGATTTTCTTGATTTGTGTTGCTTTTCTTGATTTGGATCTTGTATGAACTCTTGTGATTGAATTGATTGTGAATTTGCTTTTCTTGATTGCTTTGTGTTTCTGTGATTGCATGTGGTGTGCCTATAGTGGTAGATCAACCCTAACAAGGTCATGTGACCATTGCCTTCTCTCAACCAAACCAATCCCTTTAGGTAGACTTGATCGAATTGAAGCCGAAAGGTTGAATTCTCCTCTAATCGACAGATTAGAGGTTACCTTAGATCTCCAATCAATCAACTAGAGGATCTGGACCAAAACACGAGAGTTGAGGTTTAGAAACCCTAGAAGGTGAAGAATTGAATCCAAAACTTAGATCTTGAACCAACAAACGAGAGTTGAGGTTTAGGAACCTTAGGTATGGTCAATTGAACCTTTATCAAGAGTTTAATACGAGGTACCAGCAAGAAATGCATCAACTCGAACTTGTAAGCTCTGTTCTGGTAAACCAGTACGGCCCTTACAAGAGTGGTGCGGCCTACCCGTACCAAGCCCCATACGGCTTGGTCATACCAGGTTGGTGCGGCCTGGCCGTACCAACTTGGTAAGGGCCGTACCACTAGAGGCAAATCAGAGATGAAGTCTGAAACCCTTGAAACACCTTTTATCCCAAATCAAAACACAGTTTATACCTTTTCTTGCACATTTACTATTCTATATCATTGTGTGATTGCTTGAGTTGATTCCTTAGGAAAATTAAACACCAAAACCCCTTTTTCTCACTTCTAGTCTTTAGTCGAGATAAGTAAATATCTAGATAAAGAAACCGTCCCTGTGGATCGATACCCGATTATACTCCTCGATAGGGTTGTGCACTTGCAACCCTAATCGGAAGGTGTAACCGCGGTTTAAAAGGTACGCTCCCAAGCGTACCGAAACTTGCGTTGCGCTTTTACGCCGATCACATAATGACCATTTATTGCTTACTATATAATCTTCACTATTAGATCTTATTTAACTTGAAAGAACCACAACAAAAGAAAACTCAAGTAACCCATACATCTCTAGTTGACTAGAATATATTTGTAAATATTTCTGTTGATCCTTTTTTGTTTGAATATATTTAGATTGTATCAGAAGTTTAATTTTTTTTTTACTATATTATTATGTTGTTTAAAAAAATCAGCATGTTTATTTTTACTATGTTTTTTTAAAATACAAGTTTTTAAATGACATCACTTGAAAATATATAAAAACAATAAAAGCGGTCAAATGCGAGAATTTTTTTAAGTTAATTTTAATGCGTTCATTTTTCATCATTTTTTTACCGCTTGACTTGTTACTAAAATAATTCAAAATTTTATAAATTTTGTATATAAACGCATCACTGACGATCGAATTAGGTCGGTTTGAGCAGTTTAAATTTGTCGTTTGAGGTCTATCTAAAAGATTTTAAAGATCGATATCACATGACACTAATGTCATACTAGCTGAACTTTTTAAAACATAGTAATAATATATCTTTAGTATATGATATTGCTCAAGTCAAGAATGAAATTTTGCTTTTACAAAACAATGTCAAGAGAAGTTGTAGGATGAAATATATTTTTTTATTAATTTATGTTGCGGTAAAATATCAGTTGTTTCAAGCACTGGCCATTTTTATTAATACCCTTAACACAAAATTTAATTTTAAAAATGTAATTTTGTATCGTTTATTGTCAAAACTACCCCGACCGCCAGGCCTAAGGGCGGCCCAAAAATCCAACCAAACCGCCCATGGCTGGGGTGCCCCATGGGTTTTTTTTTATTTTTTTATAGAGATCTTAGTATTTTGATTTAAATAATTTTGTGAAGAGAAAGTTTTCTTGTTTAGAGTGTATACCAAAAAAAAAAACCATTTGATATATTTATGAAGTGATGTCGTAACTCTTTATAACTATGATTTTTATTTTTTATTTTTTTGGTGAACTTTGATTTTATTTATTAGTTGTATATCACAAGTCTAAATATAATACTAATTAAGGACTTGGCTTTTATTCAAAAAAATTTAAGTTCTGACAGCTTGTTGATCTCTTTTTTTTTTTCTTTTTTTCTTTTTTTCCGATTTTTATAATATATGTATAATATATACACATACACATACATATACACATACACATACACATGTACATATATACACATATACATATACATATATACACATACACATATACACATACACATCTACATATATACATATACATATACATATATACAGATACACATATACACATATACACATACACATACACATACACATATACATATACACATATACACATATACACATATACATATATACAATTTTTTTTTATAATATATGTATATATGTCTAAATATGTACATATACATATAAATATACATATATATACAGGTAGAGTAAGCCTACGATACTTCTTGAATTAAACGGGGCGTTTTAATTCGTGATCATATTTCTAGTTTCGAAGTCCAAATAGCCGATCCAAATCATTAGATGTTTAATCTATATTAAAATGTGCTTGGAGATCAAATTTTACATTTTTTTGAATTTTTTTACTATTTATTAAAATGGTTTGAAAATCACTGTTTTTTAATGCCTACCGTCGAACGAAAACTAAAACTGAATTTTTGAGGCCCTAAACGACGTTTTTTTGAAATTCTGATGCTTCCGATGCAACAAGGCTTGATGTACCACCCAGGAAATATTAGATCCGTCTCGTCCTCCCTTTTTCGAAAAGTGCTCATACGCGTAAATCCGACTTTCCTAGCCAAAGTTATGGCTGTTTAAAGTTTTTTCGAAAATTAAACTTTGAAAATTCATAACTGTAGAAAAATCCAAATAAGTTGAAATTTATATCAATTCTGTGTATTTTTTAATGCTCTACATGCTGGTGCAATCACTTTTGCAGTTTACTCCCTGTATCAATCCATACTTGTTGATTTACCAGCAAATTAAATGTCAAATTTGATGTTTTTAGTGCATTGCATTATACCAGTGGCATTTGCCTAGTGCTTGGTTGTTGAGTTTGGACTTGGTACCATACCAGAGGTCAGTCTAGGATACTTTGTGCATGGATAGAGATCTAATTTGATGTTTGAACATATTTTAGCGACTCTAAATTACTGTTTTTAGTACCATAAATAAAGAGAAGAATATCAACAAGTTGTCAGAGCCTATAAATTTTTGAATAAAGGTCAAGTCTTTAATTTGTTTTATATTTAGACTTGTAATATCCAACTGACAAATAAAATCAAAGTTCACCAAAAAATAAAAATAAAAATAAATAATAAATAAATAAAATCAAAGTTGCAAAGAGTTACGACACCGCTTCATAAATATATCAAATGTCTTATTTTTTGGCATACACTATAAACAAGAAAACTTTTTCTTCACAAAATTTTTTTAATCAAAATACTAAGATCTCTAAAAAAAAAAAAAAAAAAAAGAGGACCGCCTGTCCCACGGGCGGTCCGCTAGTGTATGACCCGCCCGTGGGACGAGCGATCCGCTTGTGTTTTGGGCCGCTCCAGGCGGTCGGGGCATTTATAAAAAAAATTAAATCGGAGGACATTTTTTAAGGGTATTAAAAAAATGGCCGACGAAGATTTCACTAGATTTTTTAGTAATGAAAATAAAATAAATAATTAATTCTAATAAATATAAAGAAAATATATCTTAAAAAAGACATGGCATATAGAGAAGTTAGACAAGGACAAATTTGTCCAGACAAGTGAAAAATTTAAAATTGGTGTGTTAATAAAATAACTAATTGTGTTAGTATCATCACCCAAGTAAATTAGTAGGTTTTGGTAAAAACATATTTTCTTCAAATGGGAAGTTGGTGGCAACAGGAGCTAGATCCACTTGTGCCTCTGATTCTCTTCACATTTTCTAAGATACCTAACAAGTCCAAGTTTGAACACCCTACCAGTCTCTTCAAATCTGTCATACTATCTATCTATCATGCACCTTCCTCTTTCCAATCCTATAAATTCTCTCCTTCATCACAAATCATAACACAAACCTCTCTCCTCTCTTCAGTCTTTAATTCTTCAAGTTTAATTCTTCAACAAACTTTAAGCTATGGCTAAAGTACAGGAGATCAGGCAAGCACAACGTGCACAAGGTCCGGCTTCCATCTTGGCCATCGGTACAGCTAACCCGAAAAATGAAGTGTACCAGGCTGATTACCCCGACTTCTACTTCCGCATGACGAACAGTGAGCATATGACTGATCTTAAACAGAAGTTCAAGCGCATGTGTAAGTTGTACAAATTTAGTATGAAGATGTATATATATATATGTTGCCAATTATTTTAGTTTTAGTTTCTCATGATAATCTTATTGTATTTCAGGCGACAAGTCGATGATCAAGAAGAGGTACATGCACCTGACCGAGGAGATCTTAGCTGCAAACCCGAACATGACCGCTTACATGGAGCCGTCACTTGACGCACGTCAGGACATGGTTGTCGTGGAGGTACCCAAGCTCGGTAAGGAGGCAGCCGTCAAGGCCATCAAGGAGTGGGGCCAACCAAAATCCAAAATCACCCACTTGATCTTTTGCACCACTAGCGGTGTCGACATGCCCGGGGCTGACTACCAAGTCACCAAGCTCCTTGGACTTCGTCCGTCTGTCAACCGCTTGATGATGTACCAACAGGGTTGTTTTGCTGGTGGTACCGTGCTCCGCATGGCCAAGGACCTGGCTGAGAACAACCGCGGTGCTAGAGTTTTGGTGATTTGCTCGGAGATTACTGCCGTTACCTTCCGTGGACCCTCAGATACCCACCTTGACTCCCTTGTCGGACAATCACTTTTCGGAGATGGTGCAGCTGCTTTGATCGTAGGTGCTGACCCTGACCTAGCAATCGAGCGGCCTTGGTTCCAGTTGGTCTCAGCTGCACAGACCATCCTGCCCAACTCAGAGGGAGCCATCGATGGCCACCTCCGTGAAGTCGGTCTCACCTTCCATCTCCTCAAGGATGTGCCCCGGCTCATCTCGACAAACATCGAGAAAAGTCTTGTTGAGGCTTTTACTCCCCTTGGTAATGAAACAATATATTACACTTATAATTATATTTGTCACTAAATATATAATAAACAATACCAAACAAGATAGCTAATATATATATGTACGGTACATGCAGGTATCAATGACTGGAACTCCATCTTTTGGATTGCACACCCGGGAGGCCCGGCGATCTTAGACGCAGTAGAGCAAAAGCTCCAGCTGAAGAAGGAGAAGATGCGTGCGACAAGGCACGTGCTGAGCGAGTACGGTAACATGTCGAGTGCATGCGTTCTGTTCATACTGGACGAGATGAGGCGGCGGTCGGTGAAGGAAGGCAAGGCCACCACTGGAGAGGGCCTCGACTGGGGTGTGCTCTTCGGTTTCGGGCCAGGCCTCACTGTGGAGTCCGTTGTTTTACGTAGCATTCCCGTCGTCGAAGCCCCGGCACACTGAGAGAGAACAGCCCCGGCCTGGATGATATATATACGTGTGCTTACTGTTTAAGTTGAAATTAATTAGTTTATCGCTAGCTTAACAGTAGCACTTTTTCTATTATTGCTTTTTTTTGTTTTTGTTTTTTGAATGCGACCGGGAAACTACAATTATTACAACAGAAGGAATAAAAGTATGTTGGACGTTAATTGATAATACTGAATAGGTGTCTTATTAATTTGTTGCCTGAGGATAATTTAACTATTTATAATTTATTCATATGCATCCCAGCAAAAATAGTTTATTTGAAACTATGTTGAGTATAAATACTTCCACACTTCTACAATTATAATTGAACTCTCAATGATATTATATAATATTAGACAGTTGACCGCTTTAGCACAATACCTACAACTATATCACTTCTTAGTAGAACCTCCTACCAACTCACAATTGCTCTTAATTAATGGGAAATTTCATGTATATCCCTCAAGAACTTTGAAATTATGCATCCCCCTGTAAACTAGATAATATCATATTTACGCTTCTAAACTTTAAAACGTACAAATTTACCCATTTTCCATTAAAACTAATTTAAAATTTTTAAATTTCTCATTTTATGTTTTATTAACAAAATAAAACATATGTAGCCTATTTAAGAAAAATACCAGTCTTCTAATTGGTTCATTTTCGAGGACAAATGATTCATTTATCTACTTCTGACACATGCGCGTGCATATACATTCGCTGTATATACATCACAAGTAGATAAATATTGAATCATTTGTTCATGAAAAGTGACTAATTAGAAGACTGATATTTTTCTTAAAGGGTAAAATGAGTATTTTATAAATTTAAAATTAGTTTTATAGAAAAGGTAATAAGATAGATAAATTTGTGAGTTTTTGAAGTTTATAATTAAGGATAAATATGATATTATGAAGTTTAAAGGAGAAAATACAAAATTTTGAAGGTGGCCTTTTTGTAAAGATGAAGATGATGTTTTGGTTGGTGCAAAATGGGTTGAACTTTGAAATATATTTAGACGTCATGAATACATGTAGAATATCTACGGTCGTAAATATATTTAGACGAAATATGTGTAATTTATTAAAAAAAATGGGTTTAACTTTGAACTAAAAATATGGTTGACACTGACGGTGGAGTGATTGGACAATGCTGTGTACATAGTATTGAATAGAGTATAATATAATATCCTTTTAGTCCAAGATGAATTCCGTACGACATGTTTTGGCGGCTGCACATGCCAAGCAGCACAAGCGACCTCCAAGCTACCTACCCCTTGTATTCTTGTATTCTTCTAGTCTTCTACCTACCTACCTACCTACCTAGGTTTAAGAGATCCATCCGAGTCGTCAGATTAACCATTAACCGTGTAGAATGAGATCTGAGTCGTCAGTGTCAGTCTGGCACAAATCTCACAACAGATCCATCCAGATTCATTATTATATGTTGTTCGCACGAATCTTGATACAGATTGGACAGTCCTAGTGCGCGGGGCGGGAATCGGATAAAGAGAAAAAGAAGCATCCACCTCAACTCAACTCTCCCGAGTCCCGAGTCCCGACTGCCGACTGCTCCAATGGCGGCTCTTCCTTTCTCCGATCGCCTTCTCTTTTCCCCTCCCAAAACCCTCTCTCTTTTCCCCTCCCAAAACACTTCATTGCACCATTTCTCTCTTTCGCGCTCTTCTCCTCAATCTCGCTACACTTATTGCCCCTGCTCGGCTGGAACCCTAGACCCCGATCCCGCCTCTGAGGAACCTGACCTTAGTTCGACTAGTATCACCACTTCTTTTGGTGGAGGCAAGGATAGGAATAGGAGACGGGCGGTCAGGATTGCGTGGGAGAAGCTCGTCAGGTGGTCCCGCTCATGGCGATCTAGAAATAAGAGCGATGTTCTTGAAAAGACTAGGAAGGTAGGTTATTACTTACTTATTCCCCAGCCCCCAGCCCCCAGCCCTCTGTTTCACTGTTTCTGCCCGAATTTCATCTACTGGAGGCACCTAACTATAATACCACAATTAATATAGTGAGCTGAGTTCATATCCAAGCACTAGTGTTTGGCTTATTTTGGATCATTAATTTATTTTATTTTACATGGGGATAACAAAAGAAGGTCGATCAAAATAGGTAGTAGTTCTTGGTGGAGGGTCCTTTGGGACAGCCATGGCAGCACATGTGGCCAGCAAGAAGTCCGAAATGGAAGTATCCATGCTTTTACGGGATCATCATGTTTGCCAATCTATCAATGACACTCACATCAATAGGTATTACACTCCAAACAACAGTAATGAGGGTTACAAAACCTGTTATTTTTTCTAGAATGCTCAGCACCAATTGGGACCGGTACTCGTATAAACTACTATAGTAAATTAATTCAATGGAGATTTCCTCTGTAAAATAGGTCTGACAGAATGGGCACCAGCATTTGTATTAACTAGTGTAGTAGAACAATTTCAATGGTGATTTTGTAAATAGGTCCATCAGAAGCACAACTTAGGTCTTGCAAAACCAAAAAAATTGAATATTTTAATGCTCACAATTAAGCGGAGAATAAAACAAAATTAAATTGATACACTACAGGTTTGATGTAATGTAGTTTATACCTGAATTACGAGTTTTAGACCTTACAAAATTATTTCGGAATTCTGAATATGACACAAGTATCAGGACATGGATAGATCGGTATAGTATTTACTATTTATAATTGCCTGTCTAAAGTTTCCAACTGCTGTAAATATTCATCAACTACAACTTTTGTAGTTGCCGGTCTGAAGCTTGAAACAACTATGAAATATTCATCTACCCTTGGGCATTTTGTTCCTCAATACCTTTTTGTGTTCATTGTATGAATCTTTTTTCCATTTTAAAGTGGTTCATTTTTGCTGATCTCTTACAAAATATTGAAGCAAATATTTTGCGGGACATAAGCTTCCAGAAAATATTGTTGCCACTACATGTGCGAAGGATGCATTAGCTGGTGCTGATTTTTGCTTTCATGCTGTTCCAGTTCAGGTAATTTAGATTGTTCTTTCTTTTGTCTTACTATTGCATTCTGATCCAAACGTGTGCAATTAGATCTAGTTGGACCAAGTATGTGCTGGTCACTAGCATATTATTGCCATTGATGGCCATTAGCATGCCAAATGGGGAATGTGGTCTATCCTTCTTTCTTTTATTTTTCCTGAAAACAAATCTCATTTTTGAACTGCTTGTTTGCATGGAGAACTGGAAATATATGATGCATTTTTGTACAATTGTGCTCCATAGAGTAATATAACTGATGCTTGGATTGGTTTTATGAGATGTCTGGCAAGTTGCTTCTGCTTGCAAATGTAAGCAATGTTGACTAGTGTACTGTCCAGTGACTGCTGCCTTAATGTTTTAATTTTATAATACCATGATAGCCAAGCTTTTCCAGCAATTGCTGGTGTTATAGTATTTAGGCATTGGGGATTTAGATGTTGTTGTTGACAGTTGAATTATATTACAAAGTTTCTGTTGACCTAACTTGTTACACGGCAGTTCAGTTCGTCCTTCCTTGAGGGCATCTCACAATATGTTGATCCAAAATTGCCGTTCATATCTCTGAGCAAGGGTTTGGAGTTGAATACATTGCGGATGATGTCCCAAGTTATTCCCAAGGCGCTGGGGAATCCACGTCAGCCGTTTGTTGTTCTTTCCGGCCCATCCTTTGCTGTTGAATTGATGAACAAACTACCCACAGGTTCCTTTTGTCAAACTTTTGGTCCATTTATTTCATAAGGAGCAACTCACTAACTAGTAATGTAATAATATTGTCATGTGGGTATAACAATGTAGCAATGGTGGTGGCATCGAAAGACAAGAAGTTAGCAAGTGCAGCTCAGCAACTTCTCGCTTCTCCTCATCTCAGGATTAGCACGTCAAGGTATATGTTTTTTTTTTTTTTAATTTTGTTTAAAACGACATTTTTCCCAACAAATAGGATGAGAGTTGAGGTGCTTTGTTAAATAGGATGTTTTTGGATAAGAGTGACTTTGAAAATTAGTTTTTCTCTTCTCATTTAATGGTAGAAGTGCATCAGATTGCCCCTCGGTGAATTATTACACTTGAAAAGAAGAAAATCATAAAATTGTTTTGATGCTGGGCCTAACTGAGTTGGTTTAGCTGACCTTGTTGTGTCTGTGATTGTATTTGTAACTGTTGTGATATATTAGTGATGTCAAAGGAATAGAGATTGCCGGTGCCTTAAAAAACGTGCTAGCGATTGCTGCCGGCATAGTGGAAGGGATGAATCTCGGCAATAATTGCATGGCAGCTCTTGTGGCTCAAGGTTGTTCTGAGATTAGATGGCTTGCAACAAAAGTACGTCTTTCACCTCCATCTTCGTCATTTAACACTGAAAATTCTACTTTTTTTTGTATTTTACATTTGAATGAATCTTATTACTAACTAGTAGTGTTGTTTCGTTTCATTTGTTTGTTTTTGTTCATGGAAATGCAGATGGGAGCAAAAGCAACTACGCTAGCTGGTTTGTCAGGATCCGGCGACATAATGCTCACTTGTTTTGTTAATCTTTCAAGAAATAGAACTGTTGGGTTGCGCCTTGGTGCTGGAGAGAAACTGGAAGATATTTTGAGTTCTACGAGCCAGGTAGATTTGTTGCTGTGTGCTAACACCTACATTCATCTGTTACCGAGAACTCTTCAATGAAAAGTACGGGCATTTCAATGGTCCATATGAAGATATCTGTCCTGAATTGTTGTACCATGTGAAGTATGGGAGGCACGTGTTGTCGTGTACCTCCTGGTATTGGAGACCGAGCCTTAGTTAAAATTTCTGGAATGTATCTTTTAAATGAATAGAACTAGGGTGTTCTTAGGGTCACCAAGCCTTTTGTGAGCTTAACTCGAAAACATATCAGATTGACTTCGAATGACGAATCCAAACCATCAAAACTGATTTACTTCAAAAGTGATACGTTTACATGTCAAATTTATAAATTTTTGAATTAAATTAGTATAAAGTTGACCGGTAAAAAAATGATGAAAATGAACGCATGAAATTTAACTTGTAAACCTTCTTTTTCTGAATGCTTGACTTTATACTAATTAAAATTGAAAATTTATAAATTTGACATGTAAACACATCACTTGTAAAGCATATCGGTGTCAACATTTTGGATTCATTATTTAAAGTCACTCCGATATGTTTTGGAGTTAGGCTCACCAAAGGAACTTGGTGAGCTTAAGAGTACCCTAGTTTTACTCCTGTTAAATAAAGATTACAGGAATTTCATTTGGTCTTTATTGTTCAATAAAGACCAGGCCTTGTTAATCATTCTTTATTTTGCGATTTTGGAGTCATTTCTTTTTTCTTCTTTTAGGTTGCTGAAGGTGTATCAACAGCTGGTGCAGTTATAGCACTAGCTCAGAAGTATCATGTGAAGATGCCGGTTCTGACAGCTGTGGCCCGCATAATTGACAATGAATTAACCCCTAAGAAAGCCGTTCTCGAGTTAATGAGTCTTCCGCAGGTAATGTTCACCATCTAATAGTGTCTTACTGATTCTAGGATTTCTTTTCTTTTTGGATTTATTTGATTGGATATCCTATTCTTAATTTATTATCGGAAGTATAGTAGCATCAAAAATTTTAGCAAGCTTTTGTGCCAGCTATTTTACCATACCTTTTTTTCTTTGTAAACATACAATTAAACCCTAACTATACACAATTAGTTAAAGAATATGATGTTATAATAAATAAGCAAATAAATAGGTCAAACTAAGTTTCCTAAATCAGTATGGAGAGCTAGACAAATAAATTTGCTCTCTGATATATTTGATGACAATAGGCTAAATGATATCTGAATTTTTGTAGGTTGAAGAAGTATGAAAGATGACAATACGGTTGTGTGCAATCTTTTTGCTGCACTGGAAAACCAAACGTCTCCTGTGATCAATTTTTTTGTTCTTTTCATGTTCCAATTTATAATTTAGGATGGCAATTTACTTTTGATATGAAGACAGTGCCAATAGGAGATCTTTGTGTACTGATACAAATTTGTTCGTTGCACTTAAAGAGGAAAGAGAAGAAAAGAACTTTTTGCCTTTTCCATTGACAAACTTAATGAGCTTCTTTCTTGATTGTTTTTACAAACCTAAAATTACTGACGTCGTTCATTGTAGAGATGGATGAAGGGGTGTCGGAATTTAATTTTCAAATTGATGAGGTTCCATGCAACTTTGTGCCAAGTCTTATAAAAAAACCCGGCCATTTTTATTAATATCCCTAAAAAAAATCAAAATTTTAAAAATACCCCTCTCATTTTTTTTTAAACATGCCCTGGCTGCCAGAATTACGGACGGCCCATTTCTCTAGTGAGGCGCCCCACTAGGCCTGTGAGGCGCCACCCCCTAGGCGTCCCATGGTATTTTTTTTTTTTTTTTTTAGAGAAATCTTAGTATTTTGATTTGAATAATTTTGTGAAAAAAAATTTAGGGTTTATGTATATGTGTATGTGTATGTCAAAAAATAAAATATTATGTGTATGCCAAAAAATAAAATATTTGATATATTTACGGAGTGATGTCGTAAATTTTTATAACTTTGATTTTTTTTATTTTTATTTTTTTTGGTGAACTATATGTATAATATACACATATACACATACACATACACATACACATATACCTACACGTACACATACACATATACACATACACATACACATACTAGTAATCGTGCCCGTGCACAGCAACGGGAGCAAATTATGTAGTAGAAAACCTAATTTACTAAAAAAAAAATTTCATAAAAAATAGAGAAAATAAATATCGTTGAATGTAAATCAAAGATATTATTTCTGAATTGAATATAGAAATAAAAAAATATAACATTCTCTAATAAAAACCATAAACATACAAAGCTAAAACAAAACAAACAACCTAAAAGTACTGAAGTAAGTAATTTCAATACGCTGACAGCCTGACACCAAATTTGGTAGCACCTCACGGCATGTTGAGCCTGTACATAGTAAACAAACTGTTTTAATCAAGGAACTTCAATTTGATTAATATTGATTAATTTAAGACAGAGTATTTTGATATTTTAATTTTAGAAGTACCTAAGTCTCAACTCTTCGTATTCTGGCATCTGCGGATTAAAATGGACAGTGGAAATATCCGTGGCAAGCAAATGATTATCTGTAAAATATTTTTATTTATTTAGTTTAAATTTAGTTTTTAAAATTTCAAATAAACATAAAAGATATAAATTTGTTACATACATGGTGTATCAACAAGTACTTTCACCCGAGTGACGAAAATAATAGACTTTTGTTCAATAGCTTGGAGGACTCCCGGGTTGTTCTCGAAGGGTTTGCCTACCATCAACAATGGAATGACAGTTCCTCTAAACATTGAAAACATTGTAAGCAATTATGTGAACCTTTAATGTTTGATTTGAAATATTCAAATTATAATTAGTAAGTGTTGTTTATTATTATTACTCACGTCGGATGAAATAGATATATCTTAACGGAAGGCACAAGTTCTCGACCTCTCCATTCGACGAAATTCACTTGGTGAGCATAACTCACTTGACCGAGAACATCTAAAACAAAGTCAATATATGTTGCCAATTATATAGTTTAGTAATGATAGTTAAGATTAAGATTAAGATTAAGATATTTAATTAAATAGGTAGTCACAAGTTAATTACCTGTGAGATATTTGCCGCGTGGTATCGCCTTAATTTGATCTATGGGTTGTGGCGTTGGGTAAATTGCAAAATTTGGATCGACTTGAAGAGTAACAAGAGTGGTTCGCCTTTCATCAATAGCAATCATGAAATCATCATTCGTGAGTTTATAGTTCTCGAATTTGAGACCATCCAATGGAAGGGGTTCGACACGGAAGTGTTCCATGCGATACATATCACCAATTTTTATATTGGCCTGTACGTATGATCTCATTTGACATGGAACCCTCGCTAACATTTTCTCTCTCTAAAATTTAAAAATCGAGAGTTAAAAATCAAATGGGTCGGATGTATTAGCATTATCATATGATGATGCATTGTAGCTGCATTCGCCATCATCAAAATTATCTAAACAGATTTAAAAAGACGGTTAGAAAAATTGGAGTCTTCTTAAATTATGGAGTAAGCATTAACATTTTTAGGTTGTTTGAAGATAAATCCCTTCTTTTCAAAGAAAAAGAAACCTGATGCTTCGGCTCAGATGAAGTTCCTCATACTCACTAAAGGAATAACATGCTATGATTAAAGGTTTTTTGAAGGAGTGTTTGCTGGTAAACAGCAGTTCTCTATTCTGACAGTCTGAATTGTGATTTTTTCTGAGAGCAATTGGCTGGGCCAAATTTGGAGTTCTTTATATGGAAATGACCATCAATACTTGAACTTTATGTCTAATTAATTTCAGAATTTTTATGGCTCAGGGACTATGATGAACAGGTGGTTTTGTAACTGACAAATTTCAGGAACCAGCAGTTCTCTATTCTGACAGTCTGAATTGTGATTTTTTCTGAGAGCAATTGGCTGGGCCAAATTTGGAGTTCTTTATATGGAAATGACCATAAATACTTGAACTTTATGTCTAATTAATTTCAGAATTTTTATGTCTCAGGGACTATGATGAACAGGTGGTTTTGTAACTGACAAATTTCAGGAACCAGCAGTTCTCTATTCTGACAGTCTGTTTTGTAACTGTGTTTGTTCCCGTTTAAAAAAAAACATCCAACTCCATCTCCATCTCCAGCCACTGTTTGTTTATTACTTAATCATCTTTGGTAGATCTTAATCAATTGAATTTAAATTCGGTCAAAGAGTTTGCTGCCTCCAAACTGTGAATTTTCAATTTTCCCAACTGTTGCCTACCACACATGATACATGTACAAACTACAAATAGAATATTGATATGATGCTTGAAAAGCGGATTTACCCAGAGAATAATTAATTCTCCCTATTTTTTTCATTTCTTTTTCTTCTCAACTCGGATGTGCGGTGAGTTGAGACCCTTCGATGCAAAGTCGAGGCGCTCCGGTATCACACCATAGGTGTTCAGGCCAGGGAATCTGTCTACTGTTACCAAATTTACCGAAAGCCCCTGCTTGTTTCTGGTCGGAAATCAGAGGGAGAAGGAGCGTGGAAGTGAGAGGAGGCAAGAGGGGTGAAGAGACGGAGCGGAAGGAAGAGAACGGGGTGAAGAGGGAGCGCCAGGAAGTGTTTTAGGTTTTTAGGGATCCTATGTGGCGTGAACAGTGGGGTCTTATGTGTTGAAGAGTAAAATTTAGAAAATTCTGCTGTATGTGATCTGAAAATTGAATGGCTGATATTAATTCCGAAAATTTAACTTTTAATCACAATCCTTGCAGGATCTAGACATTAAGCTCCTTAATAAGGTAGGGAGATACATATACCTACACGTACACATACACATACACATATACACATATACATATATAGTTCTAAAAATAGTTTAACATAGTTCAACAGTACAATCAAAAGCGCAATTAAAGTTCATAACATAGTTCAAACTAAATAAATCAATTCGCATAAGCAAAATACTACAACATAATACAATTGGGGTCTAAGCCTTACGAGCTGAGGAGTTTGCTCCATTCTTTTCCTCAACCCGACGGACGCACGCAGGACACTCCCACGTAGTGAGACGAGCGTCATTCAGCAGATCTGCATGCGGGTCCATGCAATTGGGATGAACAACTTTGCCACATTTATAACAGAAGAACATATCCACCATATCTCCCTTCAGCTCACATAAGGAGCACTGTCCCCATCCAGGTGGAGGGACCCTGTCCACCCAGCCTTCCATCAGCATTTTTCTAATTGATGGATCAAGAGTGCTCAGAAATTCTTCATTATTTTTGGGTGAAAACAATATTTCCAAATTCCTCATCGCGTAGGCTTCAGCCGTCCAAAAATTATTAATGAGTGTTATTTTTGCTTCGCGTTCGGTCTCAGTTCTTCCTCTATTTTTTCCAACTTTGGGTGCCATTATAACTAGGGTTTCAAGTGACAGCAATTGATTAGGAAGGCTAATTATGTGCGTAATTAAATACTAACTGTACAGTAATCAACGACTAATTGGAAAATAATTAGAAAATATTTAAAAAATAATTGAAATAAATATTTTAAAAATAATTAAAAGAAATATTTAAAAAATAATTACAAAAAATATTTAAAAAAAATTAAAAATTTATTCAAATTACATGTAGCTATAGTCGCCCAGAAAATCGTCCAAAATCGCCTTCAGCGCTTTCTCCCTTCTCTCTGCCTTTGAGGTGGGAGGTAGACTGATGTTGGAGTGAGAAGAGAGAGAGAAAAAACGAATAAATAGGCATCCCTAGTGGACCGCCTGTGGCCCAGGCGGTCAGGACCCTAGCAAACCGCCCCTGTCACAGGCGGTCTGCTGGGAGTGTGGGTCGCAAATAATAAAGAAATTGTAATTACTTGAATGTAATTTCTTAGTTTGAATGTAATTACTTGAAGTGTACTGTTAAGCTTTTAATTATATTGTTGAACTTTAATTGTATTGTTGAACTTTAATTGTATTATTAAACTGTGTTGTAATAGAGAAATGCAAAGTGCAAACAACATAATACCAACATGAACATAAAATAAAAAAACGTAATGTCAACATAATGCGCGCCAATATAATACAGCAGTCCCATAGTCAAAATACTACAGTCAGAAATATATCACAATAAACAAAAACTCTACAATCATCATCTTCGTCTCCTTCCGGATAGAGACAACCTAGGAGCCGCTATGCCCTTGCCATGCCTGTGCGGCTGCACGCGCCTCTGCGGACTCACATCTCGTAACGCCTCCTCTCCCAAATCCTCCTCATCGTCTCCCATATCCTCATCCTCGTCCCCCGTATACATGTGTTGCGTACCTATCCTGGCTGCCCATGGATCAAATCCAGCAGCTGACTCTGCATTGGTGGGCTGTGTACGCAGCTCCCATGGATCTTGCTCCCAGTTTGCAGCATACGTGGAAGGAGGCGGTGCGCCAAATAATGCAAAGACAAAGCCATCTACAGTCTGAGATGAACTCCCACCAGCCTCAAAGTCGTGCTCCATCTCCACTCCATATCGTGTCTGTGGGAGCCAATGACCTCTGCATCTGTATTTGCCGGGGCCAGCTCATCTATGCTAAATCTGGGATCGGTATTCCAACGAGGTGCTCCATCCTAGATTAAAATAATATTAGTTTTGCTACATACAAATAACTCTGCAACAAATAATGGTATAATTGGCGATTGACCGTGCCAAGCTCTACTGCAACTCCGTATTTATTTTTATAAGCATCCTATCCTTGGGTATTCAACACCCAGTCGTGGAACGCCCAACCTGAGTCATCAGCTGCATAATTGGAAGTTAACTGAGTTAGAACGAACAATTCAACGAAAATAAGAATATTGTGTGTCGTACTTTTAATATTAACTTGTAATTACCTGCAGGAGCTTTCGGCATATCGTGACCGTAGATGGCCTCTGGTTGGTAGTCCGGATTTCGCGGTGCAAACTTTATCTCCCGCCAATTGATGTTCTCCCCAGCATCGCGCAGCATGCCAACAAGGCAGCCTTCAAAACCGCCTGTCTCCACGATTGGTGCAGTGTGCTCGAGCATCTGGCATCCTATATATCGCCAAGCATCCCTCGCCATGCACACCAAGCTGTGTCCAACTCCTCTCATAGCGGTCAACAGCTGCACACAACATGATTATGCCAACAGTAAGTAATTAAAATTTACAATTTTAAATTAAAGTATGTTTCGGTTGTACTTACCGCGCGAGCATTGATCGGACCCTAGGGCATGTAATTGCTGGATGAATCCATCAGTCTACGTCGAAGGGTCTCGCCATAATGGCCCGTCAGGTAGATTAACGGCATGCCCCATCTCTGGTACCATACGGCATATCTCAAATCCCTGGGACCAGCACCCAACGAATCAGTAGATGGCGGGCTCCATAAATGCTGCTCCGGCTGTCGATCCCAGTTGTACTGCATGATGAAATGCTGGCTCCAGTCGACTTTCGACTTAGTGTGCGCCGTTCTACAAGTGCAATTAATTAGAAAGGAGAGAAACAATGGATATATTAAAGTGATAATGAAATTAAGTAGATGGTACTTACTTGTGGAACTTGTCGGTAGCATCCTTGCCCATCAGCGGGTGCTCCGGGATGAAAGCATCCAAGCCAAACTGTCGGGATACCCGATCGGGGTAGTGGTACTCCACTATCCAGAAACAGACGACCGGTCCCCGAAAATACCATAGATGTGTCTGCTCTAATGTCAGCGGGCTCAGCCATCTACGCTGATACCATGCACGATACGGAAACCAATCGATATTCCCATCTCGGAGCATCTGGAGCTGACCCTGGACATAAGAAATCCCCCTGCCCTTCTCATCATGATCGTGATGACTGCCCCATATGGCGGCGTACACGGGGCATCTGGCTAGGTCAGGGCCTCCCCACTCGGGATGCGGCAATGGTATGACTGGCCGATTTATGGGCAGATGTGACCACGACCAGTGCTGGAGCAGAAGAAGTGGTCCAAAAAGCTGTTTATTCTTCACCTGAAAATTTAACTTAAAATAAAAACTGGGTGCTTCTTATCCAACCTTCAATAACAACGTATATTAATACAGACTTACCAGACAAGCATGACAGAGGCCTCTGTATAAGTGGGCGAAGACAGCTCCACCCCAGTTCCATCTCGATTCTTTCTCCAGGTCGCTTAGCAGGGAGAGATACATCATCGGGACAGCGTCACCGCTGGAATTCTCGAACATGACAGCACTGCACAAATCCAGCACATATGCCATAGTATACCTGCAATATAAAATAATCAATGTAAATAATTGAGATTGTTGAGGAACTACTAAGTTAATTTAAAGAGTGTAATAGTACCTCCTGACTGCCTCAATGTCATCAGTATCAGGAAATATCTGATTCTGGAAGAAGTGAGACCGGAGTGCCTTTAGAGAAATACAGTACCCGGAATAGCGGAACTCCTCCTCCTCCCCCTTCTTCTTCTTATATTTCTTCTGCAGAGTCTTCGGATCACACCCTAACAACTCCGGTAGCATTCTCTGCAGCTCTGGATGGTCTGAGATGCCACCTATGGGGTCGCCATCGATACGTAAACCCCATAAGGCGCTCACATCACCAAGGGTGACTGTCATCTCCCCGACCGGGAGATGAAATGTATGAGTCTCAGGTCGCCATCTCTCCGCTAGACCATGCATCAGAGACACATCAATCTTACTCTGCGGCATGGTGGCAAGCTGGTACAACCCGAGGTTCAAGATGTATCGCTGCATTTCTTTATGGGGAACGAACAGAATCTCAGACCTGCGGTGCCTCACCGTAAGCATGACATCATCTTGTATTTATTATCAATTTGCCATACTCAAATCGTGCCATTTTTTTAGTAACTCGACAGAATGTCATTTTTTTAAGTATAAAAATCACGTACCTTAAGAGATACCAATGAGACGCGGTGCTTAACATGATGGGTCCATAGAAGAGGACTAAATGTGTCAGGGTCATGCACACCATCTGGAAAATCGGCCTGAGAAGACAGATCTGCTCCAGTCGGATCCTCAAAACCCCTGGCAGTCGTATCATCATACGACGACAGGCCCTCTCCAGTCGGATCCACCGAGGACGTGCCCGCTCCAGTCGGATCCACAGCATCTGCACCCACTGCAGACTCAGCTCGTACTCCCCACCGTCTAACTCTAGGCATACTACATTTACCAAAAAAAAATAATCAAAACATACAATTTAATCCAAACACATATTAATATGGCCAACCCGTGATATGCATAGTACCATGGACTCACTCTATTAATTATATAATTAACATAAAAATCATTGTCAAATTTTTACTTTCAAAAATAAAATTTATTGTCAAAAAACAAAAGTAATTTTTAAACAAAAAAAATTGCATATTTTTAAACCATAAACCCCAACCCTACATTTTTAAATTAATTTTTTTTTTTTGGATATGCATGCAATTTACTTGCAACAAAAAAATATATATATCATTTTTAAACAAATATTGATATACTTCAAAAGAATTAGTTTTACCTCAAATTAATTTGTATTGATAATATACATATTTGTCATCAACTATCACAAAAATAATTTTCAAAAAATAAATATGCATATTTTAAAATCATAAACCCAAAACCTAAATTCTTAAACATTTCAACCAATTAAACCATAAATTAAAACACTAGATTGACCCATAAACCCTAAATTTTTAAATAATTCACAACCATAAACCCTAAACTAAACCCTAAATCCTAAATTTTTAAAGCAATTCACAATTAACAACCATAAACCCTAAATTGAACCATATCACATTCAACCAATTTTATCATAAATCATAATCCTAAATTCGAGCAATTGAACCAATTCGAGCATTCAAGCAATTCAAGCATCCAATACAAGCATGCCATTGCATGTCTACTATTTTTCACAATTTACACCCGCAATTCCCACAATTTATAATCGCGCAATTCTCACAATTTAATAGCATTTATCCTAAACCCGTAATTCTCACAATTCGTGAAATTCGACCAATTCGACCAATTTAATCAATTCAACTAATTACTCACATTTAACCCTAAATATCAAATCGAATCAAACTGAATCACATTACACAATTCAATCACATTTAATCTAAAACCTAAACTCTAATCGAATCAAAACAAATAAAACTTACTTGTTCAATCGAGGGAGAAGCGAATCGAGGCCGGATGTCGTGCGAGGTAGAGGTGCGTGGTGCGGAGCTAGGGCAGCGGTTAGGGTGGCCAGTGGGGCTCGGGTGGGGCCTAGGGTTTTTTTTTTTGGTTTCTGGGCGGGTGAAACACAGAAGGGAGACAGAGAGGGATGGGGCGCGGGGGGGGGGGGGGGGGGGGGTTTATGATGGGTAGTGGGGCGCCTCACAGGGTATATGGGCCGCCCTGGCCCCAGGCGGTCAGGGCATGTTTAAAAAAAAATTGGGGGCAGGGACATTTGTAAAATTTTGATTTTTTTTAGGGATATTAATAAAAATGGCCAAAAAAAACCAATTGTAATATTTCATGGTGTACAGACTACTCACTACTGCCTTGTTTAAATGTTTTCGTACCACATGAATTCCATTCCAGCTGTGTTCAGATTTTTTTTCATCTGAAATTTACAGGATTATGGAATATTAAAGAAATAATCATTTTGAAGTTCGTTACGAAGATTCTATAATCCATTTCAGTCAAATATTTTTAGAGAACTTGAAGTCTCCACAAACTTGTCAAATATTTCTTGGGATACTGTTTGCAAATCCAAAAATCAAGGAGGTCTAGGTATTGTTGATTGAAAAAGGCTCAACCAAGCCTTGTTGGCCAAATGGTGGATCAGATTTCAAGATCCCAACATTTCTGGTATGTGGAAAACCATCCTGACTGCCAAATATGGTCAATCAGGTTTCTCTTCTAATTGTTCTTCATTTTGGTCTGGTGTCCTTAAAGGTACTGATGTGGTGGAGTTAGGGCTTATTAGGCATCTTAGTAATGGTTCTACAATTAAATTTTGGAAAGATAGGTGGTGTTCAGATCACCCCTTATCTTTTATATATCCATATCTTTTTCTTTACTCATCTGACCCTGATCTTTTAGTTGTTGAAGCCTACGAGAATTCCTCTCTACAGTTACAATTTACAAGACAATTAACTGGTGTGCTTTTTACTGAGTGGCAAGCTCTGCTTGCACAATTAACTAATTATATCCCTAACCCTACTTTACCTGATACCCTATATTGGAGATGGTCTAATGTTGGTAAATTTTCAGTCCACTCTTTCTATCAGTGGCTAGAGTATGGTGGAATCGATAACACTACTTTTGATTCTATTTGGTTGTCTAAAATGCCCCTTAAAATTAAAATTTTCCTCTACCTTCTTAAAAGAAATAAAATTTTAACCAAAGGTAATTTACTTAGGAAAGGCTGGCAAGGTGACCCAACTTGTCATTTCTGTGGTGCTTTTGAGACAACAAACCATTTATTTGTACAATGTAGCTTTATTAATTCTATATGGCAATGGATAGCGTTGCACAACAATTTTACTTTTCATGGTACTTGTATGGATGATGTTTGGTTTATTAATGCTTCCATACCCCTAAAAAATGCTCCATTGGTTGAGATAGTTAGAGGAGCAGTCCTATGGTGTGTCTGGCTAGAACTCAATAAACTTTGTTTTCAAAACACTTGTGTTCCATCCTTGACATCTGTAGGCACTAAGATCATCTCTCTTGTCAAATTTTGGTGTAAGACTTTACTTTCTGGCTCTTTACTTCATTTATCACTAATTTTACCTCTGGACACTAATGACTTACATACCCAGGAATTGATTCTTTTACCTTCAGAGGGAGAGGAAACTATAACAGAGGAAGAGGGAGGGGGCCAAGAGGAAACAGGGGCAACCACCCCTATGGAACAGGACGCTATAATCCTTATGCTTGGTTCAGCCCAGGATATATAGCTTAATACTTGGTTATGTTGGTTCTCAGTTAGTCTTGCTATGTTTTGTTGATATATAGTTGTTGTTTTCAAAGCTGCCTCATTTTGTTAAGGGCATGCTCTTCTACTTTTATTACTTCTGTTTTGTATGATCTGGAGTTTTCCAGTATTTTTTGTAAAACATGCTGTAAAGCTCTAGCTAATTGGAGCCTCTCAGCATTTGAACAAAAAATATTAGTTTCTTAATGAAATCGGTGGGATTCACCCACTTTCTCAAAAAAAAAAAAAATGTTCCTTTTAAGAAAACTATATTTTTATTTTTTAGAGAGGAAGGTTTTCACATAATTTGTAGAATTAATTATTTTTTCAGAGTAAATAATTTTTGTTTTGTTTCTTCTACAATAAATATTTGTCATGTCAATATTTTTATCCAAGTGCTGATTTGGGTTTTATTATCAATATTAAGCTCTTGTGTGAAATACGTAAATTTGGGATCTGCACATCATATGACCATAGATTTAATATCATCTAAAATTATCTTTGTTCATTTTAGAAAATTCATAAACACCTTCGATGAAAAAATTGCTAAGCTTTGCTAATTCGCTATATTTAGCCAATAACACTTGCGGATAATCAATTGAAGGACCAGAGTACAGAGATATATAATATTTTTTATTCATTAATCTTTTATATTTTAATTTGTTAGTAAATTTTGATACCGTTTTCTGTGTTTTCAAATTAAGTGATAAATACGAAAGAAGAATTTACCTCTGCCGTATGATTAAATTCTCTTCTCTTTTTTTTTTCACTATTTTTTTGAAGGAGGAATTTCTGGAAGCATCTTTTGCGCCTCTAGGAATTTGGTAGGTCCAAGTAATTAAAGAGAAGCTTATTGGAAAGCAGAAATGGTGTACTGATATTGACAGAGTAGTGTTTGCTTAATGAAGCGCACGAGGAATAACCAGCACTGCTTTGGCTCTATTGTACGTGCGCTTCATGAAGCAAATATTACTCTGTTAAATATCTTTTATTGAACAGCTCAAAAGAAAAAAAAATATCTTTCTTAATCACACTACGCCACGTGTGATATCCTACCCCGTTGATACCTCAATCTATGACATACTCTGAGGTAACAGAATATTAGCTCTTAGATACAGACCGTTCGATCAGAATCCGGACCAATCCGGTTCGAGTTGGAATGCAGGGATTTACTTTAATGTTCGTGCTGATGCAGATGAGACGGTCTAGGTGTATATTTTTATCCATGTTTTATTCTTCTATAAAGCCGAGTCGACGTAATCCGATTTTGTTAGAGAGAAACCAAAACCAATTCGGGTGTTTCTAATTCTAGGGTTTTTATTACATTTCCTTCCATTCCCATTCCCATTCATTGTAGACTTGTAGTAGACAAAAATTGAGCTGGATCGGAGTTTGGAGGCGTTTCTAGGGTTCATTCAATGGACTATTCAACGGAGAGGGAACTACTAGAGACATTCGAGGCGGCCAAGAAGGCTGCTGACGCGGCATCTGAGGACGTCGGCGCGTCTCCGGAGGCGGATCGGTGCATCGACGCCTTGAATAGGCTGAGAGAGATCAAGGTCACCACCGCCGTGCTCGTCTCTACTCAGGTAGGTTCGTCAATTCTCAAATTTTACATTCTTTTGCCCTTTCTAGATGGGCGTCAACTGTTTTAAGTTATAAGCGTGATTAAGTTTATCGACTCCCGAGCTCCTACATTTTTAGATTCATTTTAATTTTCTCTTTTCTATCCAATAACAACAAAACCACTACAATTTTTTTTGTCAATTCTTTCATCCTTGTTAGGTTTTATTATATTAAGTTCAAATAAGGAAAAAGTGATAAAGGTTAGATTGTATAATTGCTTCTGTACACTATAGTTCTTTATAGAATATTCTTTTCTGTTGTTTGGTAGTTGTTCAATGTTAGGTTTTGGCTATGTTCTATGCGGCTATAAATCTTGGGAAGGCAAATTTTATATGGAAATACACAGAAATTTAACACCTCTTTTTGCTATGATAATTGAAATTGTACCTGATTGTACTGCTGAGACTAGCCCTTAAAAGATATAGAGAAGTTAACTGATTCCACAAATCAGTTAGGAAATGTAAAAGAGATAATGAGGTTTTTATAACTCAAACCATGTTTTTCTTTCTCATAAATTAAGAAGATCATAAAATTATTTTCCTGGAATATCTCTTCCTGCTACAAAACACCTGTTATTTTAACCATGGTCAATGCATCAGGAGGTCTTTCTGATAATATCTTTTCATATATATTAAAAAAAGGTTAATATCTTATACGTATACCTCTAGAATGGCCTTTACCTCACAATCCGTCTTTAGTACTACAATCTGCATTTCAGCATTCCTTTCTATTTTTCTTTTTTTGTCTGTCTTTTAATCTTTGGTTTTCTCTATATATGTTTTTAGGTCGGTAAACGCTTGCGATCTCTGACAAAGCACCCCCACAGTGAGATCCAGTCTGTGGCTTCTGAACTGATCACGTTTTGGAAAAACATTGTGGTAGAAGAGAACTCAAATGGAAAGAAAAATGGGCAGACTGAGAAGTCATCCAATTCCGGGAAGCCCGTTAAAACCGAATCCAAACCCAAACCTGAAAAACCCCAGCTTGCACAGCCTGAAAAGATAAAGGTGAGACCTGAAAAGAGAGATGTTAAGCCCGAAACCCCAAAATCTGAAAAGAAGCCCCTTGTTAGGGAGGAGAGGAAGCTGGCAGTCTCAGTTGAAAGGAAGGCGCCAGCTGTTCCGAAGCTGTCGTCCCTTCTCAGATGCAATGACACCAACCGTGATCGCATTCGCGAACTCATGGCTGAGGCCTTCTTGAAGGTTTCTGGTGAAACTGAAAAAGACGACAGAGAGGAGGTGAGGAACATCCTAGACGAGGTGGAGGAATGTGACCCACTACGGGTTGCTGTGACTGCTGAGTCAGCACTTTTTGCAAAGCTTGGTGGCTCGACCGGTGCCCAAAAGCACAAGTACAGGTCGATCATGTTCAACCTGAGAGCAGATAACAACACCGACTTCCGGAGAAAGGTGCTGATAGGACAGATTAAACCTGAAAGGATAGCAAACCTGATGCCGGAGGAGATGGCAAGCGATGCGAGGAAGATGGAAAACAAACAAATCAAGGACAAGGCTCTGTTCGATTGCGAGCGCAGTGGCGCGCCCAAGGCCACAACAGACCAGTTCAAGTGTGGCAGGTGTGGCCAGCGTAAGACCACATACTACCAGCTTCAGACGCGCAGTGCTGATGAGCCCATGACCACTTTTGTCACCTGTGTCAATTGCAACAATCACTGGAAATTCTGCTGAGTTTTTGAAATAATTTTCAGGGTTTCGAGAATTGCAGTTCGTAGTCTCTGGTTTCTGTTCTCGGTTTAGTTTTCTGTTATTCATTTTTATTTTTTGTTGTACTTGGGTATTTGATGGACCTGTTTTATGGGGCAATTTTCTGGCAGTTAGGCTCTGATTACTCTTTTTATATATGACCTAGATTATGTGAAGAGGGTTTCAGAGGAAGGTGGGTTTGTGTAATTAAGTTAGTTTAGAGGATTAATTAATTTGGTCCAGTCAATAACATGTACTCTCATCTCATCTCATCTCATCTCCTTTTCATTTGATTCCATTTAACCAATAATTAATTAGTTTTATGCATGACTGCGAGTTGTATAATAATTACACGGAATATGATGGTTCAGGTTTTCTTTTCTTTTTACTGGTAGTGGTTGGTTTATCTGTGACTGTATGTTTCTTTTCTTTTTACACGGAATATAATTATTATTTTTATATAAACTATGGTACTAGGATGTAGTCTAAATATTGTTTAATCCAGTAGAAAGTATGTATTATATAATATCATTAGATAATCATAATAGTAACAAAGTGAATAAATAGTTGTATTTGAAGTATTTAATGTAAATTATTATTATAATGTATACAATTATAAAAAAGAAGAAGATAGAATCTATTTTGTATACAATTAATTACTTGAAGGGCTTGAATTTGTGGATTTTTGGAGTAATTAAATTTGAGAGTCGTTGAATTTGGCGACTGATTAATGGAGCTTAAAATTTTGGTAGGTAAATAGAAATAGTGGCGACCCTGACCCTGAGGCAGGCTTGAATTTGTGGCTGTCAGCGTCGCTTGAAAGTCAAGTTAAAGTTGGAAAGGAGAGGGAGAGGGAGAGGGAGACGTGGCATCTTAAGGACCCACGGCCACGATTCGGAACTGGGATCCAGTACAATACCTGACCCGAGTCCGACCGTATAGATTTATTAGAATGAGATCTGGTATCCTCCTCCTCCTCCTCCTCCTCCTCCATTCTCCTCCCCAACTAAAATCAGAATTTCAAATTACAAAATTAATTGCATACTAGTAGAGTTTAGAGTTCATGGCGCTCGCGGCCGTCAGAAGCGGGGCTACATTTCTTCTCTCCCCGTTCAACAAACCTACAGTATCTCCCTCTCCCTCTCCCTCTCCCTTTTCTCTTTACGCGCGTAAACCCTTCTAAGACCACCCCGCTCGTAGTCTTAGCTATTTAACTATTTCTTTGCAGCTTATGATTTGTTCGACTCCGAGGTTAATCCAGATGAGGAAATCAAACAAGAGAAGGGTGTTATCAATGTACTCACAAGCACGAGATGCTTCTCTAATCCAAGGTACCAATTTCAATCCTTTTTTCTTCTCTTACACCACCACACAACACATTATACCCAAAATTTCATGAAATATCTTACAATTCTCATGCTATGCTATGCTATGCTAGATAGAATAAATGAATTGCCAAACCTAGTAGAGGATATACTCCAGACATCAATTAATACTGGGCCTAGGGGTGCCGTAAGACTGCTACAAGGAATCCAAGCTGTTATTGGGGTCAGCACCGACTGGCTAAATGACTTCTCTCAGGTACCGTACATATATGTTTTATTATTCTTTCATTTCATTATGTTAATATATTCTTCTTTCTTTCTGATAGCTTGGTATAGAAATGTAAATGGGTGGCCCACCTCAATTAGCATTTGAGAAATGTAGCAAGGATTATCAACCACAGCAAGTGAAAATATAGCAAATTGAATTTTTATTTTATTATTATTATTATTATTATTATTATTATTATTATTATTTTATTTTACGTAAGTCTGACTGGTTACTGTAATATGCTAAATGCATCTGGTACATAAATGGTCTCTCCATTAACCAAGCAGTGAATGTTGTACCGGAACCTGGCACCACCTTAACAGAGCAAGCTGCAAAAATTAAATCATCACAGTTCAAACTTTTTTATTTTTCCTTAATTTTTTGAAAAATGGTGGTAGCTACTACCTGTTCCCATTCTAGAATAGAAGCCAAGTACATTACATTAATAATTCTTTAAGTTTACTAAGAGGTGCTATGGTACTAGATTTCCGTTTAAGATTGTACAAACACACACACACACAAAAGAAAAAAAAAAGTGATCTTGTGGTAATAATGGATTTGTTCTTTACTTGTTTTGTTATTACTTATTCCTTTTTTTTTTGTGCACCATTAAAGAAGCTGATGATAATGAAGCTAGAATGCCTATGCAGAGAACAGACACAACTGGTGGAATCTCTAGCCAATTACAGCCCGGGTTGCTCTCTCCTACTTATCTCAGGAGGCTCTTTGAGAGGATGGGTGCTACTTACATCAAATTGGGACAGGTATGCTTTAAAATTCATGCTCTTGATATACTACTTAAACATTAGTTGATTTATGGATGGGAACTCCAGTGAGATAGCAGTTGAATTTTCTAGTTCATACCAGTTCCCGCTGATGCTATATTAACAAAAGCTTCAAATAGGCACTGTATGGTCAAGAAATAAGTTAATAGAAAAAATAATGCACCCTTATCAAAATCATGAACACTGAGTCAATTACATTTTGCCATGATTGTACTGATAATGCTGTAGAGGTGCAGTTCATAGCATCTGCACCTACTTTGTTTCCCGCAGAGTACGTAGAGGAGTTTCAGAAATGCTTTGACCAGACCCCACCAGTTCCATTTAGTCAGATCGAGGCCATAATACGTGAGGAGCTTCAGAGGCCATTGGATGCTGTTTATGAGTATGTTGATCCTGTCCCCATTGCTTCTGCTTCCATTGCACAGGTTTGTTTGTGGGGACCACATTGTTATAAACACGCGAGTATAACAATAACAAGTTCAGTGTTTTCTATCGACTTAAGCTGTCAAAAAACACCCTGCTTGCATAGCATGTATCAGAGTAGGGAGGTCTTTAAGTTCAAACCCACTTGGGAGTTGGGACCGCTATAATGAATTCACATTTCATCAGGACCCTATTTGTTTAATTTGACTTACCTGATACTGTTAAGAGGTAAAACTTGTTTTTCCTTGATTGGTTAATCATAATCAAAATTAACACCGATTAGTCTTTACTCATGCAATCAAGCTTCCTTTTTACAATTTTCCTTCCACAAGGACTTAAGCTTGTCCTTTCAGGTTCACGGTGCAAGGCTGAAAAGCTCTGGCCAAGAGGTGGTTATCAAAGTACTAAAACCGGGTATAGAAGACGTACTAGTTGCAGATTTAAACTTCATTTATGTTGTTTCCCGGATTCTGGAGTTTTTAAACCCTGAACTTCGAAGAACTTCTCTGGTGAGTCATGATGTTTAAACCCCTTTGAATTTCAATTCAAGTACTTCTCTAACCGAAGAACTGATATACTAGGTGGGGATAGTGAAAGATATCAAAGAATCAATGCTCGAAGAAGTTGACTTCAGAAAAGAGGCAGCAAACATGGAGGCTTTTAGGAGGTACATAGAGGCAATGAGTCTGGAGAGGCAAGCCAAAGCACCTTTTGTGTACACCCATTGCAGCACCAAGCGTATTTTGACCATGGAAAGACTTTATGGAGTTCCTCTCACTGATCTGGACTCGATTAGGTCACTTGTGCCTGATCCAGAGCTGTCACTAGTGACTGCACTCAATGTCTGGTATGATCTCGTCTGTCACTGATTGTTTCTTTGTATATTTAAATCAGCTCCGAACACAATTCTTTTAATTGACCAGCCCTCTATTACCGCTGTTTTCTAACACTGCCCAATTGGTAGTGCTGGTTCCAGTTTAGGGACTTCTGGATTAGTTGATGCTACTTACTGTACCTAAGTATTGTTAATTTAGGATTCAAGAAATATTTTGAGGCCTTTTTGGTATTTTTAGCTGAACAGGGAAAAGTAAACTTGTCGGAGTTGTTTTTGACAGTTTATTTTGTTCTGTTATATACTTTTCAAAGTTTCATAAAAGCTTGTCATCATTATCTCAGGACATACCTTCTATAAAACGTGATAAATGACAGGTTCGGGAGCCTGATTTCGTGCGAGTCCTTCCATGCAGATGTCCATGCAGGGAACTTATGGCTGCTTCGTGATGGTCGAATTGGATTCCTTGACTTTGGTATGATCGTAGTTTAAGAAATTTATTGGATTGATGATCAGTTGTCCATTTTGACATAAAGTCTACTGAAATAAAGCACCAAACAAGCCGAACAAACAAAAATAAGAAGTGACAATTAAGTTGTGGAATTAAGAACCAAATGTTGTAAATAATTACAGGAATAGTGGGGAGAATATCTCCTAGGACATGGGCCGCCATGGAGGTGTTTTTGGCCTCGTTTGCTACTGAAGATTACGAGGCTATGGCTTCTGCATTGATAGAAATGGGTGCAACCGGTAAAGATGTAGACGTGACAGCCTTTGCACGGGATTTAGAAAAGATTTTCTCCTCAATACAGGTGCATTCATATATAATAAGTTAATAACATGTTTCTTTACTTTGTTGCTCTTGTAGTTCTGACTGAACTGTAGTTTAGTTACCAATGATTCATATGTTATAAGTAATAACATATTTCGAGTAGAACTTGGGTGTTCTTAAGTTCACCAAACCTCTTTGTGAACTCAACTCTAAAACCTATAAAATTGATTTTAAACAACGAATCTGAACCGTTGAAACTCATTTACCTTATGAGTGATGTGTCTATGTGCAAAAGTTTTAAATTTTGAAATAATTTTGTTTTGAGTCAAGTGGTAAAACAAAATTTCAAAAAATGAATGCATTAAAATAAATTTATAACCTTCTAATTTTGACTGCTTTACTTTATATTAAATTAATTCGAAAGTTAAAATTTTTCGCATGTAGACGCATCACTCATAAGGTAGATGGGTTTTAATGATTTGGATTCGTCGTTTGAAGCCAATCCAATAGATTTTAGAGTTAAGTTCACAAAGAGGCTTGGTGAACTTAAGAACCCCCTACTTCTAGTCGCATACTAGTACACATGCATTTGAAGAATAGCATAACATACACAGATCAGTCAGAGTAAGATGGTCGACTTTCTTTTATGGAATCTAAGATAAACCAGAACCAGTGATTACTAGTCAGCACAATATATCAGAACATATGTTATGCTTCATTTAGAACAAAGAATGGTCGTCATGCTTCATTTAGAACATTTTTCAAATTCCTGTAGGAATTGGATACAGAATTAGTAATTGCATCCAGAAGAGGACCCGACTCAGCTACAGCGGTCTCTGCCAATGTTGTTGTTGATGACAGGCAGATGAATGCCTTGTTTCTTGACTTGGTTAGTACTTTCTACTTTGTAATCATATTTTCATATGGATACACATGACTGGTGGCACTTATTTTTATTTTTTTATTTTGTGGGGTTATGACATTAGGGTTAGCATAATGGAGCTTACAATGTCTGGTAAATGTAAGAAAAAGAGAAATCATAGATACCTTAATTGATCATGCTGGTAATTTATACCAGTATCCAGCTGTAATGCGCTATGTGGTTTGAGCAATTGTTAGCAACTGTTTAGGTATTTCAACATTTGAAATTTATGGACCAGAAGCTTATTGGTGAGTGTGGTTAGGGAAGTATGGCACTTGGCATAATTAGTTATTGGCATAAACATTAAATTCTTGGTTCAATGTGTTGAGATTTTCCTTCTATTTCAGGTTAGGGTTAGCGAGTCGTATGGCTTGAGATTCCCACGCGAATTTGCTCTTCTAATGAAACAGTTGTTGTACTTTGATCGGTATACAAGATTATTGGCACCGAGTATGAACATGCTCCAGGATGATAGGATCACCATCGTCTCCAATCGAAGGATGAGAAGTACGAATACTTTCCGTTGAGCCTCTTTATATTGACAATCTCTTGATTGGTAGTGTATATATTAGCTATATTCATACACTCAAAAGGATAATAGAAATGGCACTTTGAATAAAATTCTATTTTTTAATGTTGTTGGCTGTTATAGTGTTAGATAGAAGTACTTTGTTATATATATAAAATAAAGTTGTGTATCAAGCCTTGCCTAAATCTTTCAACTTTCAAGATAAGGAAAAGTTTTCTGTGGAGTTTAATCATCAAATACCTTGTGGAACCATTAGATAACAGCAATTATAATTGTTGCTATCACCAATTAAACTGGTCGGGTTATTTTTCTAGAATTGTAATTCATATGAGTAGAAATAGGCTGTTCTCAAGTTCACCAAGTTGTATGGTGAGCTTAAGTCCAAAACCTATTAGATTAGTTTCAAACAACAAATCCAAACCATTGAAGCCGATTTACTTCACAAGTGATGAATTTACACGTAAAGTTTTTAGAATTTTGAATTAATTTTGTATAAAGTCAAGCGGTCAAAAAGTGTTAAAAAAATGAATGCACTAAAATTAATTTATAAACCTTCTAATTTTGACCCCTTAACTTAATACTAAAATAATTCGAAAACTTAAAATCTTTGTATGTAAATTCATCACTTGTGAAGTAGATAGATTTTAACGACTTAGATTTGTCATTTGAAACTGATATAATATATTTTGAAATTAAACTCACCTAACTTTGGTGAGCTTAAGAACACCTAGTTCTACTCAAATTATATAATTTCAATTGCAGTTCAGATAACTTGAACGATAAAGAAATTATAATTTTGTCCGGGTTTAGATTCGGTTCGAAACTTTTTTGTTCTAAATTTTTATAATTTTTTTCTTCCACATTATTTCTTCATTATGAACTTTTTTTTTGGGTTAGGATAGGTTAAAAAATAATTTATTAGTTACTATTAATCCTTCGGCTTTTAGCTTGTAACTCAAATCCTAACTCATATAACCTGAACAATGAAGAAACGATTGATTTTTTTTCTTATCTGGTCAGAACTGCTTCAAGATTTCCATTTTGAACCTGGTCACGAACTTATCCTTTTGCCACTGGTTTTTCAATTTGGGGCCTAATTTATCAATCAAATATTATTTTGCTAACAAGAATAGTAATTCACGTAGTTTAAAATGAGTGCAGTTAAACAATTGGTTTTGTGCTTCAACTATACTTCACATTTCTATTCATATTAAAATATGCTTAAAGACCAAATTTTATATTTATTAAAAACTTTTTAAATTTTTTTAGATAAGTACAAAATCACTGTTTTTGGATGGTCTAAAAGAAGTAATAGTAAAAAGTTTTCAAAAACTAAAAAAAATTGTTCTCTAAGTATATTAAATCATGTTAAGCAGTATGGATTGACTATTAAACTTTGAGAACAAGATAAAGATGTGGGATATGATTTGAGTACAAAACTAATGATACATTTTAATCCTACTCATCTAATAACTATTTAACTCAAAATTGGTTTAAAATTTTTATATTATTAAGCTACTTTGAATCATAAACCATTTAGGCTACATACTAATTAATATAATCTAAAAAATGTATCATAAATAAAGTAAATTTCACGGGAAGTTACTAAATTTTGTCCTTTTTTAACCGGGAGAAAAATAATACGATGCCTATTTACCGAAATTTTAAAAAAATAATTTTGATTTAATAGGTTGATATTGATTTGCCTCCACTGGAAATTAATTTTGATCTTCTTGTCTTTTTTGTTGTTTTTAATATACAAAATAATACAATTTGATTATTTTTTATTATGTAAGAGATTATTTTTGTATATTTTATTATTTGACACTAGTTTTTGTTGTTTATTTATCTAGTGCTTGATGGATTTGAATTTGATTGTTGCCCCAGTCCCCACTCTATTATTAGAAATTCTGAATTTGTCCCATTAAGTTAAAAAATAAAACAAAATAAAAGGAAAGAGAAAGAGAAAGAGAAAGTGAGGTACTAAATCAAAATGACACGTCTACAAGATTATGAGTTGATGTTAAGACTTTAGAGTAAAGATGTTGTCCCCCTTGAGTCTATCTCCTAAATATCCCCCTAACTAACTAATGCATAAAGTACGATGGGGGACCACTAATTACATTGGGGGGACTACTAACTACTTAGGAGACCACTTATATTTGAAAAAAATTACAACTAGCGCACACATGTATGGATATTTATACGCGCAAGTATTACCATATAATATATTAAGTATTCATACCTAATACATTAAGTATTAAAAATAAAAACTGGACATTAACTTTCTTTTACACTCTCATCTTTTATACATTTTTAGAAGTGAGTTTTTCTTGTCCGTTTAATCTCATCAATATTTCTAACGATCTGTGATGAATTTTGCGAATCTAAAATCACAAACATCTTCTGCGTAATTTTATCTTTCAAATGAGATCTATGATGAAGTACTTTCGGGTTCTTCGTCGTACAAGTATTCATACCCCAGTGTGCAAATATTCATATATTGTCAAGTATTTTTCTTTAAAATGCCGAGTATTCATACTTAATAAGTAAAGTGTAAATATTTATATTGTAAAGTGTAAATGTATTGATAGGTACTGGGAGCGTCTAGGTGTTTATTACCAGCATGTACAAATTTGTTGATAAATATTGGAGATGGTTGAGGTTTATTAAAGTTTCTTTTTAACATTAATATTTGTACATAAATTCATAGGTATGTATACAATTGTTAATATGATTGCTATTATCTATAAATAACAATACACATCTTCATGCTTAAGTAGGAATACTAAGTGTTTTAGATATCAATAAATCAAATAAAGTATGTATGAAAAAAATAATAACATAAATGACTAGATACAAATACTTCATGTATTAACTATTGGTAAAACATATGCATCATAGTAACACCAAAATTTGTACAAGTAGATATGAATACTTCATGTCTTAAAAATTAGTAAAAACATATGCATCACATTAACAACAAAATTTGACCAACTAGATATGAATATTTGTTGTCTTAACTATTGTTATTTACCGTTTCATATATTAATAGCTTGAATATCATCAATTTTAAAAAATGTTAAATTAAGATACATTACAATGTAACAATTCATACTTCAATTATTAGTATGAATATTTTTTTCTGGGTACTTATCAATATGTTCAAGTACCAAACAAATTAATTGATTTAAGTTAGATTACAACATAACAATTCAACTTCAATGTGTAAGTATGAACACTTAATGTGTTATATATTTTTTTGGAAATATAAATGTCATATGTAAACAATTCATATTACAAAAACTACCGTACTGGTGATTGTGTAGTGGTAGTCCAACTAGGTAGTTAATTCATGAAGCACATTTAGGAATTTTTCACAAATATTTTACAATATAAAAATTCACACTTTAATGTGTAAGTATGAATACTTGATATTTTAAAAATGAATGTTTACAATAATTACAACGCTGACACTTGAGATGGTTATTACGCATCCGCTTGTCCTTGGTTTTTTGCATGTGGTCCCTATCGTAGTCGCTTTCAAGCGACGTTTGTGGCCCCCCAAAGTCAGTAGTGATCCCCCAGGTAGTTAATGCCAAAGACACATATGTCGGTTTCTGAGAAGAGTTAGGCTGGGGTGCTATGGATAGCATAGTGGCCTCTATGCTACGGCTCAATATTCGAGTTTTCAAAATCCAAACGGTCGATCCGAACCGTTCATCTTATTCTCCATATTAATATCTGCTTGGAGACCAAATTTTACATTTTTCTGAATTTTTTTACTATTTATTAAGTATTTTATAAAATTGTTGATCCAACGGTGGCTGCACAAAACAGTAAAACCGTTGGATTAGCGATTTTTAAAGTGGCTTAATAAATAGTAAAAAAATTCAGAAAATTATAAAATTTGGTCTCCAAGCAGATATTAATATGGAGAATAAGATGAACGGTTCGGATCGACCGTTTGGATTTTGAAAACTCAAATATTGAGCCGTAGCATAGAGGCCACTATGCTATCCATAGCACCCCAGCCTAACTCTTCTCAGAAATAATTTACAACATAAATATTCACACTTTACTGAGTAAGTATGAATACTCGGCATTTTAAAGAAGAATACTTGACAAAATATGAATATTTTCACATTGAGGTATAAATACTTGAATGACGAAGAACCCGAAAGTACTTCATCATAGATCTCATTTGAAAGAGAAAATTATGTAGAAGATGTTTGTGGTTTTAAATTCGCAAAATTTCTCACAAATCGTTAGAAATATTGATGATATTAAACGAACAAAAAAAATCCGCTTCTAAAAACGTGTAAAAGATGAGTGTACAAAAGAAAGTTGATGTCCAGTTTTTATTTTTAATACTTAATGTCTTAGGTATGAATACTTAATATATTATATGGTAATACTTGCACATATAAGTATACATACATGCACATGCCAGTTGTAATTTTTTTCAAATATAGGTGGTCCCCTGAGTAGTTAGTAGCTTCCTATATAGTTAGTGGTCTCTATCGTACTTTATATATTAGTCAATTAGAAAGACATTTAGGGAACTAGAGTAGGGAGACTATTAGTTGATCCCAGTACTTTAAAGGTGATATTTGAACTTAAGTTGATTATATTTTGGTTTTGACTGATTTAAATGATCTAATTCCAAGAAGAGAGAGACTGACTGAGTCACAGACAGTGACAGTGACAGTGACAGTGGGTTCATTTGTTTTGTACTGTTTCTTCTTGACTGGCTCTCTCTCTCTCTCTCTCTCTTCTCTGAACATGGCTTCATTCCACAAAGTCACCACTAATTCTACTTCTACACCCACCTTGCCCTTGGCGCCCAAGCCCATCGCCACGGCAGCGCCGCCTCCGCCTCCGCCTCCGCCTCCGCCTCCATTTACCCGGGATAGATTCTTCTCCGACGGGAACGATGACGAAGAGGAAGAACAGGACGAAGAGGACGAAGAGGACCAAGAGGACGAAGAGATCGTTAATGGCGAACATGGTGCTGACAGTACTATTGATTTGGAGAAGATTCGGGGAGAGAATTGGAGCTCAAGAGACACCTACGCTTCTTCTTCTGGTAAGAGAACAGTTACCAGTCACGCCTATCGGTTGGTTGGTTACCACTTACCAGTCAGATCTTACTCTTATTTATTGTTTTTATTCTACTTGTAAAAAATGCTGCTCAATTGAGGTTTTGGAACAGTTTATTCTACTTCTATCGGTTGCTTACCAGTCCATCAAAAAACAAAAGCACCTTACTTTATTTTTTATTTTTTATTTTGATTTAGCTTCTTCCTCTCTCTGTCTCTGTCTCTCATCAAGGATATGAAAATGCTTTGGTTATTGCCGGAAGTGAACCATGCTATGCACACACCTTCAATCGGGTTTCCGGGTCGTCCCCCTCTTCTGGTCAGAATGATCCCTTAAGAGGTGAGAATAATGGGTGTGGATTTAGCGGCCAGGACCAGGAGGAACGCAGTTATTGGGATGTGTTGCGATCCCACCTGTCCGATCCTCTAACGTAAGTTATTCATTTTTTTTTTTTTTTTTTACTTCAATCTCTAAGCATGCTTGTGTTGCTTCAGTGCCTTTGGTTCATTGCCTGGGAAAATGCTGTACTTAATTTCTTCTAATGTTTTGGATTCTCACTTTGTCTTTTTAACTTAACTTAGTGGTGCTCTGATGGATGATGCGATCATACTAACATGTGGCCACTCGTTTGGAAGAGGTGGCATGCAACAAGTTTACTTAATGGTCATTCTTACTGTCTTCTTTTTTTGTTATTCTGTTTATTTACGGATTACTTACAGTGTGATATGGTGTATAATGCCCTCCGATTATGTAATTCTATTTCTTCTCTTCAAGAAGCAATTTATAGATTCAAATGGTTTATACTTACAAAACCAATCTCCACCTTTCCAAGTTACTGCCCCTTTCGGTCATTTGACTTTGTTGAATTCTTTGGATTGTAGAAATCATGTTGCAAGTGCTCTCAGCCTATTTCAGAAGATTTGGTTCGGCCAAACTTTGGTAGGACATTTGGTTTGTGCCATTTTAGCACATAAAGTTATTAATGGGTTCAGTTGTAAAACATTTTGGTATGCCGTTCATGTAATTTCAGCTTAGTCTTGGCCTTTCTACTTCCACAGACTGTACTTACACCATAAGTTCTGGGACCTAATTCAAAATGATTATTCATTTATTATTATTAATTTGCTTACAAATTTTGTTAATATTTTTCAAGGTTTCATTTGTGTTTTATGTGTACTTGTTTGTCAGTGTTTTGTTAGAAAGGAGATAGGATCTCCAGACAATTAATTATTGCATGGTTAGCACATGTTTTCTTCTAGTCCTACTGCAACTTAATTTTGTAACATTTTGTTTTCAGCTCTTCGTTCAGCAGTTCAGGCTTTTCGACGTGAAGAAGAAATTCATATATTGGAAGTTTCAAAGAGAAGAAGAGACCAGCTTGAGCAGGTATATTGAGCAAACCAGTTTCTAGTTGCTAAATCTTTGTTTTATCAGCATTTTAGTTTTATTTTTTATTTATTTATTTTTATTTAAAGAGGGAGATGATCACATTAGTACCCCTAAGCCAGACATGTTATTTCCTACAAGTCCTATACTGTATAAAACACCGACCGGTTTATCTACACCACTTGCTAATCCATGACTTCTCTGTTTGAAGGAGAAATGCAGTTATGATGATCATCTCACAAATGACTTATTGCGAAATAGAGCCTCCCTGTTCCCTCTGGCCATCTCTGATCGGGTTATTATAAAGGTATATTACTTAATTGCTAAAGCTTTTGCTTCAAGAGTAGTACTAGAAAAGATTACTGTACTGTGCAGTTTATCTCAATATCAAGCTACTGGTACCTAGCTGGCCCAGCGACCCTGAAACCTCTGCAGAGGTTACAAGGTCAGTAGTTTGGAACCCAAATTTTAGCCGGTGGATCTGCGAAGGTCTTTATAACATAGTAGCCTGTCATCCACCATCTAGCTCAGACTTAACAAATCAGTCCAAAAATCAACAGACTAGCTTTCTTAGTAGGAGTGTTCATTGGATCCGGTTTATTTGGTTTTCAACTAAACCGACAAATTTTGTATTAAATGGTTCAGTTCCGTGAATTTTTGAATTACTTTGGTTTTTTATATTTGGTTCAGTTTAATCTCTCTTATTTCGGTTCGACCCAACAAATCAAAATTTACTTAATTTACTTTGGTTTTTTCTATTTGGTTCGGTTTAATCTCTTTTGTTACGGTTTCGTATGGTATATATCTTGATATTTATTTCGGTTTGAAATTTAATCTCTCTTATTTCGGTTCAACCAAACAAACCGAAATTTACTTTTTTTTTTTGGTTCGGTTGTTATTGGGTTGACAAGTTTAATTTGGTTGGTTCGGTTAGATTTTGGAAAACGGAATAAAATTTTGGTTTGATTATTTTAATTCGGTTTTAACTGAACCGGCCATTTGAACACCCCTATTTCTTGGTTCTTATCCAGTGTATCTCTATATTAGGGTAACAAGAGGACACCGCCCCACTTTGTTGGACGTGTTGCGGTTGTAACGGCACAATGCTTAAATGGATGGTTAGTCTTTTTTGACTGTTTTTTTGTTCTGTTCTTTCTCTTATCTGAAATCCTGTTGATTCGAGATAAGTCATGAATTCATTGTTTGGGTCAGATGAATATGTTTACTGTAAATTGAGTCAATTGCGTAATAAACAGGTATGTTGTGAAGACACTGGACAATGGAGAAAGCGTCAAGCTACAGTTTGGGTCTTTAGCAAAGGTCTCCACCGACCAACCAACGAGTGCGGTCCCTACTAGAGCTACCTACCCAAACTGGTTATAACTAATTTTATGAGACATGGCAAGCAAAAGATAGGAAATATTGAACAACCAAAGTAAAGAGAATTGGTGTAGTGTAGCATGCCAAAAACCAGGTTCATCCCCTTTTGTAAAGGTGGTTATTTTTTGTTTTGCATGAACTTATCACATGTTAACATGGTGTTGGATCTGTGTGTGTATGGTGTACTAAATTTAATTGCAGTTTGTAGGAAATAAATTGACCAAAAAAAATGAATGAATGAATTGACCAATAAAAGAGGAAAGCCATAAAAGAAGAACAACATACATAGCTGTAGCTGCTGAATGAGATACCAGATACGTGACATGTTATTCATTGGCTATATATGAATTTGGCAATCATAACCCATTTTGTCCGGTTTTGGTTGACATTAATTTCTTTCAAAAAATAGCATTTAATTTATGATGGAAATGTTATTATGAGAGATTGCAATTACTGTTACACATTTTCCATTAAAAATAGTTAATAATGATTTTTTTTCCCAGTTTGAATGGATAATTATGAGATTGCAATTATTTGTAACATTAATTACTCCAACTCAATCTTGTTATATTGTACCTATCAATATCATCCTACTGGAGTTAATTAATTCACTGATTGATTGATTACTAATGGAGCTTAAATAATTGATTAATTAATTATGACCTTATTTGTATGAATGGAGATTACTCTGCTTCTAACTTCAAAAAAGTGAAGAGAGTTTTTGGGCTTGTAATTTTCTTAATTAATTCTGTTAGTAACTCTCTATTTGTATATCATCTTTTTAATTGTCCATTCCTTAATTCCTCTTTTTTGTATTCGGAAATCAGGACCACGTGAAGGATTTCAGCCATTTTTATTAATACCCTTAGAATTTTTTTTTTTAAAAAAAAAATGCACCAACCGCCTAGCAGAGGGGCAGCCCATATTGAGACCTGACCGTCCGGGGCAGGAGCGGTCCACTAGGTACCTGACCGCCCACAGGCTGAGCGGTCCTCTATATTTTCTTTTATTAGATTAATATTTTCATTTAAATAATTTTGTGTTAGTTTTCTTATTTAGGGCGTATGTCAAAAAATAAGACATTCAATATATTTATGAGTGTTGTCGTAACTCTTTATAACTTTGATTTGATTTGTCAGTTGGATATTACAAATCTAAAGATAACACTAATTAATGACTTGGCCTTGATTCAAAAAATTTCAAGCTCTGACAACTTGTTGATATTTCAAAATTTTTGATTAAATGATATCTTGGATTGGAGCTTTGATCTTCTTATCTTTATTTCTGATACTAAAATAATAGTTTAGAGCTACTAAAATATGCTCAAACCTCAAATTAGATCTCTGTTTATGCACAAAGCATCATAGACTAACGTATGGTATGGTACCAAATCCAACCTCAGCAGCCAAGCACTAACCAAAGACCACTAGTTAGTGCAATGCACTAAAAACATCAAATTTGATCTCTGCTGGTAAATCAGTAAGTCTGGACTGATACATGGACCAAACGACAAAAGTGGTTACAACAGCATGTAGAGCATTCAAAAATACACATAATTGACACAAATTTCAATTTATTTGGATTTTTCTACAATTAGTTATGAATTTCCAAAGTTCACCTTTTGAAAAAACTTTAAATAGCTATAACTTCGGTTAGAAAAGTCGGATTTGCACGTACGACCACTTTTCGGAAAGAGGGGGGGGGGACGAGACGGATCCGAATTTAGCCGAGGAAAACTCCGAACATTTGAAGCATCAGAATTGCAAAAAAACATCGTTTAGTATGTCAAAAATCCAGTTTAAGATTTCTATCAACGGTAGACATACAACGATCGGTATTTTGTTTAGTCAAAAACCTAAGAGATTATTTAAGAATTATCCATATAATTATTTTAAAATGCATTTACTATTTATTGTGTTCGTTTGCTTATTCAAGCAAATGGTGTATGTTGACAATAATCAAATAATTCAATTATTCTCTCTCTTGCTCCAATTAATCAAGCAATCTAACCATATTTTTTGTGTATATTTGAATAAAATAAATTATAAGAATCAAGGCCAAGTCCCTAATTAGTATTATCTTTAGACTTGTAATATCCAACTGACAAATCAAATCAAAGTTCACTAGTGGAGAATGCACAATTAGTGTCGCCTCATTAGTGTCGGCTAAACGTAAACATCTGACACTAATAGTTTAGTGTCGGCTGTTTATAAAAAGCTGACACTAATACCGAACAATTAGTGTCGGCTGTTTATAAACAACTGACACTAATAATTTAGTATCGGCTGTTTATAAACAACTGATACTAATTGTTAAGTATTAGTGTCAGCTGTTTATAAACAGCCGACACTAAATATTAGTGTCAGCTTTTTATAAACAGCCGACACTAATTGTTGGGAACCATTTCCATTTTCAGTCCCGTGCCTCTCTTTCATTTTCATTTTCGCGCATAAACCCGATCTCTCTCTCCCTTTAGGGTTTTTCAAAACCCACTGCCTGTCATCGCTCTCACTCTCTCTCTCTCTCTCTCTCTCTCTCTCTCTCTCTCTCCCGCCTGTCATCACTCATCAAAACGTGCCTCTATCTGTCATTGCTCTCTCTCCCGCCGCTCATCTCTCCCGTCGCTCATCCCTCCCGCCGCTCAGCCATCCGCCGCTCATCCCTCTCGCCGCTCAGCCATCCCGCCGCTGATCGCTGCTTCAGTTGTTACAAGGTAATTAGTAGCCCCAATTAATTAATTTGTCTACATTAAATTCTTGTACTCCTTCAATTTTTTGTTTTAAACATTACTCCTTTTGATTTCTAGGGTGTTTTCCGAGTAATGAGTCTGAAGTGTATGGTCTTTTTGAGTAAAGCGATGAACTTCAGCTGTTTGTGAAATGCAGTAGACCGAGGTAAAGTTTTCATACTTACTGGCTATCCCTTTACTGTCTTAGTGCGTTTCTGATTTTTTTTCCTGGTAAGAATGTAAAAATGGGGGTAATCAGTAAAAGACTGCAAGTAATACCCATTTGAGAAAGCGCTATGATTTTGTAGCCATACCAGTTAGTTGTAGCCATTTTCCTTTGAAAATTCAAGTCTTCTGATTTCATTATAATTTAATGATTATCGGTACATGTCATATTTATGTATTAGGTGTCCCAGTGCTCGAATTCATGCTAAGGTTGAGGTTGGAATTGCAGCAGGTGACCAGCTATAGATTGCATGTTTTCTTCTTGAGGTAAATCAAAATTAAAGTTTTTATTTCCTAAAGGGTTACAGTGTAAAAATCCTCAATGTTTATTAATCTTATTTAACTGAGATAATGCTTGGTCTCTTACTGGGATTTCGGGATTATTGTTGAAATATATTGCTGCTTAAAATTGGGAGCTTCTGCGAATTAAACGCATTGTATTGCAAACAATTCATATATTATATTTGATGATGCCTGTATGAAAATGACCTAATTCAATTTTAATTTCAAGTCTTATTATTTTCGTTTTTTATATTGTGGGAGGGAGAAAAAAGAAAAGAAAGGAAGGGAATAACTTAGAAGAAGTGGAAGGGAGGGATAATGAGGGGAGAACTGGGGCCACAAGGTCATTTTGTCAATAATTTTAGAGAATGAGTATTTTGTTTGATCATTTTGGAAAGAAGGGCATTTTATCAAATTTCTCTTCAAATTCTCGTGCAATCCACAAAGCATCGAATTTATGCGCTCTCATAATTGAATTCTTTTCTAACAGCTCATTCCTAATGGATTCATGTACCGGAGGACCTGGAAAAACTAGGTGGAAGCGTTCAAATGTTAAGGTAAAGCAGCTCTGTTTTTGTGATTCAAAATAAAGTTGCTAAAGCAGCTCTGTTTTTGTATGGTTAAACTGCTGGCACCTCTTTTAGGAAATAAATCTTCTGTTATTTCTTGGAAGTATCAGACAAGGAATAACAGAACATGTTATTTTGATTCTAATGTTCAAATTTTTGAATTACAATTGAATCACAATTGATTTTTTAGGACTAAATTGTAATTAATTCAAATTTGTTCAATGGAAAAGACATGACGTGAATAATTCATATAAAATGTCCTAATTTGATTTTTTTTTTTTTAATGCAGTGCCCACAACAAGTTGGAGGTTGAGAATGTGGATATTATGTCATGTTATTTGTGTATGACATAATAACTCGATTCCTTGATATTTTTCCGAACCTCACGGTATGCATATATTTTTTTTTTTTTTGCAAAAGTATGCATAATTAATTTATCTTGCTTCAAAATATGAAATTTTGATCTTTTATCATTTAAAAAATGCAGCACTTTCCCAAAGAGTACACCGGAACAAACATCGAATACATGCGAACATTGTGGAGTAAATTTTTTTCGAAGTATTAGGAGTGAAAAGTAAATCAATTTAGGATGTGTTATTTTGTACTATTTGGTGAACTTTGTAATTAACATGCTTAATTTTAGAATGTGTTATTTAGAATGTTTAATTTAGGATGTATTATTTGATCTTTTTATATAGGCTAGCAAAAAATATGGTAACTGGCTAAATCATAAAAAAAAAAATTTTAAAAAAAAATAAAAAATTTGTGTCGGGTCTTTTGTTATAGTCCGATACTAAAAAGTATTACAAGTTGGCCGACACTAATACATGAAGCTGTCAATTAATAAAAGTCAGTCGGTATATTGATTTAGTGTCGGTTCATTATTAATAAACCGACACTAATTAGTATTAGTGTCAGATTATAAATATTTAGCCGACACTAATTAGTATTAGTGTCGGCTTTTTATTAATAGTCCGACACTAATACTAATTAGTGTCGGTTTATTAATAACGAGCCGACACAAATGCTTAATCTTTAGTGTCGGTCGTTTGTAAGTATTAGTATCAGTCCGATTAGTGTCGCCTGTAGTCCGACACTAATCCTCAAAAAACAGCTGACACTAATTCTATATTCTCCACTAGTGGTTGTAAAGAGTTACGACATCCCTCATAAATATAGCGAATGTCTTATTTTTTGGCATCCACTCTAAACAAGAAAACTAAAACTTCACAAAATTATTTAAATAAAAATATTAAGATCTCTAAAATAAAAAAAAACTAGAGGACCGCATGACCTGTGGGCGGTCAGGTATCTAGTGGACCACTCGTGTTTCAGGCGGTCAGGTCTCCATATGGGCCGCCCCTCTACTGGGCGGTTGGGGCAAATTAATTTATAAAAAATGCAAATTAATTTACCTCATGCATGCAAACCCAAAATTTATAAGGACCACCCAACATTGACTGCATGTTATAGAGAATATATTATTTTGTACTTCATGCAGTACGTTGTGCACTTGATGCACTTCAACTACAGGTCTAATTCAAGACAAAGGTAAGGATTGAAGGAAAAGTATATATAATATATATAGTACATAAGCAGTTGGGTCTTTTTAATGAGTAATGACTATATATTATTTTTCAGTGATTTAATTAGATAGCAACATTAATTAATTAATTGCTGTAGGTTTATGTCAAATATATATCACTAATAAAATTTAAAAAAGGTGCATGCATATGGGAAAATGTTATATAAAGATAATCATGTCGATTAGTACTAAATTAAGTTGCTTTGTGAACTAATTAAGGCAAAATATTTAGCTAGATATATAATTAACCCTCCCTAGCTAGAAAGGCCACAAAATGAGAGACTGAGAATATTGGCACAACTTATATATTTTCTTTTTTATTATTAAACCAAAAGTAATGTGTTCATCATATATATATACCCCATCATTAATTAGTGTATATCCTTTGTGTTAAATTAATAAACAAGGGGTTCATTCCAAGCAAACAGTCAATAAAAGTGGATCAACTTTCACTAACTCATAAAATTTTATGAGTCATGCATCCTAGAAAATCACTAAAATATCACATGCGCCGATCATTAATTACTTCATCAAGAAATGTTCATTTTGGTTATTATATTCTACAATATCAATTTACTTTTTTTTTTATTAATTAATTAAGGTCCAATTTATTTTTGTTGACAACTAATTAAGTTATTATACTTGAATTAAACTGTACGAAGTACGTAGTTAATTAGCAATATTCGTTGTGATAAAAGATAGTGCTATCAATATATAGTGGCTTTTTTCAGGATTGTTAATGGATTTAAGTTTTATAGGGTTATACATAATTTCTTGATCAGGTTTATTCCAGAGATATATATGTCTGAAAAACCCCCCTTATGAAAAATCACAACTTAATTATATTTATGACAGTTAACCTTTTCAAATTATCAGTTGAATTAATAATTAACGTTTTGCATATCAAAGGGAAAAGAATTAATCCCTCCCTTTGACATGCTATTAATTAACACATGTATTACAGGAATTAACCGAGCAAAGTACTCTGTTGCTATTATCCTATAACAGCGTCATATATGGAACCATTGGATTTTGAGCAATTTTTGCTGATAGGATCCAACAAGATTATATATATATATATATATATATATATATAACATCCAAATTAAATCACTTTAAAATATTGATCCCGCCGTCCATTTTCAGTACTGATATCGCAAACATCAACAAAATGATATTTGGTTAACTGTTAGAGAAATAAAAATAAAAAGAAATATATTCTAGTAGAAATTCATCACAATATTATTTCCATATGAATATATTGATACATGCCCACAAACACACATAACATAAAAATGCACCATTACGTAAACACGCAAACAACAGATACATATATAGTAATTCAAGGGTGCATTTGCAATATCCTATCTATTTATTTATTAAGATCTCGTCTCGTCTCGTCTACTATATTATTACCTTCGGCCTTAATTAGACACCTTCTTAGTGAATCCTGCAGAGTACATTAAATGAATGGGAGCAATTAGGACAGAATTCAAGAGGGAAGCAAATATATATATATATATATATATATAAAAAGAAAGTGCTTTTGATGAATAATAATGTTGTGTGCTAAATGTTGCAAATTATTTAAGTATATAATATATAACTATTAGAATCCTGATGATGAGTTGAAAGTACCCTTCAATATATATATATATATATATATGCCGATGGAGTCCAGATTGGTCCATGTTTTAGACATTAATTATATATAAGGTGAAAACATGTGTAGGTAATTGATATCGAATGATTTAGAAATTGAATAATTAATAAATTTATTTCATATATACTTGGAGCAGTCGGTGGACATGCTGATGGCGAACGGAACATTGACGCCGCACTTGCCAGGGAGGCCGGCGGCAGCGCCAGAGTTGAAGGAAACTGTCTTGGCAAGGTTCTTGAGGCAGTTGCATGCCATCTGGCGGTCGGCAGTTGTTGCCGCCTTGGAATTGAGGTTCTTCACGCCACTGCAACAGCTTGCAGACGGGGAGCCCTGGCCGCTTTTTGCATACGCCATGCATGGGGCCACAGCAGATGCCACGTCCCCGCATGTAAGAGCAGTTGCAACATGTGGTGCGGTTAGGAGGAGGATGGCAACTGCAGCAGCAGCGACGCCACGGATGTCAAAGTAAGCCATTGTAGAAGGAGAGGTGTTGGTGGTAAATTAAAACAGTTTATTGATGATTGATCAGTACTGGTGCAATGCTATGGCTAATAGGGGCATGGAGAGGGTTTATATAGCCGCCAAAGAGTCATTAATTAGTCAATAATTGATGGACATACACACCTATATTGCTTAATGCATCACTTCTCTAATTAAAGTTTCTGCGTTTTACCGTAGTGGTAATTGTATATGTTGGAGGGTTAATTAATTTGTACTTGCTAATTAGGTGTTTCTCTTGCATTTGCAACTGGAGATTAAAAGAAACTTCAACACTTCAACATGCATGTAAAGCACCTTTGAAAGCTACTAAAATAAACTATATATTAATGAACTTCCTTGATTTATATATGGTTAAAATTTCTCAAAAAATTATATTACATGAAGACTCCTCAATGGCCTACCGTTTTGTTTATTATTTACTTAACTTCAGAGTCTCTGGAAAAATTTAAAAGAGAGAGAGAGAGAGAGAGAGAGAGAGATTCCCAAGTGTGGAAGGAAATGTTTGTAGTGGACCTACGTACTGGTGCAGTTGGGCCTCTTTAATGACAATCCTTAGTGGTTTTAAATGAAACAGTTGCAAGAGGTAATATGGATCTATCGTTCTGTACTATTATTTATGAAGAAGGGAACAGATCGAGGATAATGAAATAATGAAATATACTGTTACACATTCCTGACTCATGGGCATATATGTTACGTTGTCTTTTTTTTTTTTTCTGAATTGAAAACAATTAAAGAGTTACAAAAGATTTGAAGGATAATTAAAGAAAACTAATTAGTTAACGACTATATATTTATATATATATCATGATAATTCAATAAAAAGCACTAGTTATCTCCCTTAATCCTTGGCTCGTACATGGACAAACTGGATTAATTAGTTGACGTCAGTAAATTAAGTTATTGCAATATTCTCAGTTGAATTGAGGCAACAATTACAAAACTCGATTTGATGATTCGGAATTAGAATATTAAGTGATAACTGAGATAAAGAGAGAGGAGAAATGGAGAAAACTAAAGCGTTCAATTAATCTTATAATTATACTTTCCGCTTGACAACTTAATTACAGCATTAATTAATTTGTTCAATTTAATTATATCAGCTAATTAGTTTGTATGTGGTGGACAAATTAAACTCAAAAATTTGTCTCTACCTATCTACTATCTATCTAGCTACGAGACATTAATTGTTCACGAGCGTTTGTAATTCTAGAATGATTATTATCTATAGTTTGTAGCTAGGCGAGCTTTAACTGAGAATGACAGCTTGACAGCCTTCTTTTTTGGGGAATTAATTTCATGTCCTACAAAACACCCTTAAAAGTTTGTAATTACATATTCGACTATTTCTTCTTCAAAATAATAATAACACGCATATTTGTCACACCTCATCAACTTTTCATTAATTCTAAAATCCATCGCCCTCCTAAATTCATAATTTCTATTTTATCCTTATAAGAAAATAAATTAAAACGAGCTTCTACTCATCTCTCTCTTTCAAATTAAAAAAAAAAAGAAAAAGAAAAAAAGAGTAACAACATAGAGTGTCGGCCAGTAACATTTATATGCAAAGAGCTCTCATATAGGAAACATATTTCAAATAATAGTAAAACAAACCATTCAACATCCGATACCATATCAGAGAGGGGTGAAGCGGGGTGAAGAAATTTATGGCAGGAGAGTTTGTAGCGTCTGACGGATCCACTCAGGACGAGAAAAAGAAAAAAAAAGGAAGAAGGGTATAATGGTTTATACTTTATTAATTAATATATATTGTGAAGAGAATTTTAGAGTTATAGATATCATTATTTAACCACTTTTAGATATATTTGATATAATGTAGAATTATACAGGATAAATTTGTAAGTTTTTACAATTTGGAAGGACAAATATGTAATTACAAATATTTGATGGGGAAATATATAATATTAAAGTTTTTAAGGGGATACATGGAACCCTTCCGTTCCATTTTCATCCTGGCACATTGAATTTTTTAAATATGGTATTTTTTTTTAGATGGTTTGACAATGGCTACTACAAAAATATGCTACCATCTGCGACCTGGATAAAAAGTGATTATTGTTGATAGTACACCGATAAAAATTGTTATGTACAAATGTATCGATATTACTGATAGAAGTATATGTAAAGATACCATTAGCAAAAAACACTTTTACTTTCACAGTGATAGATTTTTGTAGTAGCCATTGCCAAACCATCTAAAAAATAAAATAAAATAAAATAGAATAGGGTCCAGTTTTATCATTTTATCTTTCTTATTGTAATAATTCGTTTTCTAATAAAACTTTTAGCAGGTAGAGCGGATTTATAGGGCCAAAGATAGCTAAATTCTTTTGTAAATAAAAAATATTGTAAATTTTATGTATAATTTTTGCTCTCTTTTTTAATAAAATTCTATATCTCTTTATTAATAATTAAAACATTTATGTAATTAAAGCAACACATATGTTTGTTGGCTGTATGTAATCTTCTAATATTTTGTTTGACTAAATTTACAAAACATACGTGAATTGAATTTAACTATTACACTTGCAGCTTCAAAGCTCTAGTTACAAGATCTACTGTGAATAATCAAAGATAGGTTCAGAGCCTTAATTACAAGATTTATAATGAAATATCAAGGTTCATGAAGTGCTAAATTACAAAATTCTTTTGATGAACCTAAGAAGTAAACAAGATTTTACGAAGCTATAGATTTGTGTAATAATCTAGTTACGTAAAATATATTTGAGGCTTGTTGAATTCTGAAGCATCCGCCTTGAACGAAACAAATCATATGGAACTAATTTAAATGATACAAGACAGAAAGTTCCAATTTGATTCTATTCAGGGGCGGATCTAAAGCCAATTAAAAGGTGCCTAAGCCACCCCTATGATTTTAAAATATTAGTTATATATACTAGGATTTAATTAAATTTTATTTTTTTGGAACATATTATTGTTAGTTTGTAATAATCTAGAAGTCAATAATACGATAAATTATCATAAAACTTTGTTCATGAATTGAATGTTTATTTATATATCATTTTGTTGCCTTGAGTATTATTGAATTTATGGATCATTTCGAGTTCATGACTGAAATTGTGAAACTCCATAATATAGATGATATATACTCTTAAAAGGTCACTAACCAAGGTAATTAGCAGGAACACTAATTACCGCGATAAGGTTAGTATGTGGATTAAAAGATGGTTAAGTTTTACAAACCACCTGACACGAGATGTCATTTTAATCACATAGATACATATTCTAGGAACATGGTATTTGACAGACCCCGAATGAAACATTAAATAGAATTGTGTTCATGTCATTTATGTTTTATTCAGTGTCACGTTCTACAGTATGAGGTATTTATCGTTCCCACTGAGAAATATGTATGTGTGATTGTTATCCACCGCTGTCCGTAAAAAGCAGTCATAACGGTAGCTTTTCCATATGTATAGCTTAGCTGAGGAAGTGATAGTTTACCAAGAATACTATTTGTCCCTCGTATCTCTATACGAGCTATAGCATCACTGGGCCCCTTGATAGAGTAAGATTATCTGCTAGCGGTATAATTACAAGAGTAATTATATTTGATAATCTGCTCAAGATCAAGAAAAGATCCAGTTAGCAAGGATGACACACATCTACCTTGAAACTAATCTGATAGCTATGAGACAGAAGAACTGACACAAGTAAATAGTTTACTGGATCGTGATATTGTACAGTACAGCATCATCTGTGTAATTGGATGGTCATGATGTGTTGCCAGATACCACTCATGATTATAGAAGTTAAAACAGTTTTAACTCTGTTTACCAACATAACACAGATCCTATTGGGTCACACCATATAGGAGCTACTCGGAGAATCTTACTGATTAATTATAAATTGATTATAATTAATATTAAGATGGTTATAATTAATTATATGTGATATAATTAAATTATAAATGTCATTTAGAATGACAAGCAGAAACAACGGTTAATTTATAAACGTACACGTTACGTTGTATAAAAGTTACCGAACAACAATCGAAAAGAAATATAATTGTATATGACAATTATATATATTTGATTTGGATTTTAATTTGTTAATTATGGATTTGAATTATGGGTTTTAAAAGCCCAAAATAATCAAAGCCTTAATTAAAATTAAAAGCTCAAAGTCAAAGCCCAAAATCAAAGCCTTTTACTATTCATGCCTTAATGGGCCAAGGGCAAAATGGTCATTTCACACCTATGCCACCTTGCATGACACCTTAGGGTGTAGAAGCATGGAGAAGAGTGTGGAAGGGTGTGGAAGGGTGTGGAAGGGGTATTTTGGTCTTTTCACATATAAAAGGATGAGGTGTCAAGGGTTTTTGGTAAATAGATTTGTTTTGAGGGGTATTTCGGTCTTTTGTGAACCTCCTCAAAATACTATAAATAGAGGGGTGAGGGTAGAGAGAAAACTTACTAATTCACATGTTAATCTGATTAATTCGTTAATCGGAATTTCTCTCTTCCCCGATTTCGGTTATTACGAGATTTGGAAAAATATATTTTTGCAAACTCTGTGATATTTCTTGTTTTGCTTTTAAGTGAAACGGAATAACTTGGAGTCTTAAATATATTTAATCTGTCCCTATTTCGGTGAATAGTGTTTCTGCAGAATTCCGCGGTTTATAGTATTTCTGGCAGAAGAAATAAACCGCTCTCCAGTTAGTCCTGATGGATAACTAATAGAGGTATCACACGTGTGATACTCCGAGTCGATTCCTTCCCTGGTGAGGCTCTACTCGCTCGGTCTGCATTCCAATTGTGATTTGGAAACAAGGTATAAATATGTTATATTAATCTATTTAATTGGTAAGTAGATTAAAGTTTTAGAAATCAATCATGGAGTAGATCTGTAAAAGGATTAAATTGGGTTTTGATGCCAAAGGAATACTGAAGGTGGACCACCTTGGAAAGTTTCCTGACATACCCCGTTTAATCCTGAGCTTAAGTTGGCCGTAGAAATTTTTGTTCTACGGTCATTCCGCAGCTTAAGCCTAAACGAGTTTTGGTTACCCAGAAACCCCAACAATTATATAGTCCAGTTCCTCTCATAAATGATCATATATTCACTTTAGTCTAGTGGTAAGAGCTCATATAGTGTTGGGAAGAGCTTGGGTTCAATTCCCACTAGCCACAATTTTTGTATTTTAATTTTAGTCCCCCCAACAAGATTTTCTAGTTCCGCCCCTGATTCCATCCAACACGGATGACATCCGTACATAATGCTTATCAAGTTTTGTGGGATAAATTATACTAACCGTTTTGAACGGGCATAAACGTTCAGAACTGTTAATATCAATTTAAATTAAATTGCGGAAACCCTAACTTCAATATCCGTACACCCATTGTAACAGGTCTCTAGCTTTCTGTTAGAATGGGTTTTTGGAAAATATAAATTTCCCACTATATAACAAGTTATCTCCCTTTATATTTGTCAAGCTAGCCGCCTCCCACATTTGAAAAAGTATTTATTGTGCATTAACTCTTAAAAACTTTCATTGTTGAGTGAGCTTAAACTTCAATATCTTCTCAACATACTAAAATCCACTCGACTTATCTTTTAGGAGATAGTTTAGTGTCTAGGATTGAGTTTTAGAGTCTTTCCATCCTAGCTAGTGCATCCTGCTTGTAGGGTGTGAAGGGATACACTAGCTCGAGCATTTCCACTCACATATATCCATAGCTGTGTGATGATCCCGAGGGACTCTCCAGTTCGAGCTTCTAGACTCACCTTGTATACGAGTTAGGCTGTGACTTCGATGAGTCTAAATGAGTACTACTTACTTTTAGTATATATAAATATATACTTAGTTACCATAATGCTACTCTGTCGGATTACAAGCGCATAATCCTACCTTGTTTTAGTGTTGGGTGTGGATCCACAGGGATAGATCTTAAGTTATTTAACAACTTTAGCACTAGTCTAGGTTCTTCGAGTTTGTTTGATAATGTGTATAATAAATAAATTATAAATAAAATAAAGGTACAGGTTGATTTTACAGTTTACTCTGGCGAAGGTATAGGTGGAGATGCTAATTGTTGTAAGCCAAGAATAGGGAGCCTCTAGGGTTTTAGATGAATTCCTTCTAATTATCTCAATACATATTTATGGCACTCATGTCTACCCGCATACGACCTTCTATCACTGCTGCATACGGACCCGTATACGGTATTGTCACTACAGCATACGGTATAAACCACCTCGTAGACAGAGCTGCATACCGATACTATTATTCCCTACGGATGCCAGGGTTCGGTTCTATGCGTATTTGAAAGGTTTTTTTAACTCTAAGGTTGGCTTGTGGGGGACAATTTAGATTATCGCAGGATGTAATATAATTAAACTACTCACACTAATCTAATTAATCACATTCCCCTATTACTCGCTAAGTAATAACCCTAAACCCTATTCATTACAATTAATAAATAAATTCCTAATTAAACTTCGAGATGAGATCTAATTTATATTCGGCCAAGGGAGCCCACTGGGTTCTAACCCTAGTCTTTGAACCACTGCCAAGACTCGTTAGCCAAAGTGCTCGGTACTTGTTTACGTTTGATACCATAAATGATGTCCTTACACCTATTGGTATGTGGAGGACATTGACATATAGTAGACAGAACTATGTATGCAAGGACATATTTCAATAACATTCAAAGGATAATGAAATCTCAAATAGATATAAAAGAAAAATAAATATAATTAAAGAGATAATATAGAATTTATTACATCCAACCCTAGAGAGGAGAAGCTTAGCTACTCAAAGCCATTACAAAATAAAAGAAGTTATAAAAGAAATACATAACCTAATACCTATAAAACATCTTCCTTAGATGACGCCTTCTTCTTCCGCTTTGGACTTCAAGCGCTTTCTCTTCTCCAACTCCAGAAGTTATACGCAATAGTCTACTCTAAATTATGGACTTACACAACTAAAACATTCACACTAATTCCTATTACATGAGGGGTTTATATAGTATTCCTAAGGCGTGTATTCACAATAAGTCTGGACATTGCGAGTCTTTTGAATTTTAAAGGTTTTTATTCTTTCAGCAATTAACTCTTTCCTTGTATTTGAAACTTGTTATTTTCAGCTATTGCAGGTCAATAATTCCTACACTTGAGAAAAACAATAATGACATTTCTTTTTTGGACCCAAATTTGATCTGTGAAACATATATAACCCATTACAATGAAACTGCCATGGAGTACTTAGTTGATGCATTGCTACAGAATGAGGGAAAAAAACTTGTATTTGCACCATACCACCAATAGTAAGATGTTAATTAATTATACTCATGTAATTTATTGTCTGTTTTTAACAAGTTTGTATTGATTTTTTTATTGCTTCAATTGTAGTAACCATTGGGTGCTTCTCGTTATAATGCCACAAAGCTCTGCTGTCTATAAGCTGGACTCGTTGCCACATCCAGACAGAGAATTATTATTCATTATATACCTTAGAAAGTAATTCAAATATATGTATATAATTTAAAACACAAAACACCGATCTAACATACTTTTAAGTATTGCATACTGACCTTTAGTATTATTTCTAGGGCTCATCGGCAATACTTACTAAGGAATAAAAATAAGCAGCAGGCCACGAGGAGCAGCCTGGATGTTAGAGACTATGAGGTAAGAAAATATTTCAATCTGAGTTTATTATTCTAATTTATTGCAATTTACAATTGCATTACTAATTATATTTTGTTTAAAACAATACACATTTCAGTGCCCTAGACAAAGGGGAGACTAGGAATGCGGCTATTTTGTGATGAAGAACATGGAGTTCATCATCAAAAATTATTTTAGATCTTTTCCAAAGGTTTGCCAATTAATCACCTGTTTTGATCTATCTATCATGCATGTTTTCAGATTCATTTGTTATATATATGTATATGTTGTTAATATGTTCGGGGTTCGTTCATGCAGAGCAAATTGAGCCGTACACCGTACAAGGAAAGTGATCTACATGCGATCCGTACAACATGGTGCAAGTACTTCTTGGATCGTGTTTTACCTCCTCGACAAAGGCACGCTGGAATTGAAACTTGGTCAGTTTTTGGTACACATATATGATGTACATTTTTGTCATTGGTACAATCAGTGGGTACAATTGCGCGAAAGCTTTGCTGATGATAATTATGGCTTGTTGTGAGATGATACATACATTACTGCTGGTACATTTAATGATATACAGTTAATTATATATATGACTTGTTGGTAATCTATAATGTTGTTATGTTACAGATATATATATGTTGTTGTTGGGTACAATATGCATTATGCATGTTGTATATTTATATATTTAGTTGAATGCATGTTTAAAATTATTGGTTGACATTATGTGTTTAAAAAAGGGCTAGTAAATGAAGGCTAGCTAGCTCCTAATTGGGGCGTAATTGAAATATATATATAAATCACCAACGGTTCAAATTAAAAAGAAAATGCAAATAAAAGTAAAAACGATGTTGTATGCGACATTTACCATCGGCAGAAAAAACCGCAAGCGATGCCATAGAACACGTAGCGACCCATCGTCAATCACACTTACCATCGGTTGCCAAACAAAAGCGATGGCGTTGGGTACGTCCCACCCGATGGCCGAACGACCTCTGTCGATGGTATATTGATTAATGCCATCTGTTTTTAGCCGATGTTAGTGTATTTACATTTCCTATCGAGGCGATATGCATTGAATCAGACCTCGATGACGGAACGTGATTCTAACCAATATAAAAGGGTTTTTTTTGTAGTAGTGATTAAAAAAATCAATAATGTGAGTTTTACTAATCTGCCTTTGATCTAGTGGCAAAGACACTTGACTCTTATGCAGAAGGTTATGTGTTCGAAACTCACAAAGTGAGAAAATCCTCTATAATATAATATACATAGAAGTTTGAAAGTGTTGGGTGGCTTGACTCTTATAAACCCATTATTTAAAAAAAAAAGTAATGTGAGTTTTTTTAATTTGAAATCCTAATACTTTATTTTATCTATTTTGAAATCAGTTAGTTAGTAGTGAAATTCAGTATATAATGATGATTAAATCTGCATTAATTACTCTTCAAAACTTCTAACAAAAAAAATCAAATGACACATGAAATAAATGTTTTCAAAAAATAATTTGAAATCCAAATGACACATGAAATAAACGTCTTAAAAAAATATTTTGAGTCAGGTAACTGCTGTAATTTTCAGCCTTAATACACTTGACAATCACACAAGCTACACTTAATGAGTTAAATCAACACTAAACAAGTACAACTTATGTCAAGAAGTAATAAAAGTTAGGGAGCACCTAGCTATCCCCCCGTAACAATCCCCCATTTATCCCCCAGTCATTAACTACTTAAATAACTACTAACTACCTAGGGGGACCACTTACTATTTGGGGACCATTTAATATTTGAAAGATTTTACAATTGACGCGCGCAAGTATTCATCTATAATGCATTAAGTATTTATATATAACATATCAAGTATTCATACCTAGGATATCAAGTATTTAAAAAAAAAAACTGGACACGTTTTTAGAGGTGATTTTTTTTTCTCCGTTCAATGTAATCAATATTTCTAACGATCGGTAAGGAATTTTGCAAATCTAAAACCACGAATGTTTTCTACATAATTTTATCTTTCAAATGAGATCCATGATGACATACTTTGAGTTGTCTGTTGCACAAGTATTCATCCTCATTAAGAAAGTATTCATCTTCATTGTGCAGGTGCAAATATAAAAACTTAACACACCACTCATCCATCTTTTACACATTTTTAGAGGTGATTTTTTTTTCTCCATTCAATCTAACTAATATTTCTGACGATCTGTGAGAAATTTTGTAAATTTAAAACCACGAATGTTTTTTACACAATTTTATCTTTCAAATGAGATCTATGATGAAATACTTTTAAGTTGTCTTTTGCTCAAGTATTCATATCTCATCACGCAAATATTCATATCTCAGTGTGAAAGTATTCATTCTCATCGTGCAAGCGCAAATATAAAAACTGGACACATCACTCATCCATATTTTACACGTCTTTAGAGGTGGTTTTTTTTTCTTCGTTCAATTTAACTAATATTTCTGACAATATATGAGAAATTTTGCAAATCTAAAATCACGAATATTTTCTGCACGATTTTATCTTTCAAATGAGATACATGATGACATACTTTCGAGTTATCCGTTTCACAAGTATTCATATCTTGTCACGCAAGTATTCATCCCTCATTGAGAAACTATTCATTCTCGTCGTGCAAGTGTAAATAGTTCATGTATCAATAATATTACAAGCATATGTGTATACCTCAATTAATTTTACAAGAGCATCCGAGTAGTATTGAATATTGTTTTATTGCTTTCTAGTTTAATTTTATCTTTTGGAAATAAAAAGTAGTTGTCGCATGTTCCACTGTCGAAACAAAAATAATATATCAATGTTATAGATCATGTAACTGAAATGTTCTAAACAAAAACATTATTTAAAAGAAACAAAACATACTTCATTGAAGTATTCATCCATATATGTTGAAATATTCATTCATACACGTTGAAGTATTCATTTGTATACCTCTATTTTTTCAAAATTTATTTTTCTATCATTTCTTAGTACTTAGTAATCTATCAAATCTTACATATCATGTAATTGAAATGTTACAAACACACATAATATTTAAAAGAAACGAAACATACTTCATTTAAGTATTCATACAGATACATTGAAGTATTTATTCATACATGTTGAAATATTCAAACCTAGGATATCAATTATTCATTCATACACATCTATTTTTTCAAAATTTATTTTTCTAAGGGTCCACAGAAACAAAATGAGTTGAATTCGATCGATCGTCACTGGTCGAAAATCTGTATGACAATAAAAACAAAATTAGTATTATTGAATATGTTTGTTTGCTACTGTAGAAGGAGTAAATCTAATCAACACAATGTCACTCATTTTGGTACCTGCTCAGGGGCTCCCTTGCTGGTATGGTGTCAGTTCTAAAGAAAATTCAAGGAAGCCTCAAAGAAGTAACATACTTCAAAATTATTCACGTCAAGTTATTAGTAACCAAATCTAAATTAAAATTTCTATTTCTAAATGAAAATTGAAAACCAAAGCACGGACCTTACTAACCAAATATAAATTAAAAATTTCTACTTGTAAATGAAAATTGAAAATCAAAGCACGGATCTTACTGTTCAACGCTATTGATCGCTTTCTCTGATCTGAAATATCCTGCTCAAATCCTACGTCGGAGGTTGATCCAGTGGGTTCTGGGGAAGGTTTTCGGAGATCGCCACTACTAGGGTTCCGGCGAGGGTTTGAGGAGATCGTCGCTGCTAGGCCAGAGGTAGATCCAGTGGGTTCCGGCGAGGATTTTCGGAGATCGCCGCTGCTAGGTTTCCGGCGAGGGTTTGAGGAGATCGTCGCTGTCGGATTGGAGGAGGTTGGTGCAGGTTTAGGTCGCGGGGCAGCAGGGTGCCGGGGCAATGGGGTGGCAAGGCGGAGGCTTGAAGGGTTTGGAGCGGAGAGAGAAGAAAAGATAAAGTGGAGAGTTCAGATTTAAATGAGATAGAAGTGTAATTTTATAATTTTTTCTAATTGGGAAAGACAGTTGACTAAAACAGTTAATTAGTTCGTTAGAGATTGGGGGATAGATAGGGGATTGTTAGACGGGGGATATTATAATTACCCTAAAAGTTAAACTATCTAATTACTAGGTGTGGCTTAAATTTGGATGACTAAAATTAGACTTAAGCCATCTTATAAGGTCAGTCTAATTAATTCTTGTTTGATGGCTTAACTAAATTCTAAATATCTTATTTCATGGTTTAATTAGACCTCAAGCAAACATGACAAGTGGTGTATGATCTATTATATTACTACATTTAAAAAAAAAATCAATTCTTTTTAATATGGGGATCATTGGTAATTTAAGCATGATTAATTTGGCGGATTGTTTTCTTAAAATGTACATGTACAATTTTTTCTTGTCTAACATACAGTCAAAGTGTCAAGTTTGAATCACGTATATACTTTATGCATGGTTCAATTCTAATGTGGAAATTAATAAATTTTATAAGTGAAATTCGATAATAAATGTATTAAGGATGAACTCCGTAAAATTTTAAATTGTACAAGGATAAATAATATTTAACTTGTATAATTTATATAATAATCACATTTCTTAACGGTTTCCTAATTTTATTTTTTAATTAATAGCATGTCGGCAATAATGCATTACAACATGTGTTAATTAAAGCATAATAAAATCAGCACAATCATTTCAAACCACCTTAATTTCATATGTAAAATTCTCCCATTTAAGTTAAGTTAAATACCGGGGCCTTATTACATTAACGCGTGTCGATATTGGGACCATGAGCGGGTTTGCCACAGACAAAAAAAATTATGAAGGATGGAATATGCTTGTACAAAGATTTATCACGATATATATACCTTTCAGTAATCAGTAGTGTCATAGAATTAATTCTATTTTAAAATTTTATATTTCAAATCTTGATCTAGGTAATTCAGTAAATTAGTTATATATAATTATATATGTAAATTGAATACTAAATTTTACTTTTTTGAAATTTATTTACTATTTTTAATAATTTTTACATTTTTTAGAATTTTTTTACAATTTTGTTAGATAGGTAGAAAATCACTTGATCTGAAAATTCTGTACCATTCAGACTTAATTCAACCAAATTTGAAATTTTAAGACCTTACAATCTCCTTAGGATCGTAGCAGATTTATTTTGATATGAGTGAAGATTAGTATTAATTACTATGCTCACCAATTTAATGATTGAACTCGTGTTAATTAAATTGAGCTAGCCCTTGAACTACTTTTTTTTGCTTGTGGCTTCAGATGAGCTTAAATTGAGCCCTTGAACTATAATTAATTATATATAACTATATTATAATATATAGATTTGCTTGTGGCTACAGATGAGCTTAATTAAAGCAATAAGTTAAAGGCCAAGTTAGGGATTGATGGAGAAATTGGATCACATATAAGGAATGAAACAAATAATTAAATAACTTGCATGAGTTGCAAGTAATTGGGAATTAATTGTTAATGCTTAATAGTTAATAGTGACAAGTTTGGCAACAATTGCCAAACAGTTAGGTGTTTTGTCATAATCATAGTACAATGATGAAGATACATAACATGCAGCCACATTAAATTATTACCAGAACAGTTGCAACTTCCAAGTTAATACATACCTGCAATATTGATGACTATATAAACACCTCCTTGCATTCCTTTGAAATCACATCAACACAACAACATCACATTAATTTCACACTCCAAATTACAATTCTCTCAAATCCTTTTCTAATAACACCACCAAAAAATGGCTTGCTTTGACATCCGTGCCGTTGCTGCTGCAACAGTTGCAATCCTCCTCCTTACCGCACCGCATGCCGTGAGTGCTATTACATGCGGTGAGGTGGCATCTGCCATTTCCCCGTGCATGTCATATGCACGTAGCGGCCAGGGGGCGCCGTCTGCAGGCTGCTGCAGTGGTGTGAAGAGCCTGAATGCGAAGGCTGCAACAGGTACCGACCGCCAGACAGCGTGCAACTGCCTCAAGAACCTTGCCAAGAGTGTGAGCTTGAACGCCGGTGCTGTCTCTGGTCTCCCCGGCAAGTGCGGTGTCAGTGTGCCGTATGTCATCAGCACCTCGACCGATTGCTCAAAGTATGAAACTTGTTGAAATTACCCTTTAATTAATTGTCACACCAGTAACAGTAATCAAGGATGTTTCATAGAGTAATTATATATTAGTTGTCCTTTTTTAAGCAAGGAAAAAGCTAGGTGACGTACAATATTATACATTACAAAATATATATCATTTTACTGATAGAACATATTTCATATATAAAATGCAGGGTGCACTAAAATTACAAAAAGCATGCAGAGGAAGTGATGATGGTTTGAGAAATCAATAAAGATAATTAATGGCGGGAGCGTAGTTTGGAGTGCTCTTTACGTTGATCCGCTGTGCTGTTTTCTTTTGTTTATGGTGTACCAGTACTGTTTAATCTGCTTTCTGCTGTTGTTGTTTGCATGGAGCAATTAATGTACGAGTGCTTGTATCTCATTCTATTTTAATAAAACGAGATAAACTATATATATATGCGTGTTTATCCTAATAAAGGCTTCTGTCACTTCATTTGAAAAAGAGACAACAAATGGACAAAATGCATGCACAAAATAAAATTGCAAACACTTGAAAGAGAAATCTTTGAATCTAAAGGTGCATGTGCTAAAATTTTGTCAGACAATTCATGATGTTAATTATGAATTATATACAAATTATTATAATAAAATATTAAATTTAATTATAAAGAGTAAATTAATTTGTGAAACTTTCCTGTTTTGCTCTGCATCCAAACTAATAATTAAGCTGAGCTCGTGGGAATGACAGAGATACATATATATTATATATGTAGCTTTGAGAAAAACGAGCGATGATGGATTGATGGGTGATATTATATATATTCCTTCGTTTGGACCATTACAAGATTTTGAGCCTGCAGTAGTTCAGATAGATCGATCTTCACAGGCTCACAGCCAGATAGATAGATAGATAGATAGATCGATAGATAGATAGATCTTCACAGGCTCACAACCACTGGTGGAGTGGTGGGTTCCTTTCCCTTCCCTATCTTGTCTTTTGAGAGGATCGATCGATGCTTTATTTATTTGTCGAGGCCCACATTACATGCCACACCATGCATGCATGCAGTTGCAGCCACCTTCAATTCCCAAGACTTTCAATTTCTCTATTTAACTTCATCATACTCAATAATATATATATTAAACTGCATCTATATATGATGGATACAATACAAGGTAACAAATATAAATAGAAAGTAAAATGTACAAGATAATATATATATATATATATATATATATATATATATATATATATAGAGGAGGGATCAAGGTACAAGATAATCTATATTATAATCTACTTGGAGACCAAATTTTACATTTTTTGGAATTTTTTTACTATATATTAAGCTGGTTTGAAAACCGCTGATTTCAGTAAATTTCTGCAGCATTGAAATCAGCGGTTTTCAAAACAGCTTAATATATAGTAAAAAAATTCCAAACAATGTAAAATTTGGTCTCCAAGTAGATTATAATATAGATTAAACATCTAACGGTTTGGATTTATTATTTGGACATCACAAAATAAAAAAAACAGCGGCAGCACTGCCAGCAGAAATGCTGCCGGCAGCAAATTAGCCACAACCTATATATATATATATATATATAGGGTCTGTCTAAATTGCTGCTGGCAGCATTTCGGCAGAGGTGCTGCCGGGGCTATATTTAGCCGTGTGATGTCCAAACAACAAATCCAAACCGTTAGATGTGTAATCTATATTATAATCTACTTGGAGACCAAATTTTACAT